>NC_088245.1:55755489-56380489 GCF_036013445.1 Caloenas nicobarica | reverse complement strand
CTTTTGAAACAAAAATAAGGAAACGGAAGCAACAACAAATTCACATCTGCCTTCGTATGACAGGACTGAGAAAGCCAGACTGGACTCGTTACTCACCTAACAAAACCAAACTGATTCATCTTTTTCTGGCACAAGATTCAATCTCAGCCCCCATGTGTCTGTAGACCGAATTTGCGTCAAATTCCGATTTGAAGATGTACATGTTTTGAACACGTGGGGTCTTAGACTTCTCAGAGGAACAGAAATGCAAGTCTGAACCAAGGCTTTGCGGTGATTTCTAAAGCAAGAATGGAATACGGCCTGAAGGTTTTTCAGTAGAATTTGTCGGTGCTTAGTGGTGCCTCAAATTATTATTATTTAATCACAGAGAGTACGTATTAACTGTGTGTTTGTGTATGGTAATCCAAAACCAAATTTTGACTTTCATAATGTAGTTGATAGCACTGAAACACTGAATCTAAACCCCTGTTAATATCAAAACGTTTTCAAAGTCCAGACTGTAATCTGTCCTGTTTGCGTTGGATTTTCCCTTCTGCTTCCTCCACTTCTGTTGAAAAAAATACGAAGTTAGCTGGTCAAACAAGTGTGCCTGCCCAGTCCAAATTCATGGGGAAAATGTGTTCATTCAAGTTCAGTGCTCCAATTCATCAGCCTGATCTGGATTATCAATCTGTGTCTGCACCTAATAGGCTATTTAAAAATGGAAACTAGGGGAGTTTCTGGCCACTCCACATCAGGAGCAGAAAACTGAGTTGTACAGGTCATTCAAACAGACATCTTAAACCAACCAAACACCTTGAATTAACCCTAGTAAAACTCTTCTTTCCTCAAATTTTACATGCAGCATTTGGCAACATCTCCTTAAATACCACTGGGGTTTTTTTATTATTGCTTTAGCATTTGCATATGGTCAATTGATAAATGAATGGTGATATAAATGCTATGTATTATGTGTCCACATGCCATGGCCTTGTAAACTCTTTGAGTAATACCAACAACAATAATTCGTAAAACGTTATTGTAATAAAACAGTGACAATGATACACTAAAACCAATGAATGGTCTAACCCAGAAATCTCTCAAAAAATGAAATTTTAGTTCTCTTAAACAAAGGGCAAAAAGGAAGTGTGGCAAGCAGTAGAGTAAGTAAGCTCAGATACTTGCCAGGCTCTTCCTCCCCCAGAAAACAAATGTAAAATATTCATTCTGTAGGTCATTATCTTTTAACACCCACCTGGCGTGGACTTCACAGCATACAAAGTCAGGCAAAACCAGGTTAGAGAGATGCATTTCAGCAAGCACCACATTTAAACAAGGTGTCATATCACATCAAAAGATGCCAGCAGGCCTAGATGCTGCATCAGTGAGCAGAGCTTCGCTGCGAGGCAGCTCAGCTGCGCGTCCGCAGCCTTCCCGTGCCATGGGGACTGTCACAACACAGCCCTTGCAGTGCCCTGAGGACTGCCGCTCCGATGGGAAAACCAGTATCCAGCTGTTACTGTAATCCCTGCTTGCTTTTTTTAGCTTTTCTCTCTCCTGGTGCCACCCCACTGCTCCCTGCTCCCTTCTGCTTTGGTTTATTGCAGAACCAGGTACCAGTCTGGATCCTGCAGCTTTTGAAAGCTGCATTGAACTTCCAGCATCGTAACAACATACCTGCCAGAAGAAAGGGAGTTAAAGGCTTTGAAAAACTAAAATCTCATACAAGCTAGCAAGGAAAGACTTTTTTTTTTTAAATTACATTTTCCTGAATATACATCCACAGTCTACTACTACAATAAAATATGTTTCCATCAATTATTATTTCAATCTCCCCTATCCAAGCCCTTGGTAAAAGGCCTGACTGTTCTTTTTAAAAAAAGATGAGATTTTGGCTGAAATTCCCTCTGGACACTGAAACAGATTCATAAACTACTCATTTATTTTCATAATTGCCTGCTATGTTACGGAGTGCTCCTATGAAGCTTTGCATATTGCAACCCGATTGTGAAACAAGTCCTTACCCATTATCTGCCAACAATGTTTGTGCACACAGTGCTAAAGATCAGCCAAAATTTCATTACAGGAAATCGAAAACACTAGAAGATAAATGCAAAAAACTTTTGGTAGAAATTAAAGATACTGAAACAAAACCTTTTTCCCATATTGAATTAGGAAAAGAATATGTTACAAGATTCAAAGACAGAGCTGGAAGAGATGACTGAGATAATTTAGTCTGACATTTTGCAAAACATAGACCTCTGACTTCCATGTGAACCCTTGTTGGAACCAGACCATCTCTTTCAGAAAGAAAAAAAATGCAATCTACTGTAGTTATTAATGAGGTTAACTGTTAATTACTCTTATTGTTAGACACTTGCACCTTATTTTTAATCTAAAATGCTCCTGTCTTTGACTCTTCTTGATGGACGAGTCTTCTTGTCTGTCAGGCACAAGAATTATCTGCTAATAAATTTTTGTTTCCTCTGTAGATATTTGCAGGCTGCACTAGCCTTGTTTTTGATAAGATAAACAGACTCCTCTCCTTGAGTCTTCCTCATGTTTTCCATTTTTTTTGTCATCCTGGTAGTTCTTACTTGAACCTCCTCCAATTTTTCAATATCCTCGTTGAATTGCTGACACCAGAAATGGACTCATTTGGCCAGTGTGCTGCTGCCAAACATGGAGGTAATATATCCTACTTACTCCCACACAATATTCCCCTGCCTTTAATCACTTGGCAGAAGGGCTGGGTTAACAGCTCATGTTTGGTGCGGCCTCCAGCTCTTTTCCAGTCTGCCGCAGTTTCCTGGGAGGAAGCACTGCCCTTCCCCCAGAAGGATGCTCTGTACCCCATCTCCTCGGGTGTCTGGATTTGAACTTGGCTGCATTAAGTGCATGGTTTTTAACAGCAACCAGGCTATCAGGTGGTGAAGACTGCTGTGTACCACTGCCCCATCTGTGCCTCATTTGCTATTTCTCCTATCTGTACATCACTGGCAACCTGCAGGAAGATGACAAAGCTTTAAGACCAATTTTGTGTTCTTTGGAAGCAAAGGATTATATTTCTGTCCTGGGCACAAGCACAGTCTCTTTGTTCAGGGATCTTTTCTCTCCCAGTTTCTCTTCTGTCTAGCTGCAAGTCCATTGCCACTGAACTATATACTGTCATCAAATGGTAATAAGCAAATGCACCAGGTCACGTACAGATCAGGTTTAGTTCTGCGAAGGATTGATTCTAGTTAGTGAGCATGCTTAATCACATAGAAGTGTCTAGCAATCACTAGCCGGGAAGTTAAAGCATTACTTTGTTCCCCAAGGGATGTTGACCACTTAGTGACATTTCATGGAAAACCACTCTGATAGTCTCCCCAGTGTGAATGCAGCAAATGAGACTGTATGAGCTTATTAATAATTGCTTTCTTATAGTTACTTCTTATCCTTCTGGCACTCTTCTACGAGCTTTATAATTTTGGCTTTCCAAACTGCAAAGAGCAGTTTAAAACTTGTAATTTGCCTCTAGATGCTGTAATTGCACTTGGATATGCCTGTGTGCACTCAGCTGGCTGCAGACCTGCCAAGCATCTCCACATTGGCACCAAACTGCAATTATCTGCCAAATCCCACTGGGGATCCCCCAGTCAGCTTGATATCAGTCTGTACTTGACATATTGCCTGCTATGGCACTGCACAGCCCTCCTGTTGCAGAGTATGGCCAGAACCCAAGGGGGGACTTTCACCTCCTCCCACCAGGATCCAGAGCTGGCTCACCCTGTGCCACCAAGCAGCCATGCCACTGTCACTCGAGCCCTATGCTGGGCTCCCAAAAGCTGAGATTCCTGGAGACAGGCAGCCTGCTGCCTCACCAGCTGGAGGCAAGAGAAGTCTTATGGAGGGGGATAAAACCAGTGGGCTGCAGCTCTCAGTACAGTTAGTGAAAATAACTCAATAACAGCAATCAGAAAAGTGTGATTCATTATGGCATGCCAAAAGAGAGTCCCTGCTGAAGCTTGCCTGGTGCTTACAGGTAGGATACAGCACCCACAGCAGCATGGGCAGGCAAGATGAGCCAGCAGGACCTTATTCTTGAGGGACCGCACTGGAATCGCATGGGGAGGCTCGGTGTGCACAGCCATGGCCACAAGCAGCGCGGAGGGCAGCTCCCTCAGCCCACCGAGCAGGTGCACCCAGATTCAATTATTTCCTTCTCTGCCTGGCTGACAGCGAGTAGAACGGCTGCTTAGTCTTAGAAGCAATTTGTATCATACATTTAGGTAGCAGTGGTGCATCGCATCCCCACGAGCCGCTGCAGTGCCTTTTTTCTCCCTTTTCTACCCCCTGGGTGCACACATGCACAGCACCTGACATCACTCAGATGAGCTGCTGTACAGCAGGATTTTTCCAGCTGGTGCTGGTTTAAAAGCTTTAACTGATCCTATTAACTGTCTTTGGAGAAACCCACCTTGCAACTCCGATGAGATCACGACATCCTTAATGCCTCTGGAGGCCAGACCTTTCATTATGGGATGACTAATGGAGCAAAAAGCTCTTCTTCTTTGCACATGCAGACAAAATCCACATCCCTGGAGACCACCCTTCCTACCCTGCCCCCGACACATCACTTTATGCTGGATTTTAAACTACTGATTCTTAGGGAAAAAAACATGTCTGGTTTCAAGCTTCAGCGGAAACCAGCCCAGCGCAGTCCCTGGAAGTGATGCTCAGCCCTGGTCAACTGGAGCACCAGTGCTGAGCATGATACAGAAGCAAGCTCCAGAGGTGGACCCAAAGCTCTGCATCCACAACAGTGAGGCAGCCGTACCCCTACACAGCCTGGGGTACTTGAGCAGGAGGCAGTTGCTGGGCTATTCCTCCAACCTGGCAAAAGAAGGAACAAAAATCCATCTCGAGACAGGCGGTGGGTTTACACAGCCTGCATGGCTCTGCACAGCCTGCCCGTGGTCTCATCCCACCCCAGCGTGTAGGACTGCTCTGTGGAGACTTGCATGGCACAACAACTCCACAGTGGTGGCTGATTGCAGATGGTCCAGAGGTCTGTTTCACTGGCAGCACCAAGATTAAGACCATGTCCAGCTGATCCCAAGATGAGGAAGAGGATGAAGGTGTAACCAAGAAGAGGAAGAGGTGTAACCACAACTTATGGTCTTCTCCATGCAGACCCAAACCCAAGCAGGGCTTGGCTGGCCTTCAGCAGCCTCCAGCTACAGCAGTTGATGGCACTGAGCTTCCTCTGTGGGGGCTTTCAGAAGACAAGGTGTCTGCATTTTCCTCACATTTCTGGTCCTGCTTGGTCTGTGTCTGTACAGTGGCACAGAAAGGCAGCAACATTTAAGCCAGGATTCATAGCCACATGTGTCAGGTCCTATGAAAAAGAAGAATTAAAAAAAAAGGAAAAGGTGAACTGAATAGAGTTCAGTAGACCTGAAGTCCCTTTCATAACACTGGGCTGAACAAAGTACTTGAGCACATGCTATCACGAAGAGCCCTGGTGAGGAATGGAGGAGACCAGTGCATCAGCTGAGCCCCTCTGCAACTTCCAAAAACCACTTCTTGCACTGCATACTCCCCACAGAGCCCGGGTGATAAGTATCATACATAAGCTCTGCCAATCTTTTGGCTAACTGTTTAATGCAGATAATGTTCCACCTCTAATAATTTTTGCTGTCATTGCTGTGAATCCAATAGCTGAATTACTATTATTTAAAGCAACTTCTATTCTTAAGTCACTGCAAAACTGCATTATAAAGCAGGTTCATTCTTATTCGAGTGATACTGATGCAATACTACAAGCCTCCTTCATCATAATTTTTGAGATCAATGGCCAGGGAGTCCTGGACAAGAAGGGCTGCCCTACTTAATCTCAGTGTGAAGGATGCCAAGGAGACACTAGTTATTTTTTTGCCCTCACAAGGTGAATGCATTGCTCTACATGTACAGGAGTTTTTAAGTGCTGGCCTGCATGTGCTGAAGAGTCACAGACACTCCTGATAAGCCTCTGTTCAAAACCTGAAAAGTCTAGGAAGGGTTTTAATGTAATTATTCTCATATTTAAACAAACAAAACCCACAAACACACGGAGGAAAGCAGGCTTCTTCCGTCCATTCTCTCCTTCCATGTCTACTTAGCTCCTTTCCTCAGCTGCAAGGAGGTTCGACACCCCACTATCTTAATTGGGTGAGGTTGAACAGCAGGTTGAGCCAAATGAAAGAGTCTGAAATACTACAAGAGCTTCAGCAATTCTCTGTTCTTATAATTTTTTATATTCTTTCTCCTTTGCTGCTGTCCTTTCTTAAAAGCCTGTATTGATTTTTGTTATCTGTCCCTCTGCCTGCTCTCCCCTTGGTCACCCAGATCCTCACAGGAATTCAAATAGACTTTCAGAAATGGCACTCTCAGTTCTGACAGTTGTTTAAAAGGACACTGTCAACATATTTCCTCTGTTTTTATTTAAAAATCTTGCTACCTTGAAATTTGAAGATATTTTATTTTCACAGGAATGATGTTTAGTCAAGCATAGGTCAGGTTCAGATTTCACTCAGCAAAGTCAAAGTTTTGTTTCCTGCAGTTACTTAAACAAACCCACCTTTTTCTGTGAATATTTGTTTAGAAATTGTACCATGTAACAAATCCCAACTGCAAGCTACCTTTTTCTTTACTGTAGAGTATGAAAATTGTTTTTATGGAAAAAAATAATTTAAAAACCAAGTATTATCTTTGACACAGCCATATTGAATGATACATCTTTCTCCTTTCTCATTTGTTTTTGTTTTGTTACCAGGGTAATCTTGCCCACAAAGAAAGGTTCCTAACCTGGAGAAGCATATGGTAATGAGATAAGAGCCATCAATGGCTGCAGCAGAATAGAAGGAAATTTAGAAGTAGATAGATAACTAGATGAATAGGTTTTACACAACTGAATGATGTGTGAAGGAAATGAAATTGGACTACAAAGCTTGCAGTATGTGACCCCATTATTCAAGTTAATCTACAACATACAAGACCAATTCCCCTCTTCTCTGTACTCATCATGTATTTCCACAGCATCCTATTTATTTCCTCAGTGATCCAGTTGCTACTGCACATCTCAGCTCCTCTGTTGGGTCCTAAAAAACCCCACCAAATAACTGTAGCATAATTTCTCCTCCTCTACTCTCCCTCTCCTCTCCTCTCCTCTCCTCTCCTCCTCATTTTCCTTTCTGAGTCTTTTCTCTCCACCATTTCTACAGTGTATTCACCAACCCGTCCCAAACAACATGTAACAGAGATTTTAATATTCTGGTCACAGATGTTTTCTCCCTTGCTCTGAGAGCACTGTGCTGCTGTGGATTGGGAAGCGATGTCAGGTGCTGCTGACATGATTTGGAAGTATTTAATCCCTTTACTGATACCGTTTGCACAATGGTGGAGCCCTAAGAGAGGGAGAAAAGAGCTTGTGCATTCTGCAGAGCTGACCCGTGCCTGCACAGCGATGCTGGCCACCCTTTGTGGCCTGAGGCTCAGCTGCACAGCACAGCTGTACTCTCCATCATGGGACTGCAAGGGGCACATTGGCACTGCCAATGCGGTCCCCAGGGCGCCAGCAAGGACAGAGGTCCCCAGCTCGTCCTCCATTCTTGTTTCAACATAGGACCTGCCAGACTTCCTCCCAAAGAGGGTAAAGCAGCTGACTTCCAGGGTTCTCCCATGCCTTCTGACTTTTCTGCCCCCCAGAGATGGGAAAAGAGAGGAAAGAATTTTATCTGGGAGCCCATATTTATGTGCTCTGCCACACATACAATGAGCAGGTTTTTTCTTTTTAGGATGCGGGGTGGGCAATCACACACATTGTGCTTGACCCCATTCAAAGTAATTTAAATATCTCATTAAGGTACCAATGGGTTTCTATACCCATCCTACTCTCCTTTCAGCAGAGAGAGGAGAGATAGCACTAGTATCATAAGCATAGGCTTAAGCAAAGCATAAGATGATGGGCTTTAGAGCTAGCCTGCACTTTTCTTTATGACTCAAAAGACTTCAACAGCAAAAAAAAATGTAAACACCCCGAGCCCACTGATGGTGGGCCATCAATCAGGCTCAGGAAAATTAAGGGTCCTCCTTGCAGATTGCTGACTTGGAATTGCTATGAGAGAAAAAACTGGTAACGAATAGAGCTTGAGGTGTTTGTGCTTCTGCTCGTTGTCCTGTTGATTGAGGAGCTGCTATTAGTTACACACAGTCACTCCTCTGAAAACACAAAATCCTTCAAAAGCAGCTGCTCTGCTGAAGCAGTAAAATGCCATGTGCGTGTATGTTAAAGGGTAGCTTCTTCAGGCAGAAAAATGCCCTGGGCAGAGAAACTCCACTTTTGCTGTAAACATGAAACTACAACGTCTGTGACTTTGAACCAGCAATTATCCCCTCCACCTCCAAAAGAAATGAACTTAAACTACTCACTGCTCAAAATCATGCAGGAATTGTCCCAAAGAACTTGTGTTGATTTGTAGTTTTCAGGCATTATATGCTTTCCTCAGACAGAAATAGAAAATAAAAGAGAATCTAACCTAGCACAGCTGTAAAGAAACCCAGGGGTATTTTGGATGAAGCCACAATTTTGGTCTTGGCAAAGAATCACAAACATGAATTATACGGCAAGTAGCTGTGGATCCACTCAGTTGTTTGTCCTGGAAAAGTAAAATCATACTCAAGTCAGTAAAAGCAAGTGGGCAAGTGAAAGGAAGGCAAACCACAATTTCAACTTGCACCGGTTGACAGGTTAGTTTGCTCTGGAATGCTTCAAAGAACCACCAAGTGTCCATCTCTGCATTTCTCCCTCCCACCGATGGGCTTTTTAAAGGTTTTGTTGCTTCTATCTGCTACTAACTCTTAAGGCACAAGGAGCACCATTAGGATGCTAACATTGGATCACCGTGGTTAAATAAGGTGGTGGTTTGTTTTTTTAAGGATTTAGACGTCGAGTGGAGGATGCTTTCATACAAATACCGCTTCTGCATATAGAGATCTTGCTGATATCTGCTTGCTGCTGCAGTTTGGCACTGAAGCACTGTCATCACAGAGAAGATCTTTGAATTTACCCTTTTAAAGGGAACTGACTGAGAAGGCTAGATAAAATCTGTTCCGCAGAGAAATCAGCATTATTGTTGCAGCTTTTGCTTTTATAGACCTCAATTATTTCTCTTTTGACTCTAGTCCTTTTGAACTTTACATCAGTTAACAGGCCTTCTTGCCTCACAGTTTGAAGTAACCACAAAGATAATATTTAAAATCACTTCTCTGCAGCTGAGAGACTTCTGGCCACAGCAACCTTCTTCTAAGTGCTGTGAAATTAAAGCTGATCCAGTGTCTCAACAGTGGTATTCTACAACCAACCTATTATTTTCTCAAGCACTCAGGAATGACAACAAAAATCATGACAAAAACATTATTAAGGAAATAAAAGGGAGATTCACATATATGTTCATTTCCATTTATTAGCAAGGTAAAGTCTAGCAGACATGTAGAGATGAGAGATGTTTAGGACAGTAAGATTCAAGAGAACTGGGTTGCTTCCAGGTCTGATACAGACTTTCTGTTTAAAATAGCCTCGTACCATTAAGTCTCATTTTCCCGTCTATGAAAAGGACACAACACAAATTCCTTTGCTTGGTCTAGTCCCAAAGAGTTTATAACCTTTACTGGGAAGACAATTTCTTACACTATGCACAATGCCACGTACTGGGGCTTCTCCCAAGACTGGGGACCCGCAAACACTAAGCTAATATAAATAAGAGATTACCATTGCAACTAACTAGCTATTAATTCAGCTGAAAGATTACTCAGGCTAGTATAAAGAAGATATTCTGTTGGCTATTTCAAAGTATTATGTGGTTTTAGATGTTAATGGTAAAAATTTTCCTAGTCTACAGTATGACTGAGTGACACAAGTGTTATTCAGATCAATTCTTATTGAGCATCTGAAAGTCAACTGAGCAAACCTTTGCATTTGCTCACTTAGTTTTGAGAGATGTTTGCCTGAAGTTGACTCCAACTTAAGCCAGAAAAGGGTTTACAATTGAAAAGACACCACCAAGTGTTGATAGTTTCTAATATAATGTCTTCCAGAAATAGCTTTCAGCTTCATTTCACCTTAGAGAGAGCTGAACTGGCCAACCAGGATTTTAGCCAGTACCAGGGTGGGTCAAAGCTACAAATGGAAAATTACAGATTACTTAAAAGAAAACAAAAGCAATGTGCAAAAACCTGAGATGCCATAGAAAAAATAAATGCTCATACAACTGCTGCAGAACTGGCACTGAAAAGCAGTTTCCTTGACCAACAACAAAACCCAACTGTTTACTCTTGTGAAGGAGTCTAATCAAACAGGCATTTTCCACACTTTTGTGAAACATTATCTCTTACAAGCTTTTGAATTACAGCAATGCATAAAATAAAAAATAAGGAAATATGTAATTTTTTGCAGTATTGAAACAGAAAACATTCAGAGCTCTTTTAAGAGGGCTGCCTTAATTGTGGTTTTGGTTAGTTCCAGTGAAGACTGAGGAGGAGCAATTTCCTGCACCCCTTCTTTTCCCTCCAGTTCGAAGCTGTACAGGCAGATGATGCACTCAGAGATGTGAACATTTATAATTTTGGATCCATTTGCCATCTTCCTGCTAGGCCATTTACTCCATGCCCATACCCATTTCAGTAAATGGAGGTGTATGCAGTAGCTGACTGCAGTAAGCAGAGCAGAGGGGGTCTAAGGGCCAGGTTGCCACTCTGGGAACATTCCTAATGGGTGACTTCTAAGAGGATTCTGGCCGATTTTTTGCTACTAAAGGAAATGGGTTCACAGGTTTGAGTGCCAGACTACAATCACCCATGCTCTCTAATAGAAAACGAAGAGATTGTCTTCGTCTGTTGGCTTTTGTGAATACTCTGCTGATACTACATTTATTGCCAGAGTCACTTTTATCACAGAATCACAGAATGGTTGGGATTGGAAGGGACCTCAGGAGATCGTCTTGTCCAACCCACCTGCTAAAGCAGGTACACGCAGAGGAGATCACACAGGAATGTGTCCAGGCGGGTCTTGAATGTCTCCAGAGAAGGAGACTCTATAACCTCACTGGGTAGCCTGTTCCAGTGCTCTGGCACCCTCAAAATAAAAAAATATCTTTTTATACTCAGATGGAACTTCCTGTGTTTCAGTCTGTGCCCGTTGCCCCTCATCCTATCACTGGACACCACTGAAAGGAGTCTGGTCCCGTCCTCTTGACACCCACCCTTGAGTTATTCAGAAATATTGATAAGATTCCCTCTCAGCCTTCTCTTCTCCAGGCTGAACACACCCAGCTCTCTCAGTCTCTCCTCGTAAGAAAAATGCTCCAGACCCCTCACCATCTTCGTAGCCCGCTGCTGGACTCCCTACAGTAATTCCTTATCCTTCTTAAAACGAGGAGCCCTGAACTGAACACAGTACTCCAGATGTGACCTCACCAGGGCAGAGTAGAGCGGGGGGAGAACCTCCCTCGACCTGCTGGTCACGCTCTTCCTCATGCACCCAGGATACAATTTACCTTTCTGGCCATAGGGCACATTGCTGGCTCATAGTCAACCTTTTGTCTGCCAGGTCTTCCAGGTCCTCTGCAATGCTGCTTTCCAGCAGGTCAACCCCTAACCTGTACTGGTGTCTGGGGTTATTCATCCCTAGGTACAGGACCCTACACTTGCCTTTGTTGAATTTCATTGGGTTCTTCTCTGCCCAGTCCTCCAGCCTGTCCAGATCCTGCTGAACAGAGGTTACTGCAAGCTGTTATGAAGATGTTGAGACAGAAGCAACCACAGCTCAACTGCTGCCTGCTGCACATTTTTAGCTGTGGCTAAACCCGACACAAATGTTTCTTCATGTGCTCTGTGAGAGAAATGTCCTCATGGGCACAGGAGGCTGTAGAAGTGGGACCCAGCCTGTCCAGCTCCTGGCAGAGCCAGCCATGTCACCCCATGTCAGAGCATCCTTAGGCATGGGCACAGGGAGCGAGGAAGAAGCCAGTCAGATTTTCTGGTAGAAATCTGCTTGTGCTTCACCAGAATCGATGTTTCCTGGAAGACATTTGTATTTCCACAAACTGGTACACTCTGAGCTGAAAAATACTCAACAAGAAACAACAAACACCCTTTCTCAAAGCCTTTTGTATAGTTTTAACATTCCTGAATGACATCTGAAATGCAGGGCTTTTTTTTTTGTTCTGGTAAGCAGATATTGTTTTGGCTAGCTCAAGAGACTGTTCTGTAACTTCATCTTTGCTACTGAACTAGATGTTCCCTGAGTGGGAGGAACTGATATCTGAATTTCAAAGCAGTTAATAGTCTTACTTGCACTTTTGCAATATTTGGAAAATTGTAATTAACCAGCTTCGCTAATTTACGTTTTTAATATTTAAATGTTGCTTGTTACACAGAGCTGATTGCTGTAGTAGCTTTATTCTGAAAGCTCATTAGAACTGCTAAGAGGTTTAAATACACACAGCTGAAGAAATACATGCATTTTTATAAGGCAGGTATTATGGCAGTACTTTGAATTTCATTGGCCTGAACAAATATGCCAGCCTTCTGCAGGACTTTTTAATCAAGCTCATTTGCATTTGCTTGGAAAGGTACATTGCTATTTTTCTGAGCTAAATACTTAAATGACATTAGCTAGCAGGATTTTTAGGTTTATGTTTTTTGCTGTCATTAACCTTCTGTTATTACAGAGCTGAGGAAAATCAGACAGGGGCCCTTTTGTGCTGTGTGTGATTCATGCAGGATGTAGATAATATATGGGCAGGAGGAGTGAGACTGGCATGTGGAATTTTCTTTTAAAAACGTACCAATATTATTTAAGTACATTATCTCTTTACTTAAGGATGTGTGCTTCTTTTCCTACGCTGGGTTGAAAGGAATTCCTGTGGGATGAGAAGACCGAGTATTACCTGCTCATTGGAGAACATAGTGCAGATGAAAGGGTGAGAAGGGGCGACCAGAGAGGGAGGATGTGGCAGGGACACGCTGCTTCTGCTGGGTGACGTGGCGTGGCCTGACACAGGGCATGAGGATATGACAGAGGTCTGGGACAAAACAGCATCTTGCTATTTTCGGTCTTGAACTCGAGCCCCATTCCAGCCAAAATAGGGGGTTGAATCACCCTGGCAGTGGGGCTGCTTTGCTTTTTAAACTCTTTTTACCAACATGTGTGATAAAGCTGTTAACTACTGTGGTAATACAGTTCACATTTTCCTTCTTTTTTTCTCCCCTTTGTCATGTTTTCCCATTTTGTCATTATTCTGCCTGCTCTGATAGCTCCCTTTTCCCAAAATGTAACTGATTCCTATCCATAATTATCACACAAATGTGCAGAGTGCTACATTATGATTAGGAGACCATCAGTGGGCACATCTGAATGTGTAAATACCTCTTCGTTGCTTCTCTGTCTGTTCAGCTATTTGGGAAAAACACCCTAGAAGCCAAAAGCTATATATATATACACATATATATATACATGCAAAATCCTTCGGTCAGCAGATCTTATAAATGAACGGGCATTACCCTACCAGAATAAACCGTGGCATGCTTAGCTCAGCACAATGGAGCACAGGGAAAGCCTTGCTCTCCTGGGCTTCTCACCCCTCTCCTCCTTTCTTTGGCACTGCCAGACTCCTGCTGCTTCCCCCATCCCTTCCCCACCTCTCCCCAATCCTGACTTCACCTCCTGCCTCTTGCCCTCTTCCCATCACAGCTGGAATTTCTCTGGAGGCCCTGGCACAGAGCCCAAGCTAAACCTGCAAATGAGAGCGGGATGCACTCGCTGACAACTGCACACCTCAGGACTTGCAACTGCTGGTCTGAGTGTCCTTCAAGTGATACAACATAGGACTGAAAGACAGAGCTCTGCAATTTACTGCATCCCTCAGTCCCCCATCAAGCTGAAACAAAAGGGTAGAAGATGCCCTGCAGGTGCCACATCATTCTGTCTCTTTGCTGTCTTTGTGTCTGACATAAAAGTTTTGATACATCTTAATGAATCTTTTTTGAGACTAGTAAACTTCACCACCTGAAACTGTCAGCTTCATTGTCAGAAGAAAATCGCAGAGCAATAAAATAGGTTTCTGCAAGCTCTAAGCACAAGAGAGATCCCAACATGATGGTTCATCTCCCCAGTTCTCAAGAGAGGCAGACAGATACGTTGCGGTCCTGTCAAACAGCATCTTTAAGAGAAGGAAAAGGCAATTGTTCTTTCCTTTCTACTACTTTACCATGAGAACCAAGTACCTGCTGAGAGCAGGAAGATCTTGGGAGGAAACATCAAGCGCAGAAGCTCCGGCCAGGGGCGAGTGATGATGTTGCATGAGGCAGTGCTATAGACCCCTCAATCCAGAAGTGGGAAATCCTGAATGGGCTGGAAACAGCCAGGGCCCAGGCTAGCAGGTTATCCATCTCAGGAAAGCTGTACTGAAAAGAAAATAGGTTGGCAGAAGGTCTTCAAGGACTGCTGTACTGCCCTCACTTGTGAGGGTATCTATGTAAGATCACTGTCGGGCTGAGCTGTGTCCACCCAGATGTGCCCACTGCTGGTGTGCCTTACTGGAAAGGGGCTTGAAAATGCAGCGCTGGAAAGCAGGAGATGAGGATGAAGGGAGGTGGAAGAAACACAAGCCACACCTTTTTGCAGGTAGGTGCTCTGTTATGGCTAGTTCAGTTTGGAGCCTGGCTTTCCTCAGCAAAATGCAGAGAGAGCCCACCATGAGACCCTCAGTTGACAACACCCAGGAGGAACATAAACTAGAGCTAGAAAGCAATGAACCCCTCTTACTTTACAGTTCTCTGACAAGAAGGACAGACTCCCTGGGGTCAAGCAGCTATACCGCACTGTTGCTGCTTGGTTTCAATAACTGGGAGCCTTCAGTTTCAGCTCCTTTGGATTAGGGGGAAACAAAAGCTTTCAGTCCCTACGGTGCAGCTAAAGGGCCCAATTCTCAGGCTCCTCATGCCTTCTGATTTCCTCTCCCTAGCTGGGAAGAGAGGAAAAAGACAACTCCCTCTTTCCTGCAAAATACAGGGGGGGCTTGATACCACCCTGCTGCTTGTACCCCAGTTAGGCAGGTGAAGCCAGGTCAGCCACAGGTACAAATGCTGCATCCTAGCTCTGGATGGCAGTCATGCTTGTGGCAGATGGGTGGGCTGTGACCACCAGGTCCCACAGGTCCCCAGCACTGTAACACCATTGCAGAGGGCCTGATTCAGACCAGGACCCATCTGACGAGGTATCCAAAGAGAAAGACAATTACCATGAATTTATCTAAATTAATTTTCACAGCTGCCACAACACTGCTGCCAGTCTTCAGCAAGCAGTCTGTCACCCACGTGGATTGTAAAGCTGAAACGAGGTGAGGAGAAAGTAGCTCAGATGAGTTTTCTCTTTCCTGGCCAGTTCCCAAGGGCGCTGTTCATCGCAGGAATGGAATATCCAGCTCCTTCTCACTGACCACAGCACAGCGCAAGCAAAGTCATGGCCACATGGGGACCCTCACAAGAAATTCTGCACCTGTGCATGGAAAGCAGACGCATTTTTCTTCTCACAGTGCTCAAGTAGCATCTAATAACTGCTTAAACCAATGACACTTACTTGCAGTCCTAACGATCCCCTTTCTCCTCTCCTGCTCTGGTGTGAAGAAGATCAAGTTACTCACCAGAGGATATCAGTACTTCCCATACCAAAAACTTCTTTCCCACTGAACAGCTCTCACATCTAGCCAGAAACACACTGATACCTTTTTCCCTTTAAATTTGGGAGGAACCAGGCAGGGAGTGAAGCCTCTTGATGGGCTTCTTGGGTAAGAATCATTTTACTGCAATGGAAGTGGGTACCAAGGGATGAGAGAGGCACAAATCTTCATAAAATAAAATACACTCTGCAAGGAGTACTGCTGAAGGACCCAAAGAGCCAACCTCATACTTTCTGAGAGCCAAAAAGATCGAAGGAGAAAGCCTTGGCCCTGCTGAAAGAGGGACTTTCCATTGATCTCAAAGGCACAAAGGTTTCAATAAAAATCGGGAGTTTGATGCTCACTTGCCTAAATTTGGTTTCTAAATATTCTGGAGGCACTCACAGAAGTACAAATGAAACATGAGGAAATCTATCTCTGCCACCAGTTTGTGACAAAGCATTTCAGGAAAAGGGCTCTTTGTATTAAGTAATGGAAAAAGCCTAATGAAAAGGGAGATTTTCAACAAAATCTGCACTGTAGCATGACTACAGCCTAAAGTATGTGAAAATACCATAATGCAGTAATCAAACCCGTGGAGGTCTGGGGGGAAATCTCTTTCAGAGTCTCAGTAACTGAATAAAGAGGAGAATTTAAAAACAGTATTCACTGCATCTGTTCCCTGTCACATGCCCTCCACAAACAGCCTTTTACTAAATTACAGGCACAGTTAATCTATTAAGCATAACAAGAAAGAAACAGTAATAGCATCATATTTTCCCTTCTAGGATACAAATTGCCTGTCATTTTTTTCTCATTATAAAGGTCATTTTATTGTTTGTCTTGATGCCATTGGGAGGGGCAGGGTGGAATCCCAAGCCAAAGGCAAGCAAAATGCTCTGCTTTGAGTTTTACAGAGTGGTACTGACATCTTTTACAGGAGGGAGAGCGAGTGTGTGTGTGTGTGTATGTGTGTGTGTCTGTCTGTTTGTCTGGAGAACGTCACCGCTCACATGCAATCTGGTGCAGCTTGGCAAGCTGCAAATGCAGTGCCCACGCTTCTTCTGTGCAAACGGTGTTAATTCCTGTGGACATCCCTCACCATTAAAAGTGTGGCAGCTGATAAGCAGCAACGTTTATATGAGATAACTCCCAATAATGCTTTCAAAATAAACTCTAGAAATGTGGACCAGCACCAAGAATAGCGCGATTCTGTGCTTGGAGGTAGAAAGGAAAAGGTCTAACCCTACACATGTAATTACTCACGTGGCTGTTGAATTGCAGCATTCACTGATTTTATTGCTTTTGTGTCTCTTTTCATGAATAGCCTATGGGTAATACATCTGCAAATACAGTCCTGTCAAGTGAAGCAGGGGAAATTGTAGGAGTAGCTCAGCTACCTGCCAACTGTTTTGGTAGGAGTGGTGGTATTTTTTTCCGCTGCTTTAATTTTTATCATCACCATTGACAAGTCAAGTTTGGTTAAGAGAGTAATGTGGCAGTGGAAAAAAAGAGAGAAGGTGAAAGGAGAGATGAGAGTAGGAAAGGGCAGGTTAGAGTGATGCTGAGGTGAGAGGAGAGGAGGGAGAGGCTGGCAGCCAAAAGCTGTGCAATCCTGAGGATGCTTCCAACGAAGCAGGGCCAGCTTGTTTGTGAGGATGTCAGTGAGAGGAGGGCTTTGGGAATGGAATTTATGAGTCCTGCCACAAGAAATTCTTCTTTGTCATTTGCTCCCCAGTGCACTGTGCATACCAAATGCTTCCCCCACAAAAGCAGATGAAGTGCTTTGATGCTACAGAGATCAAGATGCTGCACCTCCTGCTTCACCTCTGCTGCTTCAAAAAGTAACCTGGAAAGTGCTTATGCATAATTTTAATTTATCATCTATATTTTAAAATGCTATCTAAACAAATAGTCATGTTTCATAAGGTAGGAGGGCTTAAAAATCAGAGGGCTTAAAAGAAGAGTATAATTTATTCTTCTCAACATACCACATAAAATTAGTTTCATGAGCTGTAACTACACAAGTCTAAGATATAATTCCACATCTCTAAACAATTTTTCATGTAACATGGTAGTTATACTCAATTAATAAGTTATTCAATAAATATTTTACTTGAAGTTTAATTAATCTGCTGTGGAATGCAAGTATATTTATAGCTGCTGCTAAGGGCACACTTCTAAACAGTAAAATAATGATATCTTACAGAAATTGGGTACATAATAGTAGTGAAGTTATACTCCTAGCTGCAATGTGCATAATTTGTGATCTTGTAGGTTAATTCTGCTGGGCTGCACTCCAGTACTCAGCAGTAGCAGGCAATTAGCAGCAGAGAGACTGGCTCCCTCTTGCCTCTACACATACTCTTTCAGCCAAGGACACATACAACAAAGCACAGGTATGCCTGAAAGCGTGATCCCAAGTTGCTCAGAGGATGCAGCTGCATAAAAGCAAATGAAAACTCCAGTCATGGCACTCAGCTGAGGGCTGCAAGGGAGTTGCAGACACAGAAGTCCAAAAATGTTATGCCAGCACGCAGCTGCTACCTGGTGCTGGCAGTACCAGCATCCCCAAGCACTGGGCCTTTTTTCTTCAAAAAGGAAAATCCCAGGAACTGCTCCTGTGCTGGGAACCACCAGAGCTGGATGGTGCAGGGTAGCCTGCCTCCTTGCTGAAGCGTAGGGGTTGAGGTCCCTCTTATCCCTTGGGAGCATCAAAACATCCTCCTGCTTCCTACGTGGTTGCCTGGACCTCTGTGTTGGCTGGACAGGAGGGATGAAGCCTCCTGTCCTCCCTGTGAAAGCAGACTGTCTGAGAAGGAAGGGGTAATCTGGGGCTCAGGACACAGCAGATGTTGAGCACAGCCCATGCTCAGGGCTTGGCCATGGGTGGGTTGTGTGCAGGGGGCTCCCCCATGCCGGCTCAGCTGGATAAAGAAGAGAGGGGCCAGAACAATGGTGTTGTAGGGAACTGGGTGGAAGCTCTTCCTTCTTTGGTATGCTGACACATTGCTTATTTGCAGTTCTGACATCTTCTGCACTCAACATTGTGCAGAATTAGTGGTCAACAATGCCAAACACTAATTAAAGCACACAAGAGAAAGAGGGAGAAGAGGGGAAGCTGCTCCTTTTGAAGAGGTAGAGGATGGGAGGGGAGCATGTTCCAATGAGAAGAGTCAGTCCTCAGACAAAAGGAAAGCTCTTAGAAAGCTTGGCAGTCGTTCTCCAGCATCAATATTTATTATGGAGGAGCATGCCTTTCTCTAACTCATATTGTCTGGGGATGGCCAATTAAATACTGTAATAAAGACAATTCCCATTTGTTCTATATAACAAGACTGCCCATCTGTGTTGTGAACTCAGTAATAACCCCACCAAAGCTGGACGCCTGAGTGGTGGAGATCATTTCACATTGCTTGGCTTGCAGGAAATCATGTAGGACTCTGATTTTCAAAGGCAAGGTTTTAAAAATATTTTATCACACTTCAGGTAAACATAAACTGGGGAACAAAGCAGGTGCACAACTGTACTCAAGTCACTGTTTAATTTTTCCTGTGTATTCTCTCTGGATATATTCATCGTTGGACTTTAAAAGCTGTGTTTCTACCTCATTAAAATAATCCTGTCTCAGTAGTGACTTGTAAAGTAGCTGTCTGCAGTTCCCCACTCTTCAAGCTGCAACTAGCTATGAATTCCCAGGTGTCCTGTCCGTGAACCTGAAAACATAGAGTTATGGTCTTTTGTGATTCCATGGCCATGAAAGTGGATATTGCATGTCCTGATATCTATTGTGTTCTGCTGCAGGGAAATAGTGAGGGAAAAAAAAAAAAGAAATAAACAAAAAAAAGAAACCTTATTGGTTCCATTAATTTTGAGATTCATGTTTGAAAGGGAAAACAACAAAACCTTTTTGAACATGTTGACTCGTGTCCTTTGATGGCTCCTGAATGACTGAGTGTCCAGCACTCAGGTACGTGGGCAGGTAATGAAGGAGGCAGAGTGGATCTGCACAACGCAAAATAAGATCAGACTAAACTGCACAGGGTGACACAGAGCACTGTTATGATAGAAATACCTGTGCATTGCAAGCTGAGTATCAGCTGGTAACCACATCCGTTCAGAAGGATGCTGTACCTCCACTGTGATGAAACATGGGGACAAGGTTCCAACAGCAGACCTGCAGGGACTTCAGCAGTTATTTGGGTGTGTGCCCATCTGGATATTATTCCTGTGAACCAAAGCAAGACATCCCTCCCCTGGCTGCAGAGTGAGTTGTAGCTCTGACAGATCTCAGCTCCTATGATAAGGCAGCCAGAGGAGAAGGAGATTCAGCACAGAAAGTGGCAGAGAAGTCAGCTCAATCCAAATAAGGGGGTTTTTACTCCCCTGTTCCATGCAGGGTGCAAACACAGCCTGGCTCCTTCCAAATAAGCCCCGCAAGGGCACCGGGAACTTGCAGAAAACACTTCTCTTCCCTTATGCACAAATCTCCAGGTGGTATTTAGCAGCTCCTGGGGCAAACTGTCCTCAGAGGCTGTCGAGCCCTGGCAGGGTGGGTGTACCACACAAAAGGAGACATCGGGGTGTCCCAGAAGTGTCCCTCCCACCGCAGTGGGTGCTGCCTGCTGTGCCGTGTCGGGCAAAGCAGAACCAGCATGGCCGGTGAGCTGACAGCGCACCCACCACGGGCTGCTCCGTGGGAGTAATCTGGAGGTACAGACAAGACAACTGGCCTTAAATATTATAATAGCCCAAAGAAGAAGAAACTCCACTGACTCCAATGTGTTCGACATGGGGCTGAATTTCACCCATTGTCCACCATGCTTGAAATACAAACAGGCTTTTCTTGAACATCCACAGTTTCTTACACCACTGAATCACAAATATGTTTATTGTGGGCAATGGTAAGAAAACAAGTCTCCATTTGTAATCTAATTTCCTCCTATCCTCTCTACTGTAACAACTTAAGGTATTCATGGGCTGGGGCATGCACAGTGTGTGCTCACATCTTTGTTCTCGCCAGGCAGCAGGGCCACGCCACAGCTGGTAGGACTCGTGCCATGTGGTGCCAGTAATTGTGCCTCCCAGGAAAAGCCTCTCTCACTGTCCACCAGCAAGTGAAAGGACCAAGTACAACAATTACTTGCCATTTACTTTTCTGTTTTAAAAAAGAAGCTCCTCTCCTGTATTAGAAGGGGGCGGAGAGGCATGATATGTATTCTTTAACAGAGGGTCTATACATATGTGTGGTTAAGATAGAGATATTGAAAGACTGGGAAAATATAAATTCATGCAAGACTGAAAGAAAAAGAAAAGATAATTAGGGAACAGGAAGAAGTCTGAATAGAGAATTGAAAAATGGAAGTTACCCCAATTGATGGAAGGACATAAAGATCAAAGAAAAATCAAATTTAATCATATCAATGCTTTGTCCTTGTGGACAAAAAAAAGGATGCCTACTTTGTACACAGCTTTTTAGCTTTGGAATTATTAGTTTATTTCATTATTGCATTTTTTAACCTACCTATAGAATATAAAACCTGAAACTTAAAGCAAATCACCTGATTCTTTCTGAAAGGCAGTAAGGAATACTTTAACCTTGTCTTTGTCAATTTTGTGCTATGTGTATCTCTAATTAGATTCATAGCTCACATGAATATTATGGTACCAACTGCTCAGCAGCCACATCAATATTTCTCAAACTTTCCAGTTGAAAACTATGCATAATTCAGTGGTACATATTGATTTTTAAGATTGATGACATTTGAGCTGCTGAGGAAAAGAATGGGCTTCATTTGGGGCCACGTCCTTAATCCCTGTGTGTAACTGATATCTGGCTTCTGTAGCTCCTTTCCTCAGCTGAGAGATAAGCAATGTAATTTTGTATTGCCTAATTGCTACTGCAGCGCAGGGACCCAGAGCAATACCACGTGTATCTTCATAAAGGAATTCTTATACGTGCATATTCTCTAAAGCCTCGACTTGCATATGTTACACTGGGAAAAGATAGTGGGTAGGTGGGAAAGTTTCTGGAGGTGTTACATCTGCTGGCTGGATTGAGAAAGCTTGCTTTCTATACCCCCTTGCTCCACAATAGCTACAGTCAGGAAACCTAGAGGCACAGCTATGGGTTATTCTGAGCTCCCCTTGCTTCCCAGGGCACCCCATTCCCATCAGCCAGCCCTACATGAAGCAGCGGCAGGAGAAGGGGGGCTCCCTGCTCTCCAGCGCTGTGACCTCCATGCAGGGGGAACCCAGTTAGGTTGGGATCTGATCCACGGTCATACTGCTTTGCAGATTTTAGAGTTGCCGTCCAATGATGGTGGATTTCAATTTGATGCTGTGGATGGCTGCAAGGAAAAGATTTTATTTTATTTTTTTTTTTTTAGAAAGGCCAAAAGCTCTTGCAAACATAAAATACTACACTTCTTGTTATAAGAGGCTTTCATTTTGATGGGTTCCTGGAAACAGCTCCATAAACCAAAATTAGGGAAGGGTGGACAACATTTCTAAATCATGGAGCCTCCTTTCAGTTCCCTAAACCACATCTGTGAAGCCAAGTTCCATTTTCAGGCACGGTGAGGCCTGCCTAATACTGTCTCAATTTAGTCTGAGTGGCAGGTAACCTGCAACCTTGAAGATCATAAGCTTATTTAGGTTCCTAATGTAGTTCTCCAAAGATGTAATTCTCCTCGAGCAGTATGAAAAAGCTCCACTGAACCTCATCTTAACAAATTGCAATTGTGATCAGCAAGGTTGGTTGGACTGCGCTTGTTCTTCCCAGGGACCAGTTGCTTCTCTAGAGACACTGGAAAGACCTTCCTCAGCAGAAGATTGCCAAGCAAAGGAGACTAAATATACTCCTCCCCTGAAAGGCTCTTTTCTTTAAGGACAGACCAGCTAGGGAAAGCCAAACCCTTCTACTTTTTGCTGTAGTTACCTTTGAGAGGGGAAATAATTTCCCAGCACTCTTAATCTCTCACTAGGGCTTGTTCTTTAAACATTTGTGCTACAGTAGTCCTAAAGACTCAAATTATGCCAGGACTACTGTGCTACTGGCAGTAGGTGTTAAAGGTAATCACCCACCTACAAGATTACAATTTTAGATTGAGCTGAGAAACAAGAGATGGGAAAACACAGCCGACACAAAGGAAAAAGCAGCATGAGGCTGGCACGGTTTCCATGGGCTAGCTGTGTACACAGCTTTAGGTGTGTTTATAAGTATCTAAACAAATACTTAATAGCACATTTCCTCAGTTCAACAAGAAGGGTGAGAAATCCGATTTAACTGTGTAAATACTCAGTCACACTGTCTCTAGAGAAGCAAGTGATTTCTGATGCAAGCATTCATGCACAGTTTTGAGTATTGACTGATTTTCATGTTATGTAAATCTGATCCTCTAGGTATTGCTCTCTGGATAAGACGTGTGATTAAATTTAATGTCAAAACTTAAATGTATTCTCAAAGCTTCTGGTTAGATAGCTGCTTACATGGTGATTTATTATGCTTATGAAGGCATGACTACTAGTGTTCTGCTGGCTGCTTTCAGTGTTCTGGCTAAGGAGAAATGAATATTTCTGCATTGCTAAAATGTTTTATAATTTATACTTCCAGGGATTAACAATCGGAAAAAAAAGAATAGTTGTGGTAGACTTATGCTAATTGAGAACAATACAGTTTTCACCTATTGAATTTTGACCCTCGGTATTTGCAAATTGTTCAAAATGAGACAACAGGAGCTCCCTGTGCTGGCCTTCTGCACCGTGCTGAGAAGGCCTCCATGGTCAGGATAAATAAGCCATGTGATATTGGTACATCTGCATTCAGTGCCCTGTCGAATCAGCTAAGCGGATGCCTGCACAGAAACCATAAGCTAATTTTACCAAACTGTGTCCCAGTCTTGCAAATTTCACATGTGTGAATGACGTGAGCAAATGCATAACTTCTAGCAAAACGGGTGACACTGCAAAATCAGAAGGTTAGGAGGGCAGAGCTGATAGACCTACATTTCTGCAGTAATAACTGAGCTTTCAAAGCATTTGTTACGGTGTAGAGTATAAAAAGGGTTTCGAAAATAGTGCAAAACATGGAACACACAAGGCAAGACTATGACAAACAACAAGTATATTAGGAAGTGATCTGAAGTATTTGTAATCAATGAAAAAGCTCCCTTTGCATGACGGGTTATGTCCTTATTTTCCTCCTAGTCATGACAGACATGACTGTCCTCAGCATCTCTGGTGTGGCTGTCTCTGAACAGGAAGAGCAAGTGGGCACGTTTTGGCCTTGCAGCTCAACACCAGGAGCTAGGATGACCTCTGGCTTTGAAAGCAAACAACAATTAGAATGCTGCCCTGGACATATTCATCAGGAAAGGTGCAATTTCAGCCCTGTTGGACGCAGCACATATTTATGTGGTCAAAATATTCTTCAAAGGGAAGCCTTCTGAGCAACCAACTACTTCTGTAAAGGACAGGAGCTATGTCTGCATCCAGCCACTGCTCCCAACGCCGTCTGAGTTGCACAAATCCCTCTCGGCAGTGCGATGGAGCGGTGTTAGGTCTGTGCACCTGGGGAGGCTCATGCCTAAAGTCCTGCACACAAGGAGGTGTTTTGGGTTCTGTGAGCTTTGAATTTCCTAAGTATTTGAACAAATAAAATGCTATCAAATCAAAGTCAAATCAGTTTATGCTTTTCTAATACCAAAACCGAAGATCAGGGTGCTTCAGGGCTCTGTGCATATTATTAAGGTGTATTCCCTCCAGCCTCATTGAAGGTTTGAATTATTCATAAAAACACTACTTCTACATCTGTGGATATGGAAGGTGACACATTTTCAAATGAAAAGTCTGCTTTGTAATGCAAACAGTTTGTGGCAGAGACAATGCATAACCAGTCAGGGTATGGTTTGGCACAGGTAACAAAACCTGTTCCAGAGACCATGACTGGCCTGATAGAAAGATTTTGTGTGTCAGGCTAGAAGATCATCAGAAGAGCAATGAAAAATGCAAAAGCTTTAGCAGAGTTGGCCTAAACTGTGGCTGGCTTAGCACTCAAGGTAAGTCATTTAACTATTACACACAAGCAGTAAAATATGAAGCAGTCGTGCAGGTATTGATTTATGCTAGTAGAGCTTCTGTTTGGCTTCTCAAGTAGACTGTATTTGAGATCAAGAATGTGCTGTGAAACACAGATGATATAAAGCAAGTTTTAAACAGAGATCACTGGGCTGCCTGTCCTTTGGTGTCATAGAATCATAGAATATCCTGAGTTGGAAGGGACCCACAAGGATCATCGAGTCCAACTCCTGTCCCTGCACAGGACAACCCCACAGTTCACACCATGTGTCTGAGGGTGTTGTCCAGTCTCTTCTTGAACACTGTCAGGCTTGGGCCGTGACACCTCCCTGGGGAGCCTGTTCCCGTGCTCCACCACCCTCTGGGTGAAGAACCTTTTCCTAATGTCCAGCCTAAGCCTCCCGTGGCACATCTTCCTGCCATTCCCTTGGGTTCTGTCATTGATTGCCAGAGAGAAGAGATCAGCACCTGCCCCTTCTCCTTCCCTTGTGATGAAGCCGTAGATTGCGATGAGGTCTCCTCTTAGTTTCCTCTGCTCCAGGCTGAACAAACCAAGTGACTTTAGCTGCTCCTCATACGGCTTCCCCTCTAACCCCTTCACCAACTTCATGGCCCTCTTCCGGACACTCTCCAGTACCTTAATATCTTTTTTATCCTGTGGTGCACCCGGTGCGCCAGGTGAGGCTGCATCAGCGCGGAGCAGAGCGGGACAATCACCTCCTTTGAGAGGCTGGCGATGCTGTGCTTGATGCACCCCAGGACACGGTTGCCCTCTTGGCTGCCAGGGCACACTGTTGGCTCATGTTCAACTTGCCATCAAGTAGAACCCCCAGATCCTTCTCTGCAGAGCTGCTTTCCAGCATCTTGTGTTCCAGCATCTCCTTCCCGACCCCTGCTGCCTAGTTCTTAACATCCCCCTCAGGAGCCAGTGAGGCCATTTCAAGTCCCCCTGGGCTGAGGGTCACCTAGACACCAGGTTTCTGCCCTCAGAGGCGTTTGCCAACCAGCCTGCTCTGCAATGCCCAATTACCCACTTGTGCCCAATTAAGGATGCTATTAGGGCCAGACCTAATATTTCAGGCTTCTCCAGGAACTCTGTGGACAGCACGCGGTGACGTCCCTCCCTGCGGGTGCTGGGAGTGCCAGCTCCATCCCCATGTCCCTGCCATCCTCAGAGTGTGCCTGAGTTTATAACATTGTCTAGGTGGAGCCCACTAATTTGGAGAGAGAGAATAAGAAGTGGGAGTTGGAACCTCCTGGGGAAGGCAGGCTGCCTGCCTGCTGAAATTAGCCCCTGTGACTGGAAAAGGGTATTTAACCTCAGACAATGACTGCCAGGCATGCCAGGCTGATGTGAATTCATCTGAAAGCAGTCACTTTTTGTATTTCAGTTTTACACACATATAGAAGCACTTGGAATTACCAGCTGTGCTAAGAATAAGTTTGTACAAGGCCAAATATAGCTTTGGGCTACACTTGGTGGTCTGAGGCCCTCAGGAACCTCTTCAAATGACCTCCAACCTGCAGAGCAATAGAAACACATGTGCTGTGCATGCAGAAGTGCACATACGAAGGCTGAAGAAGTCGCAAAGCCACACCGAAGTCATTGTAGTTGTAACTGCAGGAGGCTGGTGGGATGCTGTGGGCATCGTTCGGCTCTGCTGTGTCTGAACATGAGCCTGAGGACATTAACTTGGCATGGAGGTCCTGGCAGAGAGAGGGGCATAGTACAACCCTATGGAGGCAGCACTTCACCTCCCTTAATTGCACCCCTCCATGCTTCAGCCTCCTACCTCTGCCTTTGCTTTACTACATTTAAGGAATTTGAAGCAGAAGATGCATAAATTACCATCAACTGGACACATCTTTCAAACTGTATCAGTTTGAAAACACTCTTCATTGTCTCTCAAATGTCTCCTTATAGCTTATTAAACATAGTAAAGGGAGATTTCTCTCTCGCTTAGGAGCCTGCCGGTGCACGGAGAGAGAACTGTACCTCAACATGCTATGAAATCCGTATCCTTGCAGTGGAAGGACCACTGCCTTCATAAAATATTCATTGACCTGGTTCTGAAATCATGCTTTCCCCTGGCCTTCCCAGAGCTGCTCTGCAGAGCCCCTCTGTGCTCAGTCTTTCCTTTGCTCAGGCACCTGCCCTTCCTGGATCCTTCAGTCTCCCTGTTGCTCCCTGTTGCTCTTCCTCTCTCACACACATGCATACTGGAAAAAAATTTCTTGAAAGAAGCAGTACAAAGGCACTACACATGATTTATGTCAGGCTGGGTGCATCAGAAAAGCTCACTGGAGCAAAAAGGCTCTGGATCAGGAAGAGGTCAGCTCACTATTTCAAGCGCTGTCATTGCTCCCAGGGACACATTAAGGCTGGTGACAGCAGTGAAATGCACTCATGCGTGGACCATTTTATGCAACAGAATTGGAGGCAGCAAGGTTCCTAATTCCATCTAGGCTGTGATGGGATTTGGGCACCTAGCCCTCTTCAATCCTTTTATAAACTCCAGTGTAAATGTCTTTGATGCAAAGTAAGAAAAAATCTCTCCTGTCAATAGAGCACATCTGTACTGGTTCTTCGACTGTGCCAATACTGTGAAACATAACACATCTGATTAACATTGAATGCCTCCTCCATCAGACCCTGGAGTTCTGTATGCCTGTCTCCTTGTATGTGAGAGAAAGGAAGGCTGAATGAACGCACGTCTTGAATTTTGTCCTAGAAGTGCAAAAAAAGTGAAGAGAGAATTTTTTCCATCTCTAGCATTTAGAAACCCACTATGAAAAATGAAAGTACAGAACTGAAGATGTACTAAGTCTAATACACTAAGGTATTTGCACTACTGGATGCATTATCCGCCTCCACCTTTCATTATTTTTTTCTATATGTATGACACAGAGGCAATGTTAGTTTATGCTTCTGGAATAAGTTTAAGGACCCAAAGCAATTTTACAAGTATTAGTCTTATAGCAGCTCTGGATATAGGACAACGATCAAGCAAGGAACTTGTGACAGGGGATAGGAAAGGCTCCTCTTTGTCCTGGAAGTAGGACTGCCCTGGTATATCACTATCAGCCATTTCCCACATCTCAAAAATCAGGTTTTTGCATGTTATTTTGAGCTCCTACCCTTTATTATTTCACCCTGGAAGAATACAGACAGCTCTGCAGTTGCTTGAAGTCACAGGTTTATTTTGTTCTACTCCATCATAAGACACAATGATCATCTGGAAGAGCCAGAAAAAAATCTTAATAGAACAAAGGAAGAAAAGCAAATATTCCTCTCGGTGACCTCAAAGCCAGCAGCCAGTGAACTGTGAGCCCTGAAGCAGATGAATGAGCACAGCAGCGACAGCGCTCTGAGAAGTGCCTTGATCTGTCCGAGCCACAGCAGTCACCATTAGCAACCGCTGCTGTGACGGCTGTACATCACTGGTGACAGCAGAAGACGGGGAGGAAATGCTCGCTGATTTAAAGTAGCTAAAGATAGTGGAATGCAGAACACTATATAGACTGTATTGTTGCTATCTTTCAACTTCTTTTAATATAGGTACTCTGATTAATATTTTGTAACTGCCAGAAAATCATAGAATCATAGGATAGTTTGGGTTGGAAGGGACCTTCAAAGGTCATCTAGTCCAACCCCCTGCAATGAGCAGGGACATCTTCAACTAGATCAGGTTGCTCAGAGCGCCGTCCAGCCTGGCCTGGAATGTCTCCAGGGATGGGGCACCAACCACCTCTCCAGGCAACCTGGGCCAGTGTTCCACCACCCTCATTGTAAAAAATTTATTCCTGAATCTCCTGTCTTTTAGTTTAAAACCATTACCCCTTGTCCTATTGCAACAGGCCCTGCTAAAAAGTCTGTCCTCATCTTTCTTATAGGCCCTTTTAAGTACTGAAAGGCTGCAATAAGGTGTCCCCAGAGCCTTCTCTTCTCCAGGCTGAACAACCCCAACTCTCTCAGCCTGGCCTCAAAATAGGAGCTAATATTTTGTGCGCATTGAAAAAGGGAGGTTTCAGCTCTTCCCTGGTAGCCTAAGTGCTGTGTATTCCTAACCCTAATGGCTCTCAGCACAGCTGGTCTTCATTCCATCTCCCTGGACTGCTCTGCCCTTCTGGGAACAAATCCTGCATTTTTCAGAGCCAGCATTGCAAGGGGTTTGACACAATCAGCAGGAGCTCCCAGCCACTGACATAAATCAGGCACTCAAAGGAGAGGAGTTCCTGATTTAGCTCAGCCCCTCTCCTCTGGTTTTACCTTATTTTATAAATGCTGCATTTATGTGTCTGGTAACAAACCTTGGTACCAATGAAGAGATGGACTTTCTTACATACAGCAGCAAATAACAGCCACAGCTCTAGCCAAGAAAGTTAATTTAATTATGGAGTCTGGAAAATATTTCTTCTAGAGACTCTCGTCCCTTTTCCCACATCTAGGAGAGTCTAATAAATATTCAGACTTCCCAATGTTTATGTTGACTAACAAAAGCCGTTAGCTAACTTCATGTCCACATATTCGGTTTTTATCTCTCTTTTATTCTAAAAGGCATAATGAGGATGCCAGATGATACAATATTCCCCTGAAAGGAATATTCCTCTGAAAGCATAAATTATATTAATGTAGAATATTCCTCCTTAATGACTCTGGCATAGAAAACTTTACATTTTTTCCCGACACCAGACACACCAGTCACATACCCTTTAATGCATACATTTATTTTTGTTTTTCAGTAGAAAATGCTGTTTACCTTTGAGAATAAACTGAGATATTGATTGTTTTTATTAATTCAAAAGCTTTACTAAATGTATAAGCTGGTCACTCTGACACCTTTAGAAATAAACTCAGGACAAGACCCAGCAGGGGCCCTAAATTGTCTTTTCTAGTTACTCACACTTTTTTCATCATAGTACCAGATTAATTTCACCTGTGAATCTGACTTAGCTTATTCTATTAGTCATTTAAGATTTTTTAATATCTTCCTGTTCTTCTGAGGTTCTTCTTTTTCAGGTGTCCCCAGTTTTTGTTTACGCAAATACCAGCAGCACTGTGGTGATAACAGATTCTGTGCTCCGCCCAGAGGAGATGTTCAGCTGTTTAGATGGTGTTCTGCTTCACATTACCTTGGAGATCACTGGTGTTATGCCACCACATCTTCAAAACCCTGTTCTGTTAGTGGAAATGGCATTACTGGCATAAAACAGATTCTAAGATTAAAGTAATAAAGCCCTTATTTTGTTGCTTTAAAAATTACCAGACTAGGTGTCAGTCCAGATTGGCTTCATGAACTATGTTTAATGTCAGACTGTGCTGAAAACTAACTGCAAGGACCTGCTTCTTGTTCCAGTCAAATGCCATAGATTCGGACATGGTTCTTGCCTGAATAACCTCTGCAAAGTAGACGTGTTGGCTGGGAGATGTATTTGATCTGTGCAATATTTGCAGTAGTGCTTTCTGCCCCATAAATTTTCTAAGCACGCCATCAGAGCCTGGCATTTTTGTTATCTTGTGAGAGAAATAAGACATGCAGAGATGTGTACTTTTTTTCTCCTGTATCAGTGGAGACCTTTTTTAAAGCACCTTGCTACCAGCTGAGCTGATTGCAAAATTAAAGAAACCATAAATGAAGGGAGTGATTGCAAGAACAGAAGGAAATAAGGCATTTATCTAACAAAGTGAAACCTCCTTGGGCCTTTGCAAAAAGATGCTTGTGGTAACCAGGCAGAATCACAGCATCACAGAATGATTGCGATTGGAAGGGCCTTTGAAAGTCATCTGGTCCAAGCCCCCTGCTTGAGCAGAAACAGCTAGAGCAGTTTGCTCAGGGACACAACCAGTTGGTTTTTGAATTTCTCCAAGGATGGAGACTCCACAACCTCTATGGGGAACCTGTGACAGGGTTTGAACACCCTCACAGTAAAAAAAAAGTGTTTTCTTGTGTTCATATGGAATTTCACAGGTAATTTGTGAACATTGCCTCTTGGCCTGTCACTAGGCGTGGCTGAGAAGAGCCTTGCTCCATCATCTTCATTCTCTCCCGTCAGGTATTTATACACATTGATGAGCTCCCCCCTGAACCTTCTCTTCTCCAGGCTGAACAGTTGCAACACTCACAGCCTCTTCTCCTCATAGGAGAGATGTTCCAGTCTGTTAATCATCTTAGTGGCACTTCTCTGGACTCAGTCCAGTATGTCCATGTCTCTCTTGTACTGGGAGGCCCAAACAGGACACAGCACTCCAGATGTGGCCTAACCAGCACTGAGCAGAGGGGAAGGATCACCTCCCTTGACCTGCTGGCAATACTTTTCCTGATGCAGCCCAGAGTACCATTGGCCTTTTTTGCTGTGAAGGCATGTTGATTGTTCATGTTGTCCACCAGGACCCCAAGGTCCTCCTTGGCAAAGCTGCTTTCTAGCTGATCGGCCCCCAGCATATATTGGTACATGGGGTTGTTCCTCTGCATGTGTAGGACTTGTCATTTTCCCTTGTTGAAGAAATAACTTTTGCATACAGATGCCCAGACATTTACCAATATGCACAAGAGTATTTTTTCATGTGTTATTGTCATCAGCGAAGCATCATTTTCCCTGACAATAACCTGGATCATATGTTGGGCTGGAATTATTTTTGCCTCTCCCAAAACTCCATTTGGCTCTGCATAGCTCCTCCTCATGATGAATGCAAACAACACATACTTCTGCATTGGCAATAGCTTCCTTGTTGAGAGGGTGGTAAATAGTATCACTATACCCCCAAAACGAGATTAAAAACAAAACAGGGAGATTAGAAGGCAGCTGTTGGGGGAATGGTGATGATGGGGTGGAAAGAGGACACTCCCAAGGCAAATATCCTTCTGCATCATGGTTTGAACCAAAATAAACTAAACTAAAAATAGAGGCAACTAAAGGGATAGTCATTGGATTTAAAATGTGAGTCAGAACTAAAGAAGAGGACAGGTGGTGCAACACATTGGACAAAAGGCTGTTCACCTTGTGCAGAGAGGAGCCATGCGGGCTCTGATGGGTCCCAGGAGAGCTTCTCTACTATGTTCTTGGAAAGCACCTCCACCTGTTACCCCAGGGTGTGGCAGGGGCTAGGAGCATGTTTTCCATCTCTGCTCACTTTTTTCTGCACCCTGGAAGCTGCTCTCTCTAGTTCACAAACAGACCACAGAAACACTTGCAATATGAACCTCCTCCGTGCTCTCCTTTTGATTTGCTATGTGGCCATGACGCCACAGCCCCTTCCTCCCCAACACTGCCCAGTGTGGCCTCGGCCGCTCATTGCTGGCTTTTCTGTTTTCTGGGGGCTGTTGCCGTGCCACTCCCAGCCATGGGGAAGTGGACAGAGCCAGGTTAGCTGGAGACGCTACCAACAACTTCGAGTCAGGTTAGCCAGAGAAGTCGCCACTGACATCAAGGACTCACACTCAGCCTGGCTCGATCACTGTAGTGCCCCACAGGCCAAGAAATCTGGGCTCTTGGCTACAGGTGAGGTGAAGGGAGAGGTAAACTACTGGGATGAGTGACACCTAAGCAGAAACTGTGATCAGGCATGACTTTCTCATAGACAAGAGTGCTGAAAATAGGAAATGTGTCTAAGAATGTCCTCAACAAAACTGGAATCAATCCCTATAAAAGCAAAATCCATGCAGAAGAGAAACAGTTGTCTCCATTGCTTATATCATCAATCAACAACATCTACAACTGAGCACCCCATCCCTATCCTAGGCGGAAGAAATTAATGACCTTGTCCTCTGGCATAGCCAGTTCACCGAGAAATTAACCTTAGCAGAGCTTCTGTCTCCCGGTTCCAGTGGCTGCCATGGGAGAGCTCACGGGTCCTGAGTCTCCAAGCAGGAGGAATACAGACTCATCAGTTTGCCTTGGTTTAATGAAGAGACACCTTCATTAAGTGTGCATGTCGGGATGTGTTACATAAGGATAGATTCCCAGAAATAAACACTAATGTGCCAACAAGCTAGTCATTAACATCTGGATTAAAAAGTAACATTATTTAAAAGCGAATACAAATATTGATTGTTTCACTGCTGAGGAAAGCTCGCATTTTTGTATTGAAAGGGAGAAATCAGAACAAAAATATGTGATGGAGACTGTGCAAAGCAATGCAGGGTCATCACAAACTGGGAACCATCCGTTCGCCAGAGTCTAAAGAAACTTGTGCAAAGGCTGTGTTGGTCCAGCTGCCTCATGTCAATGGTTCCTCCCTGTGAGTGGGCTCAGGGCACCCACCATATGGGCTGTTGCTGCCAGTGGGCTTGCACTGCAAGGGAGCTGGCTCCACCTTAAACCCTCTGAAGACAAACTGATACAACCCCGTTGCTTCTAGTGTTAACTTCATGGTTTGATTTCACTACATGCTTGATGAATTTACTGGCTGGATAATTTGAACCCATTGATTTATAGATTCTGGCTTAATTATAACCTTAACGTTATCATTGCATTGTTCCATTTTTAATTAGCTCAATAAGACTGCAGTAAGTGAGACCAACAGTCAAGTTTATGTGTTTATTTGCCTATTTGTACTTAGTAAAAAATGCAGAAAAATGTGTGCTAATAGCTATTTAGAATCTTAAACACTGAGAAGGAAAACCATAACAGATGCTAGATGTTTTTGTCTTTTTTCCCCTACATAACTCACACAAGGCTGAAGATACCGCCTCTCCCACACAGATAATGAGTCACCCTGACCAAAGTATCGAATGACAAATTCTTGAAAAGCCATGACAGCATTACAATTTATGAAAGGGGCACTGATTTTCCTAGGTTAAGAAACAACATAAAAAATGAGGAAGATGAAGAAGAAGAATAGTCAGGGAAAATATACTCAAGCAAAAAGTACACAAATCAGTGTGCTGTCAGAGAAGTACTATTAAAAAAAAGGCAACGGTTACTGAGGCTTTTCAGGGATTTTCTTTGCTTCATGCCTTGAGAAAGGAGGAGAGGATCTGGACACAGACAGGAAGGAGGGCACAAGGTAAGGGACTGTAGCAAAATTATTTTATACGTGCAGCTGGGTTGTAAGAGGCCCCTGCACGGTGCTTGGTGCTCTCCCACATCAGGGAGAGTCTCGCCAGTTCCCTTACAATCCACAGAAGGCCATATCCTCCGACCTCATGCTTCTGTGCCATTTATTACTGGCTGCTTTTGTTTCCTACAGCACCAGTGACAACCACTTGAGCTTATACGCTGCTGTCTGTGCAGGTCTCTGTGCAGAAAGGAGGCTGGTGCCATCCTCCAGCTGTTGTCACAGGAACGAAATGTCGGAAAGTGAATGCCTCATATACTCCACGAACTGAGGAAGTTCATGGCACTGCTTTGATATTTTCATTATTCCACAGAGTCATTGCCTGACTATTCAACCCCAGCTTGATGGCTCGAATCATTAGAAAGAGGGACATTGATGCTTTTGATGTATATACACGATCCAAATGTTGACTGTTGACAAGGTCAAAGAAAAATAATGAAATGCCATAATTAACAAAATATATTGGCAATCAAAATATGATGCCTCATTCTCTTGACAGAGACGCTAACAAGAAAATATGACCTTATTAAAAGGCTTCATGTTCCTGTAAATCAGAGGTATGTTTTTTTCTGGTGCTGCTGGCCACAGGTTCTAACCCATAAAGCCTCCAGGAGATGGTTTCTGCAGAGCTCCTCAGCTCCACAAAGCACTGGGCAGGAGTGTCACACTGAATTAGAGCAGGGGGACATTGCTGAAAGGTCTGTTCCAGCAGTTATCCTTGCTTTAAACCCACACCAACCCTCACCTTCTCAATTAAAGTACCACAGCACGGCTAAAATGAGCCCTGCATCTGCATTGCAACAATGAACAATGGTAGGAACTGAATGTATCTGAACCAAAGACGCATCAACTAAAAGTAACCAATAATAAGCAATGTTATCTAGTAGATCTCAGGGCAAAAGGCCTGGGTTTCTCTGTCTTAATTTATAGAGGCCTGTTTCAAGTCTTACCTCTGTCATTATTCATTCTTCGTAAGTGTAGAAGAGGGAATTCACTACTAATTTCTAGCACTATTTGAATTTTGGAGACAAGCAGTGCTATGCAATCGGGTATTCTTATTGGCAGTTGGTGGCTTCTGGTATTTTGGCCTAAAAACTAGAAGCCCATTAGAGGGTGTATCAACACCGCAGCTACAAATAAATCTTTAAGGTCTGAAAAATATTTCTTCAGTTGCAGCAAAAAACAAGCTGCTGTAACATTAGGAGGAGGTTTAACTATTTGGAACTGCTTAATGCGTGCTCAGCAACAGCTGGAATAACAGAAAGCTGTGTCTGACTAGGAACAGCAGATGTTATGAATTTCATCTGGTCAGATCCGATGGCTGATGGGGAGGTCCTGCTCCACATCTGTGAAACAGTCACCAGATTCCACATACCAACTTTCTGAAGCAGGCAGGTTTAGAAATAGAAGAGCACATTTTCTCCAGAACTGTTGACAATGAAATATGCAGCTCTCATGCAGCCTTCAGAGTAGGATGAAAACAGTAAGCGTGTAGAAACACTTTACAAATGCTGATGGTGAACAAAAATATGTCTAAAAAATTGTGATTTTTATTCCAAATGTCATATTATGCAATTTTAAAGTCAGAGATTAGACAATATTAAAATTAGAAGCAAGTATGGGATTTTTATTACAGTAATTATGCCACTGCAGTTGCTGGCATGGATGACATTAATTATACTCTGTAAAAATGTCTTCTGTATCTTATATGTTCGCAAAAGACAAAGCTAGGTGGGCATAAGCCCACCGATGTGATCAAAGCCATGCGGATAATCAGGACAGGATCCAAAGGACACTTGCCTGTCGATTTAGGTGAGTTACAGGTATTCAGGTATTTGAACACTACAGCAGCCTGTGAAAACCCCCCATCAAGGGTCTATGCCAGAAGTGTTTCTGATTTTCCTCTAAGGGATGGGCAGAAGAGCTCATGGTCAAGATCCTCCTGGCGAGGGGATTTGGGCAGGGAGCCCAAATTCAGATTCTCCCACTTGCTGGTGTACACCGCTCCAGCATTAAAGCTGGATGTGTGCCCCTTCCAAACCCCAGCAGTCCTGGGCTGCAGAGCAGAGGAAATACAAACCAGCAGGAGACAGCGCAGTGGTGGAAGGGGGAGAAAGGGAGTCATGCCCCTGCAGCCATATGCTGCAGAGAGTAATGGGGGAGGCCTGGCTCCAAAGGCTTTTTTATGTGTGTCTCATGTATGGGGGAAAGCTTTGTTCTTTATTTCTCTCCATCAACTTATTAAATTACCTTCCATGCATTTTCATTGACTGTGACCAACCACATCCAGTTGACATTAATCCACAACATCTTGGATGGGTCTTCTGACCGCTCTCTTCACAATGCGCTGTTCTCGCAGCCTCAGAAATGGTTTTGTTGCTGCAGGAGGAGGGGGAGGAGGTGAGGGAGATGCAGCCAGGAGCAGAGAGCTGACGTAAGCCAGGCTTCTGTGATCTGGTCTAAGCAACAGTAAGAACTCCACTCTTCCATTGTTCGACAGTTTGTTGCAATCATGTTTATTCATTCCCGCCTTCAGCTTCCTTTCTTTGAGGACCATTGACTCCAGTTTCAAATCCAGTAGCACAAGACTGCATATCAGTCTTGTGCTCTTTTTACATAGGGAAACTGCAAGTAAAATATTCTCTCAAACAATTTTATAATAAAAAGTAAATAAAATTCATTAAGCCAGACTTTTTGCTCCATTTTTATTGGGTGAGGGACATGTAGAAGCAGCACTTTTCTCATTCCCAAGTTGGCCAGAATCAGATCTTGATTTTGAACAGGGTACCTTTCACGTTCTCCAGATGTTCCTCTTCTGTTCCCACATTTCCTTTCTTGCTGGCTGCACACGAGGAAGGAAACTGCACCTGCCAACAAGCACGAAACCAGCTTCTTTCAGCAAGAATGTCGTCTTATACCAGGTTAAAGCACTCAGTGAATTTCAGCCTCAGTCACCCTAAGCATTACACTACTGGGAAGTACCTTATGGACATTTAAGATGAGCTGGAGTTGGTGTTGGCTACAGTCATCTGCTTTTACAGCTTTTCATGCCTCTTCCTTGGCTTTGGCTCCAGGACTGTTTTGCTGCCAGTAGCTTGCTGGGTCTCCTGCCATTTTCTCCTTCATAATAGCAGCAAACCTGGTATATGGGTGCCAAAAATCGTTTAGGCTTGCGAGAAGACAAGTAAGTTATTCGTGTTAACACCAAAAAAACCCTGAACAAGCACCGCTTTTTATATGCATCTCATAGTAGCTATATGAAGCCTTCACAGGCGTGAGTATGCTCAAAACCTGTGTTCTGCAGGCTCCACACCCTCCTTCTTATCCCAGATGTCTTGTGCTTTAATACCCCTCTGTCCTTCTCCTTCCAAGCTGAAAAACCAATTTGCTTATATAAAGATGTGGACATATAAAGAATACTGGTAAGCAAGCCTCACATTCATGGCTTTGTGTTTATCATTAAGTAGTCTTAATTTATCTTTTTTTTTTTCTCTGTCCATTTAATCAAGCTTCAAGGTGTGATTGTTTTTATATATTAGAAGATGGACTGCTGCAACTGCTTATCCTTCATGTATTTCTTATCCTGACTCTTCATTGCCTTTTTTTCTCCCTGACGGGTCTTCATCAGGTCTGGCTGAATGGGCCTGTTTGTTCGCTTGTTTGTACACTGCCTTTTAGCATGAACTCAGTTCTCTTTACCTCAAAAGTTCAATTCTCTGAAGTTTGAGTAGATTCCAATCACTTGGAAAAATTAAAAAAAAAAGAAAAGTACAAACATGGCAGTTGAAGCAAAAGTGAAAAACAGAAGAGCAAACGGATTTGTGAGGTCCCTGGCTGTCAAATGCAGCTCTGCACAAGATCAGTCAAAATACCATGGTAAATAAATAGAAGCACATGAGAATTGTCCACAGATATTAAAACAGCACATAGAGCCATCCACTTGCTAATGAAACATACTGCATACCACAAGTGGCTGGCATGCTTACACCTGCTAAATATTTTTTGGCACTGATGCTGCCTGCCCGCTTGAGGTCAGTTTGACAAATGTATTTATGGGTCCACATCTCTGCTTTTGACTCCTTAGATAATTTCTCATGCCCACAGTGTAATTACAGTGAAGCAGTGGAGTTTGACAGGTTTGTGGTTTGTTGACATAATGTGAAAAGAGCAAAAAACCTTCCTTATGAGAATGGAAATTGGGCGCTGATCCTCTGTGCTAGTTAAATGTGTCCAACCCCAACACTTAAGCGATCCTTTGAAAGAGGTTGTTGCTTTAGTTGGAAATACCTAGGACATCAGGCTGAGGCTTAGCGGATAGCTGTGTCCGCTACAATGCTAGCCCCCAAGGAAATCATTCTGGATCAATCAGAAGGAAGTGCTTTGTCCATCTGAATCCATGTATTCTATGAACTAGGAGGGAGGTGACAGAAGCCCTTGGGCCTGAAGAGAGACAGGACATTGAGGACACAGCCCTGCTCAGCCCTGATACAATCTGTAGGCTTCTTGTATGGATTGGCCCCAGTTTCTGCTCCACTCAGTTACAGCTGACTTCAGCTGGTGTTCTGGGTGCTAAACACCTCCTAAAATTGTCACTAGGTTACAAATCAGCAAATTTTGTGGAAATGCCAGCCTAAGTGGCAAATACAAGGAAGGACATGGACTAAAGGAAAAAAAGCAGGCTGAAACAGTTTGGCATTAAGAGACCTCAAGAAAAATCCAAAGCAAACCATCCCTGGCTTGGCAAAATGAGAATCCAGAATAAAGTCTAATCTTTGTCTTTTGAAGCAGGACTCCTACATCAGCATAGGAGCTGTGCAGAATGAGATGCATTATCATGTGTGAATAGCAGGATGGTTGTCTGGAGGCTCACGTGGACCGACCAGGTACATATTTACTGAAGGGGGAGGGAGTGAAGGTGATTGGCATCTCCCCTTCTCGCATTTGCATGGCTACTGCAGCTTGCACAGCCCCCTTGGCTGCATAGCGTAGCTGTGGCCGTTTCAGCTACACAGCTTGCCCCATTTCTCCCTCCTCCTTTCTTCCATCCACCAGCACAGCTGGATCCGTCCCTAATGAGGAGAATCAGATTCTTCCCGTCTGATACGGATGTTTAATGTTGAACAACAAAATTATTCTGTTAGGCGAATGAGATACAGACAGATTCACTGATATCCAAAATCTCCCTGTTGCTGTCAGTGCACTTGAAAATGTCTGCTCTGCAACGGGAAGATGCACTTTATTTAGACTAAAGCCACAGCCTAAAAGGAAACAGTAAGCTTTTCAAGTTGGTGCCGTTCTTTAAAAGCTTCTCTTTGGTAGTGTTAGAAAATGGCTTCTTCCATAAAAGGAGATTTTCTAAATTAATTCTCCAGCTGGTAGTACTTCACTGTCCTCGTAAAGATGCTGCTTACGTTGAGGAAAGAGAGATTAGAACAACTACCCTTCAGCTCCATCCCTAGAACTACTTTTATTTTGCTTGAAGAGATGATGAAATTATTCTGGAGAAGTTGACCCATGACGGAGAGGGGCTGTTCTGCCAACAAGTCTCCACTCCAAGGCCAGCACATGCCCATAGACAGCATGAGCAGATGTTTAACCACTTTAAGCTAAAACGCAGGGGTGAGCTGGGGCGAATCACTCTTTCTGGCAACTAGGGAAGAACGTGGGAGTAGGGGACATAGGGATATAAGTTCTGGCAAAGATTGGAGCCACCAGCAAGAAGACCTGCCATTGCTGAAAAATTGCTATTTGCTGACAATTATTCCAGGCACTTGGTGATGTGTGCTCGTTCACCATAAAGTGTGTGAGATCACAGATTCCTAGAATGTAGGGTTGCAAAGGACTCATTATGAAAAATTGCCAATGATTAAAGCTCCTCAGTCTCCTGAAGTACTCTATTGCTCTGCTGCCCTTGCAGTCCAAACATCTATGCTGTGTTTCCTCTACTGTATCTCATCTTGTTCCTTGTTCACCTAAGGCAGAATATGGGTGTGGGGAAGAAGTCAACCACCACCCTCTTTATGCTGATCTTTTACGTATTTGAAAACTGCAACCTATATTACCTTCAGATTTTCCTTCTCTGGACTATGGAGTCCCAGTTCTTTCAAATGTTTTTATGTTTATATTTTCTAGGGCATCTTTGTTTCTTTCTTTTAGGCTCCCTCCATCTCTCTTCAACATATATGTGTATGCAACACAGTACTCCAGTGAAGTGGAACAACTATGCTAGCTGTTTGACATTAAAATCCTCACATCTAGGTGTCCTCACTTGATGATTGCTTTTTTCTCATCAGTATAGGATTTATTTCAGCTTGTGATGCATTATCAACCCCCTCACATGTTTTTTCAGCAAAAGCGATGGCTACATATTCATTTCCTATCCTGCAACAGATTGTTCCTAAGCCTATGTCCTTACGGAACTCCATACTGGCTATTTAAGACTATTCCTCCAATTTGTCATGATTCTCCTGTGCCAACGGAGAGGCACAAATGCTGGTCTTCAACACTGGTCCAAAATTCAGATAAATCACCATCATAAAATACCGATTTCTTTGACTAGCCAAACTAGGTAGCTCATATGAGGTAGAGGTAATTCCCTTCTCAGTATGCTTTGGTTCCTTCCCTCTGCATCGCATTTATATGAAATAATAATGCTCTCACTGATGGTCACCTTGAAGCTCTTCACAAGGGACATGTGTTTCCACTATGTATTTGTGCAGTGGCTCTTGTCAGCTGAGGTCTTTGAATACCATTGTAATATCAAGAATAAAGAAAAATGTTTGGTTTGGTTCTCCCCACTACACAACAATGACTTGAAATCTATTGCATTTGAAGAGAATCAGGCCATTTCTTTTCTCGAGACCCACCCCTCAAGGCCCAGAGAAAGGCCCAACAAAAGCAAGTCTTGTGTTGTAATTTCAAAGAATGGACTGGATATCTGTTATGTTTTCATTTAATAAAAAGGCTCTTTCTAAAGAACGCAGAACTTCTTCAAAGCGCATCCATCAGGCCCAGATCTTAGGTCATAACCCAGCAGTCAGCCTGACAGTCATAAGGACAATTAGACCAAGGAAAATAAACACCTTTTCTTGAGTGGGTGAACTGGAGCACCCTCTTCTGCTTCTGCAGGAGAACTTCATTCCTGGTTTCAGGTTGACCCACAAACAATGGCAGATGAAGCAAGGACACCGAAAGTATCCCTGAAGGTTTCAGCAGAAAGAGATGAAAAAGATGTGAATCAGCTCCTAAGCAGCTGCAGTTTACAGTATGGCTTAACAGCGTGACCCCGGGTCAATGGCAGTTTCCCATAACATGCTGGCCTGAGGGCTCTGATGGTTTAGGAGCTGACTCATGAACCTTCCCATCCCCCTCTCTTTGGGGACATGACTCTCTGAAGGAAAATGGGGCAAACAGCTACAGCGATCAGTCTTAACCTGCTGCCATGGTGTGTCAACACCTCTGAATCATCTGGCGAGCTGTACTTGTACTCCTCAAACACTTCTGCACCAGGAAGATGACTTTATCCATGTGCTTGCCAGGGACAAGGCACTCTGCACCCTTCAGGAATTGTCCAGCCACAGTGCAAGAGGTCTCTTCCAGCAGACCCATGCCAAGCCCTGGTGTGCATTTCTGGTGGGTGGACTGGTGGGGCCAGAGTGGCACTGACCTTACCAAGGTGACTGAGGTGGTTTGTTCTGCAGCCCCAGTGAAAAGCTGCCTGGGCTCTGTCCTGAATTTCACAGAATCACAGAATCACAGAATGTTAGGGATTGGAAGGGACCTCAAAGGATCGTCTAGTCCAATCCCCCTGCCGGAGCAGGAACACCCAGATGAGGTTACACAGGAAGGCGTCCAGGCGGGTTTTGAATGTCTCCACAGAAGAAGACTCCACAACCTCCCTGGGCAGCCTGTTCCAGTGTTCCATCACCCTGACTGAGAAGAAGTTTCTTCTCAAATTTAAGTGGAACCTCTTGTGTTCCAGCTTGAACCCATTACCCCTTGTCTTACTGTTGGTTGTCACCGAGAAGAGCCTGGCTCCATCCTCGTGACACCCACCCTTTATATATTTATAAACATTGATGAGGTCACCCCTCAGTCTCCTCTTCTCCAAGATAAAGAGACCCAGCTCCCTCAGCCTTTCCTCATAAGGGAGATGCTCCACTCCCTTCATCATCTTTGTGGCCCTGCGCTGGACTCTCTCCAGCAGTTCCCTGTCCTTCTTGAACTGAGGGGCCCAGAACTGGACACAATATTCCAGATGAGGTCTCACCAAGGCAGAGTGGAGGGGAGGAAGAACCTCTCTCAACCTACTAACCACCCCACTTCTAATACAGCCCAGGATGCCATTGGCCTTCTTGGCCACAAGGGCACAGTGCTGGCTCATGGTCATCCTGCTGTCCACCAGGACCCCCAGGTCCCTTTCCCCTACACTGCTCTCTGACAAGTCATTCCCCAACCTATACTGGAACCTGGGGTTGTTCTGCCCAGATGTAAAACTCCACATTTTCCCTTATTATATTTCATTAAGTTTTTCCCTGCCCAACTCTCTAGCCTGTCCAGATCTCGCTGGATGGCAGCACAGCCCTCTGGAGTGTCAGCCACTCCTCCCAGTTTGGTGTCATCAGCAAACTTGCTGATAGTACACTCAATTCCTTCATCCAAGTCGTTGATGAATATATTGAATAATACTGGTCCCAGTACTTGGACAAAGTTCTCCAAGAGTTTATATAATTATGCTGACTCTGCCCAGCCGTGTGCATGATGGCATGCAGTATAAATATCCGTGTTCAAGACTTTACTCTTTATTAAATATGCAATGTTTGTCTGGGGTCACTGCTGCAGAACTTACACCTGCCTTATCTCCAGGCAGCGGCATGTCACAAGTGTAAAAGCACAGTCTAGCATTCAACTTAAAAAAACAAAAAACCAACACGCTTAGCCTCAGTAGCTGTGAGTCAGAAGGCAAAAACTCTTTCTATAAATTGCCACGAAAGCACAGATAAGCCAGGGGGACCGCTCAGCATCCTGGCACTTGCAGTCCTCTTTTCTGCTCTCCATGCCTTTCCCTGTTTGCTGCCACAGTCACTTTTGCATGGTGGAAAGAGGAGACTGAAAAGGTCATCCTGAGCTACCAAGTTCAGTCTGTCCCAGCCACCATTCAAAAAGGTCCACAATACAGGTATGGTTTCAAGTACACATGACAGGGCACAAAAAAAAAAAAAAAAAAAAAAAAAAAGAGAAGAGTTTAAAGGGCCCAAACACCAGGGTTTTTCCAGAAAGAGAAGGGGGAAGTAGTGTTCCAGCTCCTGTGGGACTCATCCAACAGTCACTCCATGAAGTACCAGCTGAATGAGGAGCACTAACCAAAAACTATCTAGGAAACTAGTGCCTTTAAAGGCAGTCACTTGTTATCTGAGCTCCTGCAGCACACGATTACTCCAGCCAGAGGGACGAGTGCCCAGCTATTTGCCATTTCCCAGTCTCAGACCTTTTATGTGAAGAACAGTTTGCATCAAGCCAGTGCTACTAAGGCTTCCTCATACTGGAAGGGTGGAGCAGGTGGCGAGGAAAGGGAAGAAGGGAGGAAAGGCTAGCAAAGATTTACTGGGTCATCTTAGTTCCAGGTTGTGGCAAAAAGCTGCCCTGAATCTAAGAGGGGGCTAGGGTGAGGAAGGCACTTATCATTTTAACCAAATTTTATTTGGATCCTTACTTGGTCCTTCCTTTTTTTTTTTTTTTTTCCCTTTCTTTTTTCTTTCTCATTCTTGTTTGTTTGTTCTGTTTTGTTTTGTTTTCAAAATCTCCATTAGAAGCAGAAAAATGTCTACTATTGCTACTGTCATCATTATTATGCAGAATAATGGATTTTCAGACAGTGCCAGGAGGATTTTGTCACAGTGAAGACCACATCTCTTCCATTGTTTAAGAGTGATTTGGGTGCAAGTCTACAGAATAACAATGCTATAGAATAACAATGGAGAGTCATTTCCAACTCCCTTGCTTCTCACTCGGGATTGTATTAATCAGAATAATTACATCTATTAAGAAGTATAGCTTTGCTATGGAAGAAAGGGATTCTGTGGGTCTCCAGAATAGGTTTTGCATGACTTCCATGCGTGGGGAAGTGATGTGTGCCATATTCAGCTCAAACCAGCACTTAGTACTGGTCCAATTACAGACTTTCTGCACTATCGTCTTACATTTGTAGGCTTTTGTGACATGAAATAATGAAGGAAAATCCGTCAAAAACTGAATAGCTACTATGCTCTTTGCATAAAACCGGGTGGGAAAATGTAAATCTATTCTCTCACATAGTATAACTTAGCTAAGATTACAAAGAAATGAAAAGCAATGTATCCAGTGTCCAAAGCAAGCCTTTTCAGGACACCTTTCATTAGTAATCTTTCTCCCCATACAAACTGCCCTTCTTCTCCCTTACATGCTTTCTGTCTCCTCACACCTGTTATTTTCAAGGTTAGGACAATGAAGTGCACATCCCCAAGGAACCAGCAAAATGGGTATGGAGTATTTTTCTTGCCAGGAAGAATGAGCTCAGCTCAGACAGATTGTTTATACAGACAGACCTCCCCAAACACTCGTAGTCTGCATTGGGTTTACTCGTAGTCTACAGGTTTATCTGATCATACAAGTGATTTCATCTTACTGTAATACATCAGCTTAATGGGACACATCTTTTGCAGATGCCTTCTGAGAATGTGCCCTGGTGCCCCACAAATAACACTGGTAATGATGTCAGTGATGGTCAGCAAGGCAGGCATTTGCATTCTGCCCCAGTTTTAAGTAACAGAGGCCTATTTTCAAGATGAGTCAACTCATTTTATGCTAAGAACAGTTGGCAGCAATGCTACTAAAGCATGTATGTTGCTACATTGTGTTCAGTCATTTTAGTTTTGCAATCATAGAGCCAAACAACAGGATGTGAGTTCATATACCTTTGATTAAAGCTCAGGTTAGTTTTTGCTATTAATGAGCATCAGAGCTTATTGGCTACCCAAGAATGCAGTGACTTTGAAAGAGAGTTCATATTATTTTAGCAAAAAATATCCAACAACCATCAGTCCTTCCAGAAAACTTCTAGAGAATTCAGTAGGGGTGATGTGGCTAAAGGCACCAGGGTGGAATTAGTAGCCTACTTCACTTCCCTGAAACATCCTCATACTTGCATTATACCTGAGCACAGATGAATTATCTAAGCTAAGGACAATAACAGAACAGCATAGGTTTATTATAACAGTATAAAACCATAGTAGGACCTGGCACTCTTCATCTCCAAAGGTCTCTGTATAGACTGGGCCTTGAGCTGCCTCCTCACTGAAGCTGGGATTTGCCAGAATAAGCAGTAAGATCAGGAGCTAAATTACTTTTACAGTGAAGTTGCTAATAAAGCACATGTAGCTGTTAAAAAATGACAGTCCAAACGGTTCGTGAAGCCTTTTTAAAAAAAAAAAAATTGACTGGTATCACAGGGAAAAGATCATTTATCCAGTTGTTTATGCTTCTTCCTGGGCATCCATACCTGCTCACTGTTGGAGGCAGCATGGAGCTAGAGGGACCCTTCATAAGGACCTGTTGTGCCTTCTTATGGTAGGACTGGCTCCACAGTGGTCTCCCTCATGTCCCTCACTGCTAAATCATAGGGCTGATCAGAATAGTGACTGTCATTGAGTATGAAAAGTGTTGCTCTGAATAACAACAGGGTTTTTTCTGGGCAGGAACAATACTATTGCACACATAGACATAAACCTGTACTTCTCTACTCAATGGGTTGTTCACTTTCTAGTCTGCACACAGGGTCATTTCACCTGGCTGAAACCTTGTATATGAATCACTGGAACTGAGGCTGATTCGGTTCAGCAGAAAAAAATCACTTCTGTAAAGAAAGTTGCAGCCAGTGCTTTGACATAGTCTGTGTTGCCTTCATTTAATGAGCTAAATAAAAGTTTCCTAGATTTGACCTTGTTTGGCTTTTACGAGTCTAGGACAAACAGTTTTGCTTCCCTATCTCAAAATGACTTGAATCACAGTCTTAACCTTGCCTTGACACCACTTGTATCTGTGTGCTGGCCTAAGTATAGGCAGAGTGGTCAGATGTTTCTGTGATTCAGCTTTGGTTGTTCTCTGCTGTAAATTGCATGCTCAAGGCTGTTCTTAACACGTAAGGAAGGAGAGGGCCTTCTAGCAGCTCTTTGATTTGGGGGAGGGGGGATTTGGCTTTTTTTTTTTTTTTTTTTGGTTGGTGGGTTTTCTGTCATGTGGAGGGGTTTTTTTGGTTTGTGTTTTTGAGGGGTTTTTTGGTGGGTTTTTGTTGTTGTTGTTGTTTGGTGTGCTTTGGTTTTCTTTCTTTTTGTTTTGGTGGGGGTTTTTTGTTTGGTTTGTTTTGTTGTTTTTAAAATTCTGTTGACATTTCTTTCTCCTCCATTCTCCCCAGAACAGTACTGCAAGGAAATGTGAGAACCAGGCACCGGTTTGCCAGTTAGTCAACCGAACAGGAGAATTATCTATTGTACAGGTGCACTTTACTCCAGGGGAAATCAAATGCTGTCTCTGCAGCAGTCCGAGCTAATGCCAGCCTGACAGCAATAGGTGAAATATAGAGGACCCTCAGCACTGCACATCCCATTGCTGCAGGAATGCCATTAAGTAGCTTGGTATGAGTTACATTTCGTCGATAATGAAATCAGCCTGCTACATTTCCTCTGAGAATGAAGCAGCAATAAGCAGAAGCAGTCCCTTTCCTACTCAAAATTCACTGAAATTATGCGAAGAACTCATCACTTTGAAATATGAAAGAAACTCTATGTCCTTTTCAGCAGGACAAACTCAATCAGACAGAAAAAATGGAACAGCTGCTTTTTCAAAGAGGCAGATGACCTTATAGTGTAATTTTCACACTCAGTCGATCAAAGCTTGTGGTGTGATTCATTGACCATGAGAATGAAACTAGACGGGAGGCATTGTTAAAAGGTCATTCCCTCCTATGGATACAAGGGGCTCAAGTTAAATATTACAAGAGCACATGCCCCTCCTTCAAGAGATGTCGGCCACACCTCCACCTGCAGTCAAACAAGAGAAGACAAAAAAGCAAACATTCTGCAGTAATGCCAACCACCATACACAAACATCAATGTCTTTCCCATGCCCCTGTGGTCAGTGGTGCAGGTTTCCTACTCCTGAGCTTTTCTAGGGAGATTGGACCTGGCCAATGAAGCCAATGAGAATTTGTGTGTTGATTACAATGGACAGGCCCGTTGTGAAGGAGGATGGAGAACAGCTGAACAGAGATGACAGCTACAGCTTATGAGAGCAGGTGTCGGGATTTATCTTCAGCTATTACCATTTGCCTCATTTAAGCAATATTCCCAAGCCTGGGGATCTATAAATACAACAAAGGAATGAAAGTCACTAAGGATGAATGTACAAATACAAGCTAGAAAGCTTTTTCAGTATATAATGCTGCCTCTTGCTCTCCATTGCAGGCAGCATGGGTAGGACCAGACCAGCCCCTTCCCCTGCAGCTTTGGCTTTGTATCCAGGAGGAGGATTTCATCTCTCCTGAGCAGAAAGCACAAGGAGGCAGAGGTTTTCAGGGACCATTTCCAAAGGGGAAGGTGACCCTACTTGTAACTTCTCATCAGTTAAGACAATGTAGTGACCAGCAGGTCACCATTTGCCACTAGGAGAAACGGTATGAGAAAGGGGATCTTCTTAGAAACCATGCTGGGGAGAGCATGTTTGTCTGAGGCAATGACCTAGAAAGCAAAAGGAATTGTCCGCTATGCACCATGCAAATACATGGAGGGACCTGTGGCCTGGAGTTGAGAGGGCATAGGGAGAGATGGAGGAACATTTCATGCAGGAATGTGAGGCATCACTGGTGTCAGTGACGCTTTTTTGAGAGAAGTCCCACCCTGCACCCTGGCAGCATGACGTTGGCAGGTTGGTTAGGTGTTGGCTGCATTTCTGGTTACCCAACCAAAGCTGAAAAGCTAGCTGCCCTCTGCAATGCTGAGTAAACAGGGCAGCTAACTCTGACCAGAGCTGCTCAGCTCTTGCATTCACCTACAGGAAACAGATGGGCCAAAAGATCATAATCCTCAGCTCTATTGTTGTCACTTGTTTGCATCTTTCTCTAGCCCATGTTGAGTCATTGCTCTCAATGGCCTGTTGAGAAACCTCCCTCCACAGTCTCCGTCCTGTATCCTATGAGTCCCTTTCATAACTTCCAGCCAGGCACGCAAACACCTCTTCTATTGATAAATCATCCGCTGGGCTGGAGAGAGGTTTTGACTGAAATTTTTATTTTGTACAAAACCCTCCAGTTTGGGTACACACATACACTTAATGACTTTTATTTCATCAAATTATTTTGGTTTAGAAAAGTAAAATCATTACACAGTTGCCCTTCTAAATGCTCCTCAATTTCTACCATTTTCACATTAAAAAAATGTTCTCATTTTGGATTAAAATGTCATTTCATTAACAAATGTATAATTAAAAATACAAAAATGATAGTTTAAAACCGAAAAAACCTACCACAGTTCTTTTCCAGCTTTCTGGATCTGTTTCCCTACCTGTACAGCTCCTCCTCCCCTTGCTCTAAACTGCCTCTGCAAGTCCAGAGCACAATGTATGCAATCAGGACGGCAGACAGACTGTTTCTCCAGCCGCTGTACTCATATATTACCCTTGTTCAATTCATCCGGAATTACCTTTGTTTGACTCTCCTACAATCTGTTGACTTTGACTGAATAGAGATTTACATAATTTCCTCATGGGAATTTTAGGAGCTGATAACACATTGCCCTGAGACTGTTACTACCCTATTTTATTTCCACAGCAGAATAAATCTGGATACGCTGTTGCATATTGCAGCACCTGATGTGTTTTTCTGTTCATTTTTGAATCAGGCAAAAATTGCATAATAAAAGATGTATCTACAATCGTTACTTGGCTATGGCAAAAAAAGAAAGAACGCTCAGATCCCCATCTCCTTCTCTTATCTCCCTCAAAGATGAAAGAAATTTTAATCAAGCTATTTGACAAGATCTTCCCACTCTGTTCAGTGCCAGGAAAATGCAAGTGAGTGCATGTGTGACTAGGTGTAGAGGCACAGCTATGACAGGCTACAGCAGTCTTGGTGCAAGACTCGTAACATTAATGCTCCTCTCTGCTCCCTACTGACCTAACACTCTGCATTATACCTGGCGCTTGTTATAGCCCATTTGAATGCAAGAAGTTGGGATCATGAGAGGATGCAGGAAGATTAAATCACAGAATCATAGAATCATCTAGGTGAGAAAAGACCTTTAAGATCATTGAATCCAACCGTTAACCTCGCACTGCCAAGTCCCTCTAAACCATGTCCCTAAGAACCTCATCTGTACTTTTAAATACCTCCAGGGAAGGTGATTCAACCACTTCCCTGGCCAGGCTGTCCCAATGCCTGACAACCCTTTCTGTGAAGAAATTTTTCTTAATATACAATCTAAACCTCCTCTGGTGCAACTTGAGGATGTTTCCTCTCGCCCTATCACTTGTTACCTGAGAAAAGAGACTGACACCCTCCTCACTACAACCTTCTTTCAGGTAGTTGTAGAGAGTGATAAGGTCTCTCCTCAGCGTCGCGATTTTTTCTTTGGTGAAGCCGGATAATAGAGTTGCCGTGGACCTAAAGAATCTAGTGAATGATCTCCAGTCATATCTGACACAGCCTTACACAAAGAAAGTGAAGTTTCTGGTTTTTAAAATCTTGTTTAAGGTCCTTTTGAAGTGTCTCCATTTAAGTAAATAATAGCACGGAGTGGGAAGCACTTCTGTAGGTTCACAAACATGAAGGAAGGTGCTTACCATTAGGCATTTGTGGTTTTCAGCTCTTGTTTTTCCCATCTGTACACCAGGAACAGAAGACTTTAACTCACAACCAGGGTGACAAGATGCCTTGTGCGAGAATTAAGAGTATCTAGTGCTGCACTAGATGTTGTAGGGGCTGCCAGACCTGAAGGTGCTCATAAAATTTGGGCCAATAAGTGACAGAGTAAATTCTTTTTCTACATCTGTCTCTGTTGTCTTTAAAGTCTGTGTCATCACCAGCCTGTAAACATTGCAGTTTTCCTCTTATGACCAGTCTTGTCCCATATTTGAGATTTCACACCACAGGCTGTGGCTTTTTGCTCATGCCTTATGGAAATTAACTGGTAGGAGTTTGACATACATTTTAATGGGGGAAAAGGTTATCAAATTCATGAAGCACTGGTGTACACTGCTACTGTGGGAGGCAAGCTCTGGCAACCAAAGCCTAGCATTTTAATAACACATTGGCCATCATTAAGATCTACAGAACATGCACAATCGTAAAATACCTTTTCCTACCCTTTTCCACAAAGGGCTCAGTGGATTTTGGTAGTGCCAGTATCAAGGTTCATTTATTTTCCAATGCACCCTGTTTTGGTGAAACCTAAGATATGTAAAATGCTGTACTAGCAATTTCAGTATTTTCTTAATTGATACATTCCCTTAGAGTCATTCTGCACCACTGGAGCAGATCAATGAAGATTGGCTTTCACTCCTACTCCTGCAGCAGAGCCAAAAGGATCCTAATTCCAAGCGACACAGAAAGATTTCTTAAACACCGTCATTTGCATTTTCCTGAGTGCTCAGCTATCAGTACACACTGTTCCCTTCACTCTGTCTTTTCCCTGTTCCCTCATGAACCGTTCCATTGTATTTTTGCTTCACCTGCTCTATTCCACCTGTTAAAAGTCATCTATTTTTTGAAACTTATTTTTCACATTGTGCTGTTGCTTCACTTCCTGCACACAAAGCCCTTTTTTTTCTATTTGCTGTTCTCATCCTGGGTCATTCTTTCATAACCTGTCCCTCCTTTCAGTGTACCTTTCCCTTTTTTACCCTCCCGCTTTTCCCATTTTCACTGTCGATCACAGTTATTCTTTCCACTTGAGCGCAGAAAAGGAGGATTATCATGATGATTCTATAGCCTAGCAGTTACACCTGAAGGCCCAGTGAACACTGGAGACTCTTTGTGCTGCAGCCTTGCAAACACATCAGCACACAGTCCCTACCCAGGGCTTTTGCAGTCCTTTCCCCAGGGAAGGGTTTCAAAAGCCCAGAGGGGACTTAAACACTTGCCTAGCATCAACTGTTCTCCTGAAAATCACAGGCTAAACACGCAAAGGGCAGGAGGGGTGATCTGTCTCTCTCAGAGACAGTTGTGGAATGACGGATAGGAATTAATTGCTCATCTCCCAGTCTAGTATGTTAATGGTACAATAGGAAAGAGGCAGCAACTGCATCAGATTTTTTTTTTCCCTTATGAAAAGTAAACCAAGAAAATGAAGCAGCATTTGCAATTTGCCTCTACAATATGTGCAACAGTATGGATTTTTAAATATGAAAACAGCCTCCATTTCCCCCACTCCATTCATCTGGTTGTTTAAATTCAGGTGATCTTACAATGAAATCCCTCTGAGTCTGACGAAAGACTTTTAAATGGCCTGCAATATCTACCCAGTAAGAGAACACTTTGGTCTGACTGCCTATTATGCTAGATATTTTAGCCTTTATAATAATGCCCCAAAGAAACCATATGTCTCAGACGCAAGCCACAGCATATCAGTTCCTAAATCCCTGCTTCCCAGAGGCAGGCAGCACCAGGAGGATATATATCTATGCTGTTCTCCAGATACTTGGGTCCTTAGCTCTGACTTCTTCTTGCAGGTGCTGGACGTGTCCAAAAGACACCATGGTCATTTAACAGCAAACTCTGCAGAAGTCTGCAAATAATGGTGTCATTTCACACAGATGCCAAAGCTGCTCAGGGAGCAGTCCCCGAGTAGCTACTGCCATGCTCTTCGCAGCATGGAAATCTGATTAATGATTAGCACTTCTCTTCTAGTGTATTTTTCTTGTTAATGAGCTATTTTAGTTTCTGGTGTGATTCCCTAAAATGAAAATGTTTTAGACTGACCGTGTCCAGCTACAAGGCTGCAACTCGTGATCTCTCCAAATGTGTTTTCAGCACAGCAGGACTGCCTTTGAATTCCCCTCTGGCTTCCTCTTCTTCTAACACAAATGGTGAGGAAGCAGACCTGCACGGCTGAATCATATTTGTGTATTTTCCCAGGCAGCTCCTGAAGCCTGGAGCCTTCTCAGAACAGAAATGTCAGGCACAGAGGGACTTAGTCTGGCATGTGGGTGGGTTTACTCAGGCATGGAAATCAAATCTGGGTGCCGGAAACAACACTTGATGGTAACAGGATGGGGCTCAGCCTGCAGCTGGAGCTGCAGTTCAACCTGCCAGGGTGGCACAGCGCCGATGATAAGGCACAAACTCTGCTGCACTGGGTATTCTGGTGGGTTCACCTTAAAGCTTCACAAAAATTGAGGAGGGAGACAGTAACAACTGAGCTCACATCTAAAATATTTTGAAAAGATGCAAAATGAGTGAATTTCTTATAACTTCTTTTTAGTCCTTTCGAAGTGGGAAGAGATCACATTTGTATATTCGAATTTTGAAATATAAACAGGCACTCTGACCCTTGGTGTTTTGCTGCTATTTATTTTTAATAATGAAAGCAAACAAGAAAAGGAAAGCATTTGTCAAGCATGCAAGCGCCTTTTGAACACACTCCATACACCTGCGAGAAAAAGACCTCAAGCCTGGAAGGGAAATACGCTCTGAATGAGTCTAAATCTGAACAGCCCTTACTGTGCTCCTATCCTCATACTTCTCTCTCTGCCCAGAGAGAGGAAAAGTCAATACGTGGGCTTTAGAATTTAGCAAGAAGTAGTTGTTATTACACAAACACTGTTTGCCCCAGATAGATAAATAAAGAGAAAGAAACAGAAGACTACATTGCCAAGGAGACAGAAGCTCAGGACCATCAGTAGCAGCCCCTTCCCACTGGGTCTGTAGCTAAGGCGGTGCTGCCAAAACTTGCAAACGTTGCTACAGGGACTTCACAAGCAAATGTGGTGTGCATTTTCTAAAAACAAGCAAGCCAAATACTTATTGGTTGGTATAAAGACCTTCCTCTACTTCTTCCTTGTTTGACATCACACCTCTGTGCATCATTTCATGTCAAATCTAATCTGACTAAACTCTCCTGGACCGATGCTGTGCCTTTATGCTCCTCCTAATGGACCATGACTAGCTATGGCTCTTACATGCAAGAGTTTCAACAACAAAGATTGCCACGGACATCAGAGATTATGTAAGGATATAAAACTTCCTGATTATGGTTTCATATGGCTTCACATATCAAGATGAGTCCACATTTAGGGAAGTGCTATATAGGCAAACGTTAGCAAAACACTAGGAGGCAGACAACTGCAGTATGAATCAGCAGCAGCCATTTTATAGACTGTAGCATGGATAGATAAAATTGGTCCTAGACTATTACCTGCTCCCATCTGAATTAATTACGGTGTACACCATTGATAGTATTGTGGCACACATAAAAGGCAACGTTGACTTTATATCATTAGCCAGTAAACAGAGCAACAGGAAAAACAGTCTCATAGGTCAAAAAATAAAAGTCATTTGGTAGCTTGCCTTCTTTCCCTCTCATATCAGCAGTGCTTCCTCAAAAGATTTCATGGAAAGCCACCATTTGATTTGGAAGTGTCACCTTCTTCCCAGATCTCTCAGACCATCTTTATAAGCAAGGGGTCCACTGTCAGCTTCCTGCAGCTCTCCCGAGCTGTGTTACCAGGTCCATGCCCTCATGTTTGACCCTGCTGCCCACAAGAGCCTTGGTGTACAAGGGTGAGCAACGCTGTGTCAGCTCGTTGGATTTCAGCAGTGTCCATTCTGCATGTGATTCAGAACCACAGTCTACCCACATATATCGTCCATATAACCACGCAATCCTGTTTTTGTTATCCCTGCCATTCCTCCCACCTTCCGTCCTATTGCTTGTGTCATTAGCTTATTGCACCTCAGCCACAGGGAGACTATAAATTCTTCAGGATTTCTTATGCTCCGGCATCTTCTTGCCTGAGGGGAACTACTAGAACACAAATAGTCATTACGAAACAAACATAGAACTCAACAGCTGGGACAAATAGGATGCATACATGTAATTTCAGCCCCTAAGGTCTGTTTGACCTAGAAACCCGTATTCACTTCAAGCAATTCCTCTTGTACTTTCTGCTTTAGGTCAGAGATGAAGCTGAATCAAACTGCAGGGAAATACAAAAATAAACATAATAATTTCATGATTTGAAAGTCTTGTGTATTTACATTCAGTTTCCTGGCCAACTGACAGCTGGATAAAATCCAAGAATTGAACAAAAAAAATAAAGAAAAAAAATTAAGAAAAATGAAAGAAAAACATCCCTACCAGTAGAGCTACCTAAAAGGAAAGCAATTCATGCATCACCGCTTCCCTGTCACATAGTCTTCCACAGACTGAGAAAACTACTAGCAGCAACTTATTTCATATGTTCAGGTTTAAGTAAGATACGCACAAAACAGAAGAGGTGAGATGCCAAGAACGCATGTGGTGTCCTCCAGCATCGGCTTTGAAACAAAAAAGATTGAGCGCCTAGTCAGAGGAGAGTGATCCAAGAAAATGGAGGGGGATATGTCTACGTGGTAGGTGAGACTGGAGTCTGAGGCCAGAGCTCCAAGCACCCACCTAACGGGCTGGATTAGGGACATGTATATTGAGTTGTGCACACCAACATGAGCCATCCTATCTGTGGCAGCATCATGCTGAACACAACACAACACTGCTCCTCTGCAAGAGCTGCAGCCTGTCTCCCTGATGTGGGCCATGGGGCCTTACACCAGTGTACAGGGCACTATGAGACTGATGGTAGACGACTTTGACCAGATGGGTGCCCAAATCCATAACCTTACCACCTATGCAGCACAGAAGTTGTTTGCCCCACATTAAAAGGCACAGCACTAAAGTAAAAAGAACATTAAATAGTAGAAAACTAAAGTCTGCTGGAATGCCACCCTAACCCAGCCCTGGGCTCTCCACTCAGTGCATGGATACGTCAATGCCTAAAAAGTCCCCTGCAAAGATCTCCAAGGCCAGGGTCAGTGAAGATGGTGCTCTGCCTGAACGCCCAGGACTGTCTGGACACCTCAAGGCACCTGAGGTCCAACCTGTGGCTCAGCCTCCTGATGGGATCACAGCTGTGTTTGCAGCAATGTCACAGTCAGAGAGGCTTGGGAGCTAGGGTCACCCTAGCCGATGGATGTGCAGTCTCACACCTGAAAGGGTACGCTAGTGATCAGGCCGTCGGTGGGTTTTGGAGAAATCTCACACATATGTCAAAATAAATATGTGTTCAAGGGTCAACAGGATAAAGAAACTCATTATCAAGCATATTGGAGCTTGCACCAATCTGCACATCTAATTGAATGTGGCTCTAGACATTAAGACAACATTAAAAAAAACATAACTCCATAACAGCCCTTTGTCTAAATTTCGGCATGGGAATGAGATATCAAAGCCAGTCTTCCTTTGGCATGGATTTCTTTTCTTCTTTGTTCAAGATCTTTTTCGCTGCTCTATGAACTTGCCCAATCAGCTGCAAACCTCCGCAAGAGTCGCAAACAGAGTGATGAGTCAGTGTAACACAGTCTCCAGCGATCTGGCTGGAAATTGAGCAGGCTTGCTGATGTTACAGCATCAAATGGGTTCCTGCTGTCTTTCTTTGGCTTCCTTTCATCCATGCTGCCACAGCCTAATTTTGCTGTGATTTACACACAAAAATTATTGCTCATAAATGATTTGCAACAGTGGAAATGACAGAAAAGGATTGTAGTACAAGAGCAAGGAAGAAAAACAAATGGGGAAGCCCACATTCATTCTGTGCTGACTGGTCAGCTTTAATGCACAGAGGAGGTTTGCAAGGTCCACGACCCATGGGCATCTACAGCTGCCGGGCTGCTGGTGCCGTCTGTCTGTCTGCCCCAGTCCCAGCACAGCCACCTGAGCTGCTCCAAGAGCAGCTGCCCGACTGCCACGGCTTAGAGGGCAGCACTTCGCAGTCAGCGATACCTCAGCAGCTCATGGGCAGCTCACGTCCAGCTGTCCGTACGCCAGGAGCAGGGTGGACAGCTGGGACAGCAGTGCTGTCAGCCCCCCGAGCTCCCTGCGATGGGTTACACAGAGCAGCCCCAGGCTCAGCTCCTCCCGCCAGTAGGGCAGGGTAGCAAGCCAAAAGTCACAGTTTGCCATGGAAATCAGTAGTAAAGGGAGGGCAGGATCATCACCAGAAACTTCTCTGCACATCAGTGTCTACTACAGACAGAAATAAAACATGTTGTAATTTAACCTCCAGCAACATTGTCTTGAGCAGCACTGGCCACACTCTGAACTGAAGGACAAGACCTAGACACATGTCATACATATGTCAAAATAAACCTGTGATCAAGGATCAACAGGATAGGGAAACTTGTAATCAAAAGAGAAGCATTTCTAGTATTATTTTCTACCTGGCTTACATTAACATAGCTTTACAATGGCATGTAACGATAGGACAAAACGTAATGGCTTTAAACTGAAAGAGAGGAGATTTAGATCAGTTGTAAGGAAGAATTTCTTCACCATGAGGATGGCGAGGCACTGGAACAGGCTGCCCAGACAAGCTGTGGATGCCCCATCCCTGGAACTGTTCAAGGCCAGGTTGGATGGGGCTTTGAGCAACCTGGTCTAGTGGAAGGTGTCCCTGCCCATGGCAGAGGGGTGCGAAATAGATGATCCTTAAGATGCCTTCCAACTCTAACCATTATATGATTCTGTGTTCAAGAAGAGAATTGCTGATCTGCTTTACCATCATCATATTTTAAAGATAAGACTCTTTTTGGAGACCTCTGAAGGTGAGATTTCACCTGCATAGCCAACGACAAAAGGCCTGCAGCTTTCGCACTGAAGGCATCTATGGTCCAAAAAGACCTTGTGCTGGCTTTCAACACATGGTAAAACTCAGCTCTTTAGGAAAGAAAAACTGTCAGTGGAGGTAAACACGGTCTTACTGGCATTGAGGTTCCAAGAATTAGATTCACAAATATGTCTCGTTTTCTCATTTTTTTCTGGTCGACCTCCCAAACCCCAACATTGAATTTGGAGGAAGGAGAACTACACATTGCTCTTTCACCACTCACCCCAGCACTGACAATGCCACGCTGCCCATAATGTTGCAGTACTGCATGTGCCCACCCAGCAGGGCTACTGCTGCTATATTATATATTAAACCATGTGTTTAACGTTTATAGGTCTTTTTGTCCTCATCTGCATTAAAATGTTGTTGCGCATCATAAATGCAAAACGGTTTCACTTCTTCTCCCTATGCCTTTGGTTTACTGCATTTACATAAAGCTGTCGAACATTTACGAGGATTTTTATAACTTTATTAAATTAATTTCTTCAACCACAAAGGAGATGACATTTCCACAGTAATACTGTTATTTCCCAAACCCTATTTTCTGGCATCTTTGGCCTCACTGAAGTGGCACATTTTTTATTAAACTTAGCAGTACGTAAAGTCATTAAGGTGACAATAGTGTGCCATTATAGCTGTTGTAGCAATGCAGGTAGTGACTTCACCCTTGGGTCGTCTGAAGCAATTAATAAGTAAAGTGTCAAGAGACACCGAATGACTTAGAATTGCCTTTCCGTAAGTACCTCTTCTATGCAGATGATACAGAAAGCTGACCTTCATAGATCAACTCGTGAGAAAAAGAGAGAGCTATTGAACACTGCAACTGACAGACAAAAATATTAAGACATCCTTTCTTTTCTCTCTAGTATTCTTTGTAAAATGAATTTTTTGGGGTTGGTTTGTTTTTCTTTTTTTTTTGGTTACTCCCAACAATATGTTTTTATTCTGATTTTCATCTGCTTTAGTGATTAAACTTGCCTACTAACGCTGAGGGCGTTGCTGATCTTCCTGCATATCACAACCTGTCATCAGAGTCACAGTTGCTCTCATCCAGTGAGGAAAAACTGGATGCAGAAGCAACAAATAACCTTAAGGAGTGGGAAGCAGCCTGCTAATGATATAAAACCTGGCCATTGCCTTCCCTGTACAGCATTTAAAACTTATTGCATGGTTCAAAACCTTCTAAAGAGATACGAGTCTTATCCCTGAACCAGTGAGCTGTGATTCTGGGTATTTTTCAAAGGTCCAAAACCCTTTTGCAAGTGAGGGAAAAATAATTTTAAATTCACTTCCCAGATTCTCTGAACAAGCCTGGAGCAATATAGAGTTACTAATATCTCTTAATACTGTCTGAACTGGACGCATAAATTACATTAATGGAGAGCAGGCCAAATTTTCTAGCAATGTGTCTCAAGGCAGATATTTCACCTTGGCTTAAAAGGACACTAATTTTTATCATATTGGGAAAATAACATTTTACAGCCACTTCATACAAGTGGCACAATCATTAAAAAACCCATAGCATGTAAAATCTACATGATGTAAGCCTGTAGTTTTGGTTATAATGAACTTTCAAAAATTGTCATGTAACTTAGGATTTTCAGGGTGCAGTCTTAAAATTTACAAGGGTTGGTTACAGAGATTTTTTTATACTGGTATTCCTGAATCATTTATTGTTTCTTATATTTCAGCATTGCTGAGGAACTCCATTTTTGGACATTACTTACATGCTAAGAAGTCCTAAGTACTTCACTGTGACAAGTACAAAATGCAGCTGAGGCTGTAAACTCTGCAGGGTAGGAATTGTGCGTGCTGTACAATAAGTAAATGAGTTTAGACAGGATCTTACAATTTATCGTTTCAGGTAGGGCTGACGGCAGGTTTCTGTATCCTATTATACAGATTTAAATTAAAAACAAAAAAAACACAAACAAAACAAACAAAAACCAAACCACAACAAACAAATAAAAAACCCCCACAAACAAAAAAACCCCAACCAACCAACCAAACAAAAAAACTAAATCCTACCCAGTCTCTAACAGTAAGGGTAGAAATATTTTAATCTGAAAGAGACGGGAGTGGTACTATCTCCAGTTGAAATTCAGTGGAAAATTGCAGCCACATGGTTCAGCCATTTCCAAAGAGCAACATTAGGATAGGCATGCTCTTCTCTTGCCTGCTTGTATCAGCGTTCCCATAAATTGTTTGTTTGAACAGCTGCAGCATCTCCCTGCTCTGCCACAGGGATCTGAAATGTGACTGGCCATAGAGGAGGGAGGAGATAGCCTTGTTTTGGGGACTAAAGCTGTGAAAACACGCTCAAGTTTGGCCACATTATGAACCTCGCAGGTGACTTAAGTGTATGTGAATGAGGGAATAGGAAAAATATGCTACACTGATGTTCAGCACCATTACACCCATGTCAGCTCAATCACCCAATTCCCCTCCACCCACTCTGAATTAAATGGGGCAATTGCCTGTACTACAGCTGTGGGCCACTGCTGGGACAGACTGGAATAGCTACATGTAGGGATGCACTCAGATTTGGGAGAGGAGATGCTGCACTAGGGAAACAGCCATCTGAGTGCAAAGCATCTGGAGAAAGGGAAAAAAAAAATCTGCTTATTGGCTCACATCTGCTTGGCTAGAGAGAAGAAAGGCAAGGGAAGAAGGCACCTTGCCAGGTGATGCAGTGTTGGCAGCAGTAAAACGTCCATGGTTACCTGTCATGACTGGAAGCACAATGAAACAATATGTGTCCTGTGAAGATGTGCACCCACCCAAGGGGTGCATCCAGCCACGGAAACCTGCTCCAGAGCTCCTGTGCAGGTGGGGCATGTTGAGTCATGCAAGAAGAGTCAAATACAATCTCCCCTGTGTCCATTCCCTGAGGGGGAGTGTGATGGGAGCCTCACGGACAGCTGGTGTAACCTCCTGTGCTATGGAGATGTCACCTCATGTCTAAGTCAACAGCCTGATTGCACCTTTGCCTCTTTCCCCTGTCACTTCAGGGTGCAGGAAGCCACATGGTGCTGCCACGGGGAGCCGTGGTTTTGTGACCGTGGTGAGTCATGGATCTGCACTGCCACTATGCACAATCAAACACTTGGGTTTCATGTTTATGGCTTTTAACAGAGACCAGACACAGCAGTCACAGCTCAGGAATGGCTGTCCTCCAATGGTACAGTGACATAGCTGCTGTGACTAACATAACTGCTGGCTCTTCCTGGAAGAGAAAAGGGGAGACTGGAAAGGCCTGTGTGTCTCTTCTGCCCTCCTCCAATCTGAGAAGTGTCAAAGTGCCAGGGGTCACTCTAGATGGATTCACGTACAGCAGTAGGCTGTGGTGGTATGGATATGTAGAGGTGGGCTTCTCATGGGGTGCTGCCAGGACGTGGGGGCAAATGTGGTACCTGATGGTGATATAGTTAATGTGGAGAAAACCTGGGCTGTTCCAGAGAGCAGCCAAAGAAGCAGACACACAACTGTGCTTAGCATACGAGTGAGTCAGAAGATTTAACTTAAACTGGCTTTCTTTTCAACCATAGTTTTACATCCAGCAAAAATTTCACTCAAAACATTGGAAAACTTTCAAAACCTATGAAGATGGGATTGTTAACACAGTTGTCACTACCAATGTAAAACAAATCTTTCAGCTCTGTACTTAAAAAAGTGGTGGTTCCCTATCTCCCCTGTGAGCCATATTCTTAGTTGCTTCTTTCCCTTTGCTGAAGTTCTTGCCCTCGGAGCCCCACAGCGTGACTATGCTGCTCTTCAGACTGTTTTATCCCATGCATGCACAGCTATATGTGTGCACATCTATATATGCTATTTATACATCTATATACAGCACACAGCTATATGTGTGCATGTCTATAGATACAGGAGGCAAGGACACAGACTTTTGCCTTCTACAGAGCTAGCAAAGTTTATGGTGATTCCTATGCTGCCTATCTGTTTGGACATCTTATACGTCCTAGATGTCAGCTGGTTTGCCCTTGTAACTGCTCCCTTCAGCTGGCTCAAGTACCAGACACACTGCTACTACTTATAGTTTTTAATCAGAAGCCTCACATTTTTTATTACTTTCCTGAAGCCTCAGCTCCAGAGACTAAGGATTAGAGAAGAAAGTCCACTTTCTCCCTTTTGGTTTCTCCTTTCCATCTGTCTTTTCTTCTAAAGTAAGCTTCAAGCCTTTTGGATAATACAAAAGACCTCAGATACCAGAAAGCAATTAAACTTACTGTCTCCGTAAGATCTCATGGGTTTAAATCACCCAATTCATCATTTTTCAATGTTTCAGATAAACACAAATAGAAGTGTCTTATTTTATCGGCAGTTCTGTGTTTAGAGAACCTTGTTCACTATCTACCAATTACTTGGTAATTTGTTCTGCATTCTTCATTAGTGATAATAAAGGCCCGTTATGCTGCATGTTTGGCTAGGTTTGTTTAACTCATTGCTTTGGGGCATTACTTTTACCAGTAACAACATGTCTGACTTTGTATATTTTTTAATTAAAGCTTTTTATTTGGTATATCATTATTGGTGTGGTCAGAAATTAGTAGTTTTTAAATGTGCTAATTAATCTAAGAGTCTGTCTGTCGCTGTTTACTTCACCTCAGATCTTTTGCCTTGCATATTTCCTGCATTTACCGATTTTTTGTGCATATTTTGAATGGAAGTACATAGCCTCTTCCATGTGCATCAGGCTTTTTTTTTTTTTGGAGTGTGTTCATTCTTTCAAAGAGCAGTCACATATTCCAATCAATAAAGCGTAATCTGTCTCCTATTGCTGAGATCAGTCCAGCTAATTTATTGCTTCTTGTTTACAGTCTGAAAGAGAACAAGATGATCTCCCATCAGTTTTCCTAGCAGTCTTGAAAATGTACTGGTTTTGCGCTTGGATTTCTGGTTAAATAATATTCAGTCATCTCTAAAGAAATTTCAAATAGAGAATGCTCCTGAGGACAGTTAAGAGTCAGCAATGTCTTTTCATTGTATGGGATGACATAAATGACAAATGATGAGTGAAGACACCATTAAGCTTTATAATTTCTTTAGATGAGTTTGCCTGACACCTGTTTAAATTGAACAACAGCATTTGCAGGGTGAATACCAATTGTTCTTCTCACAAGGCTTCATATGGATTTTATAGGCAGAAGAGTACTTTGATTGCACAATTAAAAAATTCCAGAAGAATATATGCAATATGCAATCAGAGTAACCAAGGCAGAGTAAAAGCAGCTACAGGGGATTCCAGTGCACCCTGGGCACGACCTGTGGGTCTTAGTGCACCACATGGGAAACCAGAAGATATTTCAGGTCAAAGCCACACTGACCTCGGCCATTTACAAAAAAGCTGCCTCCCCTCTTAGATTAAGAGGTCTTTAATGACAGCACCCTAATTACCTCTAGCTCGTTAGCATGCAGCAGAAGTGCAGGGTCAGTTAGTGGACAGATGTCCTTTCCCAGCTCCAGCTGTGCCAGTGGAAGAGGTTGCCTTTCTCAGCCTGACCCAGGTGGTCACTGCTGTCCTCTTGCCCAAGGTCACCATTCCCTCGGTGTTAACACTGCAAGGGCTCCTAACCCAATTCAATCAAAACAAGCTGAGTTCAAGAAACCAGCAGTTTAAACTACACATTTGAAGAATATTTGAAATTATCAAGAGAAGCAAGAAAATATAATTTCAAATAAACTTTACAGCTGTAAATCTGCCCAGTAGTTTTGGCACTCCAGGCTTCATAAAAAGCCAGAAAGAGCCACAAAACCAAATCAGGCCCCCACTCAAATGTCAAGGTCATCTGACAGATCACTATCACAACTGAATTGGGTCTGACGTCTCAAATATTTATGCTAATTTTAGACACCTCTCACTTTTCTCAGATGGGCACGTCCTTTTAGAGAACTCCCTGATTCAACATTCCATCTCATTTAAGTTTCAGTGTCCTCAATGACAATACAGTCACGGGGATGTAGATGTGAGCACGATTTGGCTTCCACAATCCTTATTGGAAAGAACAAGTGAGAAAAGAAGAAAACAAGCTAAACCAGAGGCCGAATTTGCAGAGCAGACTTCAAAAGAAACTTGACTCTTCCCGCTGCATCATGAGTTAGCAGAACACTAGAGACAGCAAATCCACATGCACTGCCCCTGTTGATCAATACAATTAATTAAAGCATTTTCTAAAGATGTGCAGCTGGGTAAGTGCATACTGTTTGCCTGTGCAGTGCATAGGACAACACAGAGCCAAGTCTCACATGCCTGCCATGCACGGAACTCCTGCCCTAGGTAGAAGCTTCTTGCCCAAAGACCAGTGGTTTTGAAGACATGAAATAAAACCTCAAATCCAGTGGTACTGGTTACACCTGTGACCGCTGCTATCCTTGGGAATCCTGTTGGATCTAGGTCTTCATGCGTACTTAATATATACAACTGGCTTTCTTTTGTAACAAAAGATGATTGAAGTGGGTCCACTTGTTTAAAGTATTTTCTATTAGACAGCCCTTTCTCTACTCATTTACTCATATGTGGCTTTGTTCAAACTGCTTTTAAATGGAAAGGGGTCTCATGTGAAAGGATTTCCTTGAAGAAGTTTCTTATCTCCATCACTCCAGTGAAGGCAGCTAATTTCTCTCTGCTGGACTTCCCACTAAAAATGTGTTCCAGATCTGTTTCTCAGGGGCCAAGATTCAACAAAAATGAGTTGCCATTTACATGAATCTTTTATATGTGTAGCAAGAAGAGTAATGGAATGAGGGTAACAGTTTATTTGTAGAAGGAGAATCAAGCAGTCTAAATAAATGAAGCAACTGATAATTGTTTAGACATTTGAATGTTTTGTAACCATTTCATCAAACTGATGGGATCTAATGCATCCTTCCAACTTTTTACAACATAAAAATTTATATGACTAGGCCTTTGAGCACATCTCTCTTCAGCATTTTTTTCCAGGCTAGTTATGGCACTGAAACATCCAGTTCTCAATTAGCTAATAGGTCCACGACCTCTGTGAACATCAGTTTTGAAACTCCTAACTAGGGAATCCAGAACATCTCACAGCTATGCCGATTTATGTGCTTGTAAAATTTCTGCTGCATAGAACTGTAATAATTTATTGTTCTTCGCTGGAGAGTCTAACCTAGAAGAAACCCATAAGGATCAGAAGTCATTGTCAACTATTTTTTGTATTTGTAATGAAAAAAATGAATCTCAACATTGTTAGCTACTATACTTAGAAATAAGAGAGTCTAGATCTAAAGCAACCAAAGCTAAGGCTTGGAGACCCGCTGCCTTCAACTGCTTTTGCATTAAAGTGCCTGGTGATCCCAAATGCAACATCTATCACCATCATTCAGGGGAAGATCAGATCAAACAAAGTCATGCCATCTACAGCAATGCAAAGCCCACAAAAAATCAGACATTCCCCTTTCATCTCCATTTATCTCTGATGACAACTTTGGGGGTGATTTCTTAAGACCTCTGACTGCAATGTTGGCAAAAGATTGACTATGTTGGTGGTGCTGAACAGCCATCAGAAAACAGCAATTAATTCTCTTTAGCAAAGAAAATTAGTCCTGAATAGAGCTGTTTGGTTTATCCAGCAAAGCTGGAAGAAGAGAAAAATGCATCCTCTAATCATCTGGCTGGGGCTGCTAGCACAAGCTCAGGTGATCAAGGCCAGTAATGTGAATTTGTATGAAAATAAAGCCAATCCTCATAAAAGGATCTGTATGTTCTTCTGCCTCTGCCTTGGTTAGGTTCATGTCCTGTGTCCTTACTGCTCACTCCAGATATGTGCACAGTTCAGAAGTGAAGCAAGTGCTGCCTGGATATGTCCCAATATGTGATAGTGCTGGATGGTTACTTGTTTTCTGTACGTTTGGTTTTCAGGGAAAGGAGCTAGATGAGCAAAACCTCACTATCCTCATCACATTCAACCTGTAGTTCAACTTTTGTGCTCTTGGAATCACCTGAGGCCTGAGCTGGTTTATTTTATTCTTTTCTATTCTATTTTCTGCTTGACATATTAGAGAACCGTGGAAAAGATCAAAAATTCATTATAAAGACCATACTTGCTGTTAAAATGTGAGGTCACTGGAAGATAAAAAGATGTTTTATTTTCACATTTTTAAGATAGTACAAGCAATAAGTTGGATTGGGGAAAAAAGCCATGGAAAAAATCTAAAAGGGTACCTTTTGCCTCACCTGTTCAATTTAATTGCCTTGTTTTTAAGCTAGTGAACTCAGAGCAATATTTTTCCAGAAAAACCAGTCTGCCAATAGTGATCAGTTAACACCCCAGAAGGTTTCTCTTTTGGTCACATGACAAAACAAATGACGTCATTACGATAAAGCTTCCCTGTAAGTCAAGAATGTATAAAAACACACTGACTGCATACCACTGTAGTGTAACAAAGGCAGGCACAGAGGTGACACATGCGTTACTACCAAAGGCTGAAGACAGGGTGGAAAAGGTGTCAGGCTGTGTTTGTTGTGCTCCTCTGGAGGGGTAAAATGAAGATAATACAGGATAAAAGAGGATTCTCAGACTATAAGAGTCATACTGCTGTTAAGCAATGCTATTGAATGTTTAATTATTGAAATATGTGAGGAACAAAGCACAGCACCAAAACAGCCATTGCCAGCCTGCTTTACCAGTAAACTCATAAATGCAAAAACAAGCAAGGAGACTCTTGTGAGAACCTGAGGTCAATATCAGAGCTCCATCATTTGTTTAAAGATGCACCTACAAAGTAGTATGAGGAAGTTACTAACACTAGCATGATCCATTCACTAATAAAAGACAGCAGTACTGAAAGGAAGTGAGGATTACATAGAGGATGAGGGAGCTTTATCATTTCCCAGTATGGGCTATACCTTGATGTTACATAATGTGGTGGTAGCAGCTCAGCTGTCCATCCTTGCACTAAATAAGGGCTATACTGGGCTCTCTATTGCCCAGTCAGAAAACTATACTCTAAATGCATGCTTAAATAGAAATTTCCAGCCACTTTATGGCCAGGGTCAGCAAAATCCCTGCAGTTATACAGTACGTGCGAAGCTTCCAAAGCAATGTTTCTGCAGCAATATTTCTGTAGCTGTTGGCTCTGTAGTACACACAGCACAAAACACAGGAGATTAGACTTTTAACATACGATTTCTGATAGCTGACAAATAATAATATTTGGCTTTCAAAGCTTTGACAGGAAGCCATTTAAGAATTATAGGCTGGGCTGCAAAAAAAAAATGTGTTTCGAAATCCCTTCTTTATTAGTTAAGCTATCATTATTACTATTCAATTATAGTACAAATGTGCAGCTTTCATAATGCGAAATACCATTTCAAAGTCTTTGAAAAGGATTAGATGCAATGTGACTTTATTCAGGCCCAGTTCTTCAAGATACCAAAATGCCCCGGAATCCCCCTGAAACCTACTGACAGGGCCAAGCGGAAGAGATGAGACATCTGAGAACACAGCACCAAGGATCAGACAGGCCTTCCTTCTGATTAATAATGGCGATAATTAATAATGGTAAAAATATCATCTCTGCTGGGTTATTGCTTGGAGAAAGACATGCCAACACAACAGACTCACCCTTTTACAGGAATAAGAAAGAACAACAGTTAGAAAAGAGTAATCCCTGATCAAAAATGCTGAGGAGGAGAAGAGGTGGGATGAGAGATGAGAAGGATCCCTCTGCTTCAGTAATACTGCCTTGTTGATCTTCCCTCCCTCAACCATGTGGTTTCTATTTTCTTGTATTAATCCGTGCTTCCCCTCCCAACATTTTTTCATGTGGTTGCCAGTCTAAGGTCAACGAGTACTAAGAATGGACCGAAAAGAATTTCCAGGATGTTTTTTAAGACTATTAATAACTTAAGCAGCTATTCAAGCAAACAGTGCTCAGTGTTCATTGTACTCCAGGGCATAAGATCATCACTCGAACAGGCTGATTCGGAGTTCCTTTATGTTACAGATTGTACAGACAGTCAAGAATGGCATGGGGCTTTGGAAAAAAGATGCCACTTCCAGTTGGACACTGAAAAAGAAGGAGTGAGTACTGCATCCATCAATGGGAATGCCCTTCAAAGGCAATAAAATTCCAGAGGCAGGACTCACAGGAGCTTTTTAAGAGTTGCCACTTTCAGCACTGCAATTCCTAATTTCCCACATGTATCCCACTCCACAACAGGCATCCTCAAAGCCATAAGCCATGAGATATTCCTCAACAACGTGCAGCAAGACCTACAAGTGGAATCTGCAGAAGACAGGCAATCGAGGCAGGCTGGTGGAGGCTATGGGAAGATGTGGAACTTCTGGAGATACGTGAGTAAGCTCCATTGGTGCTGTGTGGCACAAGCCTCCAGGAGCATCCCTCACCACAGTGATGCAGGGGGACTCAGCTGGGACTTGAAGGAGAAAGGCAAAGTCAAGCCCACAATGCAGTGAATCATTCAAAGAAAATCAGATCTGATCAGTAACATTCAGGAAAACACACCTCAAAATTACTCCAAAGCCTTGTGATAGGTCAGACTGCCAAATGGATGATGACCTGTGCGTCAAACAGGGCAGAATACCTCAGCTTCACATGTCCCAGTACACTGCTTTAACCGATATAATGGGTAAAGTGGGAAGACACAGCCAACCTCATTCTTAGCTGTCTTCTGTGTGAGACCTGACCTGGAAGATATGCTCTAAGGATGCTTTAAAAAAAAAAAAAAGGAAAAAAAAATCAGGCACAGAACATGAGAGAGGCCATGGAGGAGATGATCTAAGAACTCCGTGGAGGCCCGGGCGTGAGGCAGCCTGAAGACGCCAGGTGTGGCTGCTCACACATGAACAGATGTCTCTGCTCATGTGTAATCCCCTCTGCTTCCAGAAGGATTAAGCATCTGACCTTGAAATGCCTAAAACCAGGGCCCAAACTATTTTATAGCTGGTTTTTATACATCAGAAGATGACTTTTATAAAAGAAGAAGATGAAACTTGCACAGGAAGAAAAGAAGCACTATGCCGATTTCAGAGTGATGTACAAGGGCATAAATCACATGTCAGAAGGGGAATATCAGGGAGATAAAAGATCAGTTAAAACCCAGAATATGTGCTCAATAAAATGCACTATCTTGGACTCCTGCTACAGACTGCAGCTTTTGGGCAGCCAGGGCTTTCCAGCAACCTAAGAAATGATGTAACTTATTTTATATATATTTTTTTCCTCCAAAGACTTTGTCTTGTGTTTTCTTTATTGATGTTGTTTTTCAGAGAGAAAGTGCAAAAAAGCAAAGGGGCACTTAGAAGACATATTAATTTTTTTCTCGTCCCCCCCTCAAATGAGACATGTTAGCAGAATAAGATTACAGACATTTATGGATTTATTTCTGAGATTAAAAGTTAGGTCTGATTTTTCTATAAGCACCAACACACCTGATTTGACTTTTAGAAGTTTTCAACACTCATTCACAAAGGTAACCAGAGACAAAAAGTGACCCAAACCTTCAGCTGATGTGGCTAGAGCTGGAGGGTGGTGAAATGTGGGTCCCACAGAGAGAAGAACAATGATCCAATAAATGTGTCTAAAGATACAGCTGAATTGTTCCTCCTCTGTGGGAACTGCAGCCCTTTCTCTTCTCCTGTTTTCCTGCCAGCTATGGCACTGAAGGAGCATCTCAGACCCGTATACATTACACTAACTTGCCCCAGCTAAGAGCCTGGATGAAGGAAAAGAGAAACACCAGAGGAATTTGTCTGGTTGTCCAGTGCAGAAGATGGCCATACCATGACATACTGCAATGCCACGGAGAAGCTGCTTGCTCTTTATGTATTGAGCATCACAGCTACATTTACTGCCCATTTCCTCAGCAACGCACATTTGCTGGATACTGTTAATCTCAAGAGTAATTTCTGAGTTAAGTGCTAAATACATAAAATAAAGAAACCTGTCTTCTCTCTTTACCCACCCGCTCTGCAGTGCCGGCACTGCCTATGCCCATGGTCACCCCAGGGCAGAGCAGCCCTGGCAGAGGCACAGAGCTCGCGTGTCCCAGCAGAATGGGAAGAGCTGCGGTGCTGAGCTGGGTTGTGGGTTTTAGTTGCTGGGCTTTCCTCCAGGCTTGTTTGTTACCTTGGGCAAGTTATTTAACCTGTGTCCCAGGGGTGCAATCTAAAGGCAAAGTGGTGGTAATCCTTCTCAGCAGTGGTGTTTCTCCTGGCTTTTCTAAATGTCCCTCAGGCCAGGGACTTTTTCCCACTAAAGCTTGTTCCAGCCATGATACAAATGGGGAGCTGAACACCTGTGTGGCTCTTCCCCACCATGCTGGGCAGCACACCCCCATGCAGAGTGACCTGTCCCCTCTCCTCATTAATTCTCCCTTATTTCTGTCTGAATTTGTGCAATGACTACTCCAATGGATTTGCATTTCAGCTGATCTGACACTCCCAACCTCATTTGCTTGTGTCACTGGAAAACTGATGGCATTTTTCCTAGTGCATGGAGACATTTTCATTAACTGTGGTTAAATTCCAGCTAACGCTGTTACATGATCCCTACCTTGACTGGAGATCGCAGGGAAGTTAATATTGCATTTTCACTTCCTGCCTTTAAAATGGAGACAACTGTGTTGTTTCAAATTGCTCTGTGCATAGCACATTCCCTTCATAGTTTTGCAAAACCCAGGAAAGCTTGTGAGATATGCTAAATGTCAAAAGAAGTATATTCCCCATGGGGTATCCCTAGAACAGTGTCTCCATTGAAATGTTTGTGGTGAAGCTCTAGGCTCTGGTGTGTACGTGAGTGCGAGTGTTTAGAGGAAGGCTGGCAAGAGGCATCAATTTTAAAATGAGGAAATGGAAAAAGCAACGCTGGTGCTGTTGAGAGCAAATCTGGGATAGGTAGAGATGTAGAAATTTTGTATCCTCAGAGCTAAAAGAGTAAGAGGAGGCTTGGGGGACACTGCACACAAATTTTGCTCACCTCTAAAAAGCCAAAGGTTATTGCAGGGCTGGATGTAGCTGATATGCTGTTCTGATAGCTGTAGAGACACAACAGCCTCTATATCTATCCGTGAGCACAAAGGGGCTACACGTCTACACCTAGCCCTCAGCAACATCACACCCTCTCTTGGAAGCACCTACTGCCCAGTCCTTCTCTCCATGCTGGATGTCTCCAAAAGCTCAGCCCCCGCAGCCTCCGCCTGGAGCATACTCTGGAGGCAGAGTAGTTATGACGGTCTTTCTTTGGGAGTCTTGGTGAGCTGAAAGGCCAAAGCATGAAGTCCTCCTCCAGCAGCCCTTTATACGGCCTGTTCCTCCCCACAAGAGCCCAGATGACATGCCATATACAGGGAATACAGGGTGCAACCCCCATCCTCTCTCCAGTAAATCCACTGCTGGTTATCACAAATGAATTTTGTGGGAGGTCATAAAGAATGGAACAAACTTTGATGAAGAGCATCACGTCTTCAGATCAAAAGCATGCACTTATAACCTGAGTAGATTAGATAAGGACTTGAGTGGACATGGATCTGCAGTTCAAAATGCCTTTTCCTCTTCATTTTTGCCAACAGTTTCCAGGGCAGAAGTTGGATTCATGCGGTAGGTGGTGGGTTTCCTGAAGGCATGTTATAATCTTTCCCATGTAGATGATGGAGTCAAGATGCCTAACATCGGAGCCAGAGTAGTGTTTCATTTCTGTCATCCATGATGGCTAATCACTTCTCAGGCTTGTGGACTTAGATAGGTACCATACACTTGAGCTGCTCTGATTTACAGCTGCAGTTAGTTTTATTTTAGGCAGGTGATTGCTCATTCTGTTTCATTGACTTCTCATTCCCTGATTTTGGAAGACCACAGTAGATTTTCATGCTAATTGGACTCTGCTTCCTCAGATTCTCACAGAAACGTTTAGCACAAAGCACAGACTGCTCTTTCCCCAGCCATCTGGCAGAGAAGCCGAAACCAACAATTTTCCAAGTCAAAAACCAGAGATCTGAAAATAATGTTAATGTATTCTAACCCCTTTATATACATTGACCAAGTGAACAGGAAAGTCAGAATGTGAAGGACAGGCTATAGGAAGAGCATGCTGTTCGTCTTGCCTCTCAGCATTCCCAAACAATCAGACTAAGGCTGCAAGATTAGGAACTCAAATCCACCCTCCCCTAGAAAGGCAATACTGCCTGCAGCCCAGCATCTGCTACACCAAAGATCAGGAGAGGGGACGTTTCTTATAGTGGATTTATGCTGACAAGAAGAACTAAATGTGTGTACTTAAATATACACATGCATACACGCACTTCTATGCCTGGGTTGTGAATCGCTGTTTGCTCTAACCACATTACATCCTAGTTGCTTTGGTTACAAAGCCTTTCAAGCTAAAATTGTTTATAAGTCCCATAGTGCACACCTTTATCAATCAGGGCTGGAGAGCCTGTCTTGCAGTTTCCTGGAAGACAGAGGGCTTAGATAAAACTGGCAGGAAGGAGAATGATAAGATGAATTACTAACTTGTGAAATGATTGCTTCTTCTGTGTGACACAGCTAACAGAGGAAACAGAGAACCTGATTTCAGCTTCCTGGATCTCCCAGCCACCCCAATGCACAGCAGCAACGGGAGGAAGAAGCCGCTGCTGTGTTTAGCAGCAGTGATGCTCCAAGAGGTAAACAAAACTGCACTCTGAATTCAAGGGACACAACTCAAAAAGATGTATACAATATGCACACTACAAGCCTGCACTGTATAAATATTTGTGATTTTCATATTTACTTGCATAGCACAATATAGTCCCCATATAGTCCGCAGGTGTCAACTGCATGTCCATCAAGAATTCTGCTTTTGCAGGACTTTTCCAAGGAGGAATAGCCGTGTAAAACTGTTAATGAGACATTCACAGTAGTATTGAATGATGAGGTCTAAGAAACTGCCCAGGAGCAAGAGAATCAATATTGGGCTCAATCTTCTACATCCCAGACCAGTCTCTAAATGAAAGACCATTTCACACAGAGGATCACTCAAGTGGAAGAATATGTAAACTCTATCTGATCATCTCCCCATCTAAGAGTTGGGGTTTTTGGTTGGTTTTGTTTGTTTGTTTCTTTTTTAAAATTTAAACAAACACTTTTTTTTTTTTTTTTTTAAAAAAAAAAAAGAAGGTTTTCCTAGGTAAGTTTTTCTAAAACATCTACTGCAAGACCAGTGCTTGATACTATCATGCACAATATGTGACACTTCTTCCTGTGGGTCCCACTTGTCAGCAAAACTATGCAGAGTAGCAAGTACTTTACAGCAGGAAAAAAATACCTATATACTTATCCCACAGTTGCTGTATGTGGCCATCGAAAAGGCTCATGCAGAAACAGTTACAGACAGTAGCTTCTGCATTTCCAACTTCCATTCCCCATTCTCTGTGAGCGCATCAAACCAGCAGCACAGCATGCTGGCAGGAGTACTCAATCTCCCAAGTAAATCTGAAGGGTTAAATTCCCACTAAAGATAGTGGGCGTTTCAGTGTGCTGGGGACCTACTGATACCTCTCTGTTATCATTGTACCCTTTACTCCGTAACAATAAGACAACTATTGAAAGGAAACAACACTGTCTTTGTCAGCATGACTTTGCTGTAAGAATGGTTTTCATAGCTTAAAAAACGCTGGGCAAAATTGATCTCAGAGGAGGATATCATCCCTGTCCAGCCGGGGAGGATAGATTACCATCAGCTTTCAAAAGCAGCAGTGTATCTTTTCCAGCCCTGTGAGCCAAGCAGATGGATGCCTGGATGGACAGCGTGGGGGTAGCCATAGTAACCACCATCCCTGGAAGCTCCTGCTCAACATCTCTCTTTCTATCACAGCTGGGGAGAAAAGCCAACAGCTCGCCACCGGGGTGCAGATATCCGGTCAGACCTTCGCCTCTCTGCTCCAGCTGGGGTTTCCATTCCTCTGCAGCCATTTTCTGATCTCACCTTCCTTGTCTACGCTTTGCAGATCACGAGTAAAATTCAGTCCCAGGGCACCATCCCTGGCATAAGCGGCTTCCCAGCTGCTGCAGCCCATGTCAGGGGTGGATGTGTGCCTGCAGCTTTCTCCCCCTGCCAAGAGCAGGAAGCCCCTCAGCCTCCTTCAAGCCAGACAAATGCCCCCATCTCTCTTGAACTCACCTAGAGTGTGGCATGGCATATGAAAAGAGATCAGGGTTGACCCGGTTCCCAGCCTGCGTGCAACCCATCAGCCAGCATTCATTGAGAAGCAGAGGGCTACAAGCAGCTTCATGCTGCGCCCATCCCCATGGGAGCTGGCTGGAGGGTGTTCTCATGCAGGCACCACCCTGGATTTTCAGAGGGGGTTAACAGCCCAGTTTCAGCGCTGCACTCTGAAAGACAGCTGCTAGGCTTGGATGCTGGAGAAGGCTGCATTGCCAATGACTGATGGTGTTAGCCACCCTCAACCTTCACTTAAGGTTTTATCATAATTTCCATCAAGGGAAAAACTCTCTTCTCAAAGCAAAATTTAGTGGGGGCTGAGGCAACTCATCTAACTACCCTGGATGCTCTCAGAAAGGTATTTTAAATTTTAAAACATGCCTGTTGAAAAGCAAATACAATCACTTATATTAATCTGGGTGACTAAAGCCTGCAGTCATTTCAGAACAACAGAATAGCTGAGACTGAGACTGGAGACCATCTAGCCCTGTCCCCTCATCACTGTCCTTTTATGTAGCCTGTACTTCATCAGTTTGTCTGTTATGGGAGAGAGTGTTGAAAGCCCTGCTAAAGTCAAGATAAGCAACATATTTCTCTCTGCTCATCCACCAAACCAGTCAATTCACTGTAGAAGGCTACTGGGATGGTCAGGCATGATATTCCCTTTGTAAATCCATACTCACTACTCCCAGTCACCTTCTTGTCCTCCATACATTTGGAAATGATTCCCAGAAGGCCTTGTTCCATCACTTTGCCAGGCATCAAGCAATGGCCTGTAGTTCCCTGCACCTTCCTTGTCACCCTTCTTGAAGAAGGCAGGATATTTGCTGTCTTCCAGTGCTCAGTAACCTTCCCAAATTGCTGTGACCCCTCAATGATGATTGAAAGTAGCCTTGCAATGACATTGGCAGCTCTCTCAGCATTTACAGCTGCATCTGTCAGGTCTTGTAGACTTCTGTGTGTCCAGTTCATTTAAATGTTCCTTAACCCAACCCTCCTCTACCAATGGTAAGTCTTTCTTGCTCTAGACTTACCCTCTGGTTTCGGTGACGCAGAATTCCTGAAGGCAAATCTTATCTGTGAAGACAAAGTGAGTGAACACATGAAAGCCAGCTAGTGTCTGCAGCCTCATACTGCAACCTTGCTTGAATCGATATGTGTTTGCTTTGTTTCAAGAAACTGTGAAAACCAGACCTAATTCATAACCATATTAAGCAATTGCCAGGGACTGCTGGTGACCTGATCTACCTTCAGGAGCTTAATTTGCACAGCAGTCACCTGGAGTCAGCCAGTATTGCTCTCTGCAGCTCCACCCTTCAAACAGTTCTTGGACTTCATCCAAAACAAAATTAAAACACTTCCAATTCAGTTTTGCAAACTGCAAGAACTTGTTAATCTTAAAGCTCGATAACAATGAGTAGATTAGGTTAAACAGCCTGTTTTGAACAGTCTAATCCAAGTGTTCTCAGCACATAAATTCAAATACCATTGACTTTATTAGCATGCACTGCGAGAGCAGCCATAAATTACTGAATTTATTACAGTTGTCACCTCCTTCCTTCTCACCCTTGTGAAGATCTGGATTTGGCTCAAATGTGCCAGGTTTACAAGTGAGAAGAGAGCAGGTAAAGACATTTGGAAACCGTTCACCACTACCACCCCATCCGAGGGGACACAGACCTGCTCACCCATCATCGCCTCAGTCACATGCATCCTTCCTGCTGCCAGCAAGTGCACCCCAGTGCATGCTGTCCCCCACAGACTCACAATTAGATAAACAGCTAAACATTTAGATTTATTGATATATTTACTTTGCAAGGCACACATCTTAAATCAAGTCCCCTCACGTTAGTGGAATGGCTTTCTTTGCTTTACTCTTTGTTTCTCCACTCCTGCCTTCACCTGAGTCTTGCAAAATTATATTTCTGAAGCACAGAGGTATTAAACAAGGAGCACTGCAAGAAGAAAAGCTTACAAAGAAATGAGTAATTCTGTATTCATAGCAGGGCTTCAATAATGTCCATAGAACCACATACTGAGAAAGGAGAAAACCAAATATTGAGCAGCTGTTCACTAGAAAACCACCAGTCATCCTGAGCCCTGAAAGACATAGGAGTCCTGTGGGGGGAAAACACTGTGTGATCATGTAATTAAAGGCTCTATCAGAGTGTCCCAGGGATCTGCAGCAAGGTTACTCAGGCTTTGCAAACCTGGCTCCCTTAAAATGGAACTGCCTGTTATTTTCTGGGGTCAAAAACTAGGAATTCAGCCCCTCCCCAGGCCACAAATTGTGCTGTGCATGGTTCCAGGGATACTTCCCAAGGGGGAGTCAAGAGCTCAAATGAAGGGATCTTTGTCACTTGAGCTGACAGGATTGCTGGCAGCACCGTGTTTGACATCCTCTTGCTCATAGGCAGAGCCGGGGCAAGACGCTTTGTGCTGGCATATATCTGGGTTTCACTGGCATTTGCCATCAGTAAAAGGACCCTGAAGTGCCAGACACCAGTGTGGCTCCCTGAGTATGCTGGTGAGGCTGGCGGAGGGTCTCCGTGTGCCTCACTTGCATAAGTATACAATTCTGCCAGGATGTGTTAACACAGGCAAAATAATATGTTCCTCTCTGCTTCCTTTCTTGAAAACAGTGGAACTACTTTGGCAGCAATTTAAAAATGAAAAATCAGCTTCAGACAGACACTCAACATGAAAAATTTCATGTCTGATGGGTATATCTGGCACAGCCATCAGCATTTTACAACAGAGGTTTGTAATGGCGGCATTGAGCAAATACGTTACCAGCCCTGCCCTAAGATACTGATGTTCAGATTGGGAAGTCACGGTTGTTTTTGTGGAATACAGTGCTTAGAGGGCATGACTGATCTCCAGATGTGTTGGAGAAGGAAGAGCAATTGCAGTTAGATTGTAATCACTCCTAAAGATTTCTGCAGAGAAACACCAGAAAAGAAGCCTTTTTGAAATCTGCTGAGGTATAAAAATAATGCAAACATGGACCAGCAGAACTGCCTTTCTGAGCCTGTAGTTATCCTGCAACGATTTTGACTCAGGTTAATGGAAAATTAACTTTAAAAGTTAATGAAGTGAAAATGCAAAAGGATCCACTGGAAAATTGCTAGGGATTTTAAAACCCAAGACACTTCTGCTGGTATTTTCTGTGTTTACTTTTACTTGATGAAGCTCTCTGCTGCACTTTTCAATCTGTAGAAACCACTGACACCTTTGTCACACCTAATCCTGTCTTCTGTGGCTTCAGTGGTAACTTTTAGCTTATGGCCTGAGCTGGGGAAGGTGCAAAGCCACCTTTCTGCAGGGGTGAGCAGGAGGAAAACCATTATTTGCAAATGCCCCCTCTCCAACACGAGTTTTATTTCCTGCTTTCCCAGGGCTGCCCAAGGAGGCACGTCAATAGCCCCAATGGCTCCAGGGGAGCCATTTCTTGCTGTAGTGCTGCTCTCATCTCGCCTACAGACATTTCCAGTCTGCTCCTGCCTGCCTCAGCTTGGTTATCCACTTTGAGCCAAAGCCTTGTCTCCTCCAACTCTCCTCTGGTCTGTTCTTGCAGCTCGGGTGCCTTTTGTTGAAGGCAACAAATTTAATGCAGAAATTTCTGGGGTTTTTTTTTCTTCATTTTACCTTCTCCCTTCTCTTTTGCTTCCTTCCTCGCCATGAATTATGAACCTGCAGAGTTGTTCTGCACCTACGGATTTCCTATGTGACTAGCTTTAACATAAGGGAGTAAATATTGCAGGTCTATCTATTAGTATGAATAAGTAGAAGTGTATATATATCTCTAAATGGTTCTATGATTCTATGATCTCTCTGTGCACTAATATAATCACATGTATATATAGAGAGAGCAATATAAGTACACGTAATTACAAGTATCTAAACATAATAGAGCAGTGTGAATCTAGTGGAAAATTTCTTTTAAAAAAATATTAAGCTTGTAGATTTCACTAATGCATCAAGCATCCGGAAAAACAGCCCAAATGTTCATTTTAATATCAAAGTAAAAAACCACAGACTTCCTGTTTGGTTCAAATAACTGTGTGAAACAGAGGTTCCCTGAGATAAGGTTATTTGCTTTTGGAAACAAAAGCCCATGTTTGCCTTGAATGCAAGTGCCGACGCTGTCTCCTGGGCGGCTGATGCCGCAGGCCCGGCGGAAGCAGATGGCAGCCAGCACTCCCTGGCACTGCTTTGATCTGTGCCGACCGGTCCCATCAAAATCGCTCTGCACCGGAGGCCTTCGTGTCCATGTGGAGCGAGGATATTCTCAGATCCCACCAGAGACTGGGACACATTCACAACTCTACCTGCACCTCCTGAGAGCCAGACATCTGTCTTCACTGTGCTGCAGGGGGATGCATTTGCAGACTGAAGTGGCATGGGGATGCGTTGCCAGGGTGAGAGCCTTGCAGAGTGATGAGTTATTTTATAGGCACCTTGCAAATACTGGGTGCTGCCACGCATTTATCTTCTGCATCAATGCACAGTTTACCTTAGCCATGCAACACGCAGGTGAGATCCAGCTCCAGGAGGGCTAGCTAACTAGCTGGAGGGATGGAACAGCTCTCCTAAGGGGTCAGGCTGAGAGAGTTGGGGTTGTTCAGCCTGGAGAAGAGAAGGCTCTGGGGAGACCTTATTGTGGCCTTTCAGTACTTAAAAGGGGCCTATAAGTAAGATGGAGACAGACTTTTTAGCAGGGCCTGTTGCAATAGGACAAGGGGTAATGGTTTTAAACTAAAAGAGAGGAGACTCAGGCTAGATGTGAGGAAGAAATTTTTTACACTGAGGGTGATGAAACACTGGCCCAGGTTGCCCAGAGAGGTGGTCGATGCCCCATCCCTGGAGACATTCCAGGCCAGGCTGGACGGGGCTCTGAGCAACCTGATCTAGTTTAAAATGTCCCTGCTCATTGCAGGGGGTTGGACTAAATGACCTTGGAAGGTCCCTTCCAACCCAAACTATTCTATGATTCTATGATGCTATAACTAATGCAACACAAGCCGTGTTAAAGAGGCAGTGTCTATCACATTAACAGGCTTTAGTGGGACAGGCTGCCTGGTAGTTTGCATGAGTTCAGCTCTAGGAGTCAGCAGGCTGCTGTATTTACACCAGGTGAGAGTTAGATGCAATAATTAGCATTAAGCCTCCAACATGAAATTATCTGAGTCCAGGTCTTGAATAATTTACTTCTCAGTATATATACCTATGGGAAATGAACATGCTTCAGAGTTTTTTCTGAAATCCTCAAGAAAGATAATATCCGTATTATGATATAAAAACCCACCATCACCACCAAAAAATCCATTATTACCACACTCTAAACTTTTGGGACCCAAAATCTAATTCCTTTTGAAAGTGCAAGAGAACTCAAGCTTTCCGCTGCCTCACAGGCATTTACACCTGAATTTTTCTTTCCCTTAAAAGAGATGCATATGGAATATACAAAGGAAAGGAATATATACAGATATCTCTCCTTCAAATATAGTCTACTCTCAGAATTGCAGGTGATGCTGGCCTCATTTCGTTGTTATTGCTGCTTCGTACCGCCAAGGCAGCTGGATGCAGAGTTATTTTGGTGTATTAATTACCTTTTAAATAAAAAGAGCACTCATGTTTGACTGGAACGTCTTGCTCTAATATTGTGTTTGGGCCCTTTGAGTTGTAACATGGCTTCCAGGGAGTTGTATCTACTCATATCAGGGCTCTATTTTGTCCTTTAGAGAACAAGCATGTGCAGTTATGAAGTGTGAGTATTGAGAGGACAGAGATATTGCCAGACTCTGCCTTGGGAAGGGGCTAGGAAGAAAAATCTGACCAACCAGCAGTTGCTGATATGCCTTCCCCTCAACCCCTATGTGTATACTGACTCTTTGTGAGCACAAGAAAGATACTATTTAAGAGACAATTACCATCTCACCTCCACCATGCCACACCTGCACACCCCTCATGCACTGGATAAAATGGCAAGTGCAGGATGGGGATGACTCTGCGGTAGCCCATGTCACTATCTTCTTGTCTTTGTGGGTGAAAGAGAGGTTTTCTGTGAATTGCAGCTGTATTTCACTGCTCATAACTTAAATAACCTCCCTCAATTTTCCCTTTCCCACCTTTGAAAAAAACAAAACAAAACAAAACCAAAACCAAAAACCCACAACACCCCAAGTTTTCACTCAGCTGCAAACACAAATGCAGCCTTTTTGTATCACCTGTTTCTCAGGTGAGAAAACAAACAGGTTATCTGCCTGATCCCAGCCTCGCTGAAGTTGATTGCACTGCTTGTTAGCCCAAAACCTGGTCCTGTTGTACTCCCCAGCATAATTCCCACTGACTTCAGACGGGTCCCATGTCTGGCACAGTGACTCCCAGGGGCTTGGCAGCAGGCTTTAAATCACTGTACAAAGTCACTCGAGAAGCTGTCGGCAGTCAGAAATGAGTCATTAGTATGCTGCCAACACAGTATTCAGTGACAAAACCCAGCTGCCACTGTAGTCAAGAATGCAGTTTCTTTAGCACTACTGTAAGTCTTATTAGCATAGAAATCAAGTGTATGTATGTAATTGAATTTCTTTGTCGCATCCTAGTATGAGATTTTCCATCAATCCTGATTGTTACTAAATTTGAACTAACAGCCCATATTTGCACTTAAGCAACATCTGAAAGAGGGCTACACAAAGAAAGACTTTCCTAAGTCAACACATCCTAGAAAACAGCAGCTGTGCAAAGGCAGAGGCAAGCAATATTTCATTTTCCTCCCCATAGTGTTCCTATCTTTTGGCAGCTCTGCTTTAAAACTGGCTTCTGCTGCAGCCTCGCGTTTTCTCTCGAAGAAAAGAGCTGTGATACAGCCCATGTGAGAGCAGGGGCTGTCCCCAGCAGGAGAGTGTCTGTCGGGTTGTTACGGTGCTGGTTATTGTTGATTAGGAAGTGAGATTATAGTGTAGGTACAGCTCATTTTAGGCCACTGGTTAAACTCAACTCCTGGAAAAGAAAGAGTAAAGCCAAAAGGCGAATAACAAAAGTGTTTACGAGTGTAATTTCAGGGCTAACTTCACTGACATAGGAATGACTGTTCAGAAGAAAAATGAGTCTGAGAAACAGAGATACAGAGGATGTCTTTGTGGGTTTAGGATGTGCTGGGGGTGGCTGAGGACTGACTAACCTAGCCTGGGCTGAGAAGGCAGCCATCATCACAATGTCTGCCTTTTCAGTGGTGATTTCTCAAGGAAATATATTAGTCCAGATGAACCACATAGCCATATTTTCCTGTATTTTCCAAGCATAACTGTGGTCAAAACCACAGACACCTGACAAGCTGGAAAAAGATGGTGAGCGAGGAAATTACATACCCCCTCCCTGTACAGATGGTCATTGCAGACCTTGATTAAGATGTGTTGCCAACAACTGTGCTGTGAAATGTCCCTCCAGCTTTGCTACTAAAACAACACTTCACCAAAGTCACTGTCTAAACAATCTACAAAGCCATCAGCCCCTACCCACAAAGTCGAGGAACCAAGTCTCGTAAGCCCCAGGCAGTCTTTCACCAGAGAGGACCAGGAGCCAGTGTACAAGACGGATCCAAGGATCCACAGTTCAGTGTCACTCTGCAAATTTCACGGTTCAATCTATTGCAAGATCCTGACATGAACCCGTTTCTCCCCAGATGGCCACAGAATTTCAGGAAGCATGACTTAACTCCTACAACACTCAGGACTTTTGCAAAGCAGGATTTTGCTCCTGGATTTTTTTTTTTTAAGCAATAGCTGCAACTAAATAGAGGCAATGAGGGCAGAATAACTGCTTGTGCTGGATGCTTTGTAAGTGGCAGACCATAGTCAGATTTTTCCCAGCACCTTGCAATGCCATGAAATACTATTATTATGAATGAGATATCATCACCCACTGTTGGGAATGGGCAGACACAGAGTTCACTTCAGTGTCCAAAAGTTCCCACTGAATTTTTTCTTCTTCATGCAATGCCTCCGAGATCAGGACTCTTCTGAATCATTAGGAAAGACAGACTGATCTTCTTCTTTCCCTGCCGCAATGCCACAGTACAGCAGAAACCAAGAAACATCTAGGAGCTGCTAATTCCCCTCATGAGCCGTGGCCCCCAGCCTTGGCTTCCACTGGGTGACCCTGGGACAAGGGCAGGCTGGACTTTCCCTTTGGGGAATCACGGGGAAGGGAGGGAGTGTTTAGGCCATGTGTGGGTATAGCATCAGGTTTTCACTGGAGTTTCCATCCATGTTGCTGACTAATAGCACCGCCTTGGTCAACCATGTAACTGTGTCTCTTCAGTTCACATTTGTAGAGTGCTTTACAACTACTCTGCAGGAAGACCTTACCAGGCAGAGAAGTAATCCCAGCTCTGTCCCCGAATCGGTGTTTTTGGCAGTGAGTGATGTAAACTGGCGTACCTCTGATGTCAGCATTGCATTCGTCAGATCCTGTTGCAGATACTAATTGTCCCCAAGGACATGTGAGTGCTTTTGCTCCAGCAAAACACTTAGCATTAGCTGATATCACTGCCAGTCTGTCTTTCTTGGGGATTTTTTTCTCTTTTGGCTAGTTTGCTAACTTAGTAAATATTTAGAAATTCATGTTCCTATAAAACTGCAACACTGGATACCATTCCCATTTGTTCAAAATTGTTTACAGACATAGACACAATTATATTAAAATTCCTAGTTAATACTCACTTGGTTAAAGGCAAGAGGTCCTAAGTAAAAAAGAGGTGGGGAGAAGAGGGAATTTGTTACAGCAAAGTTCGACAGAGCCTTGAAGCCCTCATAACCGAAGCTCTAATAGAAAACCTATTTCTGAACAGAAAACAGAACTATTTCAAAAATAAGGCCAGTGAAAATGAATGCCCAAGACAGAATATCCAGTGCAAACCTTCAAAAGACAACAGATAGATGGAACAAGGCTGCCCCCAGCACATGGCACAGAAAGACAGGTCGTGCATGAAAAATGTCTGTAGGGGCACATCTTCCAGGGACGGGATGCCTTGTGCCCAGGGAGGTGCTTCTGCTGAGCCCGGGTCCCCGGGCTGCCTGCCTGCCACCACTCCCCTCCGGCGTACCCTTGTGCCCTCCGGTCTTTCCCCCACCTGCAAGAGGCCAATGTCCCTGCCCGAAGTGTTGATATCCCAGGGAGTCAGCAAACCACGAGAGCAGTCACCTGGCAGGGCAGAGGTCTCTAAACCAAAGCAAATATGGTTGTCAACACCAGACATCCCAGTTGCAAAGTCCACCCTTTTTCTTAGGAGGATACCCTCAATTCCCACAATTTTTTATCAGACCTGAAGATTAAAGAGTGGTCAGAATACAACCCAAAATGTCATCAAGGAACTGTGGTGCCCTCGAGGAAACAAAAGGCACCTTTTGACACCAGGCCCACTGAGCTTAGCTCTGGACTACCTAGCCCAGGGACTTCCCAGTGGCCACAGTCGCATGGCTTTTTGTCCCCTCTCTGAGGAAGGCTTCCCACTGCCTGGTGCTGTGGCCACGCTGTGAGCAGCACCTATGGTGGATGGTTAAGAACTGGCTCAGCTGTGTCCACAGGAGTCGCAGCCACCTCTAGCTGCTTGTTGAATGACCCTGGAACCACTACTCTCTCACCAACAGCATCTCATACCACCTTTCTTTCTTTATTAAAGAAATATTTTGCCAGTTAGCCAGCCTCTGGAGCTAGCTGAAGCAAAAGGGATAGGGGATGATGCAGAAACAGCCCTGCTTGGCAGGATCCAGTCAGGAATGTTTGCCCAGTGTGGACATAATGCAGCGGGACAGCGTGAATCTGTGCTGCCTTAGACAGCAGACAGGTTTGCACGCTCCAGTATGGAGAGTCAGCTCCAATTGTTCAGCCAGCCTGTGGGCAGGCAATTTCACCCTCAAACGTCCAGGCTGAGGTCTGTAACCATACACCCTGAAATTACTTTAATTATGGGACAATCACTTTCCAGTGTATCGAATAACTCACTATTTTAGCCAGGACTAACCCCAGGGTCTCAGATCCACTTTAAAAGGAAAGCTAATCAGTATGGTTTACAAAGCGCACACATGGCTTCTTTGAGCCAGCTTATCAAGATGGTTCTTTATGGGAACATAATTTGCCTTTTCACAAGGCGGGTCAAAGCATGAGGCTCTCGGTGGAGACACTTCCTCCCGGGTGACAGGCTGAGGAGGCAGCCTTCCTTCTGACTTTGATAAGGACGCAAAGCAGAGAGTGAGGAATTCACATTACAGTGTATTAAGTCCCCTTTTCACCTGCCACTGCAACCAGCCAGGGCAGAACAAAGAGCTGGTTTCAAAGGGCTGGAGACACAATGCTCCCATGCAATGTTATGCTGCACCCCAACACGAGTGTTCCCAGGGAACCCCCAGTACAAATCCACTGCAGGTCTCTGAAGGAATGAGATAATTACCCTCTCTTCTGTCAAGAGACTTGAGACAATCCATGGGATCTGTCTCTCTGCAGATGCACTTGTGAATGCTGAAGTTATTCCTGAGCGCTGCTGAAAAATCTGCTCTTCTTCCAGGGTGCGAAAACCTACCAACAGGAAAGGAGCCTTTCTCATATGTTTCTGCCCCTTAACATTTCACATTTGGTTTTGAATCTTGCTTTCCTCCGGTCTTGAAAAATGTAGCTTAGCAGGAATCAAACTCTTCCACCCTGGTATACTAGGTGTCTCATTTGCAGGGGGCTGGAGGGGACAGAGAGAGGGCACACCGGCATGCACTGCATGTCTTTAGCTTCTCTAACATGTGAAAATAAAGCATGACAGAACCCTGGCATACAACACCAGACTCCTGATCCCACACTCTATATCTGAAAGAAGGACCAGGTACCCTGTAATCAGCAGCATGACTTACGTGAGCCCCAGTGCACCATCTCAATGTACATTACCATGTGCGCATCCAAATAATGTGGAGAGTTGAAATACATTAGGACAGCGTCTGTACCTGGATCTGCTGATTCAACTCTCAAAGCTGCATTAAGCAGCTGTATTCTTTGAGCCTTGCAGATGTCTATTTTAATCATCTGTCTTAAAATATCAGCTGGTTTTATGCCCTATTCTGAAGCTTACCACTCCTCACAGAGGCTGAGTTGTTTTGTATAAGCACTGCCATCCAATCAAAACTGGAAACAGGCAGGAAAGAGAGAAAATAAGAATAAGTTACTTTCATTTACTTATTCCCACCCATTTTGCACAGCTTGTGGCTGAAACAGCTTGGAAGGGTGTAGCTGCAGCACCTGAGCCTGCCATTTGGATGACACCAGCAGGACACTTTTATTAGAGATCTGAAACTTGGCCAGCTAAAGCATCGACCACATCAAAACCAGAGATTTGAGTTGACAGCGATGTCCCTTCTCCAAACCTTCCTCCTTCTCTTCTGACTTGCTGGCTAAAAGAAGCTGTTCCTTTCTGTGGTAAAGCATCCTGCCGCAAAGTAAGATTGAGGGCCCTTCCTGAGCCACACTCACAGCATCAGCTCACTGGTTTCTCCACTGCCCTTTTTGTTTCTTTTTTACCAAAAACTAACAAAGCCTGTTCGTTGGTTTGGTTTGGGTTTTGTTTTCAGTAATATCATTCCTCACTTGAAGGGTCTCCTCCCTCTCCCTGCTGTGCCACCTCACACTCTGACCTCTCATGGTGTGCTGTGCTCATGCAGTCTAAGTATTTTAGCTATGACCAAGGTACCTGCAATTCATACAGACGCAGAACCTAAGATCACCTGTGATCTTGTTAATGATGATAATTATGGTCATTAAGGACGTACTATAGAGTTCATTGTTAACAGAAGCTTCTATGGGTGCTTGTATCCAAACCAGCCAAGGCCAGGTCCCTTCATGGCTCCCAAAGAAGATGAGTGTGAAGCATGTGATTTCATGGTCTGACCCTGCACTCTCATCCAGGGAGCTTTGCTCATCCACGGCCCACGTCTGTTACTCATCGTTACGAAGCCAAGGCCTTTAGCAGGTCTCCTTCTTGTGGGTATGATAAGAAGGCAACACCCAGCAGAGAAAATCGAAGAAAAATATTTTAAACTCTTGTTCTTGGACCTCTCCCACAGCCTAGCTAAACTAATTAAGCTAAAATATTTAAGCACCTCACACACGCAATGCTTGTGTATGAAAGCTTTCTGCTTTCAACAAATGGGAGAGCATGGGAGAGGTAAGACTTGTGTTTTGCACACCAGATAACTGCTCGCAGTCCCTGGTTTGAAGGAACCTGACACATCTGGCTCAGGCACGCAGCAGCATGCTCGCTTTCCCTCCAGTGACTCATTTAACAGCTCCTCAAGGAAAAATTAACTCTGCTGGAACAGCACAAACAGCCTCCCAGGCACTGTTATGATGAACTATACGGAGAGGTGCTGGTGAGTATGAAGAGGTGAAAATGATGCCTGGGAGGGTATGCCAGAGCCCAGCAGCTGGACGTGGGAGAGGTGGGAATGGTCTGTGGACTGGTGGCCTGTTCTAACAGCCTCTGCCATGAGCTGGTTTCACGCTTGCCCTGGCCAGAGGTGATGCTTATCATTCGTACTGCAAGAGTGGGCGAGGTGGCTCCAAGCCTGGTGCCAGGGTTTGCCCAAGGGAGGCAGTCGGCCTCGCTCCCCAGGGCAGTGACCGCAGGTTGAGGTCAGGTGAATAATCTGCTCGATTTACAGCAATCCTCCTTACTATGCTTCTGCCCTTCAGGCTGGGGTTTAGACTCTTCCTCTGGTCAGCCAGGCCTTCCAGATGGCAAGCTAGCCCTTTGCAAGATGCTTGTGTTTAGATGGAGGGGAGGAGGCTTGTCCTCAGGAGGCAGCAGCCTCTCCTTACAGCAAAACAGCTCGAATGAGTTATGGTTTCTCATGCAGTGGCATGCAAAATTGTCAGGCTTTTGGCATGTGAGTGTCTGTCTGTATATCTCAGAGAGACAATGTACAAGCAGATTCTGAGGACTTTTATGCTAATAAAGCTCTGCTTTTGCTGCTATTAGTTCAGAAATCTTTATTTTAGCTTTTGTTTTCAATTTTCAAAGCCTGCTTTGTCAGTGAAAACCCGTGTCCTCTTAACTGTGGTGTGGAAAACACTGCTGGTGATTATTCTGCAGTTACAACACACCACATTAGGTGGTCCTATCTCAATACAAGAGACAGCTGATGGGTGGGGAGAGGAAACTGATATAGCCTAACCATGAGGTCTCGCTGCCTGCCTGGGAAATAAAGGACACCGAAATATAACTGCGTGGGAAGGACTTCCAAGAAGAATTTGTCCCAAACCATTTCTGGAAACAGATGATAACATTATTTACCCAAATACAGGAAGCTTGAGATTGCAATAAGTGACGAAAGGCAAGAACTGAGGGTGAGAGGGGAGAAATATATCCTTCTCCCTCCCCCTTCTCAAAAAATAGAAAGAAAAACTCCACCAGCAAACCCCTAGTTATGAGGCTCTGCACTCACAAGCTGATACATCCCTCTGTGTTTTTGCATCTGCATCTCACACCCACGCACTCCTGCCCGGCCCTCTTTGGATCCTAATGCTGGGGGCTCTTTCCAAAGCAAGGCATAGTATCCCGCAGAGAAGAGTCCAGCTGTTGGGATCCTTCCCAGAATTTAAACACTACAGCATTCAAGCCTTTCTGGCCTTTCAGTAGTTAATCAGGGGATACCCAGAAACCTGAGAGCAGCACAACCCTCTCCAATGAGAAGGGATGGGAAGTGATGGGGTGTGCTTCAAAGCCTTGGTATTTATTTATTTATTTGCGTTCATGTTTATGTACATTTTGCATAAATCTGGATTGAACTTTGGGAGCCTGTGCTCTCAAATACAGAATCCAGCTGTTTGAAATCATGAGAAATGTACATTCCCACCAGCAGCGTAAATCAAAATTTAAAAAGGCAAACAGCCCAGCTAGCCAAAGGAAGGGCTAAGGGGGAATTAGCTCTCGGAGAATGGCATCCCATCTTCCTGTATATTTTTTTTTTTTTGTAATGTTGCTGCCTGCACTGTAGTAAAAAAAAAAAAAAAAAAAAGACAGTGGTTATTTGGAATCCACAGCAAAGCATCCCTCAGCATGTGCTCACAGCAGTTCCCGGCCATTGCCTCTGCTGCGCTCGAACCAAACAAAAGCAGCACAGACCCAAGGTGTTTTATTATGGTGACAGCCTGACTGGTCTGGGTTCAGCAGCATTTTCTTTATCTTGGCAGTGCCAATCAGCCCAGCTACTGTGAATCTGCTGGATGACTAAGAGGTCCCTCCTCATCACTGGCCATGGCTCAATGTCCCCAAGGACAGTTTGGCTCTTCTGAGGCCTAGGAAAGCCACAGACCACAGTCATTCTGGTCTTGACTTCACGGTGTGCTGCCAGCTTTCACAGTCAAGTTGTGGGATGCCAAGCACCAAGTCAATACAAACTCACCATTTTGATTTGTCTATCCTCAAAATGATTCAGCTTATTAACTTTGTTTAAGGAGATTTACGTTAGCTCAGGTATCAGCTGTAGTCCCCTCCACCAACATCAAGCTACATCCTCAGTATACGGTCCATATCATGTGCTGTGTAAAATCCAACAGCAGTGTCAGCATACACACATGCAAAAATCAGAGCTGAACATGCTTGTATGTCGGGGCACTTCACTGCTGAGCAGCTGCAGTACTGGTGACTTCTGAGGCTCAAGATGCCACCCACTGACTTCAGGATAAGGCCCTTAGCTACGGAGATATATATAGGATCTCTGCAGAAGACGCTAAAGTGCCAGCTATAGAGATCAGCTGTCCCTTCCCAGCTATTACTTTATAAAATAGGGAGAAGTTAATCTTCCGAGCCTTTGTTTCAGCCCTAAATAAATTATCAGTTTTTCAACAGTGTTCTTTTAGTGAAATCTGCGAACAATATTGTTATTACTGTAAGAAAGATTATAATAAATATTTTGACAATCATCTGCTTTGACACCTAAATGTGGAATTTTTATTATAACACAAAAATCTCAGCTCAAGTGGGAAAAAAAGTTAAGGCACCCTTAGGCCAAGCATATACCTGGCCTTACACTCTAAACGAACTATGCAGTAAGTGCAAATACATGGATTAGCAGGTCCTCATTTCCTACAGATAGGCATTTCTATACATACAGAAAAATGCATTGGCAGAAAGGAATAAGAAAGGGTGAAGTTGACAATTCAAAGGTTAGTTACTATCATTGAGAAAAAATCCCACTTCAGGCACATCATCTTTAAAGCTAATTAGAAGTGGCCTTCTAAGAGGTAGAAGCAGCGGACAGCCATAAATAGAACCTCTTCAGTCTATGATATAATAAGTGTGATGTGATACAAAGTCCATGATAAAATTTCACTGTAAAAGCACCTTACAAAACACAAGAAGGGGCAAATCAGTTCAATGAACTCTGAGAGCCCCTACACCCAACAGGCTTTCTCACTGATGCCTAAGGTATTTTATCCCCTGGCCTGGGGCTGTGACCAGCTGGCCTGATTTACACTAGGACTCCAGTCAATAGTAGCAGGTGAGTCTTGGTCTCCGCAACACCAGGACTCTGACTTTACCTCTACAGAAAAGTCCCTGAAGCAGATACAAAACCTCTGCAGCTTGAGGGCTTATGCCATCCACCTGCCTAACCCAGTGTTCTCTCCTCCTGTTTTCCAGGCAGGAACTGAAGGTGAATGATGCTCCCTCAAAACTCCCCTGGTGGCTCTTTGTCCTTTCAGCATTCAACACTAGTTTTCCCAGTCCTCAGCTTGGTCTTTGCTAGTCCTTGTTAGGTGAATAGCTACAACTAAGCAGAGGTATGGCTAGCACTTGTTGGTGGATACACCATGGGGACAAAGTGAAGACTTGAGATGTAAATACAACTGCCTGCTGGTGTCCCTGATGCATTTCCATGTCAGACATCACAAATTAGTGTTTAGGCGACAGCTTTTTTTACAGTAACAATGCCTGTGTTGCAATGATACCCCTCCAGAGCCCACTGGTGACTGGGTGCTAGTAATTAAAATTATTCAGACCACCCTTAAGCAGACCTTGTATGCATTTATTTTACTGTGCCTTTTCCCAGTGAAACTGCCTTAATGACACTTTCCTTAAATGCTCCTGTGACATCTGCCACTGCAGAGAATCACTAATGAATGAATTAAAGCCATGATTGACTTCAAGCTAAATAGAAAAGAAAATGCTTGAACTAAAACCTATCTCCTGTTTTGATCCAAATTGAAACCATTGGCTTTTTCAGGAAACCAGAGCTCCAAACACTGCAGGACCCTAAATTCATGCAGATGTTATTTAATCACAGCTAACTGCTGTTACTTTTTCCTCAGCTAAACAACAGCGCAGTTAACCGAAGTCATGTGAAAGGGTCTGACGTTAGAGAATGTCATTAATGTTATGTTTCCAAAGAAAAGTGAAATTTCTTTTATATTCATTCATGGCTGCAGCTGATAATTGCTTCCTGTCTTACACCTACACAAAATCCATGAATGTAATTACAGCACTGCAGTGAAGAGTTCAATCAGAAGGGAGTATTGATTTGTGTATAAATCAAAAGCCATCTTCCTCTGGTTGTGTTTACATGAAAAAATAAAATAGGACTTTTCTGAAAAATCTGCATAATCAAGAAAGAGTAGTGTATTGCAGAGAACCTCACTCGTAGATTATATGGCTGGAAGGGAATAATATTATTTTCTAAATGTGTCTACAAATGCAAGCCACAGGATTTCCTTAATTAATTAAGCTTTGATCTACAATGTATTTTTTTTAAGAAAAGAAGAAGAAAGGGAAAAAAAAAGGAAAAATCCACTTATTTTGGTACGTTTTAAGTGCACCGTTTCATTGACATGCACATAAATTATTACCATGTTCTCCTGTGCAGCAGAGCCTATTGCCTGGAAGAGAAGCAGATGCTCCTGTTCTTGGGGTGCACAGCCAGGTGACTATCACTCACCAGGAAAGATGGGACACCAATTAGCACTGTGGTTGCTAACAAGGGTGGGGAGGAGCAGCTGCATCTTTTTTTTTGTTCTCTCATCTGCTTCCTCTGGTAAATCTTCTTCAAGCCTGGGAGAGGCATCAGGAACTTTACAGTAAAGACAACATCTGAATGAGAGGATGATTCCTTTCTTGTTAGGTAGTGTACTTTGGGGAATCCCGTCTGTAGGACTATGAAATCAAAGGTGAGAAAGCAGAGGAAAGTCTGAATTTGGCATTGTGGGGCCAGATCCAGAGCCCAGAAAGGCACATCCCTTGTATAGGCTGGGATCCAGCTGGAGAGGATCCCTGTTCAATACATGGTACCTCCAGAAAAACAGCAGACTGGCTTTTTACACCTGAAGCTAGCTGGGGAGGACACAAAGCCATTTCCAGCTAGATCTGCCCTGCCATGAGCTCCCTCCTACACATCAGTCTTTAGTAAAGGTTGATCTGTTCCGTGCTCCGTTCATAAGTAAACGGCATCCTCCACTGTAAATGCTAACTTTGCCCCAGAGAAAAAGGTAGCTTGCTCTTTCTTCCCCATCACCCAGGCTTCATAAAGATAACTTGGTCACCCACATAATTCTCTGCAGCTTGTCTGAAAGGAGCCTTCAGGACAGAGAGCCCGAACAGAGGCATTTCTGTAGCTTCCTCGTTATTTGAGCTGCCAGCACGGGACTCAGGATAGGCAGAGAACCGCGAGGTCTCGTGTCTGTACAGGCATTGCACTGGGTAGCAACGGAGAACTAGAAAGGAGCAGAGGCTGATACTGCTACAAGAGCATTTACACAGCTCAGGTTTTTCAAGGGAAATGGAAAAGGGTGTGTAAGGAAAATATCTTTTGAACACAGTACAGCTGCCACTTCTTTAGGAGGTACAATGACATCCATAAAACCCTTCCTTTTCACTCTCTCTAGCTATGCCAGCACAAAATGAGACCACATCCGTACCTTTGCTACACATCCATCACTGAGTACTCAGCTCAAATTAACTGTTTTGGAAACACTTGCAGTGTCCTGACTTTGCCTGGGGCTACTAGCAATTAAAGCTCATTTTTGTCAGCCAAGAAGGAATCGATCAGAACTGATGACTGCATTAATATTATTCATCACCCCTTGAAGATTTATTTCTAGTGAGCCATCTAAATAATTGATATTAGAATTGATCTAGTGAAGCATTCTCAGATGTCATAATAAATGTATACTAACAGTCTATTTACAAGGTCCCAGTGTAGGAGGATTAAAACCTGATCAGTTATGACATGCCTTCATTTTTGAATGGGATCCTGTTTAAGAAACACAATCTATGCAGAGTACAATTATATGTATTAAGTTATGCTACAATCTGTTCTGACACTGACTGACTAGTGTTTGTTGATTAAAAACACTGCTAGTAAATGGCTAACTAATTAATCAAACTGTCTCATTTCCAACACCTTAATTTGATCAATTGTGCCTCAGATATATTTTTATAGAAACAGTCAACTGAACAGAAAAAGCTACTGCAATGGAAAGACAAGAGTGGTGCTTTAAGAAATCACAGCAAAGAGTACATCTAAAATTTTTCATGGCTCTATGAGTCAGAAATTTAAAATGAAGTGTAAATACCTTATTTCGAGGTATCAGAGAAAGATGATGGATGAGAGGGACTGCCAAAGCACACCCTATATATGTATATATACATCAGCTATCCTGCTTGCTAGGTCCCATCCTCTGCAGATAAAAAAGCAGCATGAAATTCTTTAAGTCTTCTTAAGACTTAGGAAGCAGCATTGTATTAAGCACTTGTGTCACCGAGCTCAGAGAAGATATACAAAGCTGTCCTTGTACCTGAGGAATAGCTATAGCTAGGTAATTAAGGACTTAAAGCTATGGAAAAGCCTTGTGGGATTTTCCATGAAGTTTCATTGTTAGCGAGACTCCTGACAGACTCTCAGATACTTTAATGTTATATTCCTGTGCCTAGCAAGGAAATGCCCAGCTCCACAGGGGAGTCCACAGACTAAGGTTAAGAGCAAATGCTCATACATAACCTAGGAGAAGAGCTTAGCACCTCAAAATAGGATCCTAAGCAGACACCATGTACCTACCCAAGAAGATGCTAAAAGGCAAGGGATGGCTGCAGCTGCTTTCTCAGATGTAGCAGCCCATGAGTTGCTGAGCCACAGCAACAAACTCCTTCTGAGGATGAACTTGTTCTCCCATGGGGCATGGAGGGCCACATCTCCAATTTTCTCTGTCAACAGCAAACACATTAGCAGTCTTGTTGAAGTCAGGGTGGTGTAATGTTAAAAAGACAAAGGGAAGGATAACTTAATAAAATTAGCAATTTTTCAGCAATGTTTCTAACACAGAGTTCTTATGACATATTTTGGCTGTTAATAAAAGAATATCTAATGAAATTAAATGTATGATCAAACAGCTAATAGAAAATGCTGCCCCAGAAAACGATGTCAAAAGATGTGGTAACCCTTAGCTTTTGGCCTTGGATCTAGAATGCTCTTAGGGAGATCCTGGGGAAAACACTCTCTCCCACCCCTTCCTGTGAAGCAAGAGTGCTGGGCAGACTGGGCTGGGAAGTTAATGAAGCAAGGCAGGAACTAAGCAAGAAAATAAAGTGGAAACCGCTGTGTATAGACCGTAAAGAAGACAGTGTCTTTGTGAAGACAGTCACATCATACACAAGTTCTTTTATGAACATGCAATTTTTCTCCTGCTGAATCCAAGAGGATTTAGAAAGTGAGCCTACCAAGGTGCTTTGGAAATTCACTCAATAGCATATGTGCATATCAACTTGTCTACCAGCTTGAGAAATTGGACCCTGACTGTTCACAGCATGACAGCCTAACTTGCAAGAAGGTGACACCATCTTCTGCATATAGAATTAGTTAATCCCCATCTGCTGGTGTGCCTACAATTGTAGTCATCTCCTGAAAAGAGATTAAAAGCCAGGCAGATGATTAAAATACAAAATGCTTTAAAACACAAAATGTTTCACTCATGCTAGAAGCTGAAATCATTTTTGCTGTTGCGTCTGCTTCGTCTTCTCTTCCCCAAACATTTGCTGATTTTTTTTCTGACAGGGATGTTCACTAGACATTCATATTTTACAAAACTGTTAAAGAATATTTATAAAAAGCAAGTCTCAAATATGTCACCACCAATGTTTGCATTATGCAGCCTACACCTTGCCAGTGAGAAGTCAACTGCTTGTCACGCATACTCACTGATGAAGTAGAACACAGCTGAGAACTCCAGGGATAAAGAGAAACACCAAGCATTTAAATGGGCACAGTTAAGTTTTACAGAAAGACCAATATATTCCATAAGTTTAAGATGTCCATTTGACCAGGCAATGTCATAAGCCTAATCAGCAAGCAGGATCTTCAATGAATACATAGGTAAAGAAGTACCTAGGATGAACATTGCACCTCACAGTTGATGATCCTACAATGGTATTGAGGTGATACGTTGTTCATTTGTCTGCCTAAACCCCAATTACTTGAGAAAACGTTCCTGGCAAAATTACAAGGAGTGAGCTTTATTCTTTGTGCGCTCAACACATGGCTAAATTTTGCTAACATCCCCTCCAAACTCCATAGGCCTTAAAGGTGTTGGAATCTGAACCGTCATGTCAACTAATTGGTTAATATCTGCTGCCTAATTTGGAGTAATTATGGTAGTTTCACCTTCATTTACTTGAATTAGAGTTTATCCTGAGTATAGGCTATGTAAAACTTGAGAGACTTCTAAGGATTAACTGGGTTACAAATGATCCCTGCATAATTAATTTTTGTTCAAATGCTTAATGAATTACACATGTATGTCCCATAATAAATTCAATAATTTCAGAAATTTCATCTCCATAGTAAAAGTGTCCTGACATAAGGACTGTTCAGATTCCTCAAATGCATCCATTTGTTCACAGAAGAGATCTCTGGTTACTGCGTCCCTCTGACACTGTCCTCCAGCAGAGGAAAGTTAAAATCTCTCCATTTCCTAGTGAGAAGGTTTTGTGGCAAGGAAATCTGGAAAACAAAAATTTAAAAAAATAAAAATAATTATAATTTTTTTAAAATATAAGCTCTTATATTCATTATTTTTTTCGTGTGAAATCTTATAGTGGAAGTCACTATATAGTAACTGTTGTCTGAGAATCAAGAAATGGAGATAGTGTTCTTTGGTCCCTCTTTTTTACAGGGCTACTTTCCCACATGAGATTGATGTATGAAGTGATATGTGTCTATACAGACAACAATTCACAGTGTCCACAGGAAACTTGGTATGTGATGAGGACATCAGGGTGCATGAGGCATGTCACCTGTTCAGACTACAATCCTGCTTTAAACAGAACATCCCAAAATACAAACATAGGCTTGACTCCAGTTGCGCTGAGGGCAAAGTCCCTTTACCTCTCTCTGCCTCTGCGTTTCTGTCACTCTGGCTCTCACAACATCACTAAGGTCCAGCCTTCTCCTACTGGCATCATCAGGACTCTCTCCCCATGAGAGGAGGACAAAGGTCTTTATTGGTACACTCGTTCGGCATCTGACTACCCTGTGATGAGCTACGTGAAGTACAAAGGCATGGAGAGTTAGTTTCCAAATCTGGGGGATCTTGGTTCAGAGGAGCCCTCATTCCTTCACTCTCCTTTATGTCTCTTCCTCACCCATGGTCATGGGTATCTGAGTCCCCATGGGCACCGTTCCACATGGAGAGGTTCAAAATGGAGATGGAGGCAGGCCAGGGGACCAGCTCTCACAAGCTCCTGGCAATGCCGGTGCAATCTGCAGGAACCTCAATGGACTCATGGAAGGAGGGTGGGAATCAGAAAGCTCCTTGCCTGCAGTACAGGCAACCTGAAGGCCTCACGGGTGTTGGGGTAACACACAGGAGGAAATATGGTGAGAGAATGCAGATGGGTTTTGTGAAACTGTGCTCATACCTGTTGTTATGCAACACAGATGAGGCTTGTGGGGATGCTCTGCTGTTTAACCACCACCACCACACAGCCTGAGTTTTAAATGTCCTTAAATTGTAAGGTGTGTCTATTGACTGTGCCTGAGGGTAGCTCTCTGGTTTCCCTTGTAATACCAATCTGCTATCAAGACAAGGAAAACAAATAAGCCAAACCTTACAATTAAGCCGGTAACAGCTCCTCTGGCTTCTTGTTCAAGTGGGAAAACTAGAGAAGAGATGTGCTGGTTGGCCCAGGTGGATGCTCCAGGCTGGACCGGCTTTTCAGTTTGGTGTTGCAGGGTAGGGCTTGTGCCCGGCAGTGACAGCGAGTCCCCCACAGGAGAGGGGCACGTCCTGGCCCCCTGACCCATGAAGGGGTGAGCCTCCAGGGCAGCCAGGTTTCAGCATTCAGACATGTGCAGAGGAGCACAAAGAAGCCCTTTATGCCGCTGCAATTGCAACATTAGATTTCAGTTTTATTCCCAAACATGAGCCGAGCTCTCAGTCATAGACAGGCTTTTTAATCAGCCCTGGCAAAGATGAAAAGCCTGAGAAAGAGAGGCAGTGTCTGTGTGAGAAGGACTCATTTACATTAAATAATTATTCTGAAGGAGAGAAACAGCAAGAGACCGATTTTTTTAATTATAAAGAAATAATTGCAGTCTGGAGGAGTATATGGAGTCCTAGCTTTGTTCCCTGTAAATTACCTATTCGCAGTAAACCCGCAAAAAACAGATTTGAGAGGTAAGAAATATCTGTTATTATTTTCAAAACGGAAGTTCATATGAGAAGGAAGACAGGGAAATACCTCTGCGCTCCCAAAAGGCTGCTTTTATAATGTCGCCTCTGCACAGTGGGACATAAAATCAGTATCGCAGACACAAATGCTAAAAATACAAGAGCTGACATACAAACACATTCTGTAATAGGTTAGGAATGACTCCGTCAATGACAGAGTGTGTGTGTGTGTGAGAGAGATACAGTGCTGTTGCACAAGTGCATCTGTCTGCTATATAGCCTGTTTCTGCAATCTAGTACATTATTTCTTTTCTTTGATATTGCTTATTTACTAAAAAATAGAAAATATTTGATTCTGACATTTCTCCATAAAAATGACTTTTGAGCTGAGATGGAGAATAATAGTAGGAATTCCCCAAATTAGGATTTTTTTTTTTTTTTAATTCTGAGGAATTTTTTATAGAGGCTGCAATCTGTGCAATGCTTTTAGGATTAATTCCCTGGACAGAGATGAAGTCCTGAGCCTCCTGGCACCCAGCACAAGAGCCCCATTTTTGGGAAGGTGAGCACTCCACTACAGGCTCTATCAGTTCTTCTGAGGAAACCATCAAGATCTGCGAAGTATCCCAGGTTCCTGCTGCAGAATCAGGGCAGTGCTCTGCAACTCACAGCTGATCCTCAACGCAGGGCAGTGAACACACTTCAGCTTTACATGGGTAGCTGATTGGGTGATGAATCTGGGAGATGACCAGCAGATCCTCTGCTCCCTGCTGACCTGGGAAGACCCTCCACAGCTCATCCCTGGGCATGGCATGTGCCTCAGGAACACCCATGGGGATATATGGGCGGAGCAACCTACAGTACCCCAGGGCGTCCCACTCCCCCATGCATGGCTTCTGTCCCTGGGGTGTAAAAGTTACAGGTGTGCCATATTTTTGCTCTGAGTTGGTCTACCTCCAGTTTTTATCCAGTGCATCTTACTGTGCCTTCTCTTCCTTCATTAAAGTCCTGTTTGGTAATTACCTCCAGCAATGTTGGCAGCTTAAAATTTTTGAAAACTACTATTTCACTTTGAAAAAAAAGAAAGAAGTGTCAGGGATAGGAGAATTCAGCAGAGAGAGAGACTAGAGAGAAAAGAAATTGAAATGATCACTGGTGTTGGGACATAGCAGAAAACAGCTCCCAGGCTCAAGAAAAGGGGAAAATAAACAAGGCTGTATTTCCACTGCTTTGCACCTCAGATTTGCCCTGTCACCAAAACCAACTGATGGCATGGTTTATCAATTCACATAAGCCTCATCTATTTTTTTCACTGGTAAAAATTCTGAAATACAGGTTTCTCCCTGTAAGTGAAAGCCAGCTGAGAGCTGACAGTTACAGATCATCTCCCTGAAATTATCAAAATGGCTGCTGCCAAGTCATGGCAAATGTAATTAGTACGTACCTTTTATATTGCTTCTAACAGCAGAAAAATATATAGATACAGCTATACAAATATATTGTCATATAGAATAAGATTAACTACATTAATTCCTTCATAAGCCTATTCTCAGTTTTTCTTGTTTTCTTCAGTTCCCAGTAAACCTCCTTTTCAGGCTCTGCAAGCTACTGCGTTTGAATACTTAAAAGCTTACAATAGCACATATATAAATCAGACTGTAGCATCTATCGATACAAATGTCACTGAAACATCACCACCAGGAACACCAATTTACTGTGTCAAGTACCCAGGACAGCATAGCAAAAGTTAATGCGCATAATGCATTAAGCTAATGGGATTCAGTCAAGTGTGAATATGTCTCTTAGGGCTAAGAAACACCAGGTCTGTCCACATTTTCTGAGTACTCTGCAGTCTGTCTAGTGCTTCTGCTATGGTCATGAATATGAACCCAGAGCAGGAGAGGAAAAGAAGCAGGCTGTATCTGAGAGAACAGGGGAGAGATAACATCAGAAAACATTAAAAATTATCAATTCTCTTCAGCTGGGAAGAACAAAAGAACAAGTTTCCTTCATTTGCCTACTCTGAACCAAATCCAGCCTTGAGAGGCTGACCCTTCTGCCTAGGCAGAACATGGTCAGAATGGCATTGTTTGAGGTGGAGTTAAAAGAACAAACTTACTGTTTATAAACATGGGCAAAAAAAAATACTTCCCTCAACTTTTTAATACAGACAACTTCCTCCCACCTCCACCCTGCCATGGAAGATAGCAGGGAAGAAAGATCAATGAAAATGAAATCTGGAGAGTACAGATTAATACCATTGATTTAATTGATTACATTTCAACCTGAATTCATATAATTTCCATAGGTTAATATAAACAGAAGTCACCCCATTCTTTAGCCAGGGCTTCCAACAGGCTGTTCCTTGGCTTTGCCCCCTTCCTATAAGGAAGTGAAGGAGGAATTTACTTTTGCTGAAAGACAGCAGATGAGGCGGATTCCCAAACACACAGAGCAGTCCAGAGTAGAGCCAAGAGTTTCTTCCGCAGACTCCCTGCTTCAAAGGTCTGAAAACATCGACACATGATTTCTTAGGTCAGCTCTTAAGACTACAGCTTTTCGGCTGTTTTGGTTACTAACATAGAATTACATTTCCTGTGTGGTTTAGCCAACAGATTTTTTATGGTAATGCATTTTATTGCAAGACTTCAGCATTTTCTGTTGTTCTCAAAGAATTTGAATTTGAAAAGCTGAGGAAATTCTTCTTTGTAAGATGTGAGATAAAATATAGGCAAAAATTCCAGCAGAGTATGTTCATACAAGTATTTGTAGCCCCCCTCCATATGTCTGTCTTTATATGAGGGAGGTCTAAACTCACCATGTCTTCTGATCCAACTCCTTGCATTCTTATTCTTCCTTCTGGATATCTGCTCTTTGTCTTCTCCACATCCCACCAGCCCCCTCAGATGTGTCTCTGCTTTCTCCTTTTTGGCTGGCAGTCAGAGCCCAGGCACTTGTAACTCCCCTGTACCACCATAACAGTGATGCTGGAGCACTACAGGAAAGGTTTTGTCACACAGTGTCATCACAAAGACATGTGGGATACACAGGGCAGGAGAGGTCATATTTTCATCTTGGCTACCAGATGGCTCGAGTGTTCTCTATAGATATTCCCTGAAGGTTGTAGGCTTTTTCTCCCTTGATTGTATCAATACGCTTTGTAAGCAAGGCAAGTTTAAATGTACAGACGGATGAACACAACAATGGTGATGCACTCAATATATCAAAGTAGCTGATACTACAAAATACTGATATGTCAAGTCTTTCTAGCCTGACTGTATAAAACAGATGGGCTTGTTTCTTCCATCCTTCCTTTAGCACTTTGTTCCTACAGATGACTCAGGACTCACTGTGTTATCTGAGGGCTGAGCAAGTGGCTCAGAAACTCACATACCCATGTGTGCAGGTAAATACATGCACAATAATCAAAACCCAAAATTAGAAGTGGAGGCATTTGGAATCGCTGTCACCCTGCTCCCTCTGTGCAAAAAGCACAGTCACTGGCCTTTGGGATGGTGCTGAGGCAGGAGCCCCATTCCTGCTCACCATGGGCTGCACACACACACAAAGGTTGACCATGAAGAGGTTCTCTCATAGTATTGTGACATTCTCGGCCATACCAGCTTCACTTATTTATAAGGCTCACAATTACTCAACACCACAGAAACCTAACAGTATTTCCCATTGGATAGAGACGTTTAGTGTATTGATAGTGTTCTCCTGATTGCAAAAAGGCCAGAATAAATTCAGATATGGTCATTACTGTAAGCTAAACACTAACCAGTCATCAGGCTGCAATGCAGATGTAGTTATGTGCTTAAATATTGATCTAAAATGGCAAAATACTGGTTTTCTCCAGAAGAGGCATCATACATAATCAATGACCTCTTCAAGAACTCAGGAGAAAGCTTAAAAAATGATAGATCCAGCTTTGCAATCTAGCAGCCAAATTCTAGCCAGTTTTTATGGGAACATGGAGAGATCAGGACGGAGGCAAGTTATGAAATATTCAGAATACTTGGAGGGTTAGAGCAATAAAGCTTCCTTGTCAGCAAAAGTTATTAAATCATAAAGGCTTGGGTTATGCTACACTGAATCTTTCCCTGGAAGTAGATCCACAGAAATAAATAAAATGAAAGTAACAGGATTATTCAAAGGCTTCATTATTGTTCACCAGAAGGGTGTCAAAATCTGGTCTCAAATAAAGAAGGTTCTATTCCTTCTTCTTTTTCATCTTATATTATTTGCAAAGCTGTGATCAGTCACACAGGCCAGTTTTCAATTAAAACCCAAGTATTGTGCTAATTATGAATACCGGTCCTGAGCTGAATGGCACCGAGACCTGAAATAAGAGAAGAAATGAGCTCTGGCAAGTTAGATCATCCTCTGAATGAAACCTGGGCAGAAATGCTGGCAAAGGCCAGGTGCAGGAGGAGCTCACAGGCAGGTTGGCAGGGCAGGCTGAGCTCTTGCCGCTGGGCACAGGTGACCAACTCTGACTTCAGAGGATGGCTACAAACTGGCATCATTCAATCACTATTTTGTAGTCATTTATGAGTGGCTGCACACAATTAAAACCCAGCTGAAAGACAGCAAGTAGCAGAAGAGCTTTCCTAGAAACAAGTAATGTACTATTTTAGTAGATTATCTTTGAGAGTAACGCCCGATGTACAAGGAAACGAGCGTGAGATAACATTTTCGAAATAGACCGTGACAGTTTTGCTGCATCAAGTCCATGGTATCCTGATGAGTAACGTCCGTCCTTATCAATGTGCTGTGTGATTCATGCCCAGGAGCCGTGCAGCCGTTGGCTAGCGGGGTCCAAGTGCCAGCCAACACTGCTGTCCCCACTCTGCTACATGGAGCAGCCATCATTAGCGGATGTAAACCGAAAATTTTGCTCACTCGAGAACAAAAAATAATTGTTTGCCTTGTTTTCACAACTCTCTCTGAACAAGGTGGCCTGGGCATGAGGGTTTTGGGGTGTAAACCTTTTCCTGGGGTACCGCCAGCCCAGCCACAGTGGCACCGGTGTCCCTTCACAGCACCCCAGCACCAGACCTGTGTCCCCTCTCTGCAGGGCTGTATCTTCACCGCACAGCTACTGCTGGCACCAGCACAGGATCCAGGAGGGCATGTCTGTGCTAAATTAAAATGCTCTTGCTCTGGAGACATGTCAGCTCTTCCACGTCGCCAGGATGGCCAGCACGTGGCATGAATTGCTGCAGGGAAAGAAGTCAGAGACAAGATGCATATGGAGAAGGGGAGCACAATTGGAAGGGTGAAAGCTGAATCCAACAGGGTTTTGTTGCCCCTATCCTGATAAGCTGCACGAATGGTCTGGCACTAAACCCAGCTGGCCTTGTCTGAAATCCATCTTCATAGCAGCCCACATCCCACACTATGAGTCTAAAGAAAATAATTCAAGATGGAAAAAATCACAACATCTTCTGATTAGAAAGACACGACCCATGTTTTCAGTGTCATGGCACGGGTTCTTATAGGCAATATTTACAGTAGCAACAGAAACGCTTTTGTCACACAAAAATAATAGTTTACATCACAATAGTTATTTAATTTCTTATTCATTTCTCTGGATATTCATTCTTATTTATTTCTCTGGATAGATAGTACATGTCAGGCAAATCCTCAAAATCAAATATTTTTTTTTCCCCCAAAAAATGCATTTTTTCTTCACTTGATCCTAACCATTTCTTCCCTCATTTTCTCCTCATTCTCCAGCTTTCATAATTAAAAATGTGATGTGAAAAGTAAGGAAAATCAGATTATGTATCTAAATAGATGGACAACTCCTTGGACACTTTCATAGCCCAGCTGGGATTTTGGTGCAGAGTGAACGGAAAGGAAAGCAGCTCAGTCCAGGTTACGTGTGTTGCATTACGCTCAGGAATTACTTTTTTTTTTTTACTTGAAATAAGTTACTAGATAAAAGGTATTTCAGGGTATACCAACAGGCTTTCCAACCAGATACTGTCCTTCATGAATCATTTCCTCTGAAGTTGAGATGAGGTACACAATCATATCATTGCACATGCTTGTATAAAAGGTACAAAAGGCCTTTTCTTTTAAAGTTAATAGGAGGAGAATGAAATAATCTCTTCTTTTTTACAGGAGAATAGTTTCATTGTTCTGCCCACATACTTTATTTGTTGAACTGACATCTGTAATAGTGAAATGGAAGAGGAAAGGGAAGCGGATGAGAGAAATAAGTGAATTAAAATATTTGGGATAAGCTTTTGGAGAACACTATACCACTATGTCTGAGTAAACTTGACATGATCTAAGCGATAGCACAAATAATCAAACACTAAAGGAAAAAGTCCCCCCTGATCTGGTTGCAAATGTTGACCTCTCTCATACATCACCCTTCCTACAGTGTTATTCTAATTTGCTTGTAAGGCTGTTCCCCAAAGGCCCAATTCCCCTTTGTGCGTAGACAAAATTTCCACTGTGGGCTCAGAAAGCTGGTTTTCCCTATACGTGTTTGTTTCCGACAGCAGCTCATTATGCTGAGTTAACTCTTTCAACTTAAATTGCATTCCTCAGTTTTAGATGCCCCGTGGGGTTCACACCATACTGCTGTGAACAGTGGTGAAAACATCTACTCTTCAGCTGGGCTGAGCAGCCTCATCCTTATCTCCAACAGAGTCCAGGTAAGGTGGTAGCCCCATGGTCTTGCAAGGTATGAACCAAAACGTGGGTGAAGAGAGACTTCATATCCCATTTCTGTCAGTAAGGACCAACACATACCCAACACTAGCATCCCTGAGCCACTATTACTGCAGCTGAGGTCCTTGCCAAAGGGATAACACATGCAAAACAGAGATGTCTGGAGAGCCAGCAGACATCTACAACAAAATAACATTTCCTGTCCACATGGGGAGACCAGTTGATGTTTTCCTGGACTTCAGCAAAGCATTTGACCCTGTTTCCCACAGGCTTCTCCTGGACAAACTGGCCAGATACAGGCTGGAGGGATGGTCTGTAAGATGAGTGAGAAACTGGCTCACAGGCACCCACAGAAGGTGCTGATCAATGGGTTATACTCAGGCTGGCAGTCTGTCACAAGTGAGGTCCTGGAAGAGGTTTCAGCTTGATATAATAAGGAAATGTTTTACGTTGAGAACAATCTATCACTGGAACCACCTCCCCAGGGATGTGGTGGGGTCCCCATCACTGGAGGTTTTCAGGATGTGATTGGACAGGGTGCTAGATAATCTCTTCTAGGTTCTCTTTCCCACAAAAGCTTGGCCAGATGATCTTTTGGGGTCCCTTCCAACCTGGGCCATTCTATGATTCTAAGATTCTATGATTCTATAATCTGGCTTGGTGGCTCTGCTCCTGTCACCAGGGACTGACATTTGTGGTGGAGAGGAGGAGGAGGCTAAACCGCAATGGAAAAAAATACCCCAAGTTTTGCATAGTTCTGCTGATGAAGGCAACAGTCCTTGCTTTCCTTCCTTGTGCCAAGGGTCTTGCTGAACCAACAAGTCAAAGGACCATATATAGCAAGTTAGAAGAATTTGGCATTGTGCAAGAAAGCCCCTCAAATTTTGCTAGTATTCCTCAACAATGTCTCTGCTCGTTAAATATTCTCTGGGTGTAATGCAAGGAATAGGTTAATTAGCACGTACATTTTTATGTGGACCAGCTGTCTCCTCCATCCGTTGTCAGAAATGCAAAGTCCTCTGGGAATCCCTTTGAGAAAACACACTTTGTCTTCTAGGAATAGAATGGTTTTCTTTTAATATTCACTTCAACTGTAACTCATTTAGCTTATAAATCTTGACAACAGATTCTGGCCACTCATGCGTTGTTTTCTTATGCTAAGCCTTTTTTTTTTTCTCTTCTTCCTCTTCAGATACCTTATACTCCGTGTTTAAATGTGAGACACAGCTGTCTCTGACAGCAGGAGTTCACATTATAAAAATCACCAAGATTTACGCAACAGGTGTTCTACCAACCCACTGCGCTAACATTTTCTCCATACAATGAAACAATATACTGGGCTGGGATAAAAAAAATAAATCAAATTAAAAGAAGAATAAAACATTTGCTAGCTGGAGATTAGACTTGGCACAACTTCAGCTTAAGAGCCAAGTCTTTATTTTTCTCTTACAGGAAATCTAAATATTTTCCATAGAAGTGAATGGCTGGGACAAGGCTTAGCAGAAGGAGGATAATCAGAATTTTCCTTAAAAATATGTGTGTATCCATTGATCTGATGCCACTTCATTGAATAGTCCGGGTACACTTACAAAGCAACAGAAACGAGGCCACAGACTAATGCATTTCAACCTCTTGCAGCTTTCAGTCCTGTAAGACTTTTTGTTCATTCCACGATGTGCAGAGCCCGTGGTAGAGATTTTTAAGCCTACTGGCTTTTGGGTTTTTATTGTAGTTTCTTTTTGAAGACACTTCAATTACTCACAGACTACAAGTTCAAAATCATTGCTCCAGCCAAACAAGCCTCATCACCGATGAGAGCTCCTCACATTCACCAAAAACTGAAAAAAGCTACTAATAGTTTTAAAATATCTGCTGTGTGTGTATAGTATATACATATATAGAGGGTCTATATATAATGTGGAATGTTATTAAATTTAGACATGTGATACATAATACTATAGCAAAAATGGCTCTGCTGCCAGGCAGTTGCAGACAGAGGAATGCTTAAAGTGTTGCATTCCGTGCAGTAAAGAAACATCCAAAATTGCCTACAGTATTTATATGAGACACATTGACACTTGGTACTCAAGCTTTTGACTGGGTCAGATTAACTGTCACTCGGTTGGAAGGGTTATGAGCTCAGGAAATGCTTGAGCACTTATCTGCGTGGGGGCAGAAAGTGGGAAAGGCAAGAAAAACATCCATTCCACGAAGGAAATGCATGGTACAGAAAATGGCACCTGAAGTCTGGGAGTGGGGTCCTGCTCTTCACACTTAAAGTCAGATTTGAAGGCTTAAAACCCTTCGCAGAGAGGATTTCCACCCTGGGCACATCTCTCAGTCTCCTGCCTCTCCCCACATCCAATGCCAAGTGCTTGAATTACCTTAATTCACACTCAGGAGTAGGACCATGCTCCGGCAAGAGCTGTGTGGTTTTAAAGACAGGTGGAGCATTTCACCCTGCCTTCTCCAAAGACATTTATTACAAGAGATTTCAAGCAAAGAAAGAACACAAGCAGAAAAGGAAAGCTGAAAAAAAAATCATTGTTACCTTACACACAAGGTGGTTGATCCAAACAGTGATCACAGAGAAAAGACAAGCTAGCGCTGACTGTGACTATACGTATGTGTATCTTAAATGCTAGTAGCATATTTAAAATATTAAGTCTCGAATACTGTGTCCAAACCAGAGTATTCACTACCAAGATATGTAAAGAAAAGCATGTCAAATCTCTGCAACAAGGGAAAAAAATGAAAATGTGGAAGGATTTTTGAAGTACAGTCACTTCATGTTCCTGACTTGTGGGTACCCAGTAGAAAATTGAAGCATTGTTAAGAAACCAGGCACGGTTCAAGCTACAAGAGCATTGTGCAACTTCAAATTATCTTGTATCCCTTCCTCAATTATTGTTGATCGGCTCAGTAAGATAAACCTGATGCCTTTCAGTAGGCACAAAGGAAGCAAAGCCTCCAGGAGTTACTGTGAACTTGAACAACAGTATCACTAAGCTCCTGAGGGAAATAAAAAGAAGTGTCTCCAGCCAAATGTTGACTGTGAGGATGTAAAACTCTGCTGAAACATGTGTTTCACATTCAAGCTTTTCCTGTGAATTACAGTTTGCTGTTCTGAGGATACTGAAGATATATGAGAAAGTCCTAAACTGAATGGAGGGATTATATTCGTTAATACTGTGCCACAGAGCTCTAAATCCCTGAGGATGAACGATACCTTCCCGCATATGCGACAATGGCCGTTGCTATTCAGGGTGCCTCCTTGCTGGTCGTGATGCCGCCGTCAGCACTGAAAGCATCCAGCACAGGATGTTACATTATTAACACAACCTTTGTCTTTCTGTAGTGATCGGAGGTGGCTGTGGATTGCTTCCAGAGGAAACGACCTGGCCTTCAGATGTGTGAAATGCTGGGACTTCGTGCTGCTGGATATTTTAAAAACAAGGAAGTGTCCATCACCATCAGCAGGGTGGCAGCGAGACCCGCTCAGCTGGGGGAGCTGCTCTTGCGTCGCCTGCTGCTCTCAGAGGAGGCCACAGGTGGGCAGTTCGTTTTGTGCTTTCTGTTCTTAAGTAAAGCCTCCTCTCCCTGCTATGCAGCCAGCCTCTCCGGTCACAACTACAGGCAAGATCACACCACCGGCTGCTGGCCAGCAGCCAAGCTCCCCGCACATCCAGATTGAATCGATGAGCACCATCCCTGCACAGGGAAATACCCCAGAAGATGCTCCTGCTTTGAGCCCAGCCCTGCTGCGGCGGGAAGGCCACAACGCACAAGCACCACGCTTTTCTGGGCAGACCCCAGCATTGCCGGCTGCCAAGGCAGGTGGGATCCCCAGGCAGGCTCAGCCTGTCGGTAGCAATACAAACCCTCTGCTGCCAGGGTCCTCCTCCTGGTTGGCAGCCTCAGGGTCACTGTAAATGGAGCCGCTTTGGCCAAAGATAAATTATTCCTACAGGAACTTTATTCCTACGCAGTGCAAGGGCAGCCAGCGGTGCATTTTGCCGGTGGCAGAGCATGGTTCAGCCTGTCACTGCCTCTGCCATGGGGAGAGGGCTGCCAGTCAGCCCCATGCTCGCTGCAGCAAGCACAGCACACTTGGAAGCAGCTTCGGCAAGAGGTCTGAGCCTTCCAGCCCTCCTGTGCCTTGGAGCGAGCCCCAAGAGCAAGCCCTCCCCTTGCCTGCCTTTTCTGCCTGCTGAAAGTGAACCCACCATATGTTATCCCCTTGTAGCTCATCTCCTTTTTAATTAGATTTCCTGTCTTACACTGACAATTACTGCCATAGGGCCATGGCCTCATGGTAGCTGTGTGAAAGGCCAAGCAGAAAGCCCCATGTGGCTCCAGGATGATGCTCAGACAGATGCCCTGTCAGGGAAACAGCTGGGAACACTATTTGGAAGTGGCTCACCCAGGAACTGCCATCAGCTGACATGCTCCCCTTCTACTTTTAGCCCCTCAAAACTCTGTCCTCTGTCTCAACAAGCAGTGCAATATATGACTCCAGTTTCAGCAGGAGCACTCCCACGCCAGGGAGGGGACGGGATGGGCATGTTTCCCTCTCAGATGTCCAATAGCTGAGAGTGACCAGGCATCCACAGCACGGGCAGCGTCAAGGATGATCAGGATTTGCTCTGCCAAATGTGGCTGGTCCCTGCTGAGCACCCTAGAGAGCCCAGCCCTGGCTCTCTCCACCTGTCCCGGCGCTGCCAGCCGCACACGTGTCAGGACAAAGGGGTGTGATGGAAACCTTGGAGGGGTCCGGTGATGAAGGAGCCTAACTCACCACCACAACTCCGAATAGTCCTAATGGCAGCAATTAAGAGCACAGGGTAAACAGGGCAATGAAAATAAATAGCGCTGCTCTGGAGGAAGTTTTGAAAATTTTAGAGCTTGCAGCTGGGCAGCTCTCCTTGAAAACATTTTAATACAGGGAATTAAACGTTTTCCCTGAAAACCTGCACTAAAACTGGATCTCTTGAGTGAGAAGACGCATCCTTTGGTTGGTAATTAGCTGATGCTATTTCAAAAGTGTTGAGGTGGGTCACGTACAACCTCTCTCAGCATCTCAGTCCTTTTAGTTTTTATGCTTTGTGTATTGTGGGGATGGGCTTACTCTGTGTTTGTGTAGCTCATAACACAGCAGTACCATATTGGCTGCTTGATGTTAATACATAAGACAAAACCCTGTGGCAGCATCACTTCTGCACTCACATGGAAATTTCATTCCAAGAGGTAATCACTCCAGACTCAACCACTCTGTTTTATAAGGTTACTGCCCTTAGGAAAATCTTTTCACTTCCATAACAAGCACGCATTTCAAACATAAGCCCATCTTCCTAACAGAGGAAGGCGTGCTAGGCTTCCCTCCATCTTTTCGCTACGCAATACTTGGTTTACCATCCAGGCAGTCATACACGTGAATCCTTGCAATACTTCCAGAAGAAGCATGGGTTCTCACATATGTGGTATACAATACTTACAGAACCTATACTTTTAAGTAAACAGAGGTTTTTGTGACCAGGGATGTGAAACGATGTTGGTAACTTGACTAGAATGTCCAAGGGTCAATTAGGACCTGAAGTTCTCTTTTCCTTGGAGATCGTTGCCGCTCCAGGCTGCTCTTCCATGACTCACTCCGCAAACCAACCTCATTGCCACAGCCAGGAGGAAATGATTCATAAATACTGACCTTTCCCCTTGCCACCCCTGCAAAATGAGGTCTGTGTATAAGCACTCGCAGCACTGGAGCCATGGGAATTACAACTAGATAAACCATCTACTGACAACAACATCACGCAAACACTTCACTGCTTGTGCTAAGGATGGAGATGTTTGCTGTGAGCTGGGCACACTCACAGAGGAACAGATTTGGGGCAAACCAGAACAATTAGACAAGGAGAAGGTGAGTCAGAATAGGGGAGGCCAAGGGCTGGATGAAATCTCTTGGTCTCCTCTTTGCATATACCATGAAGTCAATGCCATGTAGAAAAACAGACAAACGTAGAGCTAATAAAACAAATACCCTTCATGCCACACTCAGTCCATAAGACTCACAGTGGCAAATCAGCATTCATTAAAGAACAATATTGTTTTGCAATTATTTGCAACATCCTCAGGACATAGGATGCCCAGTCCTGGGTGACCAGCCTGCCATTGATGTGCTGCACAAGTACAATGTGATAAGGGACTGTGCCCCAAAGCAGCAGATGGGAGGCAAATGCAGGGGGGAAGGACAGATTGCTCTTTGTCTCCCTTGTGAATCACCCTCACAACCTAGGAGGTCCTTACCGCTTCCAGCCAGACCTCTGATCAAAACTCTCCAGTTTAAATGTCCAAGAATTTATTTCAGTCCAAATACAAAGGCAATCAAAATGAACCAGGCTTTCTATTTCTTTATCGTGCCCTGTTGGGCTTGACCCCTGCGCAGCAGAATTGTATTCCCAGGGCTTGCAGTACTCTTCCTACAGCTATAACCAGAAATCGCTAATTAAACTGTCAGGAATGTCACCAGGACCTGGTAAACAAGACTTACTCCTTAGTTTTAAGTCTGTACATCTACAAGGAGCTGCGACAGAGGAAGACAGTAATGGCAAACCATTCACTCTCCTTTAGTGAGAGTTGCTTCTAATGACTAGGTGTCCAGGTATAAGTCGCTCTTCATGTACCTAGTATAATGGACCCTCCACCTTTGGACATGATGATTATGGATGGAGGGTATTGCAGCCAATATGAGCATGTAGGGAAAGCATCAGTCTTGAGTGGGGGGAATTTTCTTCAAGCCGAAATGTTAAGGCCAGACGCAGCTCCCGCACATAGCTGTGGCTGGGCTGTGGTGGGGCGGGCAGCCAGCCCCCGGGCTTCTGCAGGCACTGCTGCACCAGGGTTTGGGGTGGCAGCCCCCACACAACATCGTCCTGGTGTGCCCCAAGCCAGCTGGCTCCCTGACTGACCAGGCCTGACACCGCTGACGTTGGGACAGGAACACGCGGCAAGAGCAAGGGATGTAGGACCACGGGGAAACCTCACGTGCGTGAAGGCAGACTAAGCTCCTGCTCCCAGCGCCCCACAGTGAATTTGGACTCTCAATTGTTTCCCCCAGCGTTGGCAATGTCTTCGCAAAGGAGGAGGCAGCTGTGAAACCACCCTAAGTGTGGGGTCCGCGGGGTGTTGGCTGCCAAGGTGCAGGCAGCTGCCTGGCAGAGCATCCCAGGGCAGGCGTGTGGGGGGTTCACTGCCGCCTCCTCCACGGCCCCGCTCCCCGGGAAGCGGCCGCCCCATGCCGCTCTCCTCGCAGGCTGCGTGGGACAGCGTGTCAGGGCTTGCGGGCAGCCTCGCGGAAAGACGGCATAAACATGGCCCTGGCAGCAGGGGCTGGCTCGGAGGCAGGGTGAGCATCAGAGGAGAAGACAGCTCCGTAATTATTTATACTACGCAGAGAAAAGACTTATTAGGCAGCTGCTGGCAAGCAAGAGGAGCTACCAAGATGAGCCAGGCTCTGTGGTTTGAGAGCAGCTCTGGGGAGCAAGCGACCCAGAGCAGCGTTTCAGGCAGTTGGTGCCGTACAGCACCGGGCTCTGCTGGCATGACTGAGCTTTGCCTTCCTGTCTGCTGTGCTCAAGAAGCACGTTCCCAGCTGCAGCATCCTGCTGGTGGAGCTCTGGATGGAGCCCTGGCTCCATCAATGCTTGCCAGGTGAGGGAGGCCAGCAGGGCTGAGGCTGGGGTACCAGCAGCCTGGGAAGCCCAAGTGGGGACAAAGTGGCCCCCTCAGGCATGGCCTGGGAGCAGCCATGAGTGCCTTCCCCCGCGGGGCTGGCAAGGGCAGCCCTGGGCTTCACTCCTGCATGCTACAACAGCTTGCCCAGAGGGGTGGTAGATGCCCCATCCCTGGAAATGTTCAAGGCCAGGCTGGGTGGGGCTCTGAGCAACCTGATCTAGTTGAAGATGTCTCTGCTCATTGCAGGGGGGTTGGACTAGATGAGCTTTGAAGGTCCCTTCCAACCCAAACTATTCTGTGATTCTATGCATGCTGCTGTGCAGATGCCTAGCAGCTTTGCAACACGAAAGCAAACAGGCTGGAGCAGGGACAAAGATACGTTGCAGTCATGAGGCTGGGGAGATGATTCCCACCCTTGGGACAAATTTTGAGCAGATGTTGGCACATCAGGATTTGCACAGGTTTCACTTGAGCAGGAGCAGCCCGGGTCTGTTGTTGCAGCCTGCTTTTTCTTGCTGTCACGGGCCCTCTCCTACGTTGCTACCTAATGCTGCCATGCTTGTATTTCTCACATTTTTATTATCAGTATTATGAGAAACAACTCATAAAACTCTGCCTGTATCATTGTTGAGAAGAGGTCAATATCTATTCCTTCTGCAGAGGAATGTAAGCAATGAGAAAGATGGCAGAATTGAACCATTAATGGGCAACACCTGTTTCATTACTACTGACTGATTTTAAATTCCCAAAGACAATCAGGAAAGTGAAACTGTGTTGAAATGGCTGTTACAGACTCAGGTCCAGGCCAGATGTCCCTTCAAGTGTACACATGTGGAGACTATGTGTCAAAGAAGCTTTCTTCAACATCTTAAGTGCTGAAGCTTCTTCTGGGACCTACAAGACTCAATTGTCAGATATCAGCATATCAGAAGTTGAATACCTGAATACCTGATGCTTTTCTTTTCTGGTGCCTGCCTCTCCTTTTCCCAATAACCAAGCAGCTAATATAAATTATGACAAATGCAACTAAATTATTTTTAAATGTCTTTTTCATATTGGCAATTGAACAAAATAGACGAACTTCCTATTTTGATCCCAGACTTTCTAAAGGGACAGATCCTTCATTGAAGTCAATGAAATTTTGCCATAGATTTCAGCAGTACCATAATTTCACCTCTGAAGCTCTACTCTTTATTTTCCTGAATGCCCCATTTACTTTAGCTGTTCCTTCTAAATTTTTAGAAAGGTTTAATCAGTGCTGCCACCACAGCAAAGGCGGCTGCACCAGAAGCCCCAGGAGCGTGTTTGCTCCAGGTGAAAGGGGTCTCTGTGAGGCTGGGTGGTGCTCAGCCAAGGAAAGCCAGGTCTGGTCTTTGCTAAAGCTTCCACCAGCATGTTTTGAAGTGTATTAGAAAGACTCCCTCAAATATGGGCATGATATTTGATCACCAGGCTGGGGAGGGGCAGAGAGAGGCCCTGGTGTCCCATATCCTCAAGAACTTACCCTGGAGTTGCTGGTTTTGAGGTCACTGTGCTTCTTAAGCCATTTCGCCAATGCGTCACTCCCACCGAAGGACTGAGGCTCTCCATATGCCACTGAGTAATGCTCAGGCTGAGGGCAAACATTAAGGTCTGGTGTGCCCTTCCCTCTGGGGCAGCCTGCATGATTAGGAGATCATATTGCTGAGGAGGCCGCGTAGTTAATCAGAGGAAGGAGTGTGAATTATGCAGCCTCCTCCACTGTTTGCTTTCCAGTGACACGCATAATGACCACCAGCAGAAAATCCATCCTCTGCAGAAAAGCCTTGAAGGGTGCCAGGGGACCATTAAGGAGAAATCTGAGCTGTTTTCTGATGTCTCCACCAGGGACTCACCTCCTTCATAGGCACCTGAGCACTGGTACCTGCCACGGAGCTGCCCCACCACTCCCATGACCTGCCCTGGAGGTGCACACATGGATGGAGGAATATGACAACTTCTTGAGGGTGGGCAGTTATTGACCATCTCTGGTTGCTCAGCAGCCTCATTTTTCCTCATTCTTCTCCACTTCACTTGTGCACATGCCTGAGGACATGAAGGATTTGAACACCCTGCACCCTGGGGGCTGGAGATCTCTCTGAAGCTGCTGACAAACTTAAGAGCAAGGTTTCTTGGAGGAGGGAGGGGAAGTATACAAAAATTGAGCTTTCCTCTTCAAAAAGCCATTCAAGGATGCAAAGGGAGAGCAGCAACAGGGTTTGTAAAAGCTGAGGAATTTTATGGCCTGGGAGTGGGCAGAAATTAAAATTGCTGTTTGCAGTTCTGAGCTATTTAGCCCACTGATACTGTACCATCTATAGCAACACTGTTAAATAGACCAAGAGCAGCAAATTGCAGATACAGCTTTCTGGTGTCACGTAGTCAACATCTGGGAGCTGAAAACAGCTGTATCCTGGTCCCTTAATGCATAGGAACAGGGGTGTGACTCAGGAGGACACCCAAATCTGGGCTAACCCTGCCAGCTCTGGAGAAAACCATGATTTTAGGAGTTTGACACCTGCATAAGTATCATGCTGAGGAAGGTCCCGGCCCTCTGATATGCATTTCTCCATAAACTGAGAATTCTTCAGGTTATAAAAGCATTTTTCTCTTCTGAGTGGTACATACAAACCTTGCCACCCTGAGCCTGCCTCTCCCAGACTGTGGGTCAGGGAGCTACTGGATTTCACAGCAGCTCTGTGGAGTCGAGGTTAAAGAAAGGCCACAAGGCACAAGATTGGAAAGCCCCTTAAGTGTACCACATGAATAAACTGTGCTTTTAGATCCATCCTTGCTTTCAGTGCACCTTAACTCACTCTTGCCTGCAGCAGAAAGACAGCGATGTCAGTGGCAAAGGCAATCCAGATTTTACCTTAATCAATCACATGCGGGAAGCAACATTAGCAGCTGTGAGAGGGGAAACACAATCCCATCTCCTTATTGTCTGTGAATGCTTTTCAATGACTGCAACATAATAAAATAAAATAAAATAAAATAAAATAAAATAAAATAAAATAAAATAAAATATTTAAATATAAACTAAATAAGACCTCCCCTGAAGGACATTTGTGCAGGGTTGCCATTGTAGGGCTTTGCCTAGCCAGTACCCCCGGGCCAGTTTGGGGCAGGCTGTGACAGCTGAATTAAAAGTAAGCCCCAGCTATGCTGGAGTTTCATTTTACAAGGGCAAACCTGATAGATGATGGCTGTGTACAGACCGAGCAGAGGACATACCTGAGGCTGCTCAAGGGTTACCATAACTTTACAAGGCACCAGCCTCATCAGTAAGGCACACAAAATGGATGGTGGAACAGCTGCTGGCATCGTGGTTTGCAAACCTCTCCCACTAAATGCTGCATGCTAAACTCAGACATGAAGAAGGGAAAAGAGGGCTGGAAAAAGACTAAGTATATCCAGAGCTCGGCAAAACTAAATTATTTCTCCCAAATTCAGCTTGATTTAAGGTTTTTACTTCATTTTGAGTGGAGGCACTGAAAAAAAATCCTTAAGAGAATGCTCTGAAAATTAACCATTAAATCCTCTCAGATTCAGTTAAATTAAAAAAATAGGAAATCAAAGCCAGCAAACTGATCTTCGTAGCCATGCTAGATTTGCAGATAGATAGAATCTTTCCCTTTATGCAAGCTTTGCATTGTGTTAGAGCCCAGCCATTGCCCAGAACAACCATTAAATACTACGTCAAGCCTACCTGTATAAGCACTTATCCTTGCTCGCTGAGCTTCAGCAGCAAAAAAGATTGGTGCAGATTTTCAGCTGACAGGAAAACGATCAAATTGTTTAGAATTACCTTTGGGAAAATAAAATACCTTTTGGCAGGTGCCTCTGTGGATGAAACATCCAGAATTAGGGAAAAACTAGGGAGAAAATAAGCCCCCCAACCCTGCAAATAAAGGTGCCAAGTGTGGGTGTTACATTCCCAGGCCAGCTAGCAGGGTGCTGGGCAAGGGGACCTCTGTTCTTGAGATACAGCCAAAGCATTTGTCTGACACGTTCAGCTCCGAGCACCTTCCCCAAACCCCACTTTAACACAGGTCAGTAGAGCTGTTTCTGAGGCTGTTAACGGCAGAACTGCAGAGCTGAAGACATTTTGGAAACCCCTGGTGAGCTTTATGGATAATCCCTCATTCAGCTGCTTGTCCTCAGTGTTCGCACTCTCACAACTGTGGTGAGGGACAGCAGTGCTGGTAAAGCCGCCAGTGATGCAGTGGCATGGCACGTCCCCAGAGGGCAGGTGAGCGCCTTTGAGATCGTTTACAACAAGACCTGTTCCTCTTCCACCTGCACAGAGGCCTTTGGAGCAGGAGTTGTGCAGGAAGGCTTCTCCCATGAGACATTGTAGGTGTCCAGAGGATGGGACCAGACTCTTTCAGCAGTTCCCGGTGATAGGATGAGGGGCAGCGGGCACTGACTGATGCATGGGAGGTTCCAGTTGAATATGAGGAGAAACTTCTTTACCTTGAGGGTGCCCGAGCGCTGGAACAGGCTGCCCAGAGAGGCTGTGGAGTCTCCTTCTCTGGAGACATTCAAAATGTGCCTGGACACATCCCTGTGTGATCTGCTCTGGGTGAACCTGCTTTAGCAGGTGGGTTGGACTAGATGATCTCCAGAGGTCCCTTCCAACCCCAACCATTCTGTGATTCTGCGATTCTGTAACCAGCCCCAGCAGGACAGAGGTGAGCCCCAGCCCCCCCGGCTGCCTGCCCAGGAGGCACCTCCTGCCTGACAAAGCCTCTCCTTGGCCTCCCTCCCAGACAACTAAGGATGCTGGGGGGATGGCAGGCAGCTGATCGACCCATGGCTGCAGTTTCACAACACCAGACCTCTGCGGGCCATGACTTTGAGCTGCTTAAACCCTCAGGAAAACACAGAGGAACAGTTTCCAAATGGTTTGGGAGTGGTTGTAGCGGTTTCCCTAGGGCAGCAGCTAAATGCTCCTTTGCAGCTGCTGCTCTTAACTGTCTCTGGGCTAATTCTTAAATACAGAAGTGGGCCCACAGATTGGCTGCAGAAATTATCTCTGTTTCATTCCAGACACATCCATCCAGTGAGCTGTCATCCTGTGCAAGCTGTCTTTTCTCTAACAATGAGAACGGGGGGATAAGATAGCTTATTGGTTATAATTATCACCGTTTTACAATGTCTTACTGCCCTCTCAGCCATCAGATACTCTTGTCTCTTCACACCCGACCACTCAGCTTGTGCCTGCAGAATTGTACGAGTCGCTTTGGGCTCTGCAGTTTCACAGGTCCGACTCCACCTCTGCTCAGAAAGAGATCGGCCGACCATCACTCTCCATCTTCCTTCGCTCTGGAAGGACAGGCGGCCTATTTTAGAGCCCACCCCCCGCCAAACAGCAGCCTTTTCCCAGGCCAGCTGGGTGCCCTGGTGAGGAATGCTGACAATTCGCTGCCCGGGAGCAGAGCTGTCAGCGTTACTTCCCTCCTGCTGAGCCGTCAGTCATCACTCGCACAAGGGATAAGCATGCAGCCTTGTGACAAGAGCTGTGACTTTGTTTAGGAGCCAAGCACTAGGAATGAGTACCAGGGAAACGTGGCTTAGTGGAACAGGAAATATTAACAATCCATGATAAAAATGAAAAAAGCAGCCAGTACACATCTAACCCAGTTGGAGGCACCACTCCATGACTGGCTAAGAGTCGTGGCAGCTGCCGAAAAAAGCCAATAAAGAAATAGCTTTTCCACTTCAAGCCCGACTTTTAAAATAATGGAGTAATTTTTCTCATCTTCATCTGTTTACGAAAAAAGCCTGTAGCCAAGGTCACCTGCATATTGCAGTAACTGCTGGCACAGGAAAGGGCATGGAGGAGTTTTCAGCTCCACAGATGGTTTAACGGGCTGCTGTGAAACTCACAAAGGCTCACACAGCTCCATCACCCCCCCAGCAGCAGGTTAGGAGAAGCTGGTTGTCTGTGAGCTACTACAGCCATGTGCATCAATCAATTTTTTTTTTTTTTCTGGTATTAGAAAAACACGTGACTGGGATAAGTGTTTCTAGCCAAAAGGATTTCTCTCAAAACTCGTTATTTCCGAGTGAAATGGTCAAGTGATAGCATAATGGTAGACAAAAGAAAATTATTCCCTTTTTTTTTTTTTTTTCTCCGTGTGTTTTATTTAAAGCAGGCTGGAAAAGCTGCATTAATGCGGGGTTCATATCTATACAGTCTTTTCAAGTTATTACTGGGCTGATAACCTCTCTTTGTCCTTGTAATCCACAGTAAATAGAGAAGCTTAATGGCTCCGGAAATGGGCAATCACTCGCAGATCCCTTCACTCCTAGTGTGCTGTTTGCACAATGCCTCGTAATAATCTGAAGTCATCCAAAGACTCAGCTAAATCCCACGTGAAACCTCAGTACTTTGTCTTGCTCTTATCTCCACTGGACAAGTAGCTGCATCACGATGATTTTTTAAGGCTGGAACTTACCTGGCAGGGTATAGTCACTCATTTGGGTCTCCATCCAAGGACCTGTGGCACCGACTTGGACACTGCATTTGCAGTTGGCTCTAAGGAAGGTCCCCTACGAAGCACAGAAAATGACACAGCCTCCGCTGCAACAGGCAGCGTTTCGCACGCAGGGATGGGGACCCTGCTTACAGGCGATACTGCTCTCCAGCTCCCAAGGCACGACCTTGGGCAGGCGACACGGGCTCTCCGGTCCCGAGTTTCCTCTTCTCCAAAACAGAGATATGATATCCAAGTGGGCTGAGAGCCTTGCAGAGAGGTGCTATCGCCGGTACAGGGAGTTATCGTCCTCAGGCCCGGGTCCAAAGCACACAGCAACATGAAGGAGAGCCTTTCCCTCAGAGGACCCTGGCTCTGGCATCCAAGCCAAGAACAGGCTGGATTTGTTCTCCGTGGAAGTCGCAGGTTCAGTGCTGTTACTACACGCGGTACTTTCACCTTTGTAAATGGCAGTAGGTGCAAAATATCCCAAAACTAAGCGACAAAACCTAACAAAAATAACAGTTAGTGAAATAACCCTCTCTTAAACAGTATATGACCCAATTCTTGAGTGTCCTGCAAATTATAATCAAAACCATATGTACAGTCATAAATATCAGAAATATTTACAAAACACTGACAAGATCTTAAAAACAAAAGCAGTGATTTCCTCATCTTGCTGGAAGCCTTACAAAACATGGGGTAAACTGTCTCATTTAAAATACTCTGCTGACCACAGAGCTCTGTACACTTCATTGTAATGGTTAGTCATTCTATATGTATTTACTGGTTTGTTTCACCTACTATAGCTATATTCACAATATGGCTATATTCACAAACTATTGCAAGAGACAGATTATGAAGTGGGGTCAATAAAAATTTTGTTTATATGAAATCCACTGTTGTCATAGCACAATTTTACACAAAAAGTAATTCAAACTCCCATCCAGACAAATATTTCCCCTGCAGTGGTGGCTGGCATTGCTGGAGACATCTAGCAGAATGACTTGGAACGGCGGTAAAATTGGCCAATTTAAAGTGTCTATGACAAGTCTATACTGGGGTAAATGTCTCTGTTTTGATGTTTTCCTAGAAAAAAAAAAATAATCCCAAGGACTTAAGCACAGAAGCCTCACCTCTGGCTTTCCCTACAAGTCTCCTAAGGAAAGCTTGTAGGTGCTGCAATCAAACCAGGCTGCTGATGCAGAGCAGGAGCTTCAGGTGGGTGCAAGCCAGCAATATGACCTCATTTCCCAGCGCCTCACCCAGGTCCTGATGCCCCTTTCCTCGTAAATTCAGTGTGTAGCATTAGGCCAAGACCCCATAAGTGATTGAGCCCTATTGTGAGGTCCCAAGCAGCTCCCAGGTCCTTTGCATGTCAGGACAATTGCAGGGTGTTCAGCTCTTAGCAGGACCGAAGTCACCATCTTTTGTCCTGCTCATCTTCAGAGCAGAAGGCATGAAGTGATGCTGTGAGCAGCATGTAACCGCTGTGCGGTGTTTCCAAGGTCCTTACCTCACACATCAAAAACGCCTCAGTGGAAAGACAAAAATCATTATCACAAACACCTATAATACTCTTTATAACTTTATAAATTTGAAATAAGCTTTTTTTTTAAAAAAAAAAATTACGTTGATGGTCTTCACAACAGTTGATTTAAAAAGAAGTATGGTTAGGTGAGGGCACTTTCTAGGAAGGACCGAGTGCCATTTAGGCACTTTCTAGGAAGGACTGAGATGTTCCTGCTTAGAAACAGGCAGCTTTGGTTTAGTTCTGGTTTGGGTTCAATTACAAAGAAAATTGTTCCATTTCAGCTGTGCTATGAATTTAATGAAATTGCAAGAAACAGTTGTGGGCTAGATTTCATTTCAGAGAGGAGAGAAGACATTTAGATTGGTCTTATTTCCTATTTTATTTTTCTCAGAAAACATAGGCTTTATTCCGTCTTCTTCCTATCCCCCTCATGTCACTGGGAAAGACGAAAGGCCAGAATGTCAGTGTTATCCTAATCACACACCATCACTGCTGGCACAGATTATGGGCAGAGGTCCAGATTCTGGGCTTTTGTTCCTGGGTTTTCTAAACAGAAAAAGAGAAATAGCCACTATTTTTGCAAAAGGTCAAAACTTGTCTTAAGTCTGGAAAAAGTCCTCTTGATTTCAATGGACTTTGATTCAGGTTCAGATTTGATCTCTGTACCTTGTGCATTGATCCTTGAGTTTCAGCATTCTTCCTATCCTACTTTAGATGAGAAAAAACTTTTAAGAAAACCCTATTAAGACAATATTCCCCACTAGGAAAATAATAGCCCAGTTTCAGGGACCATTTCATATGTACCATGAATATGTGAGCAGCCTTATTTTATATCCTCTTAATTAGAACTTAAAGTGGAGAAAAATGTCTTCAATGCACCTTTATAAAGATATCACTGTCAATGCAGAAGCAGAAACAATGACAAACTATTAAATTCTTGTTCTACTATATTTATGCCCTTAGAAAGATACTTATTCATCACTGTTATTGAAAGCTCATACGGGACATGTCTAAAATCTGTAAGCTACGGTGGACCTTTGAATAGACAATGAATCTACAGATGCTTAATTGGCTTTCCAAAGCACTTGTGAGAGGTTAGCTCTTTAAGCCATGGTTTGTGTACCAAATATTAGGTTCAAATGCCTGTATTTTGGATGTTTACTATTGCGAAGAGAACTTGTACTTGTTACAGCAATAGCCTGCTTATGGAAGAGGTTACTGATATCTCTCCAGTGAAGGCAAACAGCACCAGTAAGTCCAGGTTAATGCACGTCGTGCCACTAAAGTTAATACACTTTTGGAAGGTGCTTAAAATAAGGACCTACTGCAGCACAAATACACCTCAGGGGAGCTCAAGGCGACCAAACGGCTGAAGTTCTGTAGAGACCCCAAAGCAGCAGAAGTCATCACACATTCTTCTTGTCATACCTCATTTGTTTTCCCACAAAGCTAGAAGAGAATGGGTTGGAGGATACGTCAAAGGGTGGGGGTGTTCTTTCTGGACTACTTACAGTTTACTTGAAATTCAAATCACAGTGCTTCAAATACACAAAAAAAAGAGCAACAAGGCACATTTAATGCTTCATTTTCAATTCCTAATGTCACACCATTCACAGGTAAAGATTATGAGCCCGAAATCTGTGTCCCAAAGATATGTTGTACGTGTGCTGTGACGCCAGGCGGAGTATTACTGAAGTTTGTAGGACTCTGTGTGGGTGCTCACACGTCGCACACAGCAAGCAGCAAAACTGAGGACTCCGAGCCCCATAACTGTGCTACATATAAAGATTACTCAGAGCATCTAAGCGAGTCTTTCCTTTGGAAGGGATCTACGTGTTCCCCTTAGGCCCTTAAACTGAGCTTGAGACATTGAAAAAGCTTTGTTCAGGCTGTAATCATAACAGATAGCCCGCCAAACAACCATTCCTCCAACATATCGAGAGCTCTTTCAATAGATACCTCTTTATTTGAAATGGAATGCATCTTGAAAAATATGAAAAATAAATCACATCTCTCAGAAATCATTTATGAGTCATATTTACACACAATTTTTTTGATGACACTGCTATTTCTGCTCACAATAGGTTATGCTAGAAAACATTTGGTACATCACTGCAGCTATAACTCAGAAGCTGGCATTTGCATATCATGAACCTTAAAAAAGAGGAATTACTTCAGGATGTCACAGACACAACATCTGCTTGATCTTCCTTTTCCTCCAATTTTCTCAGTCACAACAGCTTGAATTTTCTTGCTGAATCTGCCCCTTGATCACTTTTTTTTTTTTAATTAAGATATGTATTTTTCACATCTTTAGGAAATGACTGTCCACAATTTTCTTACCTATACCAAGCATTTGCCTGTGTGTGTTTTACTGGCATTTTTCTTATTCTCTAATGAATTTACTTCAGCCATATGCTGTCATGGTTTTGGCTTTTTAATTTTTTTTTTTTTTAATTTTAATTTTTGTTAGGGGAAAGACAACACAACTTCTTTTCTTGCAAAGCTCCAATAAGATGGAGCACAATCTGCTGGACCTACTTTCATAGCCATTGCTTACCAGGCAGTGACAGACAGTATTTAACCAAGTAGCTCCAATAAAGATTACACAGTAGTAGAGGAACAAAGCAAAAAAAGCCCAGAACTACCTCATTTATAACATCAAACAATTTCCTGGTCTAAAATTACTATCAGTCAAAAAAAAAAAAAAAAAAAAAAAAAAAATCAGGGAATTCAGAGCGTGAGAAAGTTGTCGGATTGTCCACATCAGACAATTTAGCCTTATTTATACTGACATGGCATGAGCCACACAGTCTGACTGTCCCCAGGGGACCCCAGCCAATTTGTTCCCATTCGGTTTCCAGGAGACCGTCCGGAGGCACCCGGGGGAGGTTTGATCCTTACACCCACCCCACCAACTCAGGCTGCAGGCACAGGGACAGCTCAAGGTGGATTTTGTGATGTGAATGTCTCTCACGCTAAGAGTTTGGCTGACACCAATGTTTCTAAAAAGGTGACGCAGCAGGCAATGACAACCGGCAAAAGTTTGTTGAACTATATCAGTCCAAATGGTTTTGAGAGCATCCTTCAGGCCAACTTAAAACAAGAAACATGAGGTGAAAGTGAGACATTGACCTTGAACCAGTGAAGAAGAGCAGCAAATTCAAATGAAAGCTGTTTTTTCAAACCTTGAAGTCAATTATATCACTAAAATTGTCATCTTTCATTTTCAAAGTACAAATACTTCCAGAAGAGCAGCAACATTTCAGCTTTAGACTAGATCCATAGACTTTTGTGGCATTCAGGGGCTTGCATCCACTGAGGACAGGAATATCTGCCTCTCCTAGAGAAATATGCACGTCTCTGATCACACAGGAGTTAATTTTCGTCAACTACATTTATCCTTCAGTAGGCTAAAACGTATTTTAGTAGGTGAGATATCAGCGATACATCTGTATATCTGAAAAGGTGGATTAGTTACTCAGTAAACTGTAATTAATGACTCTAAAGAGGAGCCAAATTACAAATTACAGTCTATTTTGTGAGTCTTTGACTAGCTCATTAGAGGATCCCCTTGCAGCTCTAACATCCAAGCATTAGCAGAATGATAATGGCAGATGTACAGAGATGTGGAAATTGGCTATTATGATTGCGAAGACAGCGAATCTAATCCTAGAAGATGCAGGGCACCTTCAATTTCAATTAGTCTCAAAGCAATAACTTCATTAGGACAGCTGTAATCTACCACTCCAAGCTTGTCAAGCAACCTTGTCAAGGGCCAGATCGGAAAGAAAAGCCCGGGAGCACAGAGGACCAGTGAGGTCCAGGCTTCAATTCTGCACCATGATGTGTTTTGAATGTCTAGTATGTGATCCCAAGACCTGGAGGCAAGGAACAAAAAAGGAGGCGTAAAAGAGATCTCGACTTATTCCTTACAGGACTAAGCTTAGCTTAGGATGCAGAGGAAGAGACCATCATATGCAGTAGCCAATTCTGAGATCTTCCTTTGAGTGTCACTTCAGTCTTTCACTTTAAACACTCACGGAAACAGCTTGAACGAAGAACGTGGGGGCTTTCACAGTCAAGCTACACCTCAGTTAAGCAAACAGCAAAGTCCTGGATGTGTGGCTAAAAAGATTTTGTTTACATTCATGTTACTTGTAAAGGGGCCTTTTAAAAGCAGTTTTCCTCACCACGCTAGTTAAAATAAATAGCTCCTCAGCTGCAACTTTTCACCTTGAACCAGAGATAACGGGCCACATCGCTCAGTCCCGCTTACAACCGCCCCACTTAATTCAAACCAGAGAATCCGAGCCGTAGCAGCACACAACCCGAAATCGTCCGTCGCCTGGAGGGCCCTGTCCCAGAAAGCACACCGGCCTGGCTCCCTCCTCTGCTCTGGGGCAACAGCTCCATCCCGCTCTCACCAGCATCCACAGCCAAACTCCCACTGACTTTTAAGAAGCAGAGGAAGACACACCAGCTGTGCAATTAGCCCTTTGTTTTCCAACTTCATGGCTTCGTCAACGTTTTTCGAGGCGAGATTGCACATCTTTCACAACATCTGACGCTGCTAAACACCGAAATTAATCTAGTTTGTCTCAGCTAGAGAGCAACTTTCAGCTTATGAAAACTGTGAGCAAAATAATCTGTTTGCATGCTAAGACGTAGATAAGATGTTTTTTAAACTAAGGGCTACTTTAATGCAAGACATTTAAAAACCTCCAACAAAATTTCAACAAAGGCCAAGAGCCCGGACCATGTGAAAAACAACTGTGCAGAGGGAGCCCTGAACTCAGACACTAAGAAACGTTCCTCAGCGCAGCTCAGCTCCGGCCCTCCAGCCTAGGAGCAAGGACATCAAACGGGTAAAGTGGAGTCCAACTGCGACTCCTGCATCACGAAATAAGTTGGTCAGATTCCCTTCTACTCATACCTTAAAACAACGGCTTTTGATCTCAGAATAACAATCAGCGTTACTTTTTGAATAACCAAGATTGTGTAAGATTTTATCATCTTCCACCATGCCCATATTTTAAAAGAAAACAATTTAAAACCCAGAATGCATTTGATATTCTCGCCAAAGGGAAGAGTTTTCGTATGCAGTATGGGTTTCAGCCAAATTCCAAACCACACATCACACTTTCCACGTTAGTGTAATACAGTGTATTTCAGGTAAAAACGAAAAACTCTGTTGTCAACTCACACATAGCTGAACTACCCAGAATTTTTTAGTTTCTTTAGGGGCTAACGTACACGCTGTTTTTTCTTTTGCTTGTTGTATACGGCCTACATTCAGAAATGTCTTGCAAACAAGCCTTTAAAAAACAAAACAAAACCCAAACAAACAACCCTAATAAATAAAATAAAATACATTAAAATAAAGTTACAGTACATCATGTCTCCTCGAAGTCTCATCACACCAAAGAATCCTTTCCAAGGTTCATAAATAATAGATTTGAAATGCTTCTCGGCACCGAGGGTGGCAAAGCAGCAGCAGCAGCAGCAGCTAGCTGGGGTTCAGGTTGTTGCGCCGCTTCTCTCCAGTCTACCTGCATCTCCGGCGTTTGCCCAGTTTTTGACCAACTGAAGTATGTCCGCAACGAACGCTCTCAGTCCCGCTTCCCCGAAGCGCTTCGTTAACTTAACCTGCAATAAGACAGAACAGCACAAAGGGCAGCCGGTGAGTTGAAGCAGCGGTGCCCGGCGCGGGTTCTCCCCGCCGCTGCGGGGCCAGGGCCGGGTCCAGCCCGGGACACCCGCGGGGCCGGCACCGGGTGGGGAGCGCGGCCCCGGAGCTGGGGTGGAGCGGGCCCCGGGGGCAGGGGCTGAGCCGGTGCCGGGGGCAGGAGCGGAGCGGCAGCCCTACCTGCGCTAGGCGGAGCTGGAGGCGCTGCGGAGGCGCGGGCCGTGGGGCTGCGCCAGGTGCTGCTGCTTCTGGCGGGTGGAGCGGACGGCGAGGATGGCTTGGCGGTTCTTGTACTGCACCATCTGCAGCGTGATCGCCGCGTTCCAGCCGTGCTCCTGTGCGCACCGAAAGTCGATCTCCTTCCCCTCGGCCATCACCACCGTGAAGTACACGTACTTGCCCTTCCGCTCCACGCAGTCCACCGTCTTCATGTTGGAGAAGTGAAGCTCCTTGATCTTGGCCGCCGGCTCGGCCGGCAGCGGCGGCTGCTGCTGCTGCTGTGGCGGCGGCTGCTGCTTGGGAGGGATGAGGAGCAGCCCCTCTTCGGTGAGGATGCAGCGCTTCTTCTTCCAGAGCTGCAGGAGCCCGTCGCTCCTCTTCTCCAGCACCCCCTCCTTCACCGCCTTGCAGCCGCTCTCCAGCATCCTTCTCGCATGGGCCGGCGAGGCCGGGAGCCGCCGCCCGCAGGGGCTGGGGTCGGGGGGCAGCCGGCACCAGCCGATGACTCTCCGCCCCGCGCCGGCTCCGAGGCGGAGGGCCGGGAGCGCCCCGGCCCGCAGGAAGCGGAGCGGCTGCCGCCCGTACCGCGGCGTGGCGGGCTGCGGCGGGCGCGCTGCCGGTGCGGGCGGCTGGGGCGGCGGATCCTTCCCTCCCCTCGGCTTTTGAAGGCGCCTCTCCCACCCCCGAGTGACACCCAGCGGAACGAACGGGCGGCTCCTCCCGCCGGCAGCGGGGAAGCCCGACGGCGCGGCCGCGGTGCGCAGCGGCTGCCCCTCCCGGCCCGCCCCGCCGAGCTGGGGGCTGCGCTCCGCGGCGGCAGCTCCTCCTGCCCGGCCTGACCCGGCCGCCCCTCCGCTCAGCGGCGGGCAGCACCGCCGGTCCCCCGCTCCTCTGCCTAAAACGCGATGGCAAAGACGGAGCAGGACGCTGCCGCGGGAAGGGTTTCCCCGCTGTAGGTAACGACCATAGGCGAATAGAGGGGTTAACGTTACGATTCAGACACTCGATAGCGCTCATTTGCTCTCAGCAGGGTATTCCAGCAGCATTGATCGGAACAAATTCCCCCAGCCTCCCTCACCCGGAGAAAAACGGCAAAGGGGCCCCTTCTGTGTGTTTTTGATTCAAGGCCAATAAAACCGGTGCCAATTTTCAGCAATACCCAGATATTTAAACGATCATTGCTCCATAAAATTAAGGAGACTGACACAGAACGTGGTAGGGCAGCTTTATCCCTAAACTTCTGCATTGCTCTCGGCTGTGCTGGGGAGAAGCAGCTTCTTCTGTATATATAAAATACATCTTTACTCTCTGCAGGAGTTTGAGTAATGCCTAAAGAAAGTAAGTATCCATATGGCTTCCAAACAGAAACACTAGAACCTCACTGCTTGGAAATTTTAAAAGTAGAGTACGAAAAAAAAACCCAATATCCACAACTCGCAAACAAAACCAAGCTGGCAAACAGCTAGGACCATTTTTCTTGTTATAGTGCTTTGTTGCCACACATTTGCTTATTGTTTGGATTCTCCCCTGAGGTTAGCTTTTGAATTCCTTTACTTGCATAGAAAACTAAAGTGACCTAAGGTTAATATTAAACTATTTAAGTCCTTTGATGTATTAGATGTAAATCAAAAGCCCACAAAACTGAATTTGGCTGACAATGCCCATGTCAGCTGAATGCTAGAAGTTTCATACTATGGTTGAGAGTACTATTTTTTTTTTAATGCATTTAACATAGCCACTTAAAAAAAAAAAAACCAACACACACACAAACCACGACACAACACCCACACAAACCCCTAAAAACCCCACACACCTCACTGTAATCTTGGCAGCTGGGAAGCAGATCACACTGTAGCAGAGGTCAGTGAGAGCACATTAGAAGAAAAAAAAAATAAATGAATCAATGATAGCTTTAATGGAGTTTATCTCTGATAACATTTTAAAAAGTATTTCCTCTTATAATCTTTTCCTTTTCAAGTTAAGTTAATTTTGATAAATTATCAAGAGGTAAAAAATTAAGGTAATGATGGCAATTAAAATTACTTTGCTGTTTTACCTTTCCTGACGTAACTGGAAGACATTCAAATCAGTGCAGGCAACTTGCTAGCCACAAACTGAACAAAAAAAGATTTAATATCTTAAACATCTAAAGAATAGTCCCTTCTCCTGCAAAGTTAATATATATACTATTAAGATACAGTTCATTCTCACAACTATCTCACACCTATTTTATCAGAAGTACACGCTAGTTTCCAAAACATCTGAACACCATTTGCCATTGTCACCATCTACAGTCCACTGCCTAAATTCCCCAGCACAAAGGTCTACATCTTCAGCTGCTGGAGCACATCCAAGGAGCCTCACACACGGCTTGAGGACTTAAGAGAATCTCCTGCCTCATCACCCGATGTGTTTTGCATCTACATCTTCACTCCTGATTGTGCCACATGAGAAGAGACTTGATTTTGAAATTGTCAAACTAAAACAAACTGGTTAAAATGTATTCATGTATAGCAAACAGCTTAACTAAAATACTGAATTTATGTAAGGCATAGGACATTGAACTAAACCTACAGAAGACTAATTTCTAGTCATTCACTTGTACAGTTGTGGTTGCTGCTCCATTGCTGTCAGTGAACAACCATTTGATTCCAAGTAAATGCACTAACCAGTAGCATGGAAACCAGCCTGAGAGCTTGGAGTCACACGTATTATTCTGTAACAAGCATTTGAGAATTTTTTCCTCCTGAATGCTGTACTGTAGCAATTAAGAACATTAACACAAAATCTACACATACTTTAATGTGAGTTTTTTCACTTGTTCTCAGTGCTAATAGTAATTAGTAATTGATCAAAGGAAAAAAAAGTGAGACTAGTGTGGAAGGCCAAATATTTTCATCAAATAAATTCTAAATTTATTCTACTTCACCATTCCATGGCATAAAGTTCTGTGAAGTGTTGAATGTCAGATTTTTAACCCAATTTTCAACATCTACAGACACACACTGCTAATGCTTTATTCCTGGTGAAATTCACCTCAGCATGTTATGACAAGTAAACACGCAAAGCATCCATTTAAACTTGTACTCTGTAAAGCCAACAAATATTAACAGCTGTTTAAAATACACAACATTTGTCCAAAACCACCATATCAGGCAAAACCTAGACTAGGGTAAGATGAAATACTGACAGTTTCCATAGTAAAAGAACAAGATATCCCAATTTAGTTGTGCAGAATTTGCCAGTAAAGGATAAACTTCATTCTCCTAGAACCGAAGTCAAAACTGAACTCCCATAAATATTTCTTACATTAGCATTTTGAGAAAACACATTTAGCACTATTAAGCACACTACATATCCCGCTGAGATTTTACTTCACTTCTCTTTAAATATGTATTTAAGCAACTACAATTATATTAAGTGTTCCATATCTGCTGCCTTTACTAATATTTCACTAAATACTGTGCAGGTTCTGCATCTGTTCCTCCAGAAATACCTGATGTGCAGATGCCTCCTACTGTCGAACCTGAAATACTACAACCTGGAAAAAATGACTCTTGATAGAAAGTCTCTACATCTAAAGTCCATTTATTCCTTACTGATTTTTTTCCTTTTCTATATTCAAAGTTGATACAGCTAACAGAAATGTATGGTTGTTAAATACACTGGTCTCCTGTATCATCAGCTCCTTAACTTAAAGTAGTCAAAATTTTCTATGTGTAAGCTTAATTAAAAAGTAATTATGTTAAGGGTAATTAAAGTATTCATTTTAAACCCTGAAACATTGTTTTGGGAAACAACCATGATAGACTAAAAGGCCCATAATTTTACTAGTGTTCTCCTGGGTAATGAACCTGCAGACAGCAGCTTGACACCAACTATCAACAACAGGTTTCAGAGGGATGCTAAACACATCTTGAGTGACAACCCTTAAACATCATCATTTCTTCCATTGCTGAGAAGTGGCTAAAACAAAAGGTTAAAAGGGAAACTTAAAGGAAATACGAGCTGATCATTGTTGGACTGAAAGAAAATGAAGGAAAAAAATAGGCAAGGATTGAGAAATATGTGACAAATAGATGTGTTGCAATACGTGATATCAGTCATTAGACAATAAGTGGTTCCTTCTTAAAGCATTTTCTTGACCTTTACTATCTCCCAGGAGTTTCACTGAAACTTGCTGCTCACATAACACTGAAGTACTGAGCATGGGATCTGGGAGGCAGACTTTCACTTTTACAAATCCATCTCACTAATATGTGTATATACTCCAGAGTAAATCAGGCATAAATAGATGGAGAATTTACCATAACAAAATCAAAAGCACAGCACCAGGCCTTAGCATTCCCTATAACCCACAGCAGTACCAAATGAACTTTTATCAATGATCTGGATGAGGGGATTGAGTGCACCCTCAGTAAATTTGCAGATAACACAAAACCGGGTGGGAGTGTTGATCTGCTGGAGGGTAGAAAGGCCATACAGAGGGATCTGGACTGGCTGGGTCATTCAGTTGAGGGCAATTGCATGAGGTTTAACAAGGCCAAGTGCCAGGTCCTGCACTTGGGTCACAACAACCTCAGGCAGTGCTACAGGCTCAGGGAAGAGTGGCTGGAAAGATGCATGGTGGAAAAAGATCTGAGGGTATTGATTGACAGCAACCGAATATGAGCCAGCAGTGTGCCCAGGTGGTCAAAAATAGGCCAACAGCATCCCGGCTTGTATCAGTAATAGTGTGGCCAGCAGGACTAGGGAAGTGATTGTCTCCCTGTACTCAGCACTGGTGAGGCTGCACTTCAAATCCTGTGTTCAGTTTTGGGCCTCTCACTACAAGACAGACATTGAGGTGCTGGAGAGAGTTCAGAGAAGGGCAATGAAGCTGGTGAGGGGTCTTGAGCACAAGTCTGATGAGGAGCAGCTGAGGGAACTGGGGCTGTTTAGCCTGAAGAAAAGGAGACTGAGGGGTGACCTTCTTGCTCTCTACAGCTACCTGAAAGGAGGTTGTAGCATGGAGGGTGTTGGTCTCTTCTCCCAAGAAGTTATAGGATGAAAGGAAATGGCCTCAAGTTGCACCAGAGGAGGTTTAGATTGGATATTAGGAAAAGTTTCTTCCCAGAAAGGGTTGTCAGGCATTGGAACAGGCTGCCCAGGGAAGCGGTGGAGTCACCATCCCTGGGGGTGTTTAAAGACATATAGATGAGGTTCTTGAGGACATGGTTTAGTTCCAGTGTTAGGTTAACAGTTGGATCTATGTCTGCTTTAGGTAAGCATTAGCAATTTAAAGTCATTAACACCCTCTCCAAAACTTGCAGGGAACCAGTGCATCTCAAACAGAACAGAGCAGTTAAGAAACTAAACTGAAGGTGTGGTAGCAATGACCTTTCTGACCCATACCAAAAAGTCTTGGATTGCAGCAGGCTACATCTGCACAGAATGGAAGATGAAGCACTGCAGAGCTGAGTCTATCTACTCCAACATCTGTGCAGCCCCAACCTAGCAGGCTGTCAGGGCCATTACAGGCAGAAATGCCTTCATTATCACTGTCCCCTTTGTACTGAGGAGTTCAGCATTTTGTTTCCTTAAGCCACTGAGTATGTCACAGCACAATCCCCCTCCTCAGCACAATGGATCCGAGAAGCAACTGCTCCACAGATACCTCTGGAAATAGGAAACCTTTGGCAGACACACACAAACAGATGATCAGCTTAAGTTCCCTGTCAATTTCTGAATCAGGTCTACAACAGTGGGCCTTAAAACACAGAGGAAGTTTTACACACAAGCTTGGAAACAAAAGATGAACACATTCGATTCCTGCCGTCTTCTATGTTCTGCTCTGATTTTTCATTTAATGAAAACAAAGAGTATCTGCTATATCTCCTACATAGCTTGGGAAACATCACTTCCAAGAATCCAACAGATTCTGAGCTTAAGAAGCTAGTTAGCTGTAGAAGACACTGGTAAGAAGTGTTGCTATGCCTAGTGTTTAAATAACTCAAGGTAACATTTCTAAAGGCACCTGAGACCATCCTTTCCCAGACAGTAAAACTTTAGAATGCTAAGCTTAAATCTGGTCTACTACTTTGTAAATGGTAAAAAACTAATACAGTATCCTAAAATAAAGTTATACTAGATAGGAAGACACTTCAGTGCTAATGTAAACTAATCTACATTTGCTGAAAGTGTAGAATTACCAAGATGCATCCTTCTCCATCAAGCTCAAGCTCTAAGTGCCCTTCCCTCTCATCTAAAGTCTCGGTTAGTTCTCTTACCTCACCAACCCACCATTTTTCCTTAAGGTACTTCTCCCTCAATACAGCAACCAAAACTAGACAGAAGGCACCATTTACACCAACCTTAAACTCTGGTGCAGTACTTCAACAACTGACCACAAAATCCTATTTCAGTGACACATTTTCCTAGACTGAACTTGTTAACAAGGTAACTTCTCTAATACTAAATGAGGAGTTTCTCTGTAGCTGGTATAAATCCACAAGAAGTAAAAAGAATGAGTCACAAAACTCCAATCGATGTTGAAAGTTTAATGTTCCTGCTACAAGCTGCCTTTCAGAATTGCAAAGAGTGTCGATCACAAAACTACGTTGAGCACCAAAACAGTTTTTATTTAACCGATGTAATAAGAAATGGCACCTCCATTTATATGATTATGTCCTTCCTTTTGCTGCAGTCCGGAGAGCACAAGAGCTGCTGATGTTGAACTAGCAAGCCAGCCCAGAGAGAAACTTAGCAAAATCCACTGATGGAGATGGATTCATGGCTCTGGATCTTGCAGACTGCAGGTGAGCTTTGACATCTACCAACTCCTCTTTTCAAATATGGTACCCCATTGTAGGGTATGAAGATATTAATGAGAAAGCAATCAAAACAGACAATTTATTAAGAACAGCAACTTCTGAAATTCATTGGACAACTTTTAATAGAGCTTTCTCTTTTTAAGATACAGTTGCCAGATGCTGTTAGTAAAAATGGTCTAGATCTAAGTAAGGACTTCAGATACTTTTCATGTCCTGAAGTATGAACCCCAAAGCCATGAACTGACTGCTCAAGCTCATAACATGCTATCGGTTTGGTTTCTGCGTGCCCTGAAGTTCAAGTTTCAACTTTATCCTGGGAAACATTAATAAAAGAGATCGAGTGATATGCAAACACCTGGCAAGGTCAGTGCTTCAAAGGATAAGCATTTTATGTCAGGATTAATGTCAGCACAAGAACACAACTATATCTACTTTAACACACAGCTACCAGGCAATGTGATGTTAATTTTTCATTACTGTATTTTTCTATGCTATGATGTATGGGTTACCTAAGAGCACAGCTTTGACAGTAGTTTTTTTATACAGCTATAGATAACAAGAGCTCCTGCTCCCAAATCCATAAATATCTGGAAAGAAAGACGAAGCCTGGCAGGGATTCTGAAATGAAGTGTGGTATTTAAGTGTTCAAGGAATAAGAAAAAAACCAAACACAAACAAAACATACAGTTTAGTCAGAGCACGCTAAACCACCTTCCTCTCAGGGGGCAGGAAGATTCAGAAGGGCACTTGGGATAAGCCATATTTTCTATTACTTACCCTCCAAACAACAGACATGCTAGAGATTCTTCCACCAGCTCCATCCTCACGTGGCTGCTGCCTCCTGCTTGCCCTGCTCTTTTCAAACCTTTAACCCTTTATGGCTAAGTCAGTATATCAGTGGAAAAAAAAGTAGCTACTGCAGAAATAGATCCATGGCTAGGCTGGACCTTTTCACACTTCAAAAAGTTATCTGGGTACTTGCTTAAAAGACCAGAACTTCTATAGTTATGTGAAGGACAAGACTGCATACAGTATAGCAGTACCTTAGTGACTGGGAAAACTCCAGTGGAAGACTTCAGTTCATAGTTTCTTCAAGCTGAGCACATTCAATCCACAACTCATGAGGATAAGAGAAAGATCTACCCCATATGTGTCAGCTGACAATGAACATCCAAATATGGAAGAAGTATGAACCAGAACATACAAGCATAAGCACAGTGAACAGAATATTAGGTGTGGAGAGAAATTCCTTGGGATTTGTTTCTTCCTCTGCAGATGTTTGATATAGTGAGTACAAACTAGAATACAGCCAAGTTTTCTAGCACTCCCTTATGCTTGCAGGACAAAATTTTGTTCAGGACAACCAAGCCCTGTCTACACGGACTGGAAATTCAAGGCACCTTTCTTGGCTCCAGATTTCATACTAATAACCAGTGCTTCAGAGTCAGGTGCAGCAACACTGAAGTCCTTTACCAGATCTAGCCCCACTTCTAAAAACTAGTCTTCTCCAAAACGGCAGCATTGACCAATCACCAAAATTCTAGCTCAGATTCACAAGTACCACACTGCCAGTGGAAAGTATGGATCAAACTTTACAAACTATTTTGTTTGTTTTAAAATGCTGTATAATTTTTCAGTAACTCAACTTTTATTTCCAGGAAAAAGTGAACTGCAGCAAGAAAGATATGCCTTACCAGTTCACACATGCAGATACACACATCATAATAAAACAAGACTAGCTTTTGAAAATACTAGGTTTTATTCACACCCCAGTGGTAAACAATAACCTTAATATGATGACTAGGTTTCTTTTGTAGATCACTATGTCACATAAAATACAAAACCCATAGCATAAACAAGCTGACAGTTATGAATGTTTAATGTGGTCTCGTTGGAAATTAAACAAGTTATACTAGTCTTCTCAAGTAGTCAAATTCAAAATGCATCATCATCTCCTAGTTAGTACAAGTCACTGCCATTTCTATAACAAGGTAATGAAGGCACAGCTAGTGCAAGCAGACTTAAACCCGTTCAGACTATTGGGCTGAAAAATACTTTGGTTGGTTCTTCAGGAGAGAGTTTTCTCTAAAGAAATATTGGTCTCAGTTAACAGTTCTGATAATCTTCACAGCTGCAGTCTAATAGCTACGTGACAAAGACTTCACAAGAACCAAAACTATGTAGCAATGAATTAACATTCATGCTTTAGGGGATTTACTGCATTCTACATATTGGCAGAAAATTATACTGTTAAAATGCTAGGTAGATTGAACCTACATTTTAAACTGGTTCTTATGTGTTTGATTTTTTTTTTTTAACAAATTGGTTACTTATTTCTACCAAGATACAAAACATAAGGCTGTAAGTAACTAATAGTTGTGTTTAGGCTATTACAGTGCAGGTAATCCTCAAGGCCACATACACACTGCTTTCACTGCTGCTTGCATTCTGCTGGGTTTTGATCCTTCTGTTGAAAAAAGAGGAAATATCAGTTTAAAGATAGTGTTTTAAAAGAACTATTAATATTGCTAAGCATACTTTCTCAAGTCCCAGTATTCATGTTCTTCCATCATCTTTTCCCTTAAAGTAATTGCTTTGTATTAGTAACACCACTGCCTTTGGATGTGGAAGCATCCACATTGCATTTATTTTGGCTTTGTTAGTGCATGGCTATTATCCAGAACAAAAATCAGTTCAGAACTAAGTGTGGTGGGATAGTCTGAATGACACTAAAACTAGAACAAGGAGAAGTTATATACAGTAACGAAGAACCCAGCTCAGAAGCAGCATCCATGCTTTCTGCAGTTTGAGGCAAAAGAAACTTCTTGTGGTCAGTAACAAGGGCACGGCCTTACTCCAGAAGCCTCTGAGAGCAATGCGATGAAACACCAAATCATGGTACATTCCTAACACTCCGGAAATGTCTTTTGCAATAAAGTCCAGTTGTTAGAAAATTAACATGGCAAATTTCTGCTGTTATACTGAAACAGAAAAACAACAATATCTCACAGTAATAGGCAAATTTAAGGAAAATAATTTGGGGGGGCAAAGTTCAGTTGCAAGTTTTAGTCCACTAGCTTGGTCTGAATAGCTGTTCTCTAGCCCTTTGGCAGTTCTCTCCAAAACTGTCTTGCCCTTTCTCAGTTCTGTTTAGCCTCAAAAAGCAACCTGAAATAGTGGAAATAAGAAGCCCATCTTGGGAATTTTTAATTTTGATTCCAAAACGTTCTTGATAGGAAGCAATTTGAATACACTAGAGCAGAGGAAACCTCACCAACAGGTTGTACATTTTGAAAAATATTTCTGTACCCTACACATCTTTCTAGATACAATGCTAAGATTATGTAATTCTTTCAATAGTACTTTGATTATAGCTCAAACCATTCCTCCTGAAAAATAATACTGCCTCCTCTGAAATTGCAAGAACATTTTGCAGCAGATATTTTTAGTTCACACAGACTTCCTTTTCATGACTGCAACTTTCACCTACCACCATCAGATGCTTTCAGCCAGCCAAACGTGCCTTTCCCTCAGCCAGGAAAAAGCGCTATGAATTGAGTGGCTCGCAATCAATCACTTTTCCTGCAAACTGAACCTGACTAGTCATGTGCCCTTCCAATGCAGTAAGAAAGCTGCCAGTTGTTCTTGGCTGTTCACATTTTAGTACTTGGCTGTAGATGCATTCCTGAACCTTGACTCCTGCTACCTCAAGCAATAAAAGGCTTGCTGTTATCTGCCCTGAAACAGCCTCTGTTTTGTACTGTGCTAGGAAAATATGTGCCAGTCAGCTTGTGACATGTTCCTAAAAACTGAACCTGGATTACTCAGGTCTCTGCATGTCCTTAGAACAACTATAGAACATTTTAATCACTAGCAGTAACTTGCTGCATAACAAGTTTATAGAAAAGCAAGCCTGACTAAATTCAGTACTCAAAGCCAAGTTACTTTCACAAGATGATTCTTGGAGAAGGAATTCAAAAAGTTGCTCTACCAATAAAAGTCTGTCAGAACTGGGACTGAAACAGCCTCAGCCAAAACATACTCATCATATGAACTATTGAGTAAATACTTAAATTAAAAAAAAAAAAAAGATAAATCAGGATTTACATTTTAAGTGTGTATATGCATACACAAACTTCAAATATGCTTTAATTCCTTACTTTTGGGTCATATTCAGGATCATGTTCTTCATCTGCTTCTTCTTCCCCCTCCTGAAAGGAAACATTTGTTCAAATATCTCTAGCTTATCCACATGCAGCTTCCTGAGACATCTTCAAGAAAACTAAGATTATATTATAACCTTTAATACATTAATTACCACTTCAAGTTATGCAAACTGTGTTAGTTTGCCCTCCACAAAGCACATCATCTTTTGACATCAGTTGCAACTTAATTTGTAAATTACCTTAGGGTTGTCTTAATTTGCTTTGCGGTGATTGGTTTGTGTTTTGTGGGTTATTTTGTTTGCCTTTTTGATTTTTTAATATTCACCTTAGATCGACAAAATAATGTGTTGTACCTTACATTCATAAGTAATACTTAAATTTGTGTCCAGAGCATTCAAAAAGTAAAGGAATTCTTACTCTTATTCCACATAAACTACAAAAGAGAAACCATTTAAGTTAAGGCCTTACTTTAACTTACCTCATCATCTGCCTCTTCACCTTCTTCATCATACTAGGAAAGAAAATAAATAGTTTTGATAGTGTCATAAATGCAGTCATTCATGGCTCAAGTACAGCAAGATAAATCAAGTAGATGCCAGAGACTACATTGTATTATACTCTAAGAGAACTTCCTATACCTGACAGATTTAAAAATGCTTTATGCATCAGCATGAACAATATTCAGTCTCTCAGGCTATGCTCTGGTAAACTGCCCACCTTAAGTTCCTTATGTGCAACACTGGAAGAACTTATTAGACTCTGGCAACATTTCTGGGCAGTAGGGTGTCTCAAAGTCTAAGGCAATCTGTACAGTCAGTCACTTCCCTCCTCCTCGAGCCACAGGCTTTGGATTGAGGGCTACCATTTTACATTTTAAAAATTAATTTTAAGACTGGACTTATCTTAGCCAAATCAAACTATCAAACTATCCTTGTTTGTGTGGAGGCAGAGGAGAGAAAATATTTTACCCATATAAAGTTCTGGGGTTTTGTGGTTTGTTTTTTGAGCTTAGCTCCTTCAAAGTGCTTAATTCAAGCTTTTGCAGGGCTTGCCTTGAATATTTTAGCATACTTTGCGCTTAGCTAACATTTTTTAAGATAAGTGCCCTCCTGAAAGGATCAGGCTTGAATCTCAAAGGAACGTGGTAGCCCAATATCACTGTAAGCACACAGAAACTGATTTTTTTTCTCTGGCAGTTTATTATAGTTCTACCAAAGTATTGGATACAGCACCCTAGGAATGCCTTATACACAGAATTCTACTCAGACATCCTCTAAATGTTCAGCTTCTACCACTAATTCTGCCACAAAACTCTGAAGTCACTACTTCAAAGATGAAGTACTTTTGTGCTGCTCTATACTGAACACTCTAGGAAGCTCAGCTGAAACTAATATTGATACATCCCATTCTAAGGATACCAACAATGTAGGTCAGAAATTACCCAAAGTCAAAGCAGTATTATTTCAAAGTTTTTAGTGTTTTGAAAGAACATTATACTTACATCTTCATCATCATCTTCAATAGCTTCTCCTGTGAAGTACAATACTGATCGGGGAACTATACGTTCACGCAAGAAATGGCCTATTTCAAAGTCTGCAGCAAGGATTGCCTCAGCATCATCATCCTGCAATAAAAAAAAAACCCACACACACCACCACACAAAGAAAACCCAACATTATTTCCTAAACCATAAGTTGGTAACTACTTTTGACACAAGTTGCACAGATTTTTATGTGGTCAGATTTTTACAAATCCCATGTGCTGACTTATTTGGTTCAGGACTCAATTTATAGAATTGAAACTGTGAAACCAAGTTGTACACTTTAAACAGCCTACCTGCTCTATGCAGTAGGGAGGCTGCTTCTTCAGTAAGCTTAATTACACAAAATTGTAGCATTTAAGTTTTATTCTTCCCCCACTCCCAACTTGCTTTTGTTCTAAATAGAAAAACTGCTTAATACCTTCCATAAACTTTCAATTCATATGCACAATACCCTTAAGAACTAACTAGTAGTCAGGTGAGCCTACCTAAAGATTTTACAAGCTACTTCTAATTTCTACAGTGCATCTCCTCCATGATTCTCATTAGGCAACCCATTGTGAAGCACCTGAACACCTAAAAATACTCTGATCCAGTCCCAGGTTTTCACTCCTTTTGCTTACACACCAAGTGTTTTGCTGTTCCTCATCTGAGGAGTTATTTTGAATTTAAAAGGTGCTTTTTAAAAATAAAATTATGAGCACACAGCTCTTGGTGTCCCTGCCAACTGGAGTTTTAACAACATGCTTCTGGAGGCTTTAATCCGATTTCTCACTAAAGCTGCATGATAAAGCACTTAAGTGTTTTCAGTAATTTTTCTCCTTGGAAAAACATGGCTTATTGCCACAGTTTTCTACTAGTGAGCACACAAAAGTGGGCTCTTGCAGTTTTCTGTTCTTGTTTTATTACTTTGTCCAAGAGTTAATAATCTTGGGAAATTTTTAACAGCATAAAATACAAACCAGATACATGCAGCCATTAGAGAAGATCATCCAAACGATACCCAAAGGGAGAGACGACACCCATTAGACCAAAGGCTAATAACAAAGATCACTATATTTGTACAACTGTTAACAATTCACAAGGTAGCTTTCAGGAAGGATAAGCTGTTACAGTTTACTAAACTGAACTCTACCATCCAATTCAACAAATACTCCTAATGAAGAAAACTCAAATACCTACTATTCACACAAGTATTCTCAGTTAAATATAGAAACAGTTAAAACTGAAGCCGTTTAAGAAATTGCCAAACAATTTCAACAAACTTTGTTTATAAAAACATGAATTCCTTTACTGGTGTTTCCCCTCCACCCCCTTATTTAAAAAAAAGACAACTTACCAGGTCTCCACTTTCAGGAACTGTAGGAAAAAAATTAAATAAATAAGTGAATGAAGTACATAATATATCTAAAGTTAAGGCAGACAAACTAATATTCAGTTTACCTTCAGGAGGACTAAAGAAGTTGAAGAAAGAATCATTAGAAACAGTTTTTGTCACGGTTCTAACTGTTCCACGACCCTTATGTTTCTGCTTCTTCTTAATGGTTTTCAAAGTAACATTCTTCCCTTTTTTCCAGTCTATTTGGCAACTAGAGAGGAAAGAAAAATAAAAAACCACAACAGCCACTTAATACCATTCAACTTGTTACAGGTACCTACTGAGACTATAACAACTGCAAGGCATACAGTGAATATAAATGTTAAGGTAGTGTTTATACAGTGCTATCTTTTAATGAGTTTATACTTGAGAACAAAAGTAACAGGTTCATTTTTAGGATTGAAGTTTTTTCATCTGAAAGTTTCTCTTTCCCCACTCAATCTCTGAAATACCAATTTTAATCTGCTACCAAGTTCTACTTAGTTTACTATCACAGACTGGTGTCACATAATTTTTCGTGCTACCTATCCATTATAAGGTAATGTCATATTTGGTCATGCTAGGTATGCCAAGGTTTACCACACCTATAATTGTAATCAATAAGCCCTTAAAATAATGCATCAAGGAGGAATGTAATTTTTGGTTGGTTTTTAGCTGTTAGTTTATGGGATTTTTGCCTCTTTATTTTTCACAACTCTATCCTGCTAAATCATGCCCACAGGCTTGTCTGACACGCAGAATTCTGGGGACATGTAAGTGAAGAAGTCACATCAGTAAGACCATTCACATGTGTGGAAGTTTCTGATTAGATGCCTTTAAAGACTCAAAGGAAGGAGATGAATTGTTTGGCGATAAGAAGAGGCTGTCTTAACTAACACACAAAATGAGGACTAGGAATAAATCATGTTCACTGAAGCAAAGAATCATCTTACAGTGATCTCGGCCAGGATTTACGCTTTTCAAAACCAGTCTGAACTGTAGAAGACAAAACAGTTTGATTGAAACTACTCAAGAACTTAAGACTAAATCTTACAGGACATTTGCAGAAATATATTACATTAAGTGACTGGAAAATGAAGTGGTAAATAAAAGCCAGTATCAATAACTGCACGGTAAGGTGTGGGTAAAACCAACCCTGACTACATAATGATAGGCTCTAAATTAGTTATCATCACTCAGATCAGTCAAAACATTAGAGACATTAAGATGAAAATAACTGAACGGGTCACAAAGCACAGAACCCTGATGTACCCATAAGGCTAATTACATACAAGTCTGGTTTCTTTTGTCCTTCTGTCCACAAGAAAAAGAGTATGTACAGAATAAAGAGATTTAGTCTGAGGAATAACAGCTAATTTAGAACAAAAGAGGTCACAGAGAAAGGAATGTGACAGATCTTTAAAATCACGAGGAACCTGGAGTTAATAGGACATGACTGCTCTCCATTTCTCAAACACAGCTGAAAGACACTCAGAGGCACATCCAACAGTTATAAAACAAACTGGACAAGAACAACATAGAAAGTAAAACTGTAACAGACTTCCCAAAATGCTGCATGTCAAAAATACAAAAGGATTAAAATAAGTCATCAAACAAATTTTGGAAAAAGCTGTCAAAGTGTAGAAAAAGATAACACCATCCGTCTTTCAATTCCACTGTAGTGAACGCAGAACAGTATTTCTAGAGAAATACTGATTAGATTTTGTATTTATAAATATATATATATATGCACACACTCTATGTACTTCAGGTATGCTTTCCATACAGCACAAGAGCTCTCGATCACCATGTGTAAGAAATCAGAAAAGGCAAAAAGACTGGTGCTGCTGAGTAAAGACCTGCTGGTCAAACCAAAGCGCAAGAAGGAAATGCAGAGGCAGCAAGCAGAGACAGGTAGCCTGGGAAGTGTACAGGGACATTGCCTGGTTGGGTAGGGATGGGGTCAGAAAAGCCAAGGTGCAGCTGGAGATGGAGATAAACCTAACTCACAAAAACATAAGGAGAAAACCAGAGTTCTCAACAACTTTTTTGCCTCAGTCTTCACTGGCAGTCTCTCTAAACAGGACAGGTATTGATTTGATGGATGGACTATTCGGTGGATAAGGAATTGGCTGGATTGTCGCATCCAGAGACTAGTAGTCAATGGCTCAATGTCTAGATCGAGATCAGTGATGAATGGCGTCCCTCAGGGGTCCGTACTGGGACCAGTACTGTTTAATATCTTCATCAGCGACAGTGGGATCAAGCACACCCTCAGCAAGTCTGCAGACAACACTAGGCTGATTGGAGTGGTTGACATGCCTGAGGGACAGGATGCCACCCACAGGGACTTGTGCAAGCATGGGCTCATGTGAATCTCATTAGGTTCAACAAGGCCAAGTGCAAGGTCCTGCACCTGGGTCAGGGCAAACCCCAGGATCAATACAGGCTGGGGGATGAGAGGATTGAGAGCAGCCCTGCAGAGGAGGACTTGGAGGTACTGGTGGATGAAAAGCTGGACATGAGCCAGCAGTGTGCGCTTGCAGCCCAGAAAGCAAATCATATCTTGGGCTGCATCAAAAGGAGTGTGGTCAACAGATCGAAAGAGGTAATTCTGCCCCTCTGCTCTGGTGAGACTCCACCTGGAGTGCTGCACCTGGCTCTGGAGCCCTCAGCACAGGAAAGACATGGACCTGTTGGAGTCCAGATGAGGCCACCAAGATGATCAGAGGGCTGGAACACCTCTCGTAAGAGGACAGGCTGAGAGAGCTGGGGTTGCTCAGCCTGGAGAAGAGGAGGCTCCAGGGAGACCTTACTGCAGCCTTTCAGTACTTAAAAGGGGCCTGTAAGAAAGATGGGGACAGACTTTTTAGCAGGGACTGTTGTGATAGGACAAGAGGTAATGGTTTTAAACTAAAACAGAGGAAATTCAGGCTAGATACAAGGAATAAACTTTTTATGATAAGAGTGGTGACCAGAGAGGTGGTAGATGCCCCATTCCTGGAAACATTCAAGGTCAGGCTGGACAGGGCCCTAAGCAACCTGATCTAGTTGAAGATGTTCCTACTCATGGCAGGGAGGGTTGGACTAGATGAGCTTTGAAGGTCCCTTCCAGCCCAAACCATTCTATGATAAAATATATAGTTTTATATATTGTACTGAAAAACACTAAAAAATTCAAGTTGATCCCAGTCGTTTACAAGTTATTATGTAGTGATATCTTTTTTAGCACCTTCCCAAGATGCTGAAAGTCTACAGTTGGATAATGCTAAGGAGGAAACTGTTACATGGCCTTAAAGTTACTTATTAGCACTTACCCCGTACAACCCATGATTTCTGGTCCATCAAAGGAGAAGGGATCAGAATCATCTGGCTCTGACCTCATTCTATACGTCTTTGTCAACACTTCATTTGTGAAGTAGTCGTTTGGTTCAAAATGAAATTCTAATGTGAAACTCTTGAAAAGAATTGTAGAGCGATAAATTCAGCCATTTAGTAATATATACATTTAACTTCTAAGTACCTAAAATCCAAAACCAAAAATACACATGCAACAGAACATATCCTTGCCTACCAATACTGAAGCAGCACATATACGTAACTTATTCTGCAATTTGGTGCCCAAGTTGTACAGTAAATATTCAAATGTTTTCATTGAACATGTTGATCTTGTGCTTATTACTTAATATACTGCTTGTAGTAATGACACAAGATCTCCTGGTGAACAGCTTTCCAGGTTCTAAGACAGAGATAGCTTGCTAAGTTTTAATATTTTAAATTGAGAAGTTACCTGCTTTCTGACAAGGAAATTATACCCGATTATAACACTTACACAAAAGGTTCCTGAAGGTATCAAAATGTAAAGGTGAAACTTAGTTACTTGGCCTTAATATCGGATGACTAACTCATCAGAATTTGAAGGTTAAATTAAGTACAAATTCATTCATATGATACTGCAAGACTAGTACTGGTCCTTGTACTGTTCTTCAGAAGACAAGCAGCAGCTGCATATTTTTCACGATCGCCATAAGACAATTGGCTATCACAGACCACACTACTAATATACAAATATAAGTCTTAAGATAACAGTAATAAGTAATCTTGTTTAAGAAGTTCAACTAACCATAGGCTGTCCAACTTCTGAAAATTTCACTTTGATATCTTTTAAGTGTTTCAGGATAGGTTCATCATGTTCCTGTAAAGACGACACAGTTTATTCAATTTTCATAACATTAAATTGTATACAGATTTAAGACCCTGCAGTGATAAAGAGCCATATTTAGATTCAGTCTCACACTGGACAAGAACCTGGTTACAGAACAAACATTTTCATGAATGTGACCAGCAGGTGGTGGTAGGGAAGTAGAGATGGCAACAGTGGCTGTATAGTTTCCACTGCAGTACACAACCTAAATCTGTGGAAACACCCAGTACAGTTTTTACCAATGTTTAACATGCATCTCACACACTCCTATGGGCACAAAAGGTGCATTAGTAAGGTAAAATAAGTTCAACAAATAGCACAGTAAAAAGGTATTTCAGAGTTCTGTGTGCTCTCAGTTGAATAAAGTACGATATGACACCCAAGTTACTTGTTCCATTTTTGCTCTCCAACAGACACACAAAGCAATGTACTGTTTCTACTCCTTTGTTAAAGACACTTGGATTAAGTACTAATGCAACTTTAAACAAGTCTGGAGCACCACGTACCTGAACCATATCACTAAGCAAGTCCACATTCTTGAATACTGTCAGCCAAAACTCAGGAATTCCTTTAGGGTCTTCTTTTTCTTCATCTTTTTTTTCCTCTTCAAGCTTGGCTTTATCTTTCATTTCCTCCTTCATAGAATAAAAATGTTAGTTTTTCTTAATTTTAAAAGAGTGCCCACAAGATTCATTAAGAGTTTTATGTTGATACCAGCACAGATGAAATTTCATATGCATGCTTTAAGCAAATCACCTAATTTTTTTTTAATTTTAGTTACTGTACTGAATCTTGTTTCATGCTAAAGCATGAGATATTGAGAACTGATTAAGATACTCACTGAAATGTCTTCTTCGACATCTGCTTTCCATTCACATTCTTCCTCTGTAGGTTCGTAAATTGCATTGATGATTTCACTTCGCTAGAAGATTAAACCAAGAATATTTTTGTATTTCCTCATCATTCAGATCAGCAATGCTCTAACCAGTAAATTCCTAATCCTAAAGTTACACAATTAGTAATACATTAACTATTTATCAAAACATTTTCTTCTGGCCCTGTAAGATGACTCTGTAGCTATGAGCTTTTCAACACACCAAAATAAGCACTAAAGTTCCAGAGAGGTTACCATACCATCTGACATCTGTTCAATTAAAAAGATGAGGCCTGGTATATTAAAGTGATTTCAGTAACCATGGAACAGACTGAACCTTTCTCCCCCTTCATCTTAGTTGATATTCACATGGACAGTCAAGTGGTGTCAACTGAATTGAATTGGCACATATGAGACCAAAGTAATTCAGAACATGCATAAGCTTTCAGTTTATGTTCCCTTGTGTTTTAACTAAAGCTTTTAGGTATAAATCAGATTAGCATTAAAATACCTTGTCAAACAAAGGTTGATAGAGAGCAGCATACTTTCTTTCCAGCTCATGAACTTCCTCATAGAATTTTGCTTCTATCTGTGCACATTGAACTTGAAGGTTCTTGAGAGCATTCACACGTCTTTTAACAACTTTTGGCAAGCTGAAAAATTCAGCAACAGAACTGTTACTAACACAGCATTCTAAGCACATATTGACCCCTCCTTATCCAGCCCCCTTGCAAGTTAGCTGACTTGCATCAAAACAGATTTTACACTCTATTATAAGTTTTAGAAAGCTGCACAAATCAAAACTATGACCCACTGAACCATGCAGATTGAAACTGTTAGCACAGGCCCTTAAACTAAGGCTTAACCTCAGTTTGAAACAGAGCATTCCAAAGACCTGGGTCAATCATGAGACAAACTTGTGCAATTAAACTTCATACTAAAAACAAGTTTTACATTAGCAATGAGTAGCATAGTAAATTCATATAATTGAGCATAATTAAGAAAGGTCATCATTAATTGGCTTAGTTTTATGAAAGTAAGTTTAGGACAATTGACTTAGTCTTTGCTTAAGGAAGTTAATCTTCAAAATTCACATTTGTTTCACTGAGGAAAGCAGCTGGTACTACTGTCTAACACATCAACTGTCACTCCCAAAGTGAGCCAGAGCTGTTTTGCTAAATGAGCCTCCATATTATACATGTGTAAAAGGAAAGCAATTAATGCTTTAACTTTAGTAAAATGTGCTAACACAGACTTACTGTTAGGACAGAAAGTTACCTACATCAAGGCTACTGATGAGATTCACAGGGTAGATTGCTGACAGCCTCCCTTGCCTGTGAGATGGGCCAAACCCCAGCACATGGCTACGGAGATTACCATGCTAACTTCCCATATTTATTTTATTTAAGCAGTTGTGCCACGTTATTTAGAACACAGTATTAAAGAACTGCTTTTGTTAGGACCAGCTCCAGGCTAGAGGAAGTAACCAAGAATATATTAGCTTAAACATTGTACTACTCGAGCTTTCTTACCTCTCTTAGGTAGGACAAGGATACGTTCCAGCATCCTTGTCCACTTTTAAAATGCAGAAACCTCTTCCCCAACAGCTTTATGCTCAACATGAATATACTATTTGTGGTTACTAAGGTAATGCATATCACCATTACATCCATATTTCCCTTAACCTTCCAATTCAGGCAAAAGTATATCTGCTACACGGACTACCAAAACCATTTAAATTTAGTCATGTATGCTCATAAAGGGTTGATAACATTCTTGTTACTCTGACATTTTTCCAGCAGTTAGTCAAGTTAATCACTTGCTGTAATTTTATCTTCAAGTACAACATCAGAACTAATAGCAGCTTAAGTAGCAAGTTCAGTTAGTTCAAGGAAAAAAAAAAGCGTTAAGGAAGAAAACTAATCTAACCACACAAATAAGTCACGGAACAATTGACCACTTAATGCCACATGCATATATCAAGACTAAGAGTACTGGTCCTGGGAAGTGAATATAAAGCACTATGAAATTTCTTAGAGGTAGCACCATCCGTGTAGCATGTCCAACTCTGGTATGTCAGGCTAGAGATTTTAACCCCTTTATTAGAGAATCTAGTATCTTTTTCATGTGTCAAAGCTGCATTTCATCACGGTCCATGCCAACCAGTTGAAATTTCGCAATTTGTACATCCACTACGTTTATCATCTTTGTCCTTTTCAAAAAGAAGAAAGGTAGTTTCATGAAAGAGACAGCTTTTACAAAGTAAACCCAAAACAGAAAAGCAGACCAAGAAATCCAAACTGAACTGCACAACGGTGGCAAGTAAAACCTGTTGCTCTGAATACAAGCCACTAGCAATTATTATGATCACACAAGAAAACAACCTCCTACGAGAAGCTGAGGGAAATTCTAGTCTATGAGAGCAAGTTTCATTAAAATTATTGTGGCCAGGCACAGGTGAGGAGGTAAGTTATTGGACAGCTACCAAGCAATTAGCAGATTCTAAGCCTGAGCAGACAGATGTTTTCTGAGAACCTGTTTAGTTTCCTACCAGCTTATGCACCTAGTTCCTTAACAGCCCACATAACAGGCTTTTAGAATCCCCCATTCCTGATGACTTCTGTGCCATCTCAATGCCTAGACTGTAGTTAAATAAGATCAAAACAATACTTGCAAAGACACATAAGAGGCACCTGTAAAGCACGGTTAAGTCAGCATGCATATGTTGCGAAAGTGCACACTCGAGTTTACACACATTTTCAAGTTATTTTTGTAATGCAAGTTAGGTAAGCATTTGGTACATGGGCAGAGTTGCAATACTTTTGTGATAATGCACTACTGTACTTGGAATTGATGAAGAAATGGTACAGTATCTTAGAGAGCAGCTGACTAGAAGAACGCCACATAAATCAATGTTACCACTTTTGTTCACTCTTAGATCAAGGACCTGAAAGATTTGTAGAGGTTAATTAACATCTGTTGAAAAACAGAAGAAAAATATTTGGCATAGAAAGCCTGTAGTGTAAAGCATCTAGACAAGAAAGAACCTGGGTACCATTTGACTCCGTGCTCTTTCTTGGACCAGTATTTATTAGTGATGGCTGCTGGTTAAATGGGCTTTTCTTCCATGCTATGGTCTATAACAGGAACGTGGTATGAGTAGGAGTAGCAGCAGCAGAACGCCTGTTACTCAGTAGCTGCCCCAGTTCAAGTCAATAGCAATGTAGGAGCCCATCACAGCAAGACAGTTGTATGTTTTATTATTCCTGTGGATGGTGCGAAGTGTTCATACACCATCAGAAATTACATAAGAGAGCCAGAAAATTCTACCTGCTAACACAGATAAAGAAAATCTTAGCAAGAGATTGTTTCAAGTTTTGCTACATAAGGAGACCACAGGAAGCACAGATATACACCATCTGTAATTTTATTAGCTCCCAGTTACACTCTAACAAAAAAAATGACTATTAGAGACACTAGGTCTCGAAGTATTTGACCATACTTAAGATAACTGGTGTTTCTTGATAAAGACAAAGCTACAAAAGACATTCCAAGTAGCAGGAAAGTATCTTTTATAAGTGTGCTATGTTATCACTGTGGGGGATAAGGTCAGCCACTGTAAATATTTTAAGATTTTTCTTCATAAAAGCCCAAGTAAACACTCTTCAATTCTGATATGCACTACAGGCAGACTATATTAGTTTTCCTGCTATCTGGGCAGCACAGTAGTTTATTACTATTAATGTTACAGACAATAGTACTCATAAAGCAAAAAAAAAAAAAATTATACCGCTCTGCTCATGCTGAACAAGTACTGTACCTTTCTATATATCCTGTAGATGTTCCTACCAGACCATCAAGTCTTTCCTGAAGGGCTGCAAGAATCTGAGGATTTTGCATCATCTGCACAGTCAACTGCCGAGCTGAATTAAAGAAAATTATGTGAGTGCAAAGGGCATCTTTTGGACTAATCTTGAAATAAAAGCTACTCAAATACTACAAAAGAGCAGTAAGTTTACTATATATCCACTTGTAAAAAGAAACATAGGCAAAGTACTTCAAACACCTCTCCATTTTGGAAGCATGGATCAACTCCATCCTATTCTGAAAATGGAAACAGCACCTGAATTAAAATGGCTACTACTCAGCAAGCTGAGCTTTTTTGTTAAAATGGAAGGTTTTATATCATGCCCCTAAAAGCATGTTTTGCCTTGACTGTTTTTATTTTGAATTCATTAAGGAATGGGAAGGTAGAAGAATGTGCTTTTACTTTAAGAAGGGAATAAAAACTGAAATTGAGATTTTCCTTCCATTCCAGGTAAACAGGAAGAAACGAGACAGATTCAGACTTACGTTTAAAATTGCTTTACAAACCTATGTTTACCTAACTTTTCCTGCAAAAGAATTATTCATTAGAATAGTCTGACACATTATTGACTGCAGAGTATCAGTACTAGGGTCCCTGAAGTCTATCATTTACATCACCTTTAGAAAGCACTTTGTCCCAATGGAAAACCTGTTTCAAACTACAAGACAGATTTACTACAAGGTAGAAGTACATTTAAAAACCACGAATTCCTAGCCTAAGTGTTCTCATCATCCAAATTAACATCAACTCTAACTTCTGCTCAAAATCTGTGCCTCAACTCGCAGAAATTAATTTCACTACTTCATATTTTTTAATAAGAATTTACGATCAGTTTTTATCGTGCTGGTTTTGCCTTCTTCCCCCATCCTCAACATCTACAGATAGGCAAACATGTACTTTGCATTCCTTATAAGATATCAGGTTTATATAGCATTCTTCTGACACCTTCAAACTACAGTGAAGCTTCGGAATCCTTTCTGATATACAAAGCTTTTGGAAACAGCATACCATTTTCCTTTTCTACGCCCTTCAGTACGGTAACCATATGTGAATATTCTCTTCCACTTTTGTGTCCTAGCACTGAAATTACATGCTGAAAAGTTATGTTTCAAGCAACATCCAAAATAGTCCTGTTTTTCCATAACAATTGCAATCAGTTTATATTTTTGCAGTACAAGCTGTAATTACTTCTTGAAGGTATTACCTCACATTAGTCAACACTATTCTTCTTGACAATTTATCTAGTTCTCTCTGGTCTTACTATTCATTTTACTTTCCTATACACTTGAAAACCTACCTAACTGTGCCATTTGAGTACGTTGCCAGTTATTCTTTAACACCAAATCAGTATACACATGGTGCGCCAATGCCAACAGCCACATTCCCTGTAACTAAAATCTGACCACATAGTCTGTTTTGCAAATTTGTGGATCCATGAACACTATGTCTTCAGAGAGGTTTTTTCCTAAAAGCCTGACTGCTATACTTATTATCCACAGAAAGACATTTGACATACTTAAAAATGAAACTAATTTCAAAAAATAAATCAGTAAAATACAAGGAAAATTGTGCATAAAAAAAATACTAGAAAACTAGACAAGCAAGAATTATGGATGCAAAAGAACCGCTTAACAGTGTCAGGCTTCCCTACTACTGAAAAAATGTTTCTGATTTATAAAATTCAATTTCCCTCCAAGATTCCTATAGCATAATTTGCCCTTAGATACTTGTCTACAATAGCTGGGATTAATCACTAAAAATACACATTATTCACCCCTGGGTTGCTTTTGGACACCTGAAAACCTACCATTTAATTATTATAAGCTGTTCTTCAGCTGACCAGTGTGCTCCCCACAATTTTGCAGTCCAGTTTTGAAAACACTTTTTTCAATAGATACAGCAAAGCCTCTAACATCATCTTGAGCAAAATTATGCTACTTTAGTGTTATTATTCTGTTCAAGCAGTCACATAATGTGGCACTATCGGTGGTAGAAATAATTTTATTATTTATTTATTATTAGTTATTTCTCTTTTGGCTACTTGCTCTTCAGATTCTAACCATGCCTCCAATGTTTAACTACAAAGTATGAGTAAGACAGTTCAGCACAGACAAAACAAGTATTCTGATACATGTTAAGGTTTTTTTGTTGAGGGGAAAAAAAAAAAAAGGATTTATTCATTTTAAAAGTGGCAACACTAAGCATGATTTTTGTTCTGTTCACAATCTTAACAATTCAGCTGCAAATTACTAAGCAACTGATCAAAAAATAAGAGATGCGCACACACATGTGCACCTGATTTTCTTCTACCCGAAGCTTCACTTTTTAAAACTTTCTAACTGTTGTTAGTTTTGAAAGAATCTAGTCACATACCCACAATAATCCTTTCCAATTATTTATCCTTATAAGTGGCCAGTGCTGCATGAACTGGTACTAACCATGACTAAAATAAAGGACTGCAGACAACTAATAAAAATCACACAACTGGAAAAAAGTCCTTCAGAACTTAAATAGTTATGCATCAGTAGTTATGTTTTACCATTTCATATTGTTTTAAGCAGTAAAAACCTTGTAACATTAATTAGAAAGCATGTATGCAGCTGTTTAGAAACTCTTGTTTTCAACATTACCTTTGTTGTTGGCATCTTCACCAGTTTCATCATCTTCTACTTCTTCAACATCTTCCATATCCTGTTGATCAAGTTCAGACTGTTCTTTGCTATTAGGAATATTCAATAACAGGATCAAGAAGTTAATTTTACAAAATACTATAACGAGCCTAAAGAACTCAAGTTAGAGATCATGTGGGTAGAGGCAAACTGTTGCATTAGTTTTGATCTATGACAAACTAAGAATCTTAATAGCCAAAGTCAAATTTGTCTTCATAGATTCAAGTTTCACATTCGACAATCTCAGAACAGTTTAAAGAGCTAGCAGCTTTGCAGAATTTTGAAGACTTCTTTTTATAAAATAATTCTTTCAGCTCCTGTTGATATCAATTAGTCAAAAGCCTCCTTCTGCTCTACACATTCTCTTTGTTAAGATGCACAGGCCCTGAGTATTGAGGATATGTTCACCTAATCTTTACATAAAAGACCATGCAATATGAGCATTTGAAATATAGAAAAACCTATGCTCAGTGAAACAATAGTAATGGGCAGTACTACTGGTTTCTCCCCTCCAGAATTCTAACCAACATAGTAAGTTCACTGGTGCCTTGTCCCAGTTTTAGATTTACTTACAATTAAGACCCCAAATCCATTTAGCACGAGCAACTCAAGCTTTTCTCCCACATGATGTAAACCTCACATCTTGTCACCATGCCAAGATCACTACCTAGACCACGTCTACTAAGTTTATGGAGATCACAGCCATCTGAAGTACAGTGTATGACACAGTCAGAGCCTCAATAATGTAGATTTTACTTACTTGTCTATGTCTGCCATTCTTCTAGATTTCAAACCCTAGGGAAAAAAACAAAAATCAGCATTTGACTTCACTTAAAAGGTCTACAAGCAAGTGCTATAATGCTAAAAAGGAAAGGAACAACCACCATGTCAGCCCTAATAAACAGGACAAATACTTATTATAGTCTGAACAGTGGCATATATCCCATGCATTTTTTGAGGCCTCACTCTAAAGCATACAGAAATATTTTAAAACTTTGTTTTGGTTTAGAACCCATAGATTTATTCACATAAATTGAAGTACCAGCAAAATGCCATGTTGCATTTTGTACTATAGGACTGTACTAATATCAAAGATCGAAAACTAGTCCTGTCCAAGTATGAAGTTGAAGTATAACTTGAGAAAAACAGAAGCAAAAAAGGTGCTAGAACTCTTTTGGTAACCATTTACTCATTTCCAGCATGTAATTGCAGGTAGAGGATACTTAGAGCTAAATCTTTCTTTTAATACTAAAGACACTTTTTTGTGGATTTAGTTTTAATCTCAACTTTACAAAAATCAATCCAAGTAGTTCCTCAGAATACCCATAGAATTGCAACACGTAAAAAAAAATATTTGATGCCAGGTGCCAAGCTATTTAACACAACTAATTTCCACGTCCTAACTGATCAGAATTTTCTTAATTATCTCAGTATCATCGCAAACACATTCCAGTAACTAGAAATATTTTATGTTGAAACTATTGAAAATCTTCTATACCATGAAACACCTATATTCTCAAACGTACTACAAGATGAATAACATTTTCTACCCGCAAAATGGTACTTAGGAGTCTAGTGTCCAAAAAGATGTCCCCGACTTCAAGCTACCCAAAACAATACTACACAAAAGAAAACACTGTCCCATTACTGCCATCTTAGGTCCAACGGTTCCAGGAGACACGAAGTACCAAGAATCCCCTAGTCCAAGAAGCAGGGAAACCACTGCTTTAGAGTCCCTCTTTTAACTGCTGTCCAGTAAACTAAACAAGCTCAAGTTTCTTTCAGAAAGTTCAACTCCTCATAACGTGTTCCAATGAGAATTTTAGTAAAAGCATTGGCAGCATGTGTTCCAGAAAATATGAAAACTGCACTCATCTATCCAAAGTGTGAAACACAAGAGCACAATCTTAGCAAGATCAGGATGTTAACAGTCAATATGAAGAGACACGTGAGAATCTAAACTTCATAATTTAACACCTACACTCTAGGTAGATATAATAAAAATATATTTTTCCAGTGTCATAACTACTTCCCAACAATTACATGGGAAGGAAGTATCCAATGTGTTAATTTAGGACCACAACTTTACAGTGTCAATGAAGTATTTAGGAGACTACACATAATCAAAAAAAGGTTAAATTCCCTACTATGTAGAAAAACTAAGTAACCAACTACTTGTCAATTTATTTCAGAAAAATAACACAGTATTTGGTATCAAATAGGATGGCAGTGCTGCTACAGATCAGGACAGCTAACAATTCAGTAAGAAATCCAAGAGTTCCAGTAAAACTTGACTCATATTAAGTTTACAAAATTTGGATCACTTCAGGTTTACATATGGATGGCAAGATGTCTATAAAACTATTTCAAAGACTCTACTTTGGATATCATTCTCAAAAGACAGCATGGACTGAAGACCTATAGAAACTGAAAACATACTACAATTACCACTCACATTTAGATCTCTCCTTATTTCTTGAGAAACCTAAAAATTAGCATTATTTCTGATTTGCAAAAGATTTTATCCAAGCAAAACATGCAACTTTTTCCTTACACATTTCCTCTTAACTTTGTGTTCATGCAGGACCTTTTCTAGGAGACTGGTAGTATCACCGTGCAAAAAAATACGGGATGCACAGTACACCTGCCTTGTATGATCATACATTTCTATGCAAATGTGACAATGTTCAAACTGTTATTGCTCCTTGCAGAGATTAACATTTCTCTCTCCATTCTCCTCATCAAATACAGCTTCACTTTCCACAAAACTTGAGGCAGTTCTTTTAAAGGTACAGCCAGTGACAACACAACCCCTGTTGTCTCACCAAGCCAGTGGGCTAGATGAAAGAGCAGCTGAAACAACTTAGATACAGGTTTGCTGAAACAGACCAACATCTACAGTTCATTTAAACACTTTTTTCTAAATGAGGACACAAGACTGGCTATGACCAAGTCATGCCTAAAAACTTTCAGAAGTATCCATCCCATCTCCAACAGCAGCAGATACCTAGGAAAAAAAAAAGTAATGACATGGAAAGAATTCCTCCAGAAATTCTTCTAGCTTTCAATCACATTGAAAACACACCATTAAAACATCATCAAAACAAACCAAACAAACAAACAAACTTTAAAAAAAAAAAAGGAAAAGGAAACCCACACAAACACCACACTGACTCAGGAAGTGCACGTATTTGACAATCTCATAATAAATATTTATTTCATAAACTAGTCCTCATCTTCCCTGAAACTGCAGGTAAACTGATATCGCTCAAGTATCAAAGCACTAAAATTCTGTTTCTGAGTTGCAACATTCAGCTCAGAGATCATAACTAAGTCAAATTTTTCTATGCTGGGCAACACTGTAGCAGAGGAAGTTTTACCAGAAGTCCCCATGTTCTTGAATTCCTAGGCAGGCCCTTGTTTTCACCAGTCTGAACAACTATCTTTCATCAACAACTTTCATCTTTTCACTGTTCACCTCTCTTTTAAGATCACTTTGACAATTCTAAAGGCATTCATCTCATTATAGAACCCTGTGAAGTCCAGCATCTGCCTCCCCTTGTTGCAAGGGGCAGTTACCCTCTGCTTAAACATTCCATGCAATCTATGCCAACAATGTATGTTTTCCGACTATGTCCCAGTTTACTCAAAGACTTTGGATAACATACTTTAAAGACTTTTTGGAAATTAAAACAGACTGTATCGAGCAGCTACCAACTTCAGTGCCTCCCTCCACTGTGTTCCTGTCTGCCTTAACCCATTTTTCCTATTCTTCTTGCATGAGTCTTTTCATGTCTCATCCTTTAATCTTCCCCCCCGCTTTTTACACAACTCAATATCAAAACATTTGCAGTTGGACCAGTTCTTCTGCAAACTGAGGAGATACTACTGTTTGTCATGACTCTGTCATCTGCCAGCTCTGAACAGTTCTTGTGCGAGGAGGCTATGAGGCATAATGCCAAGAGAACTACATTGGCAGACATTTAGACTAATCTGTGCAACCCACTAGCATGGATATATAGTTGCATCATGCTTAGTTTGTTGTCATATACCTAAGCAACCATAAGCTTCTCTGCAAACACATTTCTACTGGTTCAAAAAAAATAAAACAAACCACACACCACCTGTAGAGGCAGAAAAGCACTGAGAAAATGCATTAAGAGCAAACACCTTCCACTGTTACTTCACACCACCTAATACGAGGTCCCAGCCCATTAGCGAGAGCTTCAGATACGATCTATACCACAATTAGCAATACTAAAACACCACTGAAGTACTTATTTTGCAGTATCTCCCCAAAACTAATTATTTTGATGTAGTACTCTATCACTCAGCTTTCCACAAGAAAGACACAGCCATCCTTCCCAGTTTGTTTCATAGGTGCACTTAAGATTGTGAACAGCAGCTGCACCTTGGCATGTGAGCAACAAGAAGCATTCACTGGTGTTTCTCCTTGAAGTAGTCCCTGGGAGATATCAGTTCACCATTACCAGTGCAGGATTATAACAAACCTGGCTACAGCTGGTGTGTTGGTGTTACTTCAAGCCTCGGTGTCTAGGTGGCTGCTTTGGGCTGAGATACTACTTAAAATCTAGGCCCCCTGACCGCAAGAAAAGATTTATGATTACCAATAAAGTGTAGCCTCCTTCCCTGTCCAAAAGCCAGCAGGCAAATAACCTCCTTATTTGTAAGATATTTTGTTTCCCTGTTATTTAACCAGCTACAACCAGTAGCACTGCATTATGGTCAAATATAGAGGCTCGCAGAGGCCTCACAATGTTTTGCTGCTCACTGGAAAAATACACAGAGGAAAAGAAATAGTTATCTTATCTTTGCAGGGCTTTAAAGACAACATATAGGAAGTTTGTGCTACAAAAAGGAAGCAAAAGCACAGAAAAGCAAAGTACAGTGCAAGCTTTCCAAAGGCTAAAGTTGAAAACCTCTTTCATACAGGTAGCTTAAACTTGATCACAAGCCCACCCACCATCACAAGAAACGAGTCCTTTTTCAAAATTGAAAGGTTAGGAGACTGTTAATCCAGTACAAGCTTAGCCACAGTTTTGAGTGCATCCTGCAGAATTACAAAAAATTGGCAGAACCCTTACAAACCTAAATCTTACCAGGCAGTATGAAAATCTGCTAATTTTATGATGTTTAAAGGACGTTACCTCTAATCTGTCATGTTTTGAAGAAGTGTAGTTCGATACATGAAGAAACAATGATATTGCCATGTGTTCATCCTCAAGTTACCCACTAGTAAGCTTTCACAGTTTTTCAGGGGCTATTGTTCCTCCTTTAATTTTGGTCAAGTGAAGATAGAAACACAAACTGTAAATATTCAGCCCTTCCCAATCTGCCTTTATCCATGCAGAAACCGATCTGAATTTGCACAGCAGCACCAGCCACATTACAGCTAGGACACAAACACTCTGGTGAGAAGCTTTTTCTTTTTGAAGGTCAGCTTTAAGTGTCCGAAGTAAGCATGCCAGTATGAGATTACCCTGACATCCGCTCAGCCTTGGGAAGACAGGTCACAGCGAGGTGAATCAGGAGTCAGCTGAGGAGGCAAGACATTCCTAAGACAGTTTCTGCAGCAAAACAACAGCTTTTTTTTTTTTTTTTTGCTTTTTTTTTTCCACAAGCCCTACGGCTGGCAGGCCGCCAACAGATCTCAGCTGTTCAGCATCTCTCTGGATACTATACCACACACAGGACCCATGCCTTCCCTTTCAGGAAACATCATTTAGCCTTCTCTAGAGGAACTGCTCCAACAATTAGCTTGCAATAGCAACTAGAAGAAATTTCTCAAGTAGTTCAAGGGATATAAATGAGGCTTTTTGAGGATATTTGACCTAAGTTACAGACAAGCCTTGTTTACTCACATCTTTAAAAGGAATCTACTCTTTTGCCCAAACTAATTTCCCCAGTAGTCAATAATTCAGAGCAGCGCAAGTCAGTCAGTCTGTCCATAGAATAGCATATCAGCCACTTTCTGTCTCTGGCAAGCCTTGGGCAACTAAAAGCAACACATTAACAGAAAACACCTAAAACAAATGAACCCTATGTGGGATTAAAAATCGGCAACATAAAATAATTAAGTGGACTAAGTCAGAAGTCAGGGAAGAAAAGAGAGGTCCAGCTGGAGGACAACTAGTTGCATATCAGGATTAAGTCTTGCAAACTATTTGCACTGCATGCAGAAACCAAAAGTGCCAGACAAATGACATCATAACAGCCAAGTTCAACTCTTACTACAGACTGGGAAACTCGAGAACAATATATTAACTGAAAGTCAATTCAAGTTGATGTTCTTGCCTAGCATTCCAGGAGGGCAACCTGTAACATTTTGCTTTACATACTCAGCACCAGAAAACAAAAATTAAAGTAGTGTAGAGACCCATCAAAGTCAGCTTCATCAGGTGCCCAACTCAAATGCCTCTATGCAAACGCACATTGCATGGGGAATAAACAAGCGACATGCACACACCTGCAAGACTGATCTTATTGGCATCACAGAGATGTGGTGAGATGGCTCCTAGGACTCGAGTGTTGGAACAGAAGAATACAGGCTCTTTAGGAAGGACAGGCAGGGGAGACAAGTGGCAGCGGGTGTCACCCTCTTTGTCAATGACCAGCTGGAATGCAAGGAACTCCACTTGGGGGTAGATGAGGTGCAGACTGAGAGCTCATGGGTCAGGATCAAAGGGAGAGCAGAGATGGATGACATTATAGTGGGGGTCTGCTACAGGTCACCTGACCAGGAAGACCAAGTGGAAGAGGACCTGTAAGACAGATAGGAGCAGCCTCACATTCACAAGCCCAAGTCCTCATGGGGGACTTCAACCACTCCAATATCTGTTAGACAACACAGCAGGATGCAAGCAATCCAGAAGTTCCTTGGAATGCATTGCTTCCTTCTCCAAGTGTCAGAGGAGCCAACAAGGAGAGGTGCTATGCTGGACCTTGTTCTCACCAACAAGGAGGGGCTGATTTGGAACATGAAGCTCAAGTGCAGCCTTGGCTGCAGTGACCATGAAATTGCAGAGTTCAAGATCCTTAGGCCACACAGCAAGCTCACTACCCTGGACTTCAGGAGAGCAGACTTTGGCCTCTTCAGGGATCTGCTTGGCAGAATATCATGGGACAAAGCCCTGGAGGGAGAGGGGCCCAAGAGAGCTGGTTAATATTCAAGGATCACCTCCTCCAAGCTCAGAAGCAATGTATCCGAACAAAGAGGAAGTCAGGCAAGAATGCCAGGAGGCCTGCATGCATGCACAAGGAGCTCCTGGACAAACTCAAACACAAAAAGGAAGCCTACAGAGGCTGAAAGCAAGGACAGGTAGCCTTGGAGGGATACAGAGAAATTGACCAAGCAACCAGGGATCAGGTTAGGAAAGCTAAAACCCTGATAGAATTAAATCTGGCCAGGGATGTCAAGGGCAACAATTCTATAGGTATGTCAGCGATAAAAGGAAGACTAGGGAAAATGTAGGCTCTCTCCAAAAGGAAACAGGAGACCTGGTTACCCAGGATATGCAGAAAGCTGAGGTACTCTATGACTTTTTTGCCTCAGTCTTCACTGGCAAGTGCTCCAGCCACACCACTCAAGTCACAGAAGGAAAAGGCAGGGACTGAGAGAAGGAAGAACCACCCACTGTAGAAGATCAAGTTTGAGATCATCTAAGGAACCTGAAGGTGCATAAACCCATGGGACCTGCTGAGATGCCTCCACAAGACCTGCGGAATCCGGCAGCTGAAGTTGCTAAACCACTGTCCATCATATTTGATAAGACATGGCAGTCCAGCGAAGTTCCCACTGACTGGAAAAGGGGAATTGTAACCCCCATTTTTAAAAAGGGAAAAAAGGAAGACCCAGGGAACTACAGGCCAGTCAGTCTCACCTCTGTGTTCAGCAAGACCATGGAGGAGATCCTCCTGCACATGGAAAATAAGGAGGTAATTGATGGCAGCCAATATGGCTTTCATAAGGGCAAATCATGCCTGACAAATTTGGTTGCCTTCTACAACAGGGTTACAGCACTGGTGGATAAGGGAAGAGCAACTGATGACATCTACCTAGACTTGTGCAAAACATCCTCATCTCTAAATTGGAGAGACACAGATTTGACAGATGGACCACTCCATGGATAAGGAACTGGCTGGATGGCCGCACTCAAAGAGCTGCAGTCAACAGCTTGATGTCCAAGCAGAGACCTGTGATAAGTGACGTTCCTTGGGGGTCAGTACTGGGACCAGCACTATTTAACATCTTTGTCAGTGACATAGATAGTGGGACTGAGTGTACCCTCAGCAAGTTTGCCAATGACACCAAGCCATGTTGTGCAGCCAACACACTGGAGGGAAGGGATGCCATCCAGAGGGATCCTGACAGGCTTCAGAGGTGGGCCTGTGCAAACCTCATGAAGTTCAACAAGGTCAAGTGCAAAGTCCTTCACCTTGGTCAGGGCAAGCCCAAGCACAAATACAGGCTGGGAGGAGAACAGATTGAAAGCAAACTGGAGAAGGACTTGGGGGAGTTGGCTGATGAGAAGCTCAACATGAGCAAGCAAGGTGCACTTGCAGCCCAGAAAGCCAATCGTATCCTGGGCTCCATCATAAGCGGTATGACCAGCAGGTTGAGGAAGCTGATTCTCCCCCCTACTTGACTCTTGTGAGACCTCACCTGGATTACTGTGTTCATCTCTGGGGCCCCAAACATAAAGAGGACATGGACCTGTTGAAACAAGTCCAGAGGAGGGCCACAAAGATGATCAGAGGGCTGGAGCAGTTCTCCTGTGAAGACAGGCTGAGAGTTGGGGTTGTTCAGCCTGGAGGAGAAAAGGCTTTGGGGAGACCTTATAAGAGCTTTCAAGTACCTAAAGGAGACACACGAAAAAGCTGGAAAAGGACTTTTTACAAGTGCATGTAGTGATAGGACAAGCAGTAATGGTTTTAAACTGAAAGAGGGTAGATTTAATTAGATATAAGGAAGAAATTCTTCACCATGAGGGTGGTGAGGCACTGGAATAGGCTGCCCAGAGAAGTCATGGATTCCCCAGTCCCTGGAAATATTCAAGGCCAGGTTGGATGGGGCTTTGAGCAACCTGGTCTAGTGAACAGTGTCCCTGCCCATGGAAGGGGGGTTGGAACTTTATGATCTTTAAGGTCCCGTCCAACCAAAACCATTCTATGATCAAAAGACGCTCTTTGATTGTAGATGTTCAAAATAAGTGTTTGGGGTAGTTTGCTTAAACCTCTAAGGGAGGTTTGTTATTTTAAAGAGTTCAGATGCTCTGCATAGCGCAGTTTCATTCACATCAATATTAGAACTGGGTGAACTGTTTAAGAAGTACACAATACATGGCGTAGAGTTACACACTTCAAATTTTTTGGTACTAAGACCTAAAAAACCACATATAAATAATTTCACAACTGTTAGTAGAAGCTATGGTACCAACCAGCAGGTAGGAAAATTGTTAGATGAGAAAGGATCACTCAGTTGAGTAGTAACTAAGAGAGCATTTAGCTCCTCTTTGAAAAGAAGCAATTGAACAACCTATCAGATTAAAAAAATGCCATTTCAAAAGGTGATCAAGCAGAAGACGAAGTGTTTCTTTTTTACTTGTATGATCAAATTCATGAAACATCTATCATCATTAGCATGGAAACTGTCATGTAACAAGGGGATATTGTGCCTAGCATTAACATGGTAGACAAGCAACATGTTACAAAGGGATTATAGCATTCACATTATTGAAAAACACACCTTCTTAGGAAAGCTGAAGGGAAAAAAAAAACCCCACCACCCCCCCCCAAAAAATCAGTCTTAATTAAGTGAGCAGGGTGGTCCTGTGCTAGAACATCAAGAGACCACATCTATTTGATGAAAGGCATTATCAGCCACTGAACTCTCCAGAGACAATTTCCTTTTAAAAGTGCCTCAAAGTTCTTCTGTTAACAAAATATTTATGACTGTTAATGTAGAAGAGCAAAAATTGACAAAATTAAATTTTCAAATCTAGAGTAGGTAATTAAGATAGTCTGCCAAAATACAAGCACAGAAAACAAGAGCATGAGATAATAAACAAGACAGCACTAATATAAAGGCTATCGAGGTCTGATAAAGAGATTAAGGAGCTAATGGCCAATGGAAGCAAGTAATCCGGGTTCCTCAATACCGTAACAAGAAGGTGCCAGTGGACACTGTAACTGGACATAGTAACTCAAACCCTTCTGTTTTGCTGCAATTTTATTATGCAAGCACCAACTCATCCACTAGGTCCAAAAGACACACAGTCAACAGCAGCAATGCTAACTGGCATGGCAATATATGGGAATCTTTAGCAGAAGCTTGAGTAAGGTACTCTGGACCAAGCAGAGAAGGGTAGGAAATTCAGATGAGCAGTGGTGTCTCACAAAACATACTCAGAACATTTAGTTATATGGAAGTGCTAAACTGACCAAGATGGGAAGCACTCACATCACCAGAAGGGAGATATGCCCCCTTTGTAAAGGGAACACCAAGTTTCTCTGCTGAACCACCTTTTCAGTCAGCTAAAGCAAATATAACTAGCAAATGCTGCTGGGAAAGCTTATCGCAGTTCTTTCTTAGCTATGCATACCCCCTTCCTTTCATCAGCAATGTCTGAACAGCTGTAAAGTTAAAAAAAAGGGCTGGGTATTTCTTTTGTACAGGGCTAGACCTGCAATTGCGTAACTAACAGTAGGGCCAAGCGAAGCAGGCCACTACAGGTGAGGACATTTTAGAATAACTCACAAACAAGGTTAGACAAGTTTGAAGCTACTGTGAAAGAGTATGCTACAACATATTACCTTCTAATAACATGGCAAAATTCAGAATGTGGTTGTTGAGAATAGAAACACTAAATCATGATAAGGCTGAACCTAGTAACACAACACAATTAATTGAAACTGTCTGCTCTCTCTCTTTCAAGTGGTAATTTTCACTTTTCATAGTAACTCCTGAGGTAAAGGCACCAACTTCAGCCATTTGCCAACGCAACTATTTCACTAACGCTTGCAGGTCTCTGCACAACAACATGTTATGGCATGAAAACACATTTTATACATTTCAAGTTTAAAGTGCTCTACAATTTGCAAGAGAATGCCAGTTACATGATGGGAAAAAACTCAGATTCTTCAAAGCAGGATAGAGTGATCACATATATAACTAAGTTACTTAGTTACTAGTAACTGCAGGGCTTCCTTTCGTTCATGTGGAAACACGTTTTAGAGCTTTCCCCTTAATTTTAAATCAGGAAATGAAGATTCAGTCAATAAATACTGAACTCTAATTTTGTAGCATTTTTATTGAATTTTAGGTAGTGCCTTACTCTTTACTCTTGCAGCAAAACACGAGTCTCCATAAGGAGAAGGAAATAGACTACAGCATTACAATTTAAAATCAGGGCTGAATTATATCTGCATGTTTGTCTCTACTACTGATCTGAGCTCCCTGATCATGTTCTAAAAATAGGATAATTAACACACAACGTGGCCTTTGTTCTGGATGCCAAGATTCTGTAGCAGAAAACCTACCAATTTCTATTTAGGACAATCTTTCATGATTAGAAAAGTAATCCAGAAGTTTCAATTCGAATCTGAAAAACCTAAATAAGACTTTTTTTTTTTTCAACAAACTAATCAGAATAGTTTGTTGGAGTTTCTCCTTTCCATCACTGATAACAGAAAAACTACAGCCACACTGAAGGGCTGAAATCAGAATCTTCATATATAAAAAAACCCACATTTAAAGCTTCCTAAGTGAGTATTTCTCTATACAGTTCATGCTGGTACAAGTATTCAGCTTGTTAGTGTCAAAGTAATAAAAAAATAGTGTTTTAATAAAGTAATTCAGGTAGCAGGGTGCATTTTAACAATTTAAAAGATCAGCTTGTGCATGCCACATCAAATGAAGGAGAGTGTCAGCTGACTACTGAGATTGACGCATAATCAAACAACCATATTGGCAGTTACGCTGCTATCTGCAAGGCTCACACACTGCAGCACTGAAGTTTTTACACAGTTTGACTTTAAAAAAACATTTAAACATCATTATCTGAAAAGAAAGTAAACACACACACCAGAAAACGTACATAGGTTTCAAAAGGGTGTTTTTTGCTGGAACATCTGATGAATGCAACATTGTAAATTCATTCACTCCCCACGAAACCACTGAAATTTCTAAAATATGTTTAGCAACTTCCTTGTTATCTTAATATTTTCTCATCAAAACAAAGCCATTACTAAACAGCAAACCTTAAAATGTCCAGTTTTCAACTAAGAAGCTAGCATTCACTAAAAAAACCACACAAAACAAAAAAAAAGACCCCACACAACATCAATCTAACTTTGACACATCTTTGGTGGCTGTTAGGGATGAGATGTTACAATTGGTAGTAAGACCCAACAGAAATATACACATGGTTATGGTTTCAGCAAGTCACTTTCAAATGAATACAGGTGCGGAGTTTAAAAAGCATTTGTAACATATACTACACCTGTAGAGAGCAAAAGAACTTGAGCCTTATTTACAAAGCGATCTTCAGAAGCATTTTCTTGTGAATTTCACTCAATGGTGCTTTTAGTACCAGTACTATCACCTGATACCTCCATAACAGTGAAGGTGATAAAAGAATCAAAAGGCCATTTCATGAAGATATCACCAGTTCAAAAACAGCAAGCAGGTTTCTGATGATGCTACTTTGCACACACAAGGAACAAAATAAAGCTCTTATACCAGCTCATATTCAACCATCCAAAGTCAAGATGAGTAATCTCCAAAACTGGAGTAGCACAGAACTAAGATCTGCTTAAAAGGGTGATCCAAGCGAGGCAAAATACATAGTAGTAAAAGCTAACTAACATATATTAAAAGAAACAATTCAAAATCATTTAGAATTCAAAAGGCAAAAAAATTGCTGTGCAAAGGCACAGGTATAATTGTGCACAGCCCACTGAAGGCTTCCACTCAACATGCAGAAGTAGGCAAGATCTGAAATGACTGCATGATGACTAAAACAGACAATGCAAAATATGATCATTATACACTTCAGTGTCATATCCTTAAAAAAATACCATATTCACTGCTGAACATTCTGGAAGAGAGGAAATAAACCACTTCAGGGTCTAGTCACAGGAATATCTGTGGAACAGAAGCAGCTTAAATCTGAGATTAACAGTATTTGAGAGTTGAACAATGATAAATGACACTAAAATATTTAAGTTAAAGGAAGTTCAAAAAGAACTGATTAAAAATTTGTGTGGATGTAAACCATTGTTTTATTTTATGTCCCCGCATCTTAACCTTTCAATGCTTAAGCCAGGTTTTTAACCAGAGCCAGAACTAAAAAGAAGCCTTCTATCAATGGCCAGTCATCCCACAAGAAACATGAAAGAACTGCCCTTCCTTTGAAACACCATATGTTAAACAACATCTAGATAAAGTACTGGAGTGAACTAATACTACTGAAGACAGTGAGAAAAGATGACAAGCATTTATGGTTCTAACCTGGCTCTTCAAAGCCTGGAGGTTTGCTCTACTCCATTTTCAGACTCATGTGCCTAGTTAAACCTCTGAACCAGAACTTCCTACACTTAAAAATGAGAGCATTTCTAGCATCTCTCAGGTTGTGTGTGAGGGTTTGGTAGTGGTGTGTTTTGGTTTTTTTAAAGAATAAATGTCAAATCAGCAACTGAATGCTTCACAGCTACAGGTACACCCAGAAACGGAAGTTTTCTCATCTAAAAAATTTATTTCGCCTTTGGGTCATAAAGAGCTACTAAGAATAAACTGGTAGTATTTTTGGTCTAAAGTCTACAAAGACCAGGCGAAACAGCTGATGCGCAACTGCCTAGTCATTACCGCAAGTTAAGCTTTAAACTGAGACATCGCCACTGTAAATTATGTCTGTGCAGATGTACATTTAAGCATATATTCAGCCCCCAAATGCATCCTCTGTTTTCCATTATTAAAATCTAAATAGCTTTCCATCTAGGAAAGATCTCCAGTCTAGCCTTTGACAGTAGTTAAGATGCAGATTATGTTTTAGTGATATGTAAATTCATTAAAAAGATTAATCTTTAGGGAGAACATAAATTACTTCAAATCCTGAAGTACTGATATTTTAAAACTAAATACAAAGTACCAAAAGTAAATTAGCAGTCTCATTTTCTTGTCTGAATGCAACTGAAGTTTTATTGTGCAACATATGTAATCTTCCTGAAAATTTAAGGTCAAAGTTATCACTAAATACATGAAGCCATATTCATAATTTTTTTTTCCTTTGCATTATCTTTGTTGAGTGTAGGAAGTCCTCAAAAACCTCATGCATTGTTTCTAAACTGCTTAATTTTTCAGAAGGTCATCAAAGGAATCCCCAAGCAACTTCTGTGATGCCTGCCAGGCATGTCTGGTTTTCCAGACAAATACATTATGACACCAGAGCTGCTCTTCAGATTAACAAAGTTAGGAGATTAGAAACTGCACAAACCTCTGAGCTGAGTGATGATCAGCTAGATTGAATTAACTTCAATTACAATCACTTTGGAGCTCAAAGTAATTTACAAATGAAAACTGGCCTATAAGCATTAAACCCATCATCACAAATGTTCCTCAGATTAAACATTACTTGTACAATACCCTTCTGCTCTATTATTTACTAGCTAATTTCCCAATGAGAAGTTAGCTTCTGGTCTGGGTGAATGCATTCCATCTAACTCAAAAGACTCCTCAGCTCCAGCAAAATACAACCAGCATTTAGAAGTCTTGTTTCTGTCTGCACAGTACTATCTTCTGTGTAAATGCCTACGAGTACCACACTAATACCCAAGCACTATCAGTTCATGGAAAAGCCCAGAGCTGAAGTTCCATTGAATGTACATAAAAAAGCAGAAAAACAAACAGGCATTTTAAGAATATCTGCATCTCCATTTTCTGCAGTCTGTCCAATTCCCAAAGTTCCGTAAAGAAATAAGAATCGGACTTTCAGTTCGAGATACAGCACATTCGCAACCATGCCACGAGAATCTGAAGATGAACCAGGTTACAACGATATTAGCAAACAGGCATAGATACCATAGACATGTTCATTATACCCACCAGCCTACTGGAACAATCTGTCTTTTACCAAAGGATTTGACCAAGAATTCGAAACAGAAGATGCTTGTCTTTCCTCCCCTGAGATTCTTCATTACTGAAATTTAAATCCTCAAGCTATTGTATTCCCTGAAGAAATATAATCTCTGCCACAGTGAGTTAAATTCTTCATTTTACAATTACTTCAACTTTTAGGAGTTAAGTGAAGGAACAGACCTACACCAAAGCAACTGACAGCACAGTAAGCCAAAGTTTACTTGAAGATCTGGAGCTCTATATTAAAGAACACTGTCTCAGCCTGGAAAACTCAGGTCTCACTCAAGCTTGTGAAAAGTCTGTTTAAAAGCTTCATAACATACAAGCCCACAATGCCTTGCTTTCAGTTTCACTTGTGCACACAGGTTCATCGTCAGCTATGCAAGAAAAGAAAAAAAAAGACCACCCACTTCCAGGGTGCTCAGTAAGCAATCACCATAACAAGTGCCCTGCCAGCTCCCAGGAACAGTTTTTGACTGAGGCAGGGGCTCGATGAAACAGCAGGATGGCAAGAGCATTACTGTGCTGTACACACAGAGCACTACAGCAGACCCAGTGCTTCTGGCACTTCCTGTAGCACTGGGCCGGCTGCACAGATACAGCCCACTGCTGCGCACTGCCAGCAGCCCCAACCCTCACCTCCTAGTCCTGTGAATGCCAAAGACAGACCAGGGGCCCTCAAAAACACCAGATTGTACCACCTGTGCACAAGACCCTGATTCCACATACACTCAAATAAACAAACCTCTGTCCTCAGAAACCAGAGTACATGATATGCAAGGCCTGTCACAAAATACAGGAAAAGTAGAAGGAAGGAAGATTGCTAATATATACTGCTCCTATAGGAGTGAGCCACACAAACAGGAAATACAGGTATCAATAGGCTATTCCAAGCACTTACATCAATGTCTCAGGTACCTGAAACCCTGAGTAACCCAAAATTTTGGCTGGTATACAGGATATAAAGTCATTCAAGTTTAAATTTATGTAAATTTCAAATTTTATTTTGCCCTAAGAATTAAGATAATATCTGGATTTCCAAGAGACTGGAAGCCATTTAGCTCACTTTGATACAAGCACAGTGTCCTTCTTGTTCTTTAAGGAGTTTCCTGTTGTAAAATGGGTACAGCAGTAAAGTAACAAGCTACTAACAAGCTACTAACAAGCTACTAACAAGCTACTAACAAGCTACTAACAAGCTACTAACAAGCTACTAACAAGCTACTAACAAGCTACTAACAAGCTACTAACAAGCTACTAACAAGCTACTAACAAGCTACTAACAAGCTACTAACAAGCTACTAACAAGCTACTAACAAGCTACTAACAAGCTACTAACAAGCTACTAACAAGCTACTAACAAGCTACTAACAAGCTACTAACAAGCTACTAACAAGCTACTAACAAGCTACTAACAAGCTACTAACAAGCTACTAACAAGCTACTAACAAGCTACTAACAAGCTACTAACAAGCTACTAACAAGCTACTAACAAGCTACTAACAAGCTACTAACAAGCTACTAACAAGCTACTAACAAGCTACTAACAAGCTACTAACAAGCTACTAACAAGCTACTAACAAGCTACTAACAAGCTACTAACAAGCTACTAACAAGCTACTAACAAGCTACTAACAAGCTACTAACAAGCTACTAACAAGCTACTAACAAGCTACTAACAAGCTAGTCAGAAACTACCTACGACTCTATGCAGCCTTAGGCCTTAGTTCTTCTCTCAAGTTTTATTTCATGATCAAAATGAAAATAATCAGGCACTATCTCCTGCCTGATTAATGTAACATCCAAGAGCAGACATTGAAACCCCAACAGAGGAGGTGAATGGAGGAAAGTATTTGTCATACCTTGCACACCCAGTACCCACTTATCTTACCTTTCTCAAAGGAGTTAAAACATGAAATCTAAGTGTATCTCCATAGGCCTTCAAACACAAATAGACATGCACAAAATTGCAATGTGCTTGGAGACAAACTCTGAAAGATGCTGCATACTATTACGATACCACAGTCATTTGAAAAAAGGCTTGTGTTTTCTTCTGCAATCAAATGGGGAAGGTTTTGTATTAAATATTGAAAGTCCCACAAATACTGGCTGTGCAAGTCCCCTAAACATCCAATATGGAGTAGATAGAATACATTTTATATGCAGACAGATAAATATATATGAATGCTAAACACAAGACAATACTTCCAATTGTAGTTACTAGATCTTTCAGGCAGTTTCTTAGCTTTCCTTGGTAACAGTCGTCCTTCACCTCCTGTATCTCCTACCTCTATCCTTTACACCGGACACATCTACAAGCAGGGGGGAAGCAAGGGCCTCATTCTGGCTGATACCAGCTAGCAGGCACCGACAGAAACGATATGTTGAACTCCAGAAACCCGAAAAACGCTGTTTCCTGAGGCAGGAAGCAAGAGTTGCCGGTCCCCTGCTTGAATCTCTGGGTCCCCCTGCCAGCGGCCAGCAGCACAGCACGCCCCAGCCGCCGCTCCCCGCCCGGGAGCCAGCACAAGGCCACTGCGCTGCCATCCGCCGTCCCCCCGCCATGTGCGCAGCCACCGCCCGCCCGGCACCCACCCCCGCCGCGTCCCTCACCGCGGCCGGACGGACACACACGCACGCCCCGCTCCCCACGGTGCGGCTTTCCGGCCTCGCCGCCCTCCCCTTCCCCGGCAGCGCCCCGCCGGCCCCGCTCCGTCCCCACGTGTTGCCGGGCAGACCCGCCTTCCCTCAGCGCCGGCCCGAGCCGAGCGGCCCGGCCTAGCCCGGCCCGGCCCCTCGGCGGGGAGACGCGCGGGAGTGGGGCTGCGGGCAGCGCTCCCCGCCCAGGGGCCGGGTGAGCAGCGGCGCTGCCGCCCCGCGGGCCGCGAGGGAGAAGCTGGAGCGGTGCGGGCACCGCCGGCCCCCCGCGCCCCGGCGGCCGCGGGACCCCGTTAGGCCAGGCCGGCACCCGCGGCCTCCCCGCGCGGGGGCCAGGAGCCCCCCAGCCGCTGCCCCCCACCCGCGCCCCCCGGCCTCGGGGGCGGCCGGCGGCGCGGCGCCCCGCCCGGTACCTGCGCGGGCCGGGGCTGGCGGTGACTCAGGAGCGAGGAGGAGGCGCCGCGCGGCTGGCGGTAAAAAGACCCGAGCTCCCGCCGCTCGCGCTCATATAGAATTAACGTCACCACGTAACCCCCCCCTCCTCTCCCTCCCCTCCCCCGCGCGCCCCGGGTCTCCTGGCAACGCGCGCGCGCCCTCTCGCTCGCGCCGGCCCGGCCGCCTGCCCGCCCGCCTCGGGCGCGCGCCGGCCGTTGGCCGAGGCGGTTGGGGCTTGTCCGGCGGGCGCCCTTCCCCCGCGCGCCCGCTGCCGCGCGCCGGGCGGGCCGGGCCGCGCGCAGGGAAGGCCCGGGCGTGTCGTCCCCGGGACGTGTGTCCTCTCACGTACCTCGCGCCGGCTCCTCGTCCCCGCCGCGGGCCCGAGGGGAAAGGTGCCCTGCGCCTGGGCCGCAGCCCGCCCGCAAGCACACCAGGAGCTGGGGGCCGCCCGGCCTGGGCTGTTCTGTGGCGCCCGGAACTGTTCCCCACTCGGTGGGTCACTGCGTGGCGCAGGAAGCGCCTCCTGCCCGGCGGGAGGGGGGACCTGCCAGGGAGTCGGGACGTAATGCTACCCTGACCACCTCAGTGCTGCTTTAGGCGTGAACTGGGGGGGTCTCTGAAGGCACCAGAGCAAAAATAGCAGCAGCCTGTCAAGTAGGTACAGATTTACTCAAACAGGTAGACCCTATTCACAAAGGCTACGGGTACCGTAAAACCACAGTCAGCACTAGCTTACCGTAAAAGACCAGGCTGAAAACCATGGTGGTTCAAGCGCTGTTTCATCAGAGTTTCGATTGCTCCTGCCTTGGCCCGGGACGGACAGCCAGCAGCAACAGCTTCAGCCCTCCCAGTTGAACTTGCCGTGCTTGCCTGCCAGAGACCTAAGCAGCCTGGTTTCTGCAAATGCCTCTCAAGCCTCACTGTAAGCTCCAAGTGAAGCCTTTCCTAAAACCGATTCCTTCCCAGGGCTTCTCTCCCCTGCACGTGGTCTTGAGTAATAGCATGGAGCACGCTTGGGGAAGACATCTGTGATCTACACTAGACTTACAGAAACATAAATGTGTTTGGGACTTTCAGCTTCTCTTGGCTGGAATGAGCCGATGATTTCAAACATTATTAAAGGCAGGAGGGATGGACAGACACACGGTGCAATGGTATAAGAGCTGTTCACTGAGGATAAATCACCAGATATTTGTGTGTTCTCTGCATTTTACTAAATTCTTGCATCTACTTGTCTAAAGCAATCGGCAGGCTAAATGTAGCTATTTAAATAATAGAAATGACAACAGAAAGCAAAAAATTTGCCTAGCATCTGCAACACTATGTTGAGAACAAGCAAAAGATAAAGGATCTTATTCTTCACTGTACAGGGCCACACCAGTTCCAGTGTACAGCAGTAAAGTCTCAGCCCCCATAAGCAGATGTCTTTCTGGTAAAGAAATCCCACCCGCAAGACAGAGCTTTATGCAGGGAACTTAAGATGCCCTGTTCCCCAGTACATTGAATTTTGGGATGTGGGCTTTTTCGTAACGTTCAATTTAAAACAGCTGGAAACTGCAGTAGTGTAAGGAGGCAAAACGATTCAGGCAGAGGTTGCACAGCATAGTCCAAGTGACAAGAATTAGGGAGAAACAGAGATGGTGATGTTATGTGATTTTAAAATCGGTAGCCCTCTTGCAACCCTCAGATTTTAAAACTGTACTAGATGCTAATTTTTTATTTATCTGAGATGTGCCATGCTTGGGCATATGAACAGAGCTGTGCAGATAAAAATGAGCAATCGATTGGTATTTCTTGCAACACCAATTATATGCTATTGCAGATGTTCCCTTTATTCAATCAGCTAAAGTGGCAATCATTTGTAAACAAGTGATTCACAAGGCGGGGCTTGCCTGGCGTGTCCTTCTGCAGCCTGCCACCTCGTGACATGCAGAACCCAGAGGTGAGACCCAGTGACTTCTGCAGAGGAGTGATGTACAGAAGCAATGAGATGCGCAGAAGCCAGCAGCATCGAGTAGAGGGTAAACTAGCTAACAGCAGGAGCCAAGGAGTGCGGATGGATCTATGCATGTCTGAGCTGGAAACTTACTTCTAGACTGAAGGGAAATGCCTTTTCATCCAAAATTCACAGATGTCTTTTAGGGGTTTTACCATTAGTCAGGTAGGTCAACCCCTTCTCATGAGGCAAAATAAAAACAAAGTCCTTGTATTAGGGCTCTTCAGCAGTTTTTGAAGAACAACAGTTACAGAAATATTTTTCGAGAAGCAGCAGTTGCTGTGAACAGCTAAGTAGGAAGGGACAAGGTGGAGGACATACACATACCACCCTGCTTCCACATGGCCCCTGCCATCACACGTTTATGGAAAGAAAAAGACAAGCCCATTTCTTACAATACCTGATTTGTATGCACATCCAATTTTTCTATTTTGGGTGGGTTTGCAGTCAAAATGGTTTGACTTATCCAACATTTGTGTGGCCGTGACAATAAGAAACTTTAAAGCTTGACTTGGGTTGAAATTAAACTTGTATTTGAGCTTTAATGGTCTCTATATTCTTCTCTTCTTTGAATTTTCATCTTCCTGTGTATCCAGGCAGATTGAAACTAAAAGTTGCAGAGCATGCTGTGAAGCATGGGAAATACACAGGAAGACGAAAATATTACATCTTGAGAGGAAGCTTTTTAAAAGCCTTAAAACATGCATGTAAGAAATGTGCAGATGTGGTCACTGAGTGTGCAGAGACACAGCTTTTTCTGCAAGCTGCAAGAGCTTTGCTGAGAGACCCTGGGAGAGCTGCCCCATGCCATAGGAGCTAGAGCAGGTCTCCTGGGGACAGTGACTTGAGGCCAAACTGCTGCTGCATGTCAGAGGAAGAAGAGTTTCAACCAAGTCCCTCACACTCCAGTTGCGTGTCTTACTCACAAAGCAATTAAGCACCAGGGAATCTGATCTCTCCCTGGAGTGCACAGGCCTTATCAGCTGTGCTCACTTCTGAGTCCTTCCCCCTACCTTCTGCATCACTGACATCTAGGTTGGCTGCAGAGGGAGGCTCAGGCAGGGGACATCTCCAGACAGAGGCCATGAGGACACTCAGGGCTGGAGCACAGACCTGGGTTTGTACCTGAGAGGGGCTTGAAGGTCAAGCACTGAAGCTGTTGCAGAAGGCCAAGCCTGCTGCAATGAATGAGTTTGACACATCCAGGCTCAGTCTGCCTAAGCACAGCATGTGTCCTGTGTGCTTGAGCTGCATTCAGGCTGCAGCTAAGCTAGCGTGACAGTGCTTTTGCTTAGGAAAATGTGTAGGTCATGTAGCTCGGTATGCTTACTTCAGATCAAGAACTCCTCTGTAACAACCAATTCAGTGAACATTTAAGCTTCTTTCAGTCCCTTTTGAACTAACAGAAAAATGCAAAAGGTCCTTAGTATGGATGTGGATTTGATTACAGGCACACCTAGATACACTTTCAGAGTACCAAGCACACTTGGCACACACCAAAGGCTCAGTTTTACAGGACTCGGATCCTGCTCAGCGCCATAAACCTGTGATGTATGGAAAGCTGTGACCACACAGAATCATAGAATAGTTTAGGTTGGAAGGGACTTTCAAAGTTCATCTAGTCCAACCCCCTGCAATGAGCAGCGACATCTTCAACTAGATCAGGTTGCTCAGAGCCCCATCCAGCCTGGCCTTGAATGTTTCCAGAGATGGGGCATCTACCACCATTCTGAGCAACCTGTTCCACTGTATCACCACCCTCATTGTAAAAAATTTCTTCCTCATGTTTGGCCCAAATCTCTCCTCTTTTAGTTTAAAACCATTACCCCTTGTCCTATTGCAACAAGCCCTGCTAAAAACTCTGTCCCCATCTTTCTCAGGCCCCTTTTAAGTACTGAAAGGCCACAATAAATTCTCCTCAGAGCCTTCTCTTCTCCAGGCTGAACAACCCAAACTCTCTCAGCCTGGCCTCATGTTGTGTTCTGATCGTAGCTGATTTGAGGTCAGCTCACCCCCGACTGTTTTCCAAAGTACTGGTTGCCCAAGGTTACCCTCTCGTGAAATCTGTTGGCAACGGTCCTCATGTGAGCACCGAGTTACAACAAGGGATGATAGGAGTGCTCCTCATCTGCTTCTGTCTGTGGTGGCTGGCTGAGTTACAGTCACCATGGAAGTTATCATCAGTCACTGAAAACGAGAACACCCTCACTGAACTATTTACAGAATAAAAATCCCAAGGTTCCCCAAGTGCCACAAAGAGCTGCCTTTTCCTCAGTACAGTTTAAAACTGTGATGAAATCCTGTGCGGAAGTACTAGGTTTACCAGTACACAATGAAAACAGTGAATCCAGAGTATTCCTTTTAAAAGACTGAATTGCTTTCTTGTGGCAAAAAGCGATTATTTTCAGCTCTCACTGAATGATTATTCCAAATTACATGGCTAGCCAATGAATGATACAGCACAGAGCTGTTGCTAGTTCTTCCACATATTTTTGAGCAACTACTTGTTTTCTAAGGGAAAGTACATCACTCCAGAAAGCAAGTCATAGCTTATAAACAGTGCCACAGACAGCATAGAGAGTTCTGCTGAACTATCACATGGCAAATCATGCAAATCCCCGTGTAGAACTGAATGAACACCTCTCACAGATTTCTATTTTGCACTTGCTTCTGCTTTGTGAAACAAGAGCAGATTTTCCCTCAGGGCACACGTTTGCAGGCAGCGATAGCAACAAACTAAAGAAATACAGAGTGTGCAGCCTTTGAGATACTGTCATAAAAGACAAAGAACAATGACATGGTTTGGAAAAAGTTAAATGCTGAAATGTGATTATACACTTTTTGACATAATAAACCTTCAACATCTTTCATATCTGAATATTTTTAACTCTCCAGGGACTAGATTGTGACTTGTCTTATATTACAGGGATTGTTCGTAGATAGAGAAGGTATAAACCAAAAGTAACAGGGAAAAAAACCAAAACCAAAACCAAAACAAAAAAAACAACCCTAGGGGAGAGGTGAAGAAAATAGAGATACAGTGTGGAGTGATAAACTGAGGAAAAAAAGTAAATTAATATGGGTGTATTGAAATCAATGAAGGAATGGATGTACATGTACTTTGGAGTTAGTACAGAAGTTAAAATCTTAAGTATGGTGGACTTGGTGTGTTTTAGAGTTATTGCTGGGGGCTAGAACTCACTGCAGGTTGGGGTTATTTAAAAAATACTGCATTTACAGTGAAATAATTCTATCAGAAAAAAAGCAGCTGTGCTAACTGAAATATCACTGCAGAATAGATGTTTTAAAGAAGCTGCATGTGGAAACTGATAAATTATTAAATTATTACATTAGAACAAATCTTTTTATAATGCATATAAATTAGTTAAGTCATAAGAAAAAAAGACGTTAAATAGAAGAAGCTGTATCTCTTGCAGTGTCTGTGGTTTGTCTTAATGGATCTAACTCTAATATTACAGTAAAACTATATCCAGAGGGGTCCTTGTTTCTAGTATTATTGGTTACTTCACATGATAAAACAAAATGCCATGAAATTTGATAGTTATATTCAAGGGCTTTGCTGGGGTCTCCTAAGGATGTAAGTAATATATTGCCTAAAGGCTGCCCAACTTTGTCATACTTACCTTATACACGAAAGGAGCAAGCTCACTCCCTTAAACTACTCTGGTTCTTTGACCTTCGCATGTTTAATTTGGAAATTGGAGTTTGGTCTGATTTGGTTTCTTTTCTCACTGCAGGAGGGGGTACTACCCACTACCAGAACTCTCTGTTACTGCTAAAAACGCCCACAGTAGCACCCCCAGCAGGGACAGGATATATATTAAGCCCCAGACTTGGGCAGGAGAAGGTTCTGAGCCATATGAAAAAACAGCATCCCAAATAGGAAGGAAAAGACAATAACCCATTCTCATGGACTGTCATCCCTCCCTCCCCTTTCCCCACTAAAAATCACAGATAGAGCAAATCCAAACATGCCATTTGTATCATCTTCAACTGTTTTGTTTTATTTTTACCATTTCACTATGTCCTCACTAGCATTAATTCCAATTTTTGAAATTAAAAATCATGATAAAGCTCAAATCTTGCATTTTAGTATTAAAAATGCCAAAATGAAACCTGACAATTTTAGAACTTTTTGTCCCATACACCTGCTGAGTTCAAACATTTTCTAAGACTGACCCTTTTGGATAAGCAGTTTAATTTTCGATGACTTGGCAATTACCAATTTGATCTCTGACCTTGACCTTTAAAAAAAGAAGTTCTCAGAAGCTCCAGTCAGAATACGACCTGGCACAGGAGAGCTAGTTCCTTCCTCCCTTACAGCCTGATTTCTCAGAAGATGGTGAACCTTAAAGAAGCACAGACACAGATACAGAATACTTGCTCTTCTCAATACATTTTTTTAAACTTTGATTTTTTTTTTCAGCAACATGGGCAATGGTTTTGCCTGAAGGCAGATGCTTTGGCATCACATAGCAGTGCAGAATACAACTGGGAAGAATTGCAGCTACCTAACTTCAGTCAGCAAAAAAACCTAAGGTTTTATATAACTTAGTGTCTCAAAATAAATTATTGTTCAAAACACAACCCTTCAAGTGGCTGGCATTCAAGGGCTGATCAGCTGCATAGCAAAAGCTGCCTGAAGAATGTCAAAATAGGGATATGAACCAGGTCTCTTAAGTAAATTTGGAAGAAAAGGTACATATGTAAAACTTTTTTTGTAATGATAATTTTCTCTTTTTACTCCTGTACTGCTTCTTCTGCGGCTTTGGCTTAGGGCTAGAGCTGAGAGGGGGAAAGAGGAAAGGGATGTTCAGCTGAAGACCTTTGTGTTTGGGTCAATGGCTACAGTATCTCACGTTATCTCTCCAAGTACCCAGATACAGTTTCTCAGGACAGTCTGTCAGGGACTGACACCCGTTTTGTCACAGAGGGCATCTGGAAGAGTTTGTACTGATGGGATTCTGAGATGCTCAGATCCTGTTTACTGCAATAACCAAAGCAAACTTTTGATCAGAAGATAATGCTGGATATTAATATTGCTGCAATATCAGGCATGAAGTCCCTCATCTACTCAGCTGAACTGCTGTCTAAAGAGGTTTGCTCCTTTCTTGGGGCTCAGATCTGGGACACTGTGGAGACACCGATGTGGCTTGTTCAACCCTCAGATTGTTAATCGCTGCTGCTCTTCCAGATGGACACCAATGCTACTACCAGGGGAGTGTATTGAGCCTGACTACATAACTCTGGGCAAAGGCATGGAGGCACAAATGGTTTTTTCCCTTATCCTGTCAGTGAGGGGGAGGGAACTGACAGTGGAAGGTTCCTCTGGATCAACATCTGATTGCACAGCCAGTGTCAATGACAGGGATATGGGTTTTATGACCTGGGGTCCTTTGTGAGGATCAAAGGCTATTGAGAAGAGGTTGGATCCCACCTGACTAAGCAGGGCAAACCCATCTTTGCCAACAGACTGGTGAACCTGATAAAGAGAGATTGAGACTGGGAGTGATGGGGGATGGAAATGGCAACCCACAGTCAAGTGAGGAAGTGGTGGACTGGGTTGGCAAGTGAAAGATGCAGAGTGCACAAGAGAGACCTTGAAACCAGCAGTACAGGACTGAAGGGCGCTTCGAGCATCTACACTCAAACAGGGAAGTGCCAAGAGGACAACATTATGAGGGAAGCCCTCACACTTTTCCTGGGAAATCAGCACAACCATGTGCCTCTCTGAAATGCGTGTACGCTAACACATGCAGCACAAGGAGCAAAAAGGAGGAATGTGTTGTTTCTGCAATCTCAGTGGTGTTGCAGAGACATAATGGGAGAGCTCACATGGCTGGAGTGTTGCCACGGAGTGATACAGATGTATTGGGTGTCCTTCAAGGAGAGGGAGGAGAAGGAATTGCCCTTTATGTGAGAGCAGCAGGAATGTGTGGGTCTCTCCCTAGACATACATGATGAGCCAGTGGGGCCTTTACCAGTTAGGATCTGAGGGCAGACCAACAAGGGCAACATTATGGGTGTTTGCTGTATACCACCTAATTAGGACAAAGTAGATGAGGTACCTTCTTCAAACAACTGGTAGAAACATCATGTTCACAGGCCCTTGTTCTCATGGGGAACTTAAACCACCCCAATATCTGCTGGAGGGACAGCACAGCAAGGCACAAGCAACATAGGAGGTTTCTGGAGTGCATTGATGGTTACTTCCTGACACAGATGGTCAAGGAACCAGTGATGGGAGGCATTCTGCGGGACCTCATACTTATAAACAAGGAAGAACTGGTCAGGGGTGTGAAGCAACCTTTGGAGCAACATATGTGGAGTGCTGGGTCCAGTCCTGGGCTCCCCAGTAAAAGAGAGAGATGAACGTAAATACATGTCAGGTCTGGAAAAGAGCCATGAATATGGTCAGGGACTGGCACATCTCTCATATGAGAAGAGAGTGAGAGAGCCAGGACTGTTTAGTCTCTAGAAGAGAAGGCTCAGGGGGATCTTATCAATGTTTATGAACAGCTGATGGAGTAGTAAAAAAAGCAGAGCCAGACCCCTCTCAGCAGTGCTCAGCGAAAAAAAAAAGGGGCAACGGGCACAAATAGAAATATGGGAAATTCCATTTAAACATCTGAAAAAAAATCTTCACTCTGAGGTTGATGAAATACTGCCACAGGTTACCCAGAGGAGCTACAGAATCTCCATCCTTGGAGATGTTCAAACCCCAGTTGGACACAGCACTCAGCAACCAACTCTAGGTGTTCCTGCTTTGAGCAGGGCTTGGACTAGGTGATATCCAGAGGTCCCTTCCAGCCTCAACTATTACATGATTCTGTGATATTTACATAAAAGCCTTGTTGACATTTGGTGTTTGGGGATGTGGGATTGGAAAGCTGTGAAAAAAATCTCAGTTAAATTTTTCATAGTGAAAAATGTAGTGTAATACTATTAATTTTAAATCACCAGAAGAGTAGCACAGCATGTCTAACATACACAGTCCTCACATGGTCTGTCTGATTAATTCCAAAATGTCCATGTAGAAGTCAGATCAAAATTGTTCTCCATCATTTGCATGACAGATTTGCATGGGGAAAGAAAGCCTTCATACTTGGGGAACTGAAAATTGGCTATATTCTCTGCTGTTTGTTAGGTCTTTTTCTATAATGCCATGCTGGGTCCTGGTTATAAATATAGCATTTTAGTGTTCAGCAGAAGAGCAGACTCCTTCTGCATCATTTAGTCTTATAATTTCTATGCCTCTAGAATCATATCTGTAGCCTAATTTAGACAGTTTTTAAACAGTATTTAAAGGCTGAGGGTACTGATAAAACAGCTTGAGAGATTTTGCTTGTCATTTCATTTTGTTGCTTTATTTTGATGCTTTTACTTTTAATCTTTCTCTGTCTCTCACTGCAATAAGCAGACTTGCCATTCTTAAGAACTCTGTGGTATTGCTACATTAGCTGAAAAAGGATGAAGGGCAGAAACTAGGCAGAAAAATAAAGGGAAGTTGCAAAGGATGGGAGAAGAATAAAAGAGAGGAAGTTTGTTGAAAGCTGTGGGATTTGCTATGTGAAGTAACCAAAGCCTTTCAAAGTAATGGGTGGAATGAATTCCACCTGACTTCAGATGTTCTCAGCTTCAATATCTCAACTCTCCTTGCTTGCCTTAATAGTGGAGAAAGATAAGCTCTCATACAGTGTAATTCACCTGGGCTGTTTTAGTTGTCTGCTCGGAAGTGGAATGACTTGTGCCCTAGAAATGCCTTTTTCTGTCTACTGACAATTCAAGGCCTAGAGCAGAGGTGTCAAACTCATTTTCACCGGGGGCCGCATCAGTCTCGTGGTTGCCTTCAAAGGGCCGAATGTAATTTTAGGACTATATAAATGTCCTAAAGGATGAACTCAAATGTATGTGTGTGCATTTACTGAATCAGCCTAAATTCTCTAGCACTATTTTAAACATCTAAAGTGAAGAAAAGGAAGCTGAACTGCAGAAGTAGTCTGGGCAGCTCCTACCTGCCAAGGCTGGTGGTGCCCCAGAGCACCTAGAACACCTGGAACACAAATCACCCAGTATACTTACTTTGCATGTTTAGTGCTGTTTTTCCTTTCTGTTTTCAACAGTGGTGTCTGGGTCTGAAATGCAGAGAGTATGCATAGAGTCTGGTTGTTTGGCTTGGGTTTTGGGCTGTAAGGGTGATCTTTCCTGCCAAGGTCACCTATTTGCCATCAGTGACCACGGGGGTCACTTCTTCCTCAGATGCTCTGGGATTACTTGCTGGGACTTGATGGTGGCTGCGAAACTCCGGGTGTGGGCAGATATGCAAGTCTTATCAGATGTGTTGCTCCTTTCCATCAGCGCAGCCTTACTGTTTTGGGGCAGGTGTGGTCTTTGTCCTCAGCATACCTTTTCTCAGGAATTTGCTGTACCAGGAAGCCACAATCCTCAGTATTATTGCAAATGCTAGAAGAACAAGAAAGATGGTCAAGATTCCTGAAAGGTTCAGATGGTAGTTTAGAGCTTCTATAGTGAGTATGTGGCCTTTGGGAGATCAAATCTGCTGTGAGCTAAAAATACGTGGTTATATAGCAGCATTTAAGCATGAAGGATTCATCCAAATAAGGCTGCATACAGATGAAGAGGTAATCTGATGTGTGAAACTACACAGAGAGAAATGACAGAAAACAGACTTCTTTATCCAAATGTGCATGTGTTACTGTTGTGTTTTAACCTCAGCCAGCACCCAAAGACCACGCAACTGCTCACTCACTCCCCCCAGGTGGGATGGGGGAGAAAATCAGAGGACTAAAAGTGAGAAAACTTGTCAGTTGAGATAGACAGTTTAACAGGTAAAGCAAAAGCCACATCCATAAGCAAGGCAAAACAAGGAGTTCATTCACTGCTTCCCATCAGCAGGCCATCTCCAGGAGAGTCGGGCACCATCACAGGTAACAGTTACTTGGGAAGACAAACTCCATCACTCTGAGCATCCCACCTTCCTTCTTCTTCCCCCAAAATATACACTGAGCATGATGACATATGGTATGGAATACCCCTTTGGCCAATTTGGGTCAGCTGTCCTGGTTGTTCCCCCTCCCAGCTTCTTGTGAGAAGCTGAAAAGTCCTTGACTACTTAGCAACAACTAAAACATCAGTGTGTTATCAACATTATTATAGTTTGAAATCAAAACCACAGCACTATACCAGCTACTAGGAAGAAAATTAACTCTATCCCAGCCAAAATCAGGACAGTTGCATAAACAACTTCTTGAAAAAAACACCACTTTGCAAGAGCTGCTTTTTTTTTTCCAGCTCCAGAGCAATAATTAATAGTGGGTAAAATAACAAGGAATTCAGCAGAAGTGGTGAAAAGTGGCTTTCTGCAAAATCCCCGAAGGGATTCTGAAAGAAACTTTCCACTTGTGTCAAAGGCCCAAGGGCTGATTCTCTGATTACTTCTTAACAGCCAATCAGCCAGTCATGAATTCACTGCTAATGCACAATGAAAAATAATACGATTTCAACATAAGTAATTTCTAAGCATCAGCCATCACTGGCAATACACGTCTAGTTAAAAATTTGTACTACCTTCAATTTCATTCTGTAAAAGTGAGAGGACCTATGTAAATTCAGGATTGTATAAATGAATTTTAGGATAAGTCTTCAGTAAATTTCAGAATTCATAAAGTTCTAGAGATATGAAGTTGTACCCCAGAGCTCTTGTGATTCCTCTACCTAACCAGTGTTACATTTAGTCTAACCTATTATTTTTAAATTATCTGTATCTATCCAAGTAGTGGTATTTCATATATCAATACATTAGGTACTATAAAATACTAATATAAACATTTACTACTATAAACTACTACATTTTACTGTGTGATCTAACACTAAAGCTTTTTTTAAAATATTGTTCCCTATTAGATATTCAGACATAAATATCTGCATTAGAATATGATGGTATTTAGACTACTTTACACATTATGGAGCAGTTTATAACATGAAAGTGGAATTATTTATATTAGAGGGACAGTGATACAATAATTAAGTCAATTGTAAATGGGATATAAATTCATAGGCAAGCACTGCTCCAAATATTTATGAATGTCTAGCATGCTCAAAGCTCTATGGTTTTTTTAAATGATAAAATGTGAGCTGATGAAATACTGCTTTGCAAATATATGCTCTTGACATTCAATGGACTGGAGGAATCCTGCTTCATTAAATTGAGTCTCTGATTGCTTACTCCAAAAATACCTAAGTATATGGCTATTTCTGCCAAATCCCATGAGGCAGATGGTGGTAGCCAGCCACATGGATGCTTTTCAGTCTCATAGGGTCTCATTAGCTGCTGAGTATACCCGCCACAATTCTGTTCCTTTTGCCCACATTCCTGCTCCTAAATAACCAGTCTGACCCCAGCCCTGCTGGCTCCTTGTCCGGAGACAAAACGAGCAACACTGTCATGTTGCCCCTCTGAACTTGGCCCCTGGCTGTGGGTTTAGCCTTCAGTTCCTGTAATCAGTAACCATGACTGATTTAAGGTCAGACTACCCCATTAGTGTTACCCATATTTGTTTTTGTTTTCCTACAGAGGAACTTAAAACATCTTCGAGGTGGTGGCTGGGAAGACAGGTACAACAAAGTGCATCTGCAGGGACTTGAGGGTCCTGTAAGGAAAGATGTAAAGTTTTACAAATCATTAAAATAATTACTATTTTCTGTTTGAACTTCGGTACCTTAATAAAAGCCTCCTTAGACATAACTAAGACAAGAGACCAGCTTCTCAGGAAATAAAAATGTGTATGGCCTCCTGAATTTTAATTCACTGGCTGCAGCTAATTAACTGCTTGCATTCTCTATAAGTATGTTCTTTAGTCTCAGTAGCATACTTATCAATGTGTATTTTTTTTCTTTATGGAAAAAAATTTTGAAGCAGAGGCAGTGATAGATGATTGTGGGCCTAATCTTCCCCGTGCATTATTCAGCAAGAAAAATAATGAAGCTGGCTTGTAGACTGTAAAATGTCATTAACTTTGAGCTTGGAGGGATATGGTCAAGACTGCCTGAAGTGCTGGGTTAGGTGTCCATACACTCCAGTGAATCTGTGGAAAAAGCAGGTATTGAATGTCCCTCATAGCTACTCGAAGAGGATTAAAAATCACCCAGGATTAAGGCTCTTCCATGGGTTTGGGAGCTCAGGGTGGCACTCTCCCACTTAGGCAACAGTCTCCCACTGATACAGGTACACCCATGGGACACAGGTGACAGGAGACCAATAACTTTAAAAGAGAGCTCTATATTTGTTTGATCAGAGGTTCAGGGCAAGCAGGAGGTAAAGCATGCATCAGCAAAGGATGGAGTTACATACCTTTGCACTTGGCAGCTTTCAGTGATACCTAGATTTGCTCCCTGCTTTGATTTTTCATCCTTTGATTTTTTTATTCTGTATCCAGCCTTTGTTTAATGAGGTTATTGCCCTGGAACAGTATAATTGAAGTTCTTTTTTTCCTTAGTACGAACATGTGCATTTCATCTGCCTCCTCTGCATTAGTTATTGTTGCTGGGAGTATGCAATCATTAAGTGGGTCACTTGGAGCAGGAATGCACTGCACCTTACCAAGTAATGGCATGTCATCAGCCACACTTATCGTCCTTCCCAGCTCTCTGCCAAATTGGCTGTTTTGATGCATTTGCCTTCTTGGGTAGGCTGTAGCACTTACTACTCTGCTCTACTGTTCCAGTCTACCAAGCAACATTATATATTGCTCTGTATTATTTCTTAACAGATTGATTTCTTCCTGTTGGAAACAGACATTTCTGCTTGCAGCCCTGTGAAACGCAGCTTGACACTGCCTCTGTCACTGTTCTCCTCTCCACTGGTGCCTGGGGTGCTTCAGAAGTTCCTCAGGATGACAAGTGGCTACCTACAGCCACTGTGCAATTTTAGGGGGAAACTTTACGTTTGCAGTCTGTATATCCCTTTCTTAACTTTATGATTATGACATGCTTTTAGAACACTTTTCAGGGCTCTAGACCTTGCATTTAATTTGTACTTTGCATTCAGAATAGTCCATGTCAAGCACAAGTGGCATTTTGCAGGTGCCGTAAGTGAAATGCATGGCAGTGAAAAATAAACAAGGCAAACTCTAATTTAAGAAATCTCCAGTAAACCCCCAAGCACATTTTGGGTAGGAAGAATATAACATCAGAAAGGTTTTCTAAAGGGAAAGGATGAGGCAGCTGGGAAATTGAAACTACCTACTTGTTCTTGCTCCTCCTTTCCTCTGTCATTCCTTATCCTGCATTTAACCAACAGACTGCTCTCAGTTCAGGTTTTTTCTGTTCCTGCAGAGTCAACCTGAGAGGTAGGAGCTCCCCTATGCAGCACAGTCGTTTCATTAAGACAGCGTCCAGCCCAGAGCCCTCAGTAGAGGAAGACAAGAAAGAGCATCAGCCTGAGCATCTAGCAAGGATTGCCTGGATTACAACTCAAACTCAGTTTATGATGAAGACATCAGATGAACCTAGAGAATAAGATTTTTCTCTGCTCATAGTGGATCTTACTCACAGCCATGTAAACATTATGAAGGGTCTAACCAGGCAGGATTGCTCAGCCTGAGGGAAGAAGAAAGCCATGTACAGGGAATGTGTAGTCACTCCTCTTTGATGACTTGCATGAAGTAGTGTACAGAATACAGATGCTCCCAGGTCCCTAAGTGTAATGAACTTTGTGGAACTTCAAAGGAGAAGCATGAGTTGCAGGAAGACTGGGGAAACTCAGGATTTTAATGGCCAGGCACCTACTTGCAGTCATAGTATCATCAAACATAATTCCATTTATTAAAGGGTGGTCAGGCATTACAAGCAGAAAACCTCAATTTTTTTACTCAACATGTGGTGTAAAAAGGATCAAAAAGAGACAAAAATATTACCAATAAGAAATTTCTGACTCTTGCTGACTTCATCAATGTGCTCATTAGCACCTTTTCATTTATTAATTGCTCTGGCTGCTGCAGTTATTACTGATCCATATTAATCCTCCAAGGGACAGGAGATGACAACACTGAGTCATGGTGACCTTGTCTTTCCATATGCTACAGCTGGCCAGGAATTTTCCAGTGAAACAGCTGTTCACTGGAAAGTGTGAATTCTCAAAAATATTTGCTTTTATTGGAAAGATACATATTCTGTTGATTTTTGTTGGGGGAGTCTTTTTGGATCTGACATGGCCTTCCTGTAGCTAATATTCATGAGGAGAGTTTTCTCTGAGGATATTAAATAGGTCCTCTTTCTCCTTGGTAATTCATAGAAACTGAAAGAGGAAACTGAGGCACACTTAGACTCAGCTTCAAGTTTGCCAATGCTTGCCTCACAGAATGAGAAGAGAAAGATCCCATCTTCATGAGAATTTAAAAATTTGTCGAATAAGAAAGACATTTCTTGTTTTTCTGCAATGAGGGCTAAAAAAGAGTGGCAGATCAAGACAATAACCCCGAACCTTAATAAAACAATAGAGAAGTGTTATCAGCTTTTGTCTTATTTTTCTCATGAGTGTAAGATAAACAGCTCGATGAGAAGGAACTTTCAGCAATCAACCTTCAGACACTGTCAGTTCAACCAAATATTGAATTCAGTCTATTTTATTCTGAAATTAACAGATTCTTCTTCTCAAGATATTTTAAAATGTGTCTTTGCCATCTGGCTCAACACCTTTTTCCCAAAGTCCCATCAAGCTCTAGTACACCTGGGACAAACATATAGTTCTCCTATGTACATTGAAAAGCTTTATAGCCTTTTCACATAGTTAAATAACTTTTATCTTTCCTTTTCTTTTTCCTTACTTCTGCCTAAGTAGTGCTGTTCCTACACGTTCAGCAAGGGCAATGGCTCTCTGCAACAGAGAATTATGTGATTAATGGTTATATTGAAATGTACACATTATCCAGCTAGGAAAGTCTGCTGGAAGGTGATGTACCCTAACTTAGGCTTTGTTATCATCAACATTTTTACTCTTTGTTGCGTGTGAGATGAGCAGTGGTCTTTGGCAGGTTCCAGAGGAACAGAAGAGTTGTTCTTTCTATTGTGTGAAGATCAGGAACAGCAACTAAACGGCCAATGTGTGAGTTACAAGGTTAAAGTGGAATGAGGCAAGAAAGTGCTAGGAAAGAAGTGTGAATGGGATATTAGACTGATTAATGAGGAGAAAACAGAAGAAAAGTCAGAACAGGAAAATGATCGAAAATAAAAAGAGAACGTGGAAATCTAGTTTTCTAGACTGAAAGATGTCAGATGCAACAATCATCATAAGTATTAATTATCATTATTATTATTGCTGTTGTTTCTTTTTCCTTAGCAATAACAGTACTAACAACAGTGTGAGGAGCTGCAACAAAAATCTCGTAAAAATTTGGAGAATCCTCAAGGAGGATGCTCATATCCCAAAGCTCTCCCCCTGCTCCCCAAAGTAACGTGGATCTTTGGGAGAGGGTGTTTGTGGCCTGAAAAATCTCTCAGTCCAAAGCCACAGAGAAATCTGGGGGTCAATCTGGAACGAATCTCCTCCCAGGCACATAAAGGAGACAGTGAAAGGATTGAGCTCACAGCAAAAACATAACTTGCATTTTGGTTTTTGGGAGCAGGAGAAGACAAGTTGCCCTCATTTTGAATTTAGATACCATTCAGAATGTGGTTTTAATTTTATTTGATTTAAGCAGGATTTAGAAAACTAAGCTTCTAAATCCCTTAAATAACTTAGATTTGAATTAAATAGTTGATGACAAGAAGAAGGGAGGTAGGAAAAAAACATGATACCTACTTCTGCTCACAGAAGCATCCTTTCATGGGAAGGATAAGGGAGTCAGAATTCCCCTAAGAATACTGTCAAAGTCAGGGCAGGTTAGGAAAGCTTACAAAAAAAAAAAAAAAGAAAGAAAAAAAAAGGATTTGCAATAGAGCTGTGTAAGAACAAAATTTGGAGTGGCTGAAATAAAATGGGTGCTTAGTCCTTAAAGTCAGGATATCATCACGCTGAGCAGGTCCTTCCTTTTAACTCTCACACGATAGCTTTTGCTATTCACTTATGTTTCTTCAATTCTCTTTTATTCCCAGTCAACTGAATTGGATAAAGTGCTATTGCATGGTTGGCCATAACTCTGTTTTCTGAACTTTATGTACAGGGAAATTTCCTGGACTTCCAGGTTTTGGTTTTGTTCCTTTTTCTACGGCTGCATATCCACATGGGCAAGCACTTCCAGTGCTGAGATCCACATTGCAAGTGTCCTGTACAAGGGATCCTTCCATATAAGAGAAAACTTTAGCAAGGTGAGTTGGTTTAGTAATAATTCTCTGAAGAAGCAACAAATAACCCTAAGCAATAAATATTTTTGCCTTTAATTCCTTTCTTCCTCATAGTTTCTAATGTTTTAGTCAGAAGGAAAAGAAGGAAGGAATGAATGAAGGAAGGAAGGAAGGAAGGGAAAGAGAAGGAGAGAGAGAGAGAGAAAGAGAGAAAGAGAGAAAGAGAGAGAGAAAGAGAGAAAGAAAGAAAGAAAGAGAGAAAGAGAAAAAGAGAGAAAGAAAGAGAGAGAAAAAGAGAAATAGAAAAAGAGAGAAAGAGAGAAAGAAAGAGAGAAAGAGAAAGAGAAAGAGAGAAAGAGAAAGAGAAAGAGAGAAAGAAAGAGAGAAAGAAAGAGAGAGAGGGAAAGAAAGAAAGAAAGAAAGAAAGAAAGAAAGAAAGAGAGAAAGAAAATGTTTTTCCCTGTCTCATGGAGTTTCAGATCACATTGAATTTTTCCCAGAGAAGATGTGCGGGTGGAATGGATTTCTAGCAGTCAAGCAACTTGCCTGGGTAAGGTTTTTCCTCCTTAGAGCCATTTAGCACCATTGTTTTAGGGATTGGAAGGGACCTCAAAAGATCAGGTGAGAGATGCTAAGGAGAGAAGAAATGGGCTATGTGAAAGTATGCTATGCCATTCCTTAGATGCAATATTCATGTGAATTATTTTAAATCTTCATTTGCAGGATCTCAAACGTTAGGGAAATAATCCAGATAATCTTAGCTTCTTCTCTGCAGGAAATTGTAATTATGAACTTACTCATTTTGCCTGCCTGCCTACGAGTCTGTCTCTTGCCTGTGCCATTCCTCCCACTCTGCATCATAAGCTGTTGGTGGATTTTTGGCTAACTCAAGGAAGAAGTGGAGAACAGAGGAGTAACACTGTTCCTGCCAGCTCTGTAAACCAGGCATGAGCACACAAGCAAGACCACAGAAAGAGCCACCTCTCTCTTATTAGGTAACAAAACACTCCAGATAGAAGGGAGGGCTTATCGATGGCCCCGTTTTGAGATAACCTTCAGTGAATGCTCCCAGTTACAAGGAGTCTACAAGTAACCAAGGTCCTTGAGCTCAGTGCTCAACACCACTTTTTTATATGTCCTCCTTAAATTGCTTTACCACAAGAGAAAAGGCAACGCACAGTGCTGCTACTGTAACTCTGTGCTATTGATGACAGTGACAGGTATCAGTATTTTATTCTGAATTCCTGCTCTGTCTCATACTCTTTTCTTTTTCTCCCTTCCTCTTCTCTCTGTTCAATGGCACAGATGTGTTTACCCACACAAACACCCCAAAAAGGTTTTGGCAGCATTTAGTCATGGGGTCCTCAAGTTGTGAGTAACAGCCAGAGCTTTTGCAGAGAGAAAGGCCGGGCAGATATTTCATCAATGGGCCAGGACTCAACAAACTGAGATTTAATTGTGTGTGCTCTGCATCTCTAGGCTTTTATTCTTTCTCTCTATAAAGGGAATAATGAAATTTTCTTTCTTCTAGCTTTTTGTCATGTAGATTGTAATGGCTGAGGTCCTTCAGCAGACCCAGCAAAGATCTGATCCTGTGTGAAAATTGGGAAAAACCCTTTCTAGCAGAGAGAAGTAGGAAGGTGGATCACTTCATCTCAGCCAAGGACTCCAAAGCAGATGCAAGCTTGATTCTTCAGTCCTTGTCCAGACAAGGCTCAGACTCAGTGGAAGCACCAGCGGAATGAGGGCAGCCAGGTAAGAGCCCATCTTTCACCATGATCAAGCACCATATGCTTCTTCTTTTGCTAGTATACTATCACACATTGCATGCTGTTGCTATGAATTATTAATTATTTTTAAGTAAAAAGCTATCTTGCCTTTTTGCTTCGCTTCATTCATTCAATGACCAAGCTCAGATGATGCATAAAAATCCCATAATTCCAACTTTAAGCAGGCAGTCCTTGCAGCAACTGCATAGATCATTCTGTCCTTGTTCCCTTTTAGATTGTTGTTTCTATATACACCCTTGAAGAGGAGAAAAAAAATTGCAATACCTTGATCTGTTTATTGATAACTTGCCAGACCTTTGGCTGGAAGCATCCCATGCACAAGAAAAAACAAAAAAAAACAAACAAAAAACCCACAAAACCAATCAACCAAACAAACACTTATATGGAGTGCTATATTGAAATTAAATAGTTTTATATTATCCTAGAATTTCTTTGCCAGTTTCTTTTCTGTCTTGATTTAAAAAAAAAATTATTCTGTTAGTAACAATGTAGTTGTCTCTCATAGTTGAAATTACTCTTGAATGGAAGTTCCTACTAAAAAGGATCTAATTTTAGCATTTTGATGGGAAGCAAAGATACGAGTTTTGCATTAGCTCTCCTTCTCACCACCCACATTTACCTTTTCCAGAGAATTTAGAGCTCAGAAAAGGTGCCAGACTGACAGCACTGGAAACTCTCTGTTTATCTGCAGGCTGCTGCATTTCGCACCACTACTGTATGTCAACGTGATGGGAAAGTTCACAGGTGAGAGGGTACTTTGTGCTTTTAATGTTACTTTCTTGATCTATCAACATAGCCAACAACAGCAAGTTGAGTCTGAGGCATCTGTAAGTGAGAACGAAAAAAACGCTATTTTCAATGTACAACTTGTAGAGGAGCACACTGAGGGGCACAGGAATATCAGCCTGCACATATCTGGCTGGAATATTTGACGCTGTCCTAACATTTCTGCAAAGAAAGAGACAGTTCAGCTTTTAGAAATAGTCCATCTTTTTGTTATTGTTTCTTTTTAATGTAGCATACTGTATATGGAATCTATGTTGCAGCTTACTGTAATCCTTGCTGTGTTAAAGATGCATCTTGTTCCATTACACATCTGCAGTTTATGATGTGAAACGCAGTCACACAGCTGGCAGGATGTCACCAGTGAAACACATGTGAGTGTCTCAGATGCTTGTTCCGATAGTAAATTTCTGGTATAAATCTATGGCAGTGAGTGCAAACAAATTTAAGACAGGCAAGATGATAAACACCATGGTTCAGATATTCTGTGAAGATTTTTTTAGTGAATTGTGTCCAACCTCCCGAACTGTTTCACTGAAGAATAAATTGTAGAGCTTGGGGGGGTGGGGGTGTCTATTTTTTGTGTGCGATGGCTTTTCAGATGGCTAAAATGATGTGATATGAATGACCATCATGTTTGTCTTGCCTAACTGTTTAATCCCACTTTTAGAAGCTGGATGGACTTCAAAGTTTGGCTGGCCAGAACACTAGAACATAATTTTTTAGGAACAATCCTTCAGAAGATGGTCTAAAAGATTCCTCTACGGCTAATGCATTTCCATGAAAATCAAATGTAAACTGCCCTTAAGAGCAAATAATGGTCACACTGCTGTCTTTAACTACTATTATCTCTGTTTGATATTTTTGGGCTGTGCCTATGGATGATACATGCAAAAATACAAGGTGCAAAAATGAAGATAAAAGTAGGAATAGAAGACTGCAGTATGGTTTGATCAACATGACGAAAATGCTCATTTTAGTTGAGTATTTAGATGTCTATTTTTCAGAAATTACTTGTATCCCATAGGAGAAAAATACATTTTGTCATTTCAGGAACAGGCAAGAGTATTGCCATTTTGGGCAGCAGCATAGTGTGCACAGAAAGCCATAGAGGCAAGATCTTTTTAACAACTAATACAACCTGGCAAGAAAGCAAATATGAAAGGCAAAGTGCAGTAATCCGGGCTGCTCAGAAATGACTACAGCTTAGGAACTAAAAATGTTTTTATGAAAATATTTGTATGTGGAACGAGTTACCCACAGACCTGCATTCTGAAAATCTCCTTTTCCCTGCTATTATCATCTTCTGGAAGGTGAACTCTTACGTTTCTCACACCGCTGTGTTTATTCAGTGCTGCAACCCTCAGCTTACACAGGGGAAGATGCTGAGCCCATTCAGACCAGTAAATCTGCAGATAACTCTGGTTTTACCAACAGAATTATTTGTATTCCCCTTGGGGGAAAAAAGAAAAAGCTATTTCATCCTTCTGGATAAACAAGCAATTTATCTTTCATTCATTCCATGCACAGATGAGTCAGCCAGGTGTCACAGCACTGTCTCAAGTCCTTTGCGTTTCTTTGCAAGATCTGGACCTCACCTGCAAAATCCAGATCCCACACTTTTTTGTTACGCCTCAGACCACCAGCCTCATGCAGCACTGTCTTGGCCCCCTTTTTTCTGTTTTTTCTATTTTCAAGTGCCCAGTTCTAATGCAGCTTCATTGTACCCCAAGCTCATTATTTATTTCTTTGTGTCATTACATGGTTAGAGATGTAGATCTTCTATAGCAGGCAAACTAAGTTTTAGTTTGCGTTGTGCTCTCTTGTCTTGGAATTTCCTCTTCTCTCTTTCTCTCTGTGCCTGGCACAGTACAAAAACATGAGATATACAGGTCTTCCTACAGTGTCTCAGAGGGCGTTGCGGCAGCTCGGATGGTAAACACAGCCTCCCTCTTCATATTGACAAAATAAAATAGGCCAATGCTCTCTCGGAAGCTGCATAATCTGTGAAAGCTGCTGACTCTGGGTAGCAGACGCTTCTGATTATCCTGGATACAAAGGAAACAGGACCTGGGAGGGCAGGCCAGAAGTAAAGAGGAGCCGCAGGAACCAGGCATGCAAACACAACATTCAAGATGACAGTACTTGGATAAAGCAGATGCATGACTGATCAGTTAAAGGAACTGGGGAGGAAGTTTGTAACACCAGCTTAATTTTTACTAACAGGAAGAAACCTCAGAGAAGTACAGTTAGAGGCCCAGGGCTACCTGGTAAGGTGTTGGCAGTGCTGGAAAAGTACTTGGTCTCTGCACCCCCTTCTCTTGCTCTCTTCTGTTCTTTTGTAGCACTCTGTAGGTCAGAGCCCTTGTGTCCCAGCAGGACAGACTGCAGGACAAGGAGCTTTGCCCTTTGCAGGGCCTGTGTGCTCTGCTGTGGACAGAATGAGAGCTTCTCCTGGCTGCGTATTGTGCCTCATTTTAACACGTGCATTCTGAAAAAAAAAATCTAGCGTTCTGCCTGCTAAAGTGCTTTTCCTTTGAACCTGACCCAGATCTTTCCAAAGCACCTCGGCTACAGAGCTAAGTGGAATGTAGCGAAATCCCACGGACTGGCCCTGGCGCAGAGACTGCAGTGAAAGCTCAGAGGTGACGGAGGTAGGAGCTCTGGGCTGCACCCGGGCGACAGAGGTACCGGCAGCCACGGGTGGACATCTGTCTTGTTCCACTGCTGGCAGTGTGTTCCTGCATGTTTACAGTGGCTGACTGTGAAAGGCAGCCTCAAAAAATTCGCTGTATTCTTTAATATATAAACTTGCATTTATATATTACTTTGATGTGGGATTGCGCTGTGTATGGTGTCCTCACTAAGATCCAGTGATACACTCTAGGTCAAGGATTCACTGCAGGATACTAGTTGAAGACCAAAGGTCGTCTTTGTACTCCAGCGTGTTGTCAGAATATGATTTCAGGAACACAAGAAACACAATAAAATAGGTGGGTTGGAAGCTGCCAGTGACCTTCCCCAAGGACTGACCTTCCCAGCAGTGTGTGAGGCAAGGATCCAGTACTGAAAGATGGATTTCAGAGAGACAGCCAGCTGAAATCCTAGCCTGGTTGAAGTACATGGAAGTTTTGATCAGCAGATTTGCACTTGGTTTGTGTAATAGCAAAGCTGAGGTGGAGCTAACATTTCGATTTCAAACATTGTAGACAAACAGTGAGCAAAGTCTAATAATAAAAGCAGGACCTTGAGGACAGCACAATAAAGTTCTGTGTCTAGTTGTACTCCAGACTGATTGGACAACCTTGACAAAAACTTGGCATCGAGACTTTCTGAGGCTGCGCCGGAGAGAAAGAAATGCAGAGATGGAGCTTGCAAGAGGCAGCTGCTTGAGGAGCATTTGTGTGAGACCAGGTGATGGATGGTGGAAAGAGGGCATTCAGGGAAAGCAAATCAAACGCATGACTAGAAAATGGCAGGTAAAGACAGACAGGTAGGAGGAAGGGAGGCATACTTTCCTCCCCTAACCTAGTAAAATCAGTGCCCACTTCTAGCTGCAAAGCCCTGCTGAATATGTAGAGCCCCACCCAGGCCAGTAACAAATAGGTGGACATATAGATAGGATTATCCTATTATTATTTTGCAACATTCACAGGAGTAAGATCAAAGGAAGGATCCCATGCTTTGCTACAGATACAAGGTCACTTTCCTTCTTGAATAAGCAGAGTGACTTTATACTTCTTTTTTTTTTTTTTTTTTTCCCAGTTACAAAGAGCTGTGCAGTAGAAATCATTCCCATCTAAGTGTCTACAGAGTAAGGCTGGAAGTGCTGAAGTGAAACCTCAAATTTTTAGAAAAACAAAGTAAAATCATATTCCTCATCTGGTCACTAAAAGGTGAAGGGAAAGGATTAGCATAGGTCTGTCCTAACCAAGCACCAGAGAATCAAGACATACTTGTTGAAATAGCTTTTCCTAGTGGTTATTGTGCTCTCAGAATGGGGGGGAAAAGCAAAGAAAAAAATATTAGAAGAGGCTGAATAGAAATGTCGCTATTTCCATTTCACTAACCATGATGAATTTTGAAAAGATGTTTCATCTTCCGAGCAAGACTAAATTACAGACAGGATGACAGATGGGTTTTGGGCTGAGTACAAGGCTGCAAATCACTTAAATGGCTCTGCTAACATCAGACTGCAGGGATGCTATCAGTTTATGAATTTAGAAACTTTACCTTTCAAACACCATTTATTGATTAGTTTGCATAAAAGCATAGTTTGATAAAATGCCTTTTCTCCATAGATGAACTGTGTGTGATTTCCTCATCAATGCTGAAAAGTGATTAAGCAAGTAAAATTATCCAAACCTCGCTTTAGTGATGTGGCTACTCTGACCTCATCTCCAGGTTCCCTGCCATGCTGGTGTCTTCTTTCTGCCCGGGGTGACAACACTGTGCTGGGCCATGCAATGAACACATGGGCCCATCTTAACACATCACACCTAATGTGTAATACGTTAAGTTCATGAGAGAGGCCACAGCACAATGAAGGACCCTTCTTGTCAAGCTGCTTTGAGCGTGGAGACACCCACTTGGAGCTGATCACAGATCTCACAGGCAGCTGGGTCTGGCCTGTGAAGCTGTGGTTTGGGAGATGAAACCCAAGGACACCACATGCTTCTGCTTGCACAGAACTGTGAGTCAAGAGACAATTGTGGGTGGCCAAGACTGGACAGCTTGGTGTTCCCCACCCCAGACTATTTTTGGAAAGATGCTGTGCTGAAGAGGTCCTGTTGTCATGTTGTCCTGTCACTCCCAGCAGCAGCATGTTTCTCTCTGCCCCTTTTCCTACTGGCTTTTTCTTTCTCATTACAAGGTCTGGAAATTATCTTGTCTTGCTATTTATTCTAATGCTCCCACTACTGTAATACCTGGTTTTCACAAAGACCTACCCACGTAGCATTTCTGGGAGGCTGGAAATGTTGTGTTGCCATTGCAGCAAGGCAAGACAAGAAGGATGTCCCTGGCATGCAGCAGAACATGGCCCAGAAAGTGCTGAGCTCCCCTTGACCCTGCTCCAGAATTGGGAACTTCTCATCTGTGCCCAGCATGATGATGAGCAGGCTACAGGCACCTCGCTGGCACAGTCACCTCCCTGGGCAGCTCCCAGACATGAGGCTGCATGTGGTGATGCAGCAGCCCAGCCTGGCACTAGCCCTCCACATCTGTGCCTTGCTCCACTGCTTGCAGTGGACGTGCCCAGTAATGCCCCAAACCTCTGTGGTCCAGCCCAAGCAATGCTGTAGAAAACCACCCAGGCTGTCTTCTGTGGGTTTCTATCCCTCTGAAATAAGAGAAATAATCTGAATTTCTTCTCTGTACCAAGAGGGCACGGTGATATTGCCCCCAGAAAACACAGAGGGAAGGAAGGTCCCTGTGTCCCATCACCAAAAGTATGGATAAGATGAGACCTGGGGTTCTTCGCTGCTGCCCATAACAGGGAAGCTTCCACACGCAGGCAAATAGACTTGAAGAGGTGCAGGAAGCTGTTTCTCAAAGGGCAATGAAAGTACAGCCCCTAGTTATATTTGGATAAACAAGTACTTTCTTCATGTTTATCAAAAGCCTGCAGTAATTTGCTTTGTCATCCGTCAGTTGTTATAATAGAAACAGTAATGTAGGACAGTGACACACAGCATGTACCTGAGATAATATTTTAATCATATTAGGTGGAGATTGAACAGTGGGCTGCAGACCTCCAACTCTGTCATCATTCACCTTCAGGTTTTTTTTTCAAATGATGGCAATTCCAGAGGAGTTCATAGGGACAAATAACAAAGTTGAGGGAGCATAGAAACGCTCGGGTTTTGAAGCATCGGTTTAAGAAAAACAGCAGGGTGATGAAAGTGCTATTTTAGGAAATCAATTCAGCACCATTTTCGGGTTCATAGATATTCCAGATGAAAAAGACCTATTAGGTCATTTGTCCATCCTTCCTGCCAAGAAAGGATTATGGGAGCTATTGATATCTAAATTTGTGTCAGTCTTTCCAGGTGCCCTCTTTGCAGCAGCATAAATACGTTGGCTGCAGATTGTTCCTTGCTTGCAGCTTCTGAATCGCACACACCACTGCTAACAGTACTTAGCGGGGAGCAGCCGGGTGCAGCATTCCAAAGGACAGGGCAAATCTGTGAGCAATAATTTTCATTCTACCTAATCAAGCTCATCTATTCACAGAAGAGAATGAGAAAAGAGAATGGCTTTCATGCTTCATTACCTTCGTAGCGTCTGCAAGACAAAGCGGTTTTCCTGATGTTGGGACTGGATACGTTAAGCTTAATTCCTGATTTTGTTAGTTGAGACAAATATCCGGAACTTTTAATTCCATCCTTGCAATTTGATGAGGAAGCAACTATCTTGCCTTTACATGCTTAAATATCATTGCCTCCTGGGGATTGGCAGAGCCTGCTTGATGATTCTTAAATTTGGTTCTTAAATTGCTTTTAGGAAGTACACAGGTACAGCTCAAATTGCAGAACCAAGAATTTGCTTTGTAATGCAAATACTCGGATTAAAAGAGACAGAAGCAGGAACCTACTTGCGAGCTCCTTTATACCCTTATGCACCGGGAGTGACTCATCTGAGACTGCAAGGGTCAACATGGCACAGAGCTGTTTGGGAGAAAGGGGCCGCAATAGCATACATTTGTTCTCTCTCATTGCTGAGTCTCATTTTCTTATGCCAATTTTGCCTTGCTAACAGCTTATTTCTCCTCTGGCTTCCTCTAATATTTCCCTGGTGCAAGAAACTACTGGCTCCTGACAGAGATCGCAGGGAAACTCGTTAAAAGTACAGCCTCCTGTCACCTTCATGGAGTAACCAAAAATCACATAACACTGGTGGGCTGGAAAGTTTTATAAAACAGTTTAATGTGATAGTGCTGCTAGTTAAACACCATGGGCAGAATACATAAACTAGGCAAGTGCAAGCCCGTCTCTCCGTGCTGGAGAGGTATATTCGGGTATGTATTTGTTGCCAGTGCTCCCAGCACTTCCCACCTCCCGTGCTGATTCAGCATTTCTGCAGGGCTGCCTTGGCTGCTGTGAGGAGCTGATGGTGAGCGCTGACAGTGCCCAGCACCGCAGGGTGGTGGCTGTGGCATTGCAGGGGACGCTCCGGACAGAAATCCATCAGGATGCAACTGATATTGGCAATTAATACACTTGGACGGAGAAGCAACTGCAGGGAAAACAGACCGATCGATGTCATTATCCTGCCCAGCAGCAGCTCCAAATGGACCAGAAGAGTACAAGAAGTTGACCAATAACTTGGAGTTTTTTCAAAGAATAAAATCCATTTTCTTTCACGACATATTCCTTTAAATTGATGTTTATTTTTTTTCAGCCAACTGAACAAACACAATCGCAGATGGAGTCCCTGTTTCTTCTCTCAGCGTGTTCACAGCTGGAATGTGCAAAGCCTTAATCTCCCTTTATAAGAATGTTAGTAAATATATTTACCTTCAGTGTTTCTATGGAGTCTGAACGGTAAATAATGATGATATCAATATATTAGGATGGTTGTCACGGTATTAGTAATCTGGGCTACAATACTTTTCTGTCATGTTGCCATACAATAGGATTTCTTTAGGTAAATACCTGTTTCATGCATTAATGTGTACAACAAAATATAGAATTTTACCAGTATAGTCCTTCTTTGTAATCCTGAGTTCTTTTATATGGACTTGGTTTTTAAAAGGAAAAATTCATAAAATTTTACTGTGATAAGGCATAATTTGCTGGTGACTATCTCAGAACTAGAATACTTTTAAGCTACAGTTTGGGAAAAGAAACCAAGAACTTGGGTGCCCTTTTTATTCTCTCTGAGGTAAAGAAAACATCTTTTCAGTCATGACCTGGCACAGTACAGGAGGGTGCCAATTAAATTTGGTGTTGACACAAACTTGTGAGGTTTTGTTGGTCCAGGGGGAGATAGGGAGGGTGGTAATTGGGTGACCCAAAGGACTGAAGTAGCAGGAATCAAATTGCATTCAGCAGCACAAGGTGGAGTACCAGGTACCAGGGGACTAATAAGAGGATAAACTCAGAACTCATCAGCTGGGAACGGCAGAGGATGAAAACTTAGGTACAGCAGCTAAATTCAGGGTGACTAAGTGCTGGCAGTATGATGTCTTCAAATGGTCCCAGGGGAGGTATTTTCAGAGGCAGGGAAATAAGAGACAGTGGCTCTCTAAAGATACCATAGTAGTTTGATACTGTGAATTATTAATATAATAAATATTACAGATGTTATCAATACATTGAGACTGAATATAAAATGCATTAATGGAGCAAACCTCCCACCTGCCATCAGGGTGGAGTTTGGCATGCTCTTTGCTGGATAAAGACCTGGCTGGAGGGTCGGGCCCAAAGAGATGTGATGAATGGAGTCAAATCCAGTTGGCAGCCAGTCACGAGTGGTGTTCCCCAGGGCTTAGTATTGGGGCCAGTTTTGTTTAATCTCTTTATCAGAGGTTGAGTGCGCCCTCAGTAAGTTTGCAAATGATACAAAATTGGGTGGGAGTGTTGACCTGCTGGAGGGTAGGAAGGCCATACAGAGGGATCTGGACTGGCTCGATCGTTTGGCTGAGGTCAACTGTATGAGGTTCAACAAGGCCAAGTGCCGGGTCCTGCACTTGGGTCACAACAACCTCAGGCAGCGCTACAGGCTTGGGGAAGAGTGGCTGGAAACCTGCTTGGTAGAAAGGATCCAAGGGTGTTGATCAACAGCTGGCTGAACATGACCCAGCAGTGTGCCCAGGTGGCCAAAAAGGCCAACAGCACCCTGGCTTGTATCAGGAATAGTGTGGCCAGCAGGACTAAGGAAGTGATTGTCTCCCTGTACTCAGCACTGGTGAGGCCCCACCTCAAATCCTGTGTTCAGTTTTGGGTCCCTCACTACAAGAAAGACATTGAGGTGCTGGAGAGAGTTCAGAGGAGGGCGATGAAGCTGGTGAGGGGCCTGGAGCACAAGTCTGATGAGGAGCGGCTGAGGGAACTGGGGCTGTTTGGCCTGGAGAAAAGGAGGCTGAGGGGAGACCTGATCGCTGTCTACAGCTACCTGAAAGGAGGTTGTAGCATGGAGGGTGTTGGTCTCTTCTCCCAAGTAGCAAGTGATAGGACAAGAGGAAATGGCCTCAGGTTGTGCCAGGGGAGGTTTAGATTGGATGTTAGGAAACATTTCCTCATGGAAAGGGTTGTCAGGCATTGGAACAGGCTGTGCAGGGAAGTGGTGGAGTCACCATCCCTGGAGGTGTTTAAAAGATGTGTAGATGAGGTTCTTAGGGACGTTGTTTAGTGCCAGTGTTAACAGTTGGACTCGATGATCTTGAGGGTGTCTTCCAACCAAAATGGTTCTATGAATCTTTGATTATTTATCTGAGCCTTGCCACTGTTTTGAGGTTTCAGCATTAATTTTGTTGGACTCCATGAAACCTGAGGTGTTTCAAGGCAGTTCAGGCATACACAGCAATCTCCAGGCAGTGCAGACCTGCCCTCCTGTCCTACGTCATCAGAGGACACAATGCTTCAGATTCATATTCACTCAGGCAATCCCCACTCACTGAAGAAATCTCGATGAAGTAAATGGCAGCACCAGCACAGATCTGTATAACCAGACAGATCACTCTGCAAAATTTTGCCATCAAAAGAAAGACAGCTCTCTAAATTTCTGCTTCTCATATCCATGAAAGATGGCAGAACCACAGAAGGATGAAAGTAAACACCATACATAATTTAACAAATATTCACCTCAGAAATATTTTTAAGATTACCTGCAGAAGTCCCAGAAGAATGTAAATAATTAATGTTGTGTGGCGTGGAAAACAACGAAGCCCTCATGCAGTTTGCCGTGCTGCCTGCTGATGGTACTGCTGATGCTACTACTGGTGGTCCTCCTCTGATGCAGCTGCAACAGTCACTGGCAGAGACTTTATTGTGTTTTCAGTGCCACGCTCAGGCTCACGAGCTCACCTGCAGCCCCATTTCCAATGGAGGGCATCAGCTTTCTCCCTGTCCTGAGAGGCCAGCCATGTGTTTAACAGAGTCGGATTTAGGCTGCGTTTCCCTGGCATCTGCCTCAGTGTTATTTCCTGCCAGTTGTTGCTTGCTGTGGCATAGAGTAGATGTTGCTGAACATAACTTTTTGATGGGTTGGGATTTGGGGTGAAGGATGGATAGAAAAGGGTGGAAGTCTTGTCAGGATGCTGTGTCTACCCACATACACCTGCTTTGAAATAAAAGGGAAAAATACAGAAGGCAGAGTATAAAACACCAGATATTATCAAGAAGCAGAGGACTGGCAATACTGGTTGGGACTGGCATTCCTTCAAGAGTTGTATCCTCTGGCTAAATGCAGCCTACACCAGCTGCTGCCAAGAAAAAACAAGAAACCTGGACACTGCTATTACTGGGTAGTTTCCTCTCCATGAAACTTCTTTCGTACCTGTGTTAAATGAAGGGAGTGTTATGCCCTGAGAAATGCGTGTTTACACTCATCTCAAAACTCGTGTCTTTTAATCCTTAGTGAATACTCACTTCCAGCAACATGAACAGAAATGGAAAGCTTTTCTTAAGCAGCTGCGAGGATTCCTGCATTTCAGTCTGGGTATATGTTTTGATGCTCTTCCATTTTCAAGTCAGTGAAAATAAGGACCTGGAGCGAAATAAAGCCAATGAAAAGCAAGCAAAACTAGGCCAGAAAAAAGCCAAAAATCTTCAAGAATTTAATTTCAGGCACCAAAGTGGGAAGGCACTGCTACATGTTGCAGAGTGCAGGAGAGAGGCCATTGTTCCAGGCTGGGTTAAAGCAAAGCTGTGGAGCCCTGGGAAGGTGGTTTGTTTTTGTTCCTATCTCTATACAGTGTAGATTTGGCCATTGAGTAACCCAGGCATGTAACAGAAGAAATGCCAAGAGATCAAACTGAGATTGTTTTTCTGGGAATACCCATCAAGATGCAAGAAAGAAAAGGTTACTATCTTTTTGACAGGGTTTAAAAATGTCCCTCAGATGCTACAGCCGGTGCAAATGCAAAGCTTGCATAATTCTGGGAAAGCTGCAGCAGTGCTGCTCACTCCATTCTCTGAAGAGAGAAGCCAATTAGAAAAATTAGCTACACTTTTTAAACCCTAACTGCAACAAATGTAGGCTTTTCTATTTGCTTTATTACATTGCAGACACTCCAGTTGTAGAAGAATGGCAATCACTTTGGGATTTGTACGAAATTTGATCTTACAAGGCACCTCTTTCAGGGATGGCTGCAGGTTAAGTCCTCCAGAGCACCATTTAATCACATGGTTGTAGCCATTAAGTATTTTTCACTAGAAGCCAGGTATATTTAAAAGAGCAAGATGCTGAATCTTGAACACTCCAAAAAACGGTGAACGAAAACTCCCCAGTTACTTGAAAATTGCCTTGAGTTACACAGATGTAATTAAAGTTTCATTTTCATTTTAAAAAATAGTGAATCATTATTCTTTTACAAAGAGCTATTTTTTTAATTAGAGAAGCCAGTTTCTGCTTGGCATATTTAAGACTTCAGCTGTGTTGGATGAAGTGTTACGGATTCGTATACAGCATCCCTCCCCTCAGCATTTCAGGCCTGTATGGGCACTGGGTGAAGGAGAGAACACACCTCAGTGAGGTCTTCCAGGCAGGCATTTCTGAGCCCTTTGCAAACATGATTCAACATTTGGAGGTGAGATCATTAGGTATTATTAGTGCTGTTGGTTTGTAGGTGGCACAGAGAGACTAAGGGATTAAGGATTGCATCTCAAGCCTTGTCCATGCTGTGCTTTGGGGTGAGGCAGCAGCCAAGAAGTCCATCTCTGGGTGTTTGCACAGCCCTCAGCTACATCTGTTGCCCCCAGCTTCTTCTCCAGCCTGGGCCATGCTCTCTCCAAAGGGACAAGTGGCAGAGTCGTGCCCTTCCCTCCAGCCGAGGGTCTCAGAGGAACACGTGGCGTTGGGCAGCAGGGGTGAGCAGCAGCTCCATGAGGGTGGGTTTGTGCACATGGAGGAAGATGGAGGGACCTCCAGCACTTCACTGGGCTGAGGATGGGACAGGAGCCAAAACTGGTGTGTGAGGAGCTGCTCAGCAGCTGAGTCAGAGCCCAGATGCAGTGGATCACCCCAACCACGTGATTTTTGCAGCACTTCTTGTCTTCATGAGGAGCACAGCTGGTCCAAAAAATTTCCACCCATGATTTATACCGCAGAAAGGGCCGTTTTTTCAAAATAGGTTGAGTTTCTTCAGGTTTTGTCAATGAGCTCAGCACAGACTGATGGTTTCCTTTGTGCCTTTGTGAGTGAGTCAGGTCCCCAAGTCCTGCTGCTCCTTCTCCGTGCCACAGGAGTCACCAGTCTCCCTGCGTCCCAGGTGTGTGGTCAGGCTAAGGGCACAGAAACCTGGGCTGGCAGTGGAAATGCAGGCAAGTATCTTGACTCCAAATGGCAAAAAACGACTCTTTCTCCAGAAACATTCAGCTGCAAAGAAACCAGTCCTGCTGCAAGCACCTGACAGGGAGGTGCAAGTGAGCTTTGGGCGTGCGAAGAGCAGAGCTCCCCTGGGAAAATACTTTTCCTGTAATTCCCACTTCACACATGTTTTTCTTTCAGCGTCTATTCACTGTTAATTATTGTTTCAGACTCTACCCATTTCTCCTGTCTTTTTTCCCCAGGCAATTGCTGCGAGGCACTTGAAGGTTAATGGGCCATGTGTTTATTTTTAGCTCTGCATCTCTTTAACATAGGAGAACCTGGCTCATGGCAAAATAAACGCCTCTAGCCAGCATGAACAATTTCTGCCTCCAGTGCCCTTCCAGGTATTGTTTCCTAATTTTTTTCAGTAAAGTGACAGCAAATACCTGGTGACCTGCTGCATAAGATGCAACACGTGGACTCTTGCATGTCTATGACAGGCGCCTGCAGGTAGGCACCGCCTGGAAGGGAAGAAATGCTTCCATCAAATTGTGGTGCACCAGCCTCGCCTCTGCTGCAGGTCTACAGAAATGGCAGAAAATGGAAGAACAATCAGAAAAAGACACCACTCCCCTGTACAAATCACAGACTCCCTCCTCCACCCCAGCTGGAAGTACGGGGCGCTTCATGAAAGCCACATCAATGCTGAAGCACCCCTGAAACTGTACTGAAGGTCCAGCCAGTGGTGTTGGAGGGCTGAACAAAGTGCTTGTGAAGATGTAGGGACAGCCCTGAATAAGCCTGTGGCCTTCTGAGTAGAATTTGCCAGACAAAAGCATCCTTCTGGCCCAGGCTGTAGTGTCTGAAACAGCTCGTATGCTGGCACTGAGGGTTGTGCAGAGCCCTCAGCACTAGGGAGAGACCTAGAGATGGAGCTTGAAGGCAACAAGGGTAACTGAGATGCACACACACTGCCAGATGCCATGAGATGTCCCAAAAAAGTGAGAGACCAACCTGAAATCAAAAGAGATTTTCAACAACTTCAAGTCACATGGAGGTGTTCCGAGTGCCGCAATTAGTGGTATTCGGGCAGAAAGAAAATCCAGGAACTGTAGAAGTGGGTAAAACTCACTTTGTGTTGCAGTGACTATACAGGAGGGTGTAGTAGGATCTCGGAGTGGAAATCAACAGTTGGACTGCAGATGTTTCTAGGGCATTATTCATCTCATCCCAAAGGAGATGTCACCATTCAGTCAGAGGACTTGTATGATTTCTCAATCCCCAGCCGGCAAAGGTGCATCCCTTTGGCATCACAAGGGGAAGCCATCAGAGTGATTCAGTCACCAGTGATTTTAGGGGAAAAAAGATAACTCCCCCCAAAAAAGAATGTTGTTAGTCACTGCCCATGGATAGAGACAGATCCGGTGGGCTACAATAATACCAGGAATATAATTCTAGATGATGTGACACAACCCTGCAAAAAAATTGTCACAATGGTTAGCACTGAAAGGCCAAGGTGGACCATTCCCAGACACAGTTATGGCTAGATGGAAAAGTTCTCAGTGCTAAACGGGATTTTTTTCAAAGGCACCAGAATGTTCACTCAAAGGAACTACAGGAAAAGAAGATAAAAAGATGGGATCTGGGTCGTTCCATTTAGTTTAATTTAATTCCGTTAATTTCCTTAAGGAATTGAGAAGTCTAAGGAAAGAATCAGATACATTTTATACTGGTCTTAGATGAACATTACTGATAAATTGCTAAGGCTTATTGTGCATGCAGAAGAACCCAGGGAGGTAGAACAGATCTCTCTGAGCAGCGACTGGGCAAAACCACACATATGTTCTGGCTTTTTATTTTTCCAGAGCAAGCTCTTGCTGAGGACCTCTTGTGTGATGGTTCTTGCTGTTACTGGTAGCAGAATGATCAGGCTGTCAGGTAGATATGGCTACAAGGGACTGGAGAAGGTGAGAAGAAAGGCGGTATATGTGGGGAAGGTGTTGGAGGAGGATGGTGAGGACCAACAGGGTGTTCACACCCTGCTTAAAGGCACCATGGGGATGATCCCACCAATGCTGAGGAACTAGCATTCTGGGGCTTCAGAAAAAACTTCGGATGTCCCAGAGGTCTCAGAGCTCATTTGTTTGTAATTAGTGGGTATGTTGTTTGTATGCCGTTGGAGTTCTTTGTGAGGTCCACATGGGCTGCTAGCTGCTGTTGTGGGGGTGTATGACATGGCAAGTTGAGAGATGCTCTCTGAAGAGCTGCTGGATGCTGCAGGTAGGATTTTGGTCAGCCCTGGTCAGCCAGAAATGGACACGGGGTGGAACTGGGGTGCCTGCTGGCTCACAGCCTGAGCCACAAAGCCTGCCTTGCCAAGGGGAGGGCACAGGGCAGGAGGGGCATCGTCCACCATGGAAAGCCCAGGTGGCACCACCAAAGCTGCAAGCCAAGTGTTGGGCCTCCTTTGGGGGCAGAAGGAGATGGTGTCCAACTGCAGGAGCTTTCACCTGTCCTCTGAGCAAGTAAGTGTTGGCAGGCTGCTGCTTGGCCTTGGAATTTTTAACTCATTTTGTTTCTTTTTGAGGGTCTTTTCAGAAGTGGGGAGCATGTACAAGGTGTCTAGAGCAGTAGGTCTGACTCTGCAGTAGCTTGGTTGCTGAGGCACAAAAGCAGGAGAGGCACCTTCAGCACTGCGTCTTTCCCTGGTGTTGCAAGGGAACAAAGATCTTTGTCGCCCCGTCCGCCCTCACCTGCTCCACCACCCCGAGGAATACACCGACGCCTTGTGAAACGGTCCGTCCGCAGCCTTGCGAAGGGTTGTGCAATGGGCTCCTGAAGTTACTTGCCCATCCAGTCATCAGAAACACAAAAAGCTCCACAAAATCAATATATGTGAACACTAGTTTTATCTCCCTGAAAACACATGCCATGTGAAGGGCTCACCAGCTGCACGGTTTCCCTTATGACTGTTTAACATGTGATGTTTTGCCCAGGGCTGCAATGGGCAGCACCTTTTAGTGACATTTTAGTGGCCATGTCTGCCATGATCCACACTTGAATCTTCTACTTTGGAAGAAAAGTGCAATCTTAGCATGTGTTTTCCATAGAGCTGCACCCGCTCATGCCTGAAGAACAAAGGACCTGTATAGTTTAATGAAGCGGAACAGGGCTTTTTTTCCTCCAATTTTGACATCGCTGTTCAATGCAGAGCATTAATTTTGACCAGTGGGACACTCTTCTTAGGCTCACATTTATTTTATACCCTGCTTAGTGCTCATGGTGCTTTTAAATCTCAAGGCTTTCCTGATGGTTTCCTAGACCAGTTTTCACATTGACCTGGGGTCTGCATTGCCAGAAGGGACACCACCACAGCCTCTCTAAAGGACTTCCAAGACATTTCGTATACCATACATGGTATCCTGTCAATGACTTACCCAGCAGGTAGGGGCAGCAATGTAGTTTTGCTGGGCTGTAATTTAGCAGCCCAATTATATGAAATATACAGATTCTTAGGCTGATTTTCTAGCCCTAGCACTTGCTGATTGCAAAGGCAAAACCTGTAGATGAAGGCTGTATGCCACACTGCCTCTTTGCAGGACGGTGACACAGCGATCTCCTGTGCAAGCAGCAGGAAAAGCAGGATCCAGGGCTGCTCTTGAAGGCAGAGCTTGGCTGGTGTTTGCAGATCACCCTAGGACTGGGCAGTGTCTGCAAAGAGAAATGCCTTCTGGTGAGCTCACCTTTCGACAGGTGGCTCCACATGGTTATCTTTGGGTTTGAAGGACTTTCTTCAAAGCAGGCGGCAGGAAAAACAGCACCTGTGGCTGCGATACTCCTGGCTTTCTCCTAGCCTTGTCTCAGCCCCATTCCAGGAGTGAAATCTCGTGGAGGACAAGGATCACCTTTCCCCTTTCATGTCAGTAATAAAGCATGAAAAGATAAAGGGACAAGCCCTGGGATTGTACCCAGGAGAGGTCGGGGCAGGGGACAAGGGGCTTGGCCTGGGGCAGAGGTGCGGAGCTGTGGAGATAAGGAGGTCACCCCAGCTGCCATGGAGCTTAACAAGGATGGGTGAGCAAGACCCATCCATTTTTGTTCCTCCAGCTGTGGGATTTTAATAATGCATGATTCAGGAAAGTGCTGCATACAGCAGTTACTCATAAAGTCCATCCAACTCATGTGTGAATGAAGACTGATATACTAAGTTTGCCCTTAGCCCTTAATAAGGAACAAGTTGAGTCCCATTTGGATCATTGATTTCAAGCGAGAGTTCAATACCAAAATGCTTTTGACATATTTGCAAGCTCTGTAGTCTGTCGAAGTTGTTTGCTGTCGCTGCATTTTAAGTTTGTCTCCTGGCTCTGAGAGCAGAATTGGCAGGTGTGATTTCAGAGAGGGGGACATCTCTGGTTAACTGATGGCAGGTGGCTGGCCGCTGGCATGACAAGGTGATGAGATTTGCTCACAGAAGATGTCAGGAGTCCCTGTCCCATAACCAGCTTCTCTGAGGAAAGCACAGGGACTGACAAGAGAAGGACAGGGATTCATCCCCTCCTGTCAGCTCCACCCCATTTCACATTTCAGGGGTCCACACACGCTAGGAGGACCTGTGTGCAGGTTCATGACAGTACTTGAGATTGAAAATAAAGCCTTTCTTAGTTGGGGGGTGGAAAAATCTCACTGAATTGCATATTTTTTGACCACATTTTAGGTCTATATAACTTCATTAGCTTGTGAATCCTTACTAAGCTGGAAGCTCTTCTCTGGTAGAGAACAGTTCATTCTGTGAAACTGTTATTTTGCAAAATTTTGCAGTGCATTTTATGCCTTTTTTTTTTTTTTTCATTTTGGAGCAGGAGAACCCCATGCCAGATGCTCCTCCATCTTCTTGCTTTCCTTCCCTGCTGTTGACAGTGATTCAGATCCACTGAGGGCAGAAAAGCCACCCAGTAACTTAGATTTTGAAATGTAACTCTTAGTAACTAAACAAAAACTTGCACAGAGATTAGCCAATTTCCTGTGATTAATACCAACCTATAAGTTTTATTAATGAGCATTTCAACCAAGGAATGCATTTTCTAACTCTATAAAGCATCCACTTTATTTTCCTGAGTTTCTTCATGGTCGTAAAAGCCCAGTATGTTTTTATCTCTACGATGTAATTGCCAGCTGGGATCAGGAAGGTATGTACCCTTATATCATATAGATATGTACCACTATTCCAAGCGAATTACAGTGTGTGGTTGGTTTCTTTTGGTTTTCTTTTTTTGTTTGTTTGTTTGGTCTTCTGTGGCTTCAGAAATAGGTCACTACTGAAGAAATATGAGACTATTGGCAAATCCTAGTGTTATAGTTTATGCACTTGTGTACAATCTGGGGATCTGATGTGACTGGGGGCAACCTCATTGCAGGGTGGTTGGATGACATGACCTCTAACCCTTCCAAACCAAACTGCTCTATGATTCTCTCCTGGCTTCTGGGTCAGTGACATCTTGGTCCTTATTCCCAAATGTGGTCTATTTTGCTGAGAATTAGGATAACATACTGGAAGTTTTTGCAGGGGTACATTTGTGCCACAGCCTGCTTTTCGGGGTCACTGCAAAAGGAAAGCTGATGCTGCTGCAGGCTTTGACTGACGGTGGTGAAGTACGATGCCGCTTCAGAAACAGGGAACGTGAAGGAAGGCATTCACACACGAGATGTTCAGCCCTCTATGTCAGTAAAGCCAGGGCTTTCCCAGGCTGGGTGAGAAGCTCCGTGGCTCCTTGGAGCCACATGAAGTCGGGGAGAAGGAGAGGCATGTAGTGTGGCAGAGACCAGCACCCTGTGGCAGAGAGCACCAAGTCAGAGGAGGGAAAAGAACCACTTTCTTGTTGGAGTTACAAATTAATAAAGCAGACCCCAGGCAGGGGAATGCATTCCTTGCAAGGCTCCCGCACGTTTGAGTTTGTGCAGAGGAAGGAATGAGGATCGGGACAACAGGATGGCATAGAGGCTCTGCCAGCTACATTGGAAGTCCTCCGGGCAGGGCCAGCTTCCCAGGGCACAGATGTAGGGCTGCAAGTCCATGTGTCAAACGCTGGAGCACAGCCCTCCCACAGAGCCTGGTTGCCCGAGGCAGCACACAGTCCCAGCAGCGGGCCACTTTGCAGGAGCAGAGGTGCAGGCAAAGGTCGGTGGGGGACGTGCCTCTGCAACATTCATGGAGATGGTGCTCTGAAGGACCAGCAAAGGGAGATGTAAGGGCAAAGCATGAAGAAGGTACTTCCCCACCTGAGAATGTCCCCCCTGCAGGTCACTGCACCTGGTGTTTGGTTCTGCACCCACCTCCAGTTCCTTGCCACGTTTCAACTGGAAATGGGCATTACTTAAATGGTTGGAAGGCACTTCAAAATCATTCCCCCAAACCGAAGAGGCAGACAAAAAGGAACAAGAGTGAATACGCAGGTGCATGCCCCACTCACATGCATGGGCAGAGGTCTTCGCTCCCACCTCCTCACAACCTTCTTACCCTTTCAAGTTTATAGTCATATAAACATGTACCCTATACTTCAGTATACCTTATAGTCTAGTTTATATAATATTCTCAGTTATTGCTTCCATGCTCCTAGCCCTTGACCAAAACACACTGTGCAGCCTGACCCACCTCTGAGATAATTTATTTATGCTCTTTCTTTGCAGTGCTGAGTCCCAGCAAACTACGTCTGGCTAATTGCTAAGTGCCTGTTTGTCCCTCTGCACAGCAACAAAAGCGGGGCATGGCACTCGTTGGGCTCACTCTCCCAGCCCCTAAACACATGACTACTCCTACTGCCTTCATGTAAATGAAAACCTCAGGATCACAGCCTTAAGGGCTAGAAAATATTCTAGCTTTAATATTTATTCATTCTCATTTGGCAATTCAGCTTGCACTTTGATAAATCCCTGCTGAGAAGGAGGCAGCGGGCAGGAGTGCTTGGGGAGGGAGAGCGAGAGGCAGGCAGGAAGGACAGGGCTGATGGATCTCATGGCAGGAGCTTCCAACTCCAAACCCTGGGCAGCTCAAGTGATACGTACTGCATGTCAGAGGTGAGTAACAGGCGAGGAGACAATAGTGCTTTTAATGTATCAGAGAAACCATTTTTGCAAAATGCTGCCTGTTATGTTTTGCCTCGTTGCAGCATAAGTGATGTTTGCTGCCGAACAGAGAGAACTCAAGCATTTGCAAGCCACTGTGCAGGAACAAAACATCTTTCCTGTTCCTCCCAAGTGCCCGGCTTCCCAGGGAGCAGCCATCCCTTGTACACATTGAGCCAAAGTCAATGGGAACCCAACATTGTCCATCTACTTCCCCAGGGATGACAATTTTGCAGGCAGCTCCTTTTGTAGCAGCTGGGCACAAGCCGCCTGGCACCAGCAGTGATGCGGCGGCACCCAAGCAGTGCTGGGACACCCAGCTTGGTAGCCCCTGCACAGCACTGGGTGCAGGGGCTCTGCTTGCTTTGTGGAGCAGAGGAGTCCACCAGCATCAGTGTCAGTGCCTGGGCAGAGCAAGGAAAAGGTGATGTGGATATCTCCCCACTGCCCATCTGATTTTCCTGCTTAGATTGCAGACTCTTTGTGGTAGAGGTCATCACTGGAACCCTGGTATAGTTGGGACTGGGGATAACTCAGTACCAACAGGACAGATTCATTCTCCGGAAAGTTCTTTGCTGGATGCTCATCTTCTTGTGTGATTCATTATTAATGGTCCCTACATGCCTTTTTTTTCAACAGTCCCTTTTAAGTTCAGTTACACACTTCTTCATTCGTAGAGAAAGAGGAGCTGAATGAACATGTCACCAGCTTGTCACTTCTTCATTCCTCTCTCTGCCTCTGCCCTTCCTTTAATAGTCTGAACCAATTTTAGAAAAGTCTCTGATGCCATTGATGATCTATTGCCTCTGAGAACTAGAGAGCTAGCCAGCAGCCAATGTGAGCACACTGCTCGCTGCACAGAATCACTACTGAGGAAAGAACAGTACTAGCATGGACAGTGTTGGTGCAAAGTTGATGATGTGTTGTACATTCTGCTGCAGGTGGTTCAAAAATTCCATTTTCAGTCCTTTTATTTTTAACTAAAGTGAGAGGTCCCACACCTTTTAAAGAGACATTTTAGGCTGCACTGAGTGCAGCTATTGCACATAGAGAGTGAGACCCCACCTGGAGTCCTGTGTCCAGCTCTGGAGCCCTCAGTACAGGAAAGACATGGACCTGTTGGAGAGGGGCCAGAGGAGCCACAGAAATGATCAGAGGGCTGGAGCAGCTGTGCTGTGAGGACAGGCTGAGAGAGTTGGGGTTGTTCAGCCTGGAGAAGAGAAGGCTCCAGAGAGACCTTATTGCGGCCTTTCAGTACTTAAAGGGGCCTATAAGAAAGATGGGGACAGACTGCTCAGCAGGGTCTGTTGTGAAAGGACAAGGGGCAATGGTTTTAAATTAAAAGAGAGGAGATTCAGGCTAGACATGAAGCAGAAATTTTTTACAATGAGGGTGGTGAAACACTGGCACAGGTTGCCCAGAGAGGTGGTCGATGCCCCAACCCTGGAGACATTCCAGGCCAGGCTGGACAGGGCTCTGAGCAACCTGATCTAGTTGAAGATGTCCTTGCTCATGGCAGGGGGGTTGGACTAGATGAGCTTTGAAGGTCCCTTCCAACCCAAACTATTATATGGTTCTATGATAAATATGCAATGAGATAAACAGGATGAATTTCTAAAGCCCGGGTGTCCTGAAAAGAGGGAACTTATGACCTGCCTTGGTATGGTTCCCCCACGCAGCCCAGTGCTGTGCTCAGCCTGGCTCTTGGTCCAGGCAGCAGCAGACCTCGTCCTCACTGCAAGGAAGAAGAAGTGAGGTGTGTGAGCCCACAGTTGCCCAACGGCTCCTCATTTTGGCTAAACATACCATTTCATGAACAAAGAGGCAAATCTGGTCCAGCTCTGGCCCAGTCTCGCTGCTCTGGCTGTGAGCATCAGCACAGTGGGCCCTGCAGATGGAGCCTGGGGGAGGCAGCTCCTGGCGAGCCAGCAGGAGCTCCAGATGGCAGCTCAGTTCCATGCCCAGTTAGCCACAGTTGGAGCCAGAACTAATGAAGAAAAGTCTCCCAGGGCCCTTTTGATTTTCCTTGAAGTCATTGCTGAACTTCCCCAGTTTGGCAAGAGCGAGAAAGGACAAACCCAACACCTTTGTCTCCTCCATCAGTGAGAGGAGGAGGGTGGAGTTGCAAGGGTGAAATCAGCACTCTGCAAAAACCCAGGCTGGAGTCCTCCATGGATTCCAGCATCTCACAGAGAGAGAAGGAAAAACAACACATTAAGCCCAACCAGGTTGACAACTATAGTACAAAATCATTCCTCCTCATCTGCCAAACTAAAACTGTGGTGGGAGCGAGACTTTGCTTGGCTGGAGGTTGGGCCAGCAACACGCTCAGTACCAGCTGCTGTGCAAACTGTGTAAGGGACTTGTTTTCAAGATACTTATTGAAAGAAGTTACTCAAGCCTGCAGATTCTTACTAGGCCTGAGCAGAAAAGGAATACAATGTAGATGTTTCAATAATTTTGCTTATTGCACCAGTTAGCAATAGCCTGAAGTAAAATCCCATTTTACTACAAAGAGTCTGTTTACAGCCCGGCATGCAGGAAAGGCCATCAGCAAGGCTGTAGACACTAAATCAAGCAAAGGAAAGTACCCCGGTGACTGCAGATGTCCCTAGGAGACCCCTCATCCTACAGGAGCAACAAAGCCTGATGCAAAAGGTGGAGGGGAAACAGTCCTGGAAACACTGGAGGAGAAGTAGCTATAAAACTTTGGTGTATGAAGGCTCTGGGCTCCTCTTCTGCATGTAGGAGTGTGGTGAGTAAAGTTGCACTGGCCACTCTTGCTTGCTGTGGTTGATACTGCAGCCGAGCATCCCAACACCACAGAGGTGGCTCGGAGCAAATCACAGAATCACAGAATGTTAGGGATTGGAAGGGACCTCAAAAGATTGTCTAGTCCAATCCCCCCGCCAGAGCAGGAACACCCAGATGAGGTTACACAGGAAGGCGTCCAGGCGGGTTTTGAATGTCTCCAGAGAAGGAGATTCCACAACCTCCCTGGGCAGCCTGTTCCAGTGTTCTGTCACCCTCATCGTGAAGTTTTTTCTCATATTTAAGTGGAACCTCCTATGTTCCAGTTTGGACCCATTGCGCCTTGTCCTATCATTGGTTGTCACAGAGAAGAGCCTGGCTCCGTCCTTGTGACACTCACCTTTTATATATTTACAAACGTTAATGAGGTCACCCCTCAGTCTCCTCCAAATTAAAGAGATCCAGCTCCCTCAGCCTTTCCTCATAAGGGAGATGCTCCACTCCCTTAACCATCTTCGCGGCTCTGCGCTGGCCTCTCTCCAGCAGTTCCCTGTCCTTCTTGTACTTGAAATGTCTTTGTCAGGCTGGTGCCTCCAGGATTGTGGCACAAAGGCTAAGCAGCTCAGAGGTGTGGGGTCCTCAAACACTTGGGGACATCCCCCTTGGATGGCTGGGGGTCTCTCCAGCACACGCATTGGGGACATGTCAAAGCCAGGCTGGGACCAGCCTTCACAGGCTGCCCCGAGCCAGCAACATGGGTCTTCCACAGCAGAGGCAACTTTGACTAAGCAGTGGTTGATATCCTCGGTATGGGGGACCAGGCAGCTGTTGCTCTATGCCCGGTGAGCAACAGGGGTCAAATCACACACCAGGAAAATGCTCCTCTAGAAACAGAGTCCTATAATTACCCTAAATGGGATCCTTCCATACTCAGCTGGGGGTTTAAAAGGTGCATAGACAAAGTTCTTAGGGACATGGTTTGGTGCTAGTGTTAGGCTAGGTTATGGTTCGACTCGATGATCTTGAGGGTCTCTTCCAACTGAAATGATTCTATGATTCTATCAAAGTATCCATATGCTCTGATTTGCAGGCAGCAGAAGGCTCGCTTCAAGGTGCATCCATCATAAATAAAAGCTCTTTATTTTATTACAGACTCTTCTCATTTTACGACCGTGGGTGGTAATTTATGTCTCAAGAGATTTATTGCTTTGCCGTCGCTGGTGCTGTACACACGGGCAGGCACTCGCTGTCCTGCTGTGGTGCCACCCAGTACCCTGTTCCAGCACCCGGAGGGGTGCTGTGGCGTGCAGCAACATCCGGCAAAAACAGGCTGGTTTTATTTCTGTGCTCATTATCTCTTCAGATTTGCAGGTGGCCTTCATGCTGACATTAGAGCAGGGTTCAAGCAACATAGATTCAAATCCCAGCCTTGCCAAATGTTTCCCGTGTTCTCTGCAGGGAGTTATATAAACTTCTAAGCTGCAAAATGGAGACAATCTCTCCCAAAACTTCACTGTCTCTAATGCTTTGTCTGGCTGGTCTGCTTAGACAAGTCCTTTTGGGCCAGGAGCTGTTTCTGGAGAGGTGTTTGTACATCTGACCCTGAATTTGGCCGAGATCTTGCTCTCCAGATATTACCATCTGTGACAAACCAATGAATAAATAGCTTGATCCCTCTGGCCTTCGGTAAGGTGACAGGCTGCATAAAAAGCCTCTGGAGGGCTCAGGGTGCAGCAGCCCGTCGGCCAAACAGGGCACAGCAATCAGGCACCGCAGGCGAGCAGGTAACAGTAAAATAGATAAGCCAACTAGTATATTACTAATAAAACTGTGCTTTTGTGGAGCTGGAGGGAAAACTGATTGATGCTGGTCCAAGACAGCTGTGAGGAGACAGAAAGATCCTGTTGGGAATGTGCCCCTCTTTAGATCCATGTTTCTGCCTTTGTACATCACCAACGCTATTCAAAAACATTGCCTGGGGGGATTTGCAGCTTGTGCCCATCAACTGTCAGCAACTCATTGGCAGTGCCTGATGCCAAGGAAGTCAGGTTCACTTGCACCAGCTAAAACTTTGTCCTTCTGTCACAAGCCACATCACACAATCACAGCAGCCTAGCCCAAGCACAGAGGAAATAGCAAGGCCATGCTCCGGTAAATGAGAGCAGATCACAGCTCAGGTTTTCTTTTCTTTTTTTTTTTCTAATTATTATTTGAATTTGTGGTATGCAAATGCAGATGCTGCAGCAGCTGTTCACAAAATCACAGAAATCAGAGAATCACAGAATGTTATGAATTGGAAGGGACTTTGAAAGATCATCTGGTCCAATCCCACTGCTGGAGCAGGAACACCTAGATGAGGTTACACAGGAAGGCGTCCAGGCGGGTTTTGAATGTCTCCAGAGAAGGAGACTCCACAACCTCCCTGGGCAGCCTGTTCCAGTGCTCTGTCACCCTCATCGCGAAGTTTTTTCTCATATTTAAGTGGAACCTCCTATGTTCCAGCTTGGACCCATTGCCCCTTGTCTTATCATTGGTTGCTACCGAGAAGAGCCTGGCTCCATCCCCGTGACACTCACCCTTTATATATTTATAAACATTAATGAGGTCACCCCTCAGTCTCCTCTAAGCTAAAGAGACCCAGCTCCCTCAGCCTTTCCTCATAAGGGAGATGCTCCACTCCCTTCATCATCTTCGTGACACTGCGCTGGGCTCTCGCGCTGGACTTCTGTAGTCTCTAGTCAGAATATGTTTTCTGAATGTCACTTTAGCGATCTTCCCTGCTTTTCTTTCATCAGGTTGCTGATCTTCTGTATTACATTTCTCTTTAGTGCTTGTTTGTTATTTTGTGGCAAAACACTCTGCAAAACAAGCATTTATCCTTCTAGAAGTTGGTGTGATCTGAACATGATCTGGCCTGTATTATATACGTATTTTGAGAGAATATCCATAACCTTCCGGAAAGCTGATGTGAAGAGATTTCTGTCAGTCATCAAGCTATGCGAAAAAACCTTAAATTTTTCTGTCTGGGGAATTTCAACTGGAAAGATGACACAGACTGATGCACTTCACTCAAGTGTCCTTGAAAATACTTTTTTTCACATCACTTTCATGTCAGGAAAGCGCTGAAAGTGCTGCTGGAAAAATTCCAGTATTCAACCTGCTTTGTCTGAGAGCTTTCCAGCAAATATACAGCAGTGCAGAAAAAGCCTCTATTTTTATTTTAATATGTGCATACAACTCCTCATCAGAAATCAGTTCCAGATGTGCTCAGAGGCACTAGAGAGCTCCAGAAGGGCTGTGGCCAGCTAGCAAATGGGAAAACATTCCCTGGTGCAAAAAAGACACTGAATAAATATGGTTTTCAGTCTTTAAAAATACACAGTAGCCCTTTAGCAGCTGATTAAAAAGCTGGAGCAAGGTCTGGATGCTTCCCCTAGTCTTCCTCCTGGGAAACTCATGAGTACAGGGCAGGAGGGGCTGGGGAACCACGTGTGACATCCACATGGGCTGTGGGTTTGTGGCAATATGGGAAAAATTTCAGCCAAGGATGAGTGTGATTTTCCCCTGTAGCTCTATAAGGACACTGCAAAGCTCCTCTTTGTATGTCAGTCTAAGGGTTTCATTGCTTCAGCCTCTGTTCATTGTTGTCTCCCTTGGGGGTGTCTCTCCCAACAGACTGTTCTGCCTCCTTCTGTGCTTCAGGTTTTATTCTCTGTCATTTCTGAGCCTCACCTGAGCAAGAGAAATTTAACCAACTTCTTTGTCTAGAAATTTATTGTAATTAGCACTAATTTACTTAATAGTTCTCATGTGAACAATGAGAAAGATTAACGTCACACACTGGAAATACTTTCAAGTGACAAATGTGTTTCTTTTATAAGACAACATTTGACTGCACTTCAGTTTCAATGGATACTGGAAGATTAGACTCTAGTAAATATGGTCCTGATCCAAAGCTGTCTCACTAAAGGGGGGGAATGTCTGTTCATTCAAGTGAAGTATTAGTTACCTTGACAAATGCTTAGATAACTTGAAGTCTTCATCATCTGAACTGATTTCTCCAGCAAAGTCTGGGTGACAAAGGTATGATGCATTCAGCCCAAGAGGGCTTCTGTACTAGATATTTCTGAAGCCAAGCCACCATACAGGGACTACTCATAAGCTAAAATGTAGGCATTTTATCCTATTTTCTGTGGCAATGCTCAGGAAAACATGGTCAGAGAAATTTCTGAGAGTAGGGGGAGCACAGGAGCAAAAACAGAGGTTGACGACTTTAGCCAGCTATTTGCATGGTTTTTTGTTTGCTGCATCTAACTGCCTAATGGTAGGTAGCAAACATTAACTACACATCTTCAAACAACAACAACATCTGCTTGACAGTGATATGAGTCAATGAGAACAAAACACTGCAGTCTTGAGCAAGGACATCTCAGTTGTTTGGGCTTAACACTGCTTAGTTCAGAGCAGGACCAGAGTCATCATTATGGACAAAAATAAACCCCAGTTGTTGTTGGAAGCCTTCAGAACAAAAGCAGGCTCAGAGCACAGCCAGTGCCCTTCTCCTCTGCTGCCTCTCCCCTGAGAAGCAATGGATATGACACGAACAAGTGGGATTTTATTCATTTTTTAATTACTTGCAACCGTGTCTCCTCTTCATCTCAGCTTATCCTCTCTGGGACACTCAGTGGGTGTGTTTGCCCGCTGTTTTTGTGTTTACCACTGCATTTCTGTGGAGAAACAGGTAATGCCGATTAGGCTATTGCAACTGCCATGGTCTAAAGATGGAGAGGTAAGATTGGCAAGGAAGAGTTGTGTCTTTTATTAGGCTAAATGATAAATTCAGAAAAAACCAGATGCTTGTGTGCCCCAAAACTTGCCAGCTTTTTTTTTTTTTTCCTGTATCTAACAATCTAATAAAAGATATGAGCTCTCCTGACAGAGCCTGTCTCCTGATGCTAAGGGATGTTCTCTTTGCCCTAACATTTTTGGAGAGCGTAGAAACCATGGAGCGCTTTTTGCCTGCATTGGGCAGCTGTGTAGCAACTTTCCCACATGCTCTGGTGGGTGCAGAGCCAGAGCTCCCAAGCTGGAGGAGTCTCCTTGTTGTGCAAAGCAGCCTCTTGCACGGCCAGACACATTATTGGGGTGCACTGAGCTGCCTGGTTGGCTAAACGTCTCCAAGTGCCTTCCAGCATGTACAAACTCCACAGCAATGAAGCACCATAGGTATTTAGAGATGTGCTGTTGGAAACACACAACCAGCCAGTTGCCTTTGTCCCCACCGGCCAACCACTCCAACTAAGGGAGAAAAGATAGGTCCCAGGTGCAAGACTTGCGCTGTCAGGCTGGAAAAGCTCTTGGTTTAAGTGCAGAGGACAAGCTCCACAGGGCGCTGTGTTATTTCCACCCTGGGACTACCCCACATTTGGAAGTGCAGGCCAAGCCAGCCCCTGGTGAGCTCAGGCTGGGCTTTCCTTGGCTGGGTGCCCCTTGGCCAGCGAGGGGCTTCTGCAAAGCCAGAGCCCCCCGGGAGGCACGTGGCTGCTCGCTGCCTTGGGAGTGGGGCTGCCGGCGAGGAGAGCTGGGTGCAGGGGACACGAGGGATGGGATAGTATCTCACCTTTCACTCTCCAGGCCTCTGGGGGCCTGGGTGTTGCAGCCATTGTGGGTGTGTGAGCACGAAGACAAGACCAGAGTCATTTCTCCTCCTGCCCCAAGGGCGAATGATCACAGCTCAGCAGGAGACAGCAGCAAGTGCCACTGCTGAAAATGCTGGTTTCCTTGAGGCACAATTAAATAGTTCACTAGAATAAGCCTGCTACAATTTCTGACTGATTTCAGCTTTGCAAAATTTCAAGAGGGTAAAACCAGGGAGTTTTCTTGCTCTTGTATTCAGACTGTGTTTTTCGGGGCAGTGGCTGCACCAACCGCTCCTCCCTGAGTTCACTTCCCTTGGATGCAGGTCCCCAGCCTGGTGGTGGGGGCACTGCCCTCAACACAGCTTCTTTGCAAGTTTAATTTTCACACCCACATGTCAGCAGTTTCCTTCTACCTGTGATCATCTGTTGCGTTGTTCATTCTCGGGGGTCTGATTCAGTATTTCATCAAAATTATGCAAATGACAGCTCCCTGAATAGTCTGAGGTGTAGAAACCCATTTGGTTATTCCTGTTAATACATGCTATCTGCCTCATTCCCAAATCGCAACAAACGCGAGGAAATGGCAGAAGTCTGCTGGGCGGAAAGAGATGGATTTATCTTTTTTTCAGCCTGAAAGGGAAAAGACAGCATAAGCAATCCTGGAGGAGACGTGCACTGAGGACGAGGACAAGGGCAGGCAGGGACTGCGGGTGGCCTTGGCAAACCACCCTGCAGTGAAACCCAAGTGCCGGGGCACAGCTCTGCTTTCACCTCGGGACTGCTCGCCCTCCCTCCTTGCCTGGGGGGGAGCCCGGCAGCACCCCGCATCCCCTGCGGCCTCACCTCTGTGAGGTTGACGCTTTTTCCTTTTCATATAATAAAGCAAAGCATGCAGCCAAGAACACACTGAGCCTGTCCTCTTTTGGCCGGGGGTTATTTCTGGAGGGGGATTAGGGTCTCAGGGGGTGTTTGTTTCATTGGATTTTGCCTGTATTACACTGGATCTAGGGCTAAATCAGGAACCAGCGGCTCATCTTCCTGGAAGCGGAGGGTCTAGCAGGGATCGGCCTGTGCTGGTAGGCATGGTTTAGTCTATTTTCCTCTCCCCAGCCAAATGGTGTCTCTGCTTAATGGAGGCCATGTCTGCAGGGCTGAAATGTGCCAGGTAATCTATACTGGAGGATGACTCTGCTCCAGAGGTTCTGCCAGCACTTGGGCAGTCAGTGAGGAGATGTAGCTCTCTCAGTAACCACCGATCCCAGCCAGGAGATGTCCCTGGGGATCCTGCCCTCTCAATACATTTATTTTTGAGAGTCACAGCCTGGGCTGAGCTTCAGAGGGGTAAAATTAGGATGATTGTGGGTGACTCACCATCTCTGAGAGCGTGACAGCTGGTTTCTGCACCCGTGTCCACTGCCCCTTGCTCTGGTGCTACATGGCGCCCAGGGTGGACCTGAAGCCCCTCTAGCCCTGGGCAAGTGGCTGTGAGCCACACCAGCCACACCACTGCGAGACCTTGGAGCCACTGGTGCAGGTTGGGAGGCTGCATAGCAGAGAAGGTGGTCACTTGCCATGGTGGCGAGGACTCAGACGAGCCAAGGGCACATGTACAGGGAGCGGCAGCAGAGCTGAGACTTGGGGCTACACACCCAACATCAGGGCGGACACCCCTTTATGGTCTGATGCTGCTTCAACACCCTCAGAGCACAACACACAACAAGCTGTGATGTCAAAAAATAAGCCATCTGAGGCAGAAGATCCATATTCCTCATGAATGTCCAAAAGACAGAACAAGCCCAGTAGGACGCTCCTCTTTTCAAGCTCTGGGGAAAATGCACATCTGGACAGCTGAGAACTTGTAAAGCACCAACAGCCTGGGCAGCTGCCTTCAGCTGGTATGGTTGGACCAAAAGGAAACTGAAGTCCTTTGGGCTCTTCTTTACAAGAAAATAACGAGGGTGCTCAAGGTGACTACAAAGCAATTAGGCAACAGCAGTGGCACAAGACAAATTCTTTAGAGATAAAGGAGAGAAAGAAACAAAAATTGGCAATGAAGAACGTTATTGGACAAAGCAAAGCGAAAGTCATCTGGGGCTCAGGACAGACGTGGCAGCTGCTGCTTGCGCTCAGCAGTGATGTTTTTTCACTTATGCCGTCTCTGAAGCCAGCTTAGGCCACTGGTCTCAGCTCTCAAGGACCACAAGCCCAGCTCTGAGTATGGAACTGGCTGTAGAAAACAAGGGCTGAAGGCAAAAGGTTCAGAGGAGCACGAGTGACTGCCCTCAGGCCAGCACAGACACGCTTGCACAGCACAAGAGGCAGACAGACGTTTGGTGTTATTTCTCCTGGACTGGCCCTCCCAGGTGAGTGATGAGCTGCCGAGTACCCTCATTTGGACATTCAATCCATATCCTGTGCGCAGCTCCTCAGGGGCCAGTTGAAGGCTGTCTCAGTTAGAGTCCAAGTTGCTGATGAACAGCTTCCCAAGCTGGAGCCAGCAACGCCGGGTCTTTGCTGTGGCTTCACGACTGCCATGGTGCAGTGATGTCCCTTGCTAATGAAGCAAAAAGGGAATTAAAGGGCCTGTGCAAGCCAAACATGCTTTGATCACCTATGTGTCTTCATCTAAAGGAGATGCGAGACAAAAACTCCCCACACAGCAGACCTTACCTCCCAAATCACTTTCTCACTGCCAGTTTCTGGCCCTCAACCAATCAGCAATGGGAAACAGGAGATTAACAGTTTCCAAACGGCCGTGCAGCTCTCTTCTTAACACCACAGCACTCCTGGTGCTTGTTTTCTAGCCAAAATGAGTCATCAGCCTAGCACAGGTCTGCGTGATGCCTATGTGGCTCACACTGAACATCTTCCCATGGTGATCTTCCACCTTTGCATCTCCATGTCTGCTTCAGGTACCAGTCTTCTCCCACATCCTCACCCTGTGCAAAAGGGGTAGCTCTTCATCAAGACGGAGGGCACTGAGCTACATAGCCTGTTCAGCCTGCTATTACACATATGTGTATATATATACACATGAACATGTATATATACATATATATAGGTACACACATGCACTCTTCCTGTGTGTGGTCCACAGAAGCTTGTGCCCAGAGGTGGGAAGCTTTATGGATGGTAAAATACTGGAACAGGGTGATAAAATACTGGCAAAGGTTGCCCAGAGAGGTGGTAGATGCCCCATCCCTGGAAATATTCAAGGCCAGGCTGGACGAGGCTCTGAGCAACCTGATCTAGTTGCAGGTGTCCCTGCTCATTGCAGGGGGTTTGGATTAGATGACCTTTGAAAGTCTCTTCCAACCCAAAATATTCTATGATTCTATGATTCTGTGACACACACCGCTCGCACAGGTCCTGTCAGACCCAGATAGGTGCCGAACCTCTCCTGCACAAGCAGCATGGTGTTCCAGCGGTGCCAGGGTGGGGAGAGCCATGGCGCAGAGCCATGCGGCAGCCGTTCCCCAGTGCGGCAGCCAGCACGGAAACAGGAGGCAGGGCACCAGTGAGCAGCTGCCTACGAACAAGCCCCCACCACCGTAAGGTCCCTCTCCCGCTGCTTTGGGAGAACAGGTCCAAGCAGCAACCCCGGGGACAGCAGGTGACATGCTTGTTGTGCCCAGTGGCCAAAGTATGCGAGTCCTGTGGCTAATTTAGCAGCACCCAGTCAAACTGTGATGGCACGCTCCCATCCGAGCTGCCTTGGACCTGCTGAGGTGTCCTGGGATGACCGCGCTGCCCATGAGTAAGCCCGAGCTGGCAGCTGCCGACAGCTGGCTGCCTGCCGGAGCGCGGCGTGTCCTGCCCCTCTGCCAGGCCTGCGGCTCGCTTCGGCAGCCAACTCCAGCAAAGCTGAGGTGACACAGCAGAAAGAGCAACTTTCGCTCATCTCATTCCCCCTTCTGGAAGGCACCTGTGAGCTGAAGGCAACATTCAGCTACGCCACCGGACACCCCAGAGCCCTGCTGCGGGAACCGCAGAGGTCCCTTAGAGCTTGCCTGATGCACAACAGCCATCAGGTCAGCGCTGGGGGAGGTAAATGAAGCAGGAGCACGTGTGGATCAGGCACCCACGAGCTGTGCAGCAATTTCTGCCTGAGGGCTAATGCATGTGCCACCACTGCGGCTTTAATTAGCAAATGGGGAAGTAAAGCTGCATAGTATATTGGAGCAAACCTTCAAGTCACACACTTCAATGAATCTACATATCTGCAGCTTCTTCAGCAGTTATCTCGGGGAATGGATGCTTTTATTATGTGCAGACAGGTACAGACGTTAAAACTGATGGAAGCACAAGGCAGGATAGGTCTGTGGCCATGTGTAAGGAACAGGGGAATGAAGGGGGTTGCTGCAAGAGACTGCAATGCAAGGTGCCCTTTGCAGTCGTCCTTCCCAGGTGCAAAGGACAAGATTTATTCAAATCCAGCTGGAGTGGGTTTCCCAGCACCTGCAGCAGCCCTTCTCTGGAGATCTGGCAGGAAAGGTGCAGGAAGGCTTGGAGAGGCCACTGCCAGAGCTCTGCATCCCTCCCTTGAGACCACAGCTCTTGTTTTGGGCATGAATTGACAAATTGACAGAGCGTAACATCTGCTTGTTGTCCCAGGGAGTGGTGAGGTAAGGAGAGAAGGAGAGAGAAAAAGAACTGTAGGTGCATAAGGTAGAAAAAAAAAAAAAAGGAAGAGAGAAAAAAGCATAAGCAGCCCAGGTTAAAAAAAAAAAAGAAAAAAGAAAAACAAAAACAACCCCCAAAAAAGCAAACCAAAACCAAACCAAAATGAAACAAAAACCCCACAATTAAGCCAGCCAATCTTCCATCCCTTTCTCACAGCTGACCTCTTGCCAGCCTGATGCAAACTGCTCAGGCAGGAGTTAGCTAAACAAGAGGCTTAGAATTTTCGTGGAGCTTGCCTTACTGCTCAGCTTTGCACGATTCCCCTGCAGCAGCTGTGCCAGCAGCTACCTCCATAGCAAGGAAAATGGAGCTGCATTTTCTCCTCTTATCTGATTTAAGATAGTATAAGGCCTCAGTCTTTGTTTCTGGCATGTCTGCTGCCTGCACACCGGTGAGGCACGTGCAGCTTGCTCCCACTTTTCAGGAGATTTTGGTTGCAGGCCACACACAACTCATGACTCCTGACTCAGTCTTCCAGTCATCTCAGAAGACATCTCAGCTGAAAATGGATAGTGAGATTCACTTATTTAATTTCATTTGCTTCATTATTTTTATTTATTCAACATGGGCAACATTGTTCATCCTATAACATTTCTTAAATGAGAGGGAGAAAAAGCATGAACGTAGTTCCTTCATGCAGAACAAATTTTATTTGGAAGTTTTAGTTTACTTGCTGAGAAAAAGATTCAATTAAAACCAAAAGGGAAAGAATCAAAATTAAGAAAAAAAATTCTCTGGGGACTTTCTCCTCCTTCAGGAAAAGCTGAGCGACTGTCCTTTCAATTCACTACTTTGCTCTAAAGACTCCAGCGGATTTATTCTTGTGTAAAAAAGAGCTAGTAATTAACCTCAAAGATCTATTCTTCTCTGAAAGAATCCAGTGCCTGGCCTCATGCCAAAAGGGATGGGACACTTCTCTCCATCACTCGGAAAGAGCCCAAATTCAGCCCACCTACTGCCAAGCATTGAACATAGAGCAAGGAGGAATTCATAACCTCCCTGGGTTGGGGCAAGAGGGGGACACCTCAAGGAGTGATTCAGCTCTGGGGGACAAACCCACCCTTCAGAGGCATCTTGTTCATCCCAGGGACTGTTGGGGGAGCCAAGGGCAACCCAGACCTTCACAGCAGAGCCTTCTTGAAATGCTTTAAGTGGCAGCGTTTAGTAGGACTCGAGGTGTCCCAAAAATGCTCAGAGTGGGCTTGGTTGAAGGGGCAGGCTAGAGAGAATGTGGTCCTTTTACATAAGAGTTATGTTCCAAGCGTGATTATCACTGCAAACCAATCTGACCGGAGGCGCAGAGGCTGGGAGGACAGGCACCGTGTTGGCTCGGCTCTCCTGTTACCAGCTCTACAAGCAAACGTTGGCTATTCCTGCAAAACAACTTGCACTGCAAAAGGTTGCCTGCTAGCTCGATATTACAGCGACTACAGATCCTTGTCACTGAGCTGGTCTTGGCTGATCCTGTTAGCCAGGGTGTTTTCACCCCAGGGACTTCACGGATGAGGTGGATCGGGTGGGAAGCAGCCAGGCCGCGGGCGCAGACATGGCGTCCCTCAGGCTGACAGGCAGTGGCTGCCGCTCGGGGCCTGGAGGAGCGGTGTTCCCGCCGGCACAGCCCACCCTGCCCAGCCAGGACATGGCGTTGTGCTCGTTGAGCATAATGGCAGCCCCCAGCTCCAGCAGATATCAGTTTTTCCTCAGCATCATAATCGTTTCAAGATACGATCAAAGAGCTGGGCCCGGCAGCACTAGTTGGCTCCTTTCCCACATTGACCGGAGAGACTTTGCTGTCATGTCACAAGCTCATCTGGCCTGTACTCCTCCCAGAGAGCACAAGGACAAGGGACCATGTGTGACATTTTTGATCCAAGGCACCATGTGTGACATTTTTGATCCTTCCTCTCTGGAAGATGATAAAATGCCCAAATGCCGGGACTGCCTACCAGCCCAGCTCGACACTCACAGATGCTGCCTTCTCTGTGTTCTCCTACAGCTCATCGGCATCTGCCTTCTGCAGGGTTTTGCCCTTTGAGGGCACAACACAGAGTAGGTCCTGACAAGGGGTTTACTCAGGGACAGAGAGGACCACCCGTTCGGACACTGCTGCCTGGAGACAGCTGTGGGTCACAGCCCCGTGGTGCCAAGATGCTGGGTAGCAAAGGAGAGATGAAGCATAAATATTTTTTCCTAATAGGTTAAACTAAAATAATGCAAAAAGATGGCAAAAAGGCTGCCCAGAGAGGTTGTGGAGTCGTCTTCTCTGGAGACATCCAAAACCCGCCTGGACGTGTTCCTGTGTGATCTACTCTAGGTGAACCTGCGTTAGCAGGTGGGTTGGACTAGATGATCTCCAGACGTCCCTTCCAACCCCAGCCATTCTGTGACTCTATGGCTTTGGGGTTTTCCAAAGACAAAGCTGCTGTACTGGATATAGCAAGAATAAAACCACACATGGGAAAAGGGGCCATTTTCATTTCTATAAGCATCACAGGAGCTAGTAGATTAAAATGCTACAATAAACAATGTAAATATATTTTAAAATGTTTGTGGTTTGGATCTCTTAAGAGCCATTAGGAATGTACCTCTTTTTGCAGTGAAGAAAAGGCCAGAGAGAAATACTTCTAGCAATAAGTTGCTTTATGTGCTTTGGCTGAGTTAAGAAAGGCCTAGTTTATACCCTGCTGTTTAGAAACAGCTCATTTCCAGGGCTCTGACTCACTCAGAGCACAGCAGCTATGTACTCTGTTCACTGAATTGCCACAAAATGGTGTGCAGCGCTCACAGATAATATCTGATGTTTTGCAGTATAGCAGGCAGCAAGTGCCTGCTGTGGTTGATTTATACCTGAGGCAAAGCAGAGGTACACAATAAAGCTCAAAGGCACTGTTGCAAATCTTCTCCAAGAAGGAGTTGAGTTATTTCTATAAGGGAACAGAAACCAGCAAACAAATACCTTCTCCTACTCACAGCTCCTGGAGGTGCAGCTAGACCAACTCCACCATTTCCAGAAGCAAGACATGCGAAAAAGACTGGGTTGCAGTTCTGCACAGAGGCAGGCTTAAATAGCAGGTTGTGCTCTAAGAAGCTGGCTGGGGAGAAAAAAATGAGGCAGTAATTAGGGAAAGGGCTAGCTCTGAGGATACAATATGCAGTATTTTAAGATGGTGAGTAGGCGTGCTTTTGTTGGATAATTCACATTACCTCTGTTGAGATGGACAGTAATTCCTGCTCAAGCTACTGCACTACTATATGACAATGCAACAAAACCCAAGCTTGCAGTAGGCGTCTCAAGAACTGGAGGTATGCCAATCATGTAAAGGTTATTCCATCCAGTATCTTACCTAATAATTTCAGGACACTTGAGCTTGCAGCTCCTCCGCTGGCACTGCTGGAGCGCTATACAGATAGCAAGGCGTGAAGGCGGTCGCAGCACTTGAGTGGTGCATGACACGCAGCATTTGCCTGGTGTCACGTCCCTCCACCCCAGGGGGGTTTGGAATGTGCTCCGCCATCCTCACTCAGAGCCACCACTGTCACTTCAACAGCCTGGAGCCCCCCTGGCAGCTGCCACCTTCCTCCACCGATACCACGCGGGACGCAGCCACCTTGCTTAGGAGCATTGCTCTGCTGCTCTGCTCCCCCTTCCACCCCACCCAGGGCATCAAGCTTAAAATGTAAGGGCATCCCTACTTAAATGAGGGACCTTCTGACCCAGTACTGAGAACTGTTTTAAAAGAAAACTGTGTGGAAATGATCAACTGCTAATAAATGCCGTAGACTCGAAAGGCTGCTCGTAGTGACAATGTGCCACCTCTTGGAATGGGCTGGCAGGGATTTAAAACGCTGACAATCAAATACAAGCCATGGGTTTGGGGAGGACTTTCTAAAAGACTTCTTTGGGCAAATGACAGCTCTCTCACAGAACACAACTTCATTTTCAACCACAACTTTTAATACTTTGGGGCTTTTATTCATTATTTTTCAGCTTATTTCTTACCTATTATTCAGTATTTTCATCACTGTTGACTGAACATAGGGAGCATTTGCGGCTTTAGTCTGGATTAAGCCTTTATTTCTCATTGTTTTAAATGCATGAAAGTCAACCAAGTTGTTTTGTTTGATGTTCTCCATGCTGCGGTGAATTCTGTGCTCGCAGGACTGTAAATGGGCCATGTCGTTCTTGAATTACTAATCCCTGTCACTCACAGTTTCTGGGGAACACATACTATATTTAGTCTTTATACTTGGCAAAACAGAGCTGGAGAACTTTGAGGCTATTTTTCTCATTAGGAGTCTCTAGAATATTCCCTAAAAAAATGGCAAGATAATTCAGTCACCAAGTATAAGTGCAATTCATTAACCGTGGTGGAAATTAGACCCTTGAATTGAGAGGCTAATTAAGATAATTAGATCTAAAGCCTGAAAGGAAACTATGCATATATTTCTTAAAATCTCATTTATACTTATGTAAATCTGGACCAACTCTACTGTCATTTTCTGGATTTATACCCAAGTTATTGAAATCACTATCGAACTCTTCTAAGCTCTCAGTATCAGCAAATGGCATTTAAGTAAAACAATTAACAGACAGGCTGTGTTTTTCTCTGTAACTTCTAGATGAACTTAATATCACAATGCTCTTCTTTCCAAAGGTGCTTTACCATACTGATGGACTACTTATTTGAAAAAAAATAAAAAGTTTGATGAATTTAGAAGGCCATAATCAATTTAAAGAGCTGCCAACTTTTACAACATTAGCTAATGAAGAGAGTTGAAATGTTTCAGCATCGACTACTGCTGCTTCCAGGAGAGTCATTATTTTTAATCCATGGTTTTCCTATGGAAGGAACTTTCTCCTCTGCTCTTTCTTGTGACCGCCAACTGAGCTGAGACCACCATTTAGTATAAAACACTAAATAAATGCTGTCCATCAACCAAGTGGAAGAGTGGGCAAAGTCAGAGGGAGACACAACTTACACACAGACGTGAATTTTAACTGCACATTTATGTGCCATTGCCTGCTATGCAATCACCAGGAAGATGAGGCTTTCTTGTATTTAGAAGGGAGTGTTAGGCAGATTTCTGACTGTGTGACATGCTCTTCTCCCTCCCACCCCATCCCATCAGCAATGTCAGCTGTAGACAGAGCTGTGCCAGTCTGCCTTACAGGGAGCCGATGTGAACAGAAGGGCAGCCTGCCTAGACAGCTACAGGACACTGAGCCCTGAAGTCTGCCTCTTTCTTACATCCAAAATGTAGATTACTGCGTAACCGTCATGAGAAACAGGGAGAGCTCATTGCTCCCTCTGACTTAGCTGGCCTAAGACAAATCCAGGGGCCACATACCCTCACACCTCAATTCTGGAGACAAGCAGGGATTAAAAAAACCTGAAAATCCAAACCCTATCCACCACCAAAAATAGCACGTGGTCAAAAAGGCCAACAGCATCGTGGCGTACATCAGGAATAGTGTGGCCAGCAGGACTAGAGAAGTGATCGTTCTACTGTACTCAGCACTGGTGAGGCCCCACCTTGAATCCCATGTTTAGTTTTGGGCCCCTCATCGTAAGAAAGACATTGAGGTGCTGGAGAGAGATCAGAGAAGGGCGATGAAGCTGGTGAGGGGTCTGGAGCACCAGTCTGGTGAGGAGCAGCTGAGGGAACTGGGGCTGTTTAGCCTGGAGAAAAGGAGGCTGAGGGGAGACCTTATCGCTGTCTATACCTACCTGAAAGGAGGTTGTAGCATGGAGGGTGTTGGTCTCTTCCAGGACAAGAGGAAATGGTCTCAAGTTGCACCAGTGGAGGTTGAGATTGGATATTAGGAAAAAATTCTTTATGGGAAGGGTTGTCAGGCATTGGAACAGGCTGCCCAGGGAAGTGGTGGAGTCACCATCCATGGACGTGTTTAAAAGATATTTAGACGAGGTTCTTAGGGACATGGTTTGGTGCTACAGTTAGGTTATGGTTGGACTCAATGATCCTGAGGGTCTCTTCCAACCAAAATGATTCTATGATTCTATGTTATTCCATACTTCGGAGCTGGTTTTTCTCTCATTCTCAAAGAACTGAAGGAACCAGGAGCAATAAGCAGCCTGAAGGAGACCAGATGCTTCAGTGAGAGCTGCTGGTGAACAGTTTACATAAATATATTAACAATAAAGAAGGAAAGGGGCAGGAAGAAGGGCACCAGAAGATAACAGCAGGACTACTAATTCATCCCAAGGGGCTCTCCAGACCTTTACCTATTGGTTGACACCTCCCAAGGCCTGCAAAGCCTCCTGGTTCCTCCTTCATCATCTGGTGACATTTCAAGCAGACCAACAACATGAGGAGCATGTACAACCTTTACGTGTTATCACACGCTGTGATGCAGTGCCTGGGACAGGAATAAAGGCTTCTGGGGAAAGAGAAAAGAAGTAAGCTTCCCTTCATCTGGAGTAAAAGAGGTAGAGGGAAGTTAGGTTCATTTGGTATAAATGTGTCTGAACTGCTTTTGCATAAGGCACTGAGGAACAACCAGGATACCAGAAGCAGACACGGCATCTGAGGTCGACATCTGTTCTCGTTACTAATACGAAGCTTTGTTTCTTTTTTAAGAATTCTCCTCTTTAGAAGCTTTTCTTGAGGTGTGCGCAGCAGTCGAAGAGAGACTGCCAACCTCGGCACAGGAGGCTGCCACATCCCGGGGAGAGCTGGTGGCAGCTCGCCTCTGGAAGACGGCCAGTTCTGGCTCCTGCAGCTTTGGCAGCTCAGTGGGAACTGGGAGTCATTGCCTTGCAGACAGCAGAGATCCCTGGCTCGCTAAATGAGCACAGTGCTCTCAGTGGAACCGGAGACAACTGCAAACAGCCCCCCTCAGTCTCATCCCCGACTCCGACTCCTGTTTCACATCACTTACTGTCTGAATTCAAATTTGCTGAGTCAACACGAATATTTCATCAGCTCTACCGAGTTCTCCCTTGCCTCATAAACCCAAACCCTTCAAATCTCCATCCTGTGGGAACAAATGTTCTGTGGAATATCTTGAATTTAGGAAATAAATTTACAAAACGTAAAACCTAAAAGAGGTCTCCTTTTCAACAATCACACAAGGGAGTTTAGGCTCCAGGACTGTACACTCTCTATCTTTTCCCTGTGTGCTCTGGAATTTGATTTTAATGCATTAGGACAAATGACTGCAAGTGACTTCTTTCAGCAGGCACTAATACAAGGCAGATTTCCAGCTACGTGCAGCCCTGGGCACGAGACCCGTCTGTCCCTCTTGGGCAAAGCAAAGCCAAAAAGCCCTTCCCCTCCTTCCCAGTTCCATCAATGCTCTGACATTTAATGTCACCCACACACTGGTGCAGTTGTGGTTCTCCAGTCAATCTCCTTTGCAGCAGCAGTTGGATTTTAACCAAAATCTGTTACTTGTTTTATAAACAACAATATGCATCAACCTTTTCTTTTAATAGAAAACTGGGGTTTCAGTTGCTAATGGCACATGATTCAGTTCTTTCTGACTTTATACATATAACCTTCAGGATAATTAGTCAGTTTTTTAATACAGTCATACCTCTCTGTTCTTTTTGCTGCTACGATGCTCTGTCAAGGTACCTGTGGAAATTAAAGTCCCGAATCAGAGCATCATAACAACCTGACTACAACTAATATATCGCAGTCTGCGAATAAACATCTAATACTCTACACATTCAGAGCACAAGACTTGCCATAGAAATGGCATCCTGTGAATTAGGTATTCAACAGCTGTCTCCTAAGCAACCCAAATAATCTCTCACACCCAAAAGAAAAAACAAATAAAAGGTTGCTTTTGGCCAAGTAGGAAAAAATCTGAGCAAAATTGCTTCTTTATCCTGTGTACATTAGAGCTGATACATTGAAATTGAAAAACTGTGGATTAAGACTCCAGATAAGTACCTTACTTTGACCTAGAAGTTTGGTTTGGACCTGTTACTAGTGTAAACACAAACTTTCTAGTCTTAACAAAAAAATGTGAGCTCCAATATCTAAGGAGAAAGAAGCAAAACTCCATAGACAAACGAAAAATATGTAGGTGTTGGACTTGTTATTTTAATGGCAGTAATAAGTCTTCCAAAATGTAGACTATTTCTTAAGTTTAGCAGTCAAAGGAGAATCACAAGACATTTTTACCTGTGCTGATGATTAACAGAAGCAAATGTTGGAATTACGTGACACACATAACCCACTAAAAGGTCTCTGTCTATATGTTTTACTTTAACATAATCATCCAGTGTTACATGGATAGCCTGCTGCACACTTATGGCTCTCTCATAGCAAACCAAATGACACACTGTTGTTCCCTCAAAAATGAGACCTGGACTAGGATTAAGGAACTAATAAATCAAAAGATCTGGCTGCAGGGGAAGAAGAGACAGAGCTTCCCATGCGGTGGTTTTCCATACACCTTTCCTCCCTTGCAGCCAGTGCCAGGCTGCATGACAAGACCCCTAGTTGGTCAGCTATAGAGAAGGTCCTACAATTGACCTGGACAACATTATATCACGCACACGCCACGCTGGAGCTCTGGACAGTCGTGCAGGCTGAGGAAATGCAGTCCTGTAACCACTAAGATGCTGTGTAGTGCCCAGTGAGACCAGTTTCGAACCAATTAGCTCTCTGAAAGCAATGTTATTCTTTACTTGGCTGTAAGGGAACACTGGCATCTTTAGATGGAGGGCATGAAGGTTTAGATAAAAAAGCAATGAGGCACTGAACCTGCTCCTTATAGTGCTTCTGTGGGTGGCGATGGGCTCCAGTGAGGCTCACACTGCAGGCAGATTGTTGTGCTGCACCATCAAGTTCAACACCTCAACCTTTGCAAAGGACTTGGGGCTGGAGTCGGTGCTGCCAGGGTTGAACAGCTCAGGGCCGCCCAGGGAGCTGGGTGCAGAAACATCCCTTTGTCAATCCAGGTGACAAGGAGCAGAAGATCGATAGCTAAATGGCCCATTCAGCTGAGTTGGGAACCCAGAGAGCACATCCAGGGTCATAAACTTATGCTGCCAGACATGTTTTCTGGCAAAATCCCAAGCGCCTCATCCAGGCTGCACTGCACTGCAAGCATCCACCTGCCTGGTGCTTTAGGTAAAGGGGAGAGTTAGTTGCCTATAACACAGGCAATACTTTCTGCCTGTATTCCTTTTTAGAAGACCAAGGAATTTTTTGGACACTAGTGCTTGGACTACATTAATAATCAGAGGGGCAGGTGCCTACAGTGCTCACATGGAGAAAGATGAAGCACAGCCCTCCTCCAGCCAGCTGCGGAGGAGAGGCAGCTCACCCATGAAGGCTGGCTCAGCTGGGGGACCTGGGGCTCCTCTTCACACCTTTTGGAAGTCACCGCTACTTGTCCTGGCTGGGCGATGCCAGTTATTCTGGTTACTGCTTGTTCTGAGCTGCTTGCAGTGCAAGTCGTGTGCAATGGCTTGCGGAAACAGAGGAACAGATATAGAATCATAGAATTTTGGTTGGAAGACACCCTTAAGGTCATCGAGTCCAACCATAACCTAAATCTAGCACTAACCCACGTCCCCAAGAACCTCATCTACATGTCTTTAAACACCTTCACCACTTCCCTGGGCAGCCTGTTCCAGTGTTTCACAACCCTTTCCATGAAGAAATGTTTCCTAATATCCAATCTAAACTTCCCCTGGCACAACCTGAGGCCATTTCCTCTCATTCTATCACTTGTTACTTGGGAGAAGAGACCAACCCCCTCCATGCTACAACCTCCTTTCAGGTAGTTGTAGACAGCAATCAGGTCTCCCCTCAGCCTCCTTTTCTCCAGGCTAAACAGCCCCAGTTCCCTCAGCCGCTGCTTATAAGACTTGTAATATGTGGCTGTGTCAAGGGAAAGGGATGGGCTTGTTAAAGCCATTGCATCTGTACTACACGCAGAAATCCTTAATATGTGAGGGAGTTTTTCTTGTATTAGAAGGGAAAGGAACATAGGAAATGGTGTCTGCTTCCTCATTAACATCTTGGTTTTCCTACAGTAGTCAGTGGTAAAAGTCAGAGTAAAATATACAGTATCTGCGATTCTGGTAAAAACGGTTTTTACACTTTATAAAAAAGACAATTGAGAGACTGAGAGAATGTCCAATACATTGTTGGGTTTTTTTTAACAGATAGTGATTGTGTCTGCATCCATCTTCAGACTCCCAGAGATTGGCCTGAAGCCTTCATGAATATGAAGCCCACTGCTGTCTCACGATGAAAAATTAATCACATGGGCATTAAGTGACTTACTCTGGGCTTTGCAGTAAATCAGTGCCAGTGATGATAAAACCCCAGGGTCTTAACCTCTGCCTCCTCCTCTAGCTGATGTCTTTACTCCACGACATTTAACAGCTACTCCTGCAGAAGACCAACTGTTGGGTAGTTATTTCTGCAAGAAATGTAGGTTGCTGTATCAGCACTGCACTGCCTAATTATACCAATAACAGCAAACTAATTATATGGCGATACTGTTCAACTACAAAGCCATCCTGGCAATTTCTGGTGAATAAAAAGCATTTTAGGAGAATCCAGTTATCATCAACTCTGAGATACTAATCCTGTGCTGTTTGTTACTGTGAAAAGCTTTAAGAGTCCCCAGCCCCTGCCTTCTTTAAATTGAATATTAATATCTGCTATTCTTTATTGAACTATTCAATGACTCTTATATTAAAATAATTTTTGAACAGGGTGAGTAAAATATATGTGATCAGATAAGTAGTAAGTCAGGAGAAATTCTGGCATCTAACATTTTAACAAAACATGACAACTCTCAACCTTGAGGAAAAAAAAATGGATAAATAATAGCCAGTGTCACATGACACATGAAAACAGTGCAAAGGAGGAAAATTAGTGAGGGAAAATACATGTCACACTATGGAAACTAAAGAAAGGTACACACACACATTTCTTCCTACAGATGTAGGTGTTTTTATGAGTGGAACAATTTATTCCAAGCTGAAGAGTGGAGCGTTTAGAAAGCTCACAATGACAAGTGCAATAACATTAGCAGCTGTAGAGGCAGCATTTCAAGGCAGTAGCATTTATTCTACCTTCTGATGTGAACACTCACTCATTCTGACAACAGGAGTCCAGAGGGAATAATGATGAGAAATTTATTTCTCTGCATTTTGATATACATTCAGACTTGGTCATAAACCTGAGCAGTGCCAAAATGTAAAGGTAAAATTATTCAAAAGCTATAGAATTTATGAGATAATAAACACAGTTTGCAGATGCTGCTGATTTGGGACCTAATCCCAATCTCGGGCATCCATTGTTATAAGACTCCGGAAAACAAAATTCACTGTTTTTACCCAATGGCTCACAGTAACAGATTTCCAACATATTCAAAGAAGTTTGCCACATTTTTGTTATAATTTGATATTTGCAGCTAAAATGTTACAGCCAAAGTCAGGCAGTTACTGAATTGACAAAATGTTTTTAAAATCAGATATTAGTCATATTTACAAAACCCCATAGACACCACAGAATGAATGGTTAAAACTCAAATAAATTAAATATAATAGCAAGACGACTATCTATGATCTTGTTCATGCATTTTATTTCAACTGCCTTTTTTCAGTAGGAAAAACAATGAGAATTATTAACTAGTTAAAAACTGGTATCGATCATCTTCTGCTTGAAAGTACTTGGTAATCAGTTTTACTGGCCTATTCAGTATGTTCTGTTTACAATCACTTGAATACATTTGGATTAGAGGTTTGGGGTCTGCATATGCAGAAATAGAAACCTGCTGCTTTCAGTGGGAATAGACCTTTTTTTGTGGTGATAAGGACACTATCAATAAGAGATTGGTATTTGAGAAGTTGGAAATCTATGGTTTTTATAATTGTTTCCCTTGGAGCTTTTCAGTCATATGAGAAGTCAGAACTATACAAGGAAATTCACTTTTTTTCCTACAATTCAATAAGGAGGCTAAAACCACTGAACTCTCATTATATTTCACTATGTAAAACAAGCTGGACAAGCTTTCTACCCTTTAACACAAGTAAGTTTAGATTAATTATCTGAGGCCCAGCAAACAGCAAATTCATCAGCTGGTGATTTATTACTTCAATAAGAGTTCCTACAACTATTTTCAAAGCTGTAACCCCAGCAGCTTCCCGTTACAATCCTGTGTTATTCACTGCATGACCTGCAATATGAACTTGCCCAGTATCCCCAGGCACAAGTCACCACACAAGCTCAAGCCCAGAACCCCTCACCACTAAGGCCGGGGAGACAAACCCATTATTATTGATGACTCCAGCCTGGATCTTGGAAGTATCTAAGGATCAAAGCACATTCCAGAGGCCCAGGCCATTGAGGGCAAGATGTGCTATCTAAATAAATGTGCTCCACACCCCGTAATTTCTGCACCCACCCCTGGACTCTTTGAGCTTCGGGAACAGGAATGTGACTCCTTATCTCCAGCTGTTGCAGGTTTACAGCCCAGGTTCCCCTGGATACACAGACAGGCGTCTCCACGGCTCCTACTGCTTTCCCAGGTAGCTACTTTCCTACCCCAGCACAGCAGAAAATCAGTTTCATGAATTTTTTTTTTTCTTTCCATTTGATAACTGTCTCTTGCCTCTCTTCCAAGGTAAGAGCAGAACTTTATGTCTTGCCTTTGCTCCTGCGTCTCCAGGGAGGGACATGTGGAAGCTGAGGCTGCTTTTTCCCATTCATGTGCCTGGGACTGTACATTCTTCCTCCCACATGACAGTCCTTTTTTACGCTATATTCATCATGCAACCTTCGTCTTTCCCCTCTCTTCATTTTGAACTGGGTTTTCTTATTTCATGTCTTATTCTCGTCCCTCCTCCTCTCCACCCACACATCCATGGAGTTATTACTGTATCATGCTCTCTCATGAGCTCTACAGTTGAGCAGAGAGCAAAAGCAATGAAACTGGAGTAGAAAATTTTGTGCTTTCTGCTTGGTTACAGATTCGTTCCTCTTTGTAGGTTCAAGCCATGTATCTTCTGCAACACTTACGATTATGGCCAAGGTGGCAATCTTTTGAAACAGAGGGGAGTCTTACAACAAAATGGTGCTGATAATCATAGAATCATAGAATAATTTGGGTTGGAAGGGACCTTCAAAGGTCATCTAGTCCATACCCCTGCCATGAGCAGGGACATCTGCAACTAGGTCAGGTTGCTCAGAGCCCTGTCCAGCCTGGCCTGGAATGTCTCCAGGGTTGGGGCATCGACCACCTCTCTGGGCAACCTGGGCCAGTGTTTCACCACCCTCAATGGTGTTAATAACCACCAAGGCTTAAAAAGTGTCTCACTGGAAAATTCTGCAAGGTGATAAAAATGCCTCAGGTTACAGGGAATATACTACAAATTCTGAGTTCAAATACTTGCTGTATTATAAGCACGGGTGGTTTGGAAATGCCACAAAAAACCTTCCACTTACCTACATCACAGCTTGCAAGGTTTACTGAGCTGGATAAATTCATCCATAAACACAACAGTAAGCTGAACTGTACCGCATTCCAAGCTTGGCACAGTAGGACCTCTCGTATATGTGACTGAGGAGCTTGTGTTTTTTTCAGTACATGTCACCAGAGTGAACCTGGTGAGGAGGAGACCCAGCACCACAGTATTTTGGAGACCCAAGACAGGTAATTAGAGGATTTGGGTTCAGATTTTTTTCTTGCTTCCTGGTTCAGATCTCCTTCCAGCTCTCTTAGTAGAGAAGAAATAGAGAATTCTGCTCCTAGCAATGAAGCAAAGGGATTGCAAAGAATCTCAAATAAAAGATCACTCATACAAAACGAAGGCAAAACGAAGTATTTTTTCTAATTTGTTTTCTGGGAACAATTGAACTGCTTGGGCAAAATTTCCCATGTGCGTCAGCAGGAAGCAGTCACTCCTTGTACAGTGTGGGGAGAGACACCATCCAGGCTGAATTTCAAACAGTAAAACCTGACTTTCATAATGGAAAATGCTGGGTACTTCCTACAAAAAAATTGTCTTTACAGTACCGTAGTTCTAAACTTTTCCTTTTACATGTGTAATTTATGAAGAAAGGTTTCACATACACAAAATCGTCAATCACAAAATTACATAAGCTGCCCTTCACTTTGTTCTATGAATTAAAAACGCACTAGTCACACTGAAATAACAGACTTCTTGAAGCTGCACAGAAAAGCTGAAGAGTGAGGCAAGAGATGGAGGCCGGAGCACAAGGGCAGAGCTGCCCCTGGCACCGGCTGGGATGGCAGAAGCAGCTGGTCCTCAGGGCTGTACTGCTGAGACCAGGACTTTAAAAAACCCTCAAGCCCATAAACATCTCCAATACAGTCAACACTGATAACAGATAAATTTTTTTGCAGCACTACGTAACTATTCTGTACTTTTTTTTTTCAGTACTGCATTGGTAATCAAGAGCCTCAGGGTATTTCTGGTTTTAGGAAAGGGATCCCATGCAGGTCATTTCCCCTGTGAACATAACCCAGGAGTTTCTACAATGACTTCCATTGCTCCAAAAGCCTAAATATAATCCTCGTACATGACACCAGACACATATCTAGTCTAGTGTTAAAATCTCAACAGATGTAGCTCTCATCTGGAGCTACCTTTTCCCCACATACACAGAGAAATCCCTGTCATGTGTTCACTCTCCGCATTCACATTTTAAGGTAATATTTAATCAGATGCTTCCCCTGGAAAATGAAGACATCCATTGAAAGTAGGTCATGATTATTATCAAAAGACAGATCATCATGCTGGATTGTTTTACTGGGAATCTCAAAATAAGAACTGGTTAGAGATTCTGTTCAGTAAAACAATACCTTTTTTTTTTAATACCTTAAATGGAAATATTATCTTTATATAGTGAGCTCTGCTGCAGGTGGTTTAGGACACAGCCACACAGGAAGCAATATTACTGATGTGCCCTTAATCCTGCACTGAACCAAAGCCTCAGCATTACAGTTCTTTTATCTGTTGGTGATTTCGTGAGAAATAAACTGTTTGCCGAACCCGCAGGAAAATTATTTTGTATTCTTTTTCCAGCAGTGTTTTTAAAGAGTGCACTGCTCTATTTATCACAGGAATAAACATAGTTTCCGAAGTCTAGTCTTCTATTGAATCATATAATAAAGGAGCTAATATATATTAAATCTATTACATTTTTGCTATCATTATTTTTAGCTTTGGAATGCTAAAATTAAAATTCTTATTCCTGGAAGTAATCATTAGTTTAATATTCTCAGAATGAAGTAATTTGTATAATCCTAGATCCAAATATCTATTTCAAGTTTCATTAACAGAATACAAACGATGCCTTACACAAAATGCTACTGCAAAATTATAATCATGTTAATTACAGCCAACACATTTCCAAAGATACTGTTTATAAATTCAGACATTACTCTCTTGATTTGTTCAGTTTTAGTGGTAATAATGTGATAAATAGTATAGTAAATAAAGCAAATATTTAATCTTTGGTTTTACTGGTGACAAAAAAAAAAGTTTCTTAGACTTCAAGATGATTTTTGCAACTGAATATTGAAATAGTTTCTCTCTTAACATGAGATTTAAAAGAACCTCACCAAAAAGAGACGCAAGAAGACATATTAACTTAAACAAGCGCAGAAATAAACTCAGTAATCAGAAACTGAAGTCTCTACCAATAATAGCAGATTTGTTAGATAACAAAAAGCAAACTAGGTACAAGCTCAGGTGAACACAGTTCTAGTGAAGTCCAGGAGATACACAGAAGTGAAGAATTTATTCTTCCTTAATCTTCTCACACAGTAAGATTAATCACCCACCTGTGGACTCTGGAAGATGATTGTTATAAAGATAACAACAGAAATGATATAAAGTGACCAGAGTTATGTCACTATACAGTCATGCTCCCAAACAAATCTCGCATTCCCCTCTTGCAAATGTGATTCAGCAGTGTGTGATTCGTGACACAACAGCATAACATTCTTCATTGTGCCTGGTGTGTATTAGCGATACTCTCTGTATCGCTGCCAAAAAGGCTGGAGGTTAGTAACCAACCAAGCACGGTTGAAAGTGTAAGGCCATGTTTAGGTTGTGCCACTTCCACCACAGAAGTAAAGTGATGCCCCTTTGGTACGCAGGGAGCTGGTGTTGGCAGAGATCCCCACGACGGACCCGGGGTTGGGCAATGGGAAAGGGCAGCGGGAGGAGCCCTGGGGATGGAGGATTTCTTGGTGCTGTCCCGGTACCTGCAAAAATCTGTGGAGACAGGATCCCTGCCCAAATCAACAAATAAAAATGGTGTGTTCTTGCCAGGTAAACGGCTTGTTCCCATTCTCAAGAGCTGTGTGCAGGATGAAGTTTCAATCTAGTTTCACTGTGCATTACTACACGGGCGTCTTAAAAACTGGTTTGTTTTTGTTTGTTTGTTTGTTTGGGTTTTTTTAATTTAAAAAAGCCTCAACAAACTACCTGCCTGCATATGTGATTCTGCTACCTGACAAATGGGATTACCTTGCTTAAAATACACCTACGCTCCTTGTGGCTGCGGTGAGTGCCTCTAAAATATTCTGATAAATTTAATGTGAGGTAGAATATAGGTTTGCTAAGGGCTGCAGAAAGGAGAATTAAACATCAAGATTTTTCTAAAACCATTTTTTTAATTTTAGGCTATTAACACCATTATCCCTGTACATCGTATTACAAGTTTGGACCTGAGTCCATACACGTCTACACGTACCCAACTTTAACTTTGCATGGAAGCCAATCCATATTTAGAAATATAAAAATAATAGAAATAATCTCTGGGAAACAGTGCAAGAAGGAAAACCCATAGGCTTTTACAACCTCAGTGCATGCCCAAACATACCACTCCCTGTGGTTTTGACCGAGTAAACATGTTCCCCCAAGCTGCCCCAGGTAACCCTTTCGTCCCTGCCACCATGTCAAGACATCACTCTTAGAATCATCCCCATGTCACCTGTCAAAGGGCAAGCTACATTTAGAGATAGCTTTAAAATTTGGGACAGCCGCAAGACATCATGAATAATTCCATACCTAAGGCCCAGGTATGCATGAGTAGTAACAGCCTGAGCAGAGTGACTGGGTCACTGCAGCTTCTGCAGTTGGGAGGCAGCTGCCGAATTGGGTTGGAAACCTCAGCAGAGGAGAAAGGGCCAGGACGGCGCCCAGACCCCAGCCCAGAACGCAGAGTAGAGGGGCCGCAGTGATCCCCAAATATTTCCTAAGATTAGGTCATTGTTAAGGAAGTTTCGTTCCCTAGGTTTCCTGTAGCAGAGACTCAGTCATAGATTCCAGAAATTCTTCTAAAATACACAATTTATTTGCAAGGTACAGTGTAGAGCAGCTCAAGTTGGTGCCTCCTAAAGAGGGATCTTCTGCTGAAAATAACTTGGACAATTATACTCCCACAATCCAAGCCCCCATCCCCTGTGTCACTCCAGAGCAACAGCAAAATTAGAATCTGGGGTCTGCTCACTTTTCACTGGATCTCTTAATTTTCATCTGGGGGGTTGTCAATCGAAGTTCTGACCTTCAGTTGCTATTTTGCACCTATAGCTGGAGAAAGTAAGTTTTTGGCAACAATCAAAATATTCTTCTGTTAGATGCCATTCTGGTTTTTTACTTATCTCCAGGGATGCTGCTTCCCTCATCTTCCAGCTTGAAGACTCTGAGGCCTTTTTTATTTACTGAAGCACAAAGTTCAAAGGCTCACAGCTTGCAGAAGTTAAGCTAAGCAACCTTCCTTACACTAAGAAAATTCTATACAAGCAGTTTCTAACCAAGTTCTATAAGAAGTAGTATACCAAATAATTCAATAAGCAAAGGCAGTCTATTCCCTAACAGTCATGATTATACCTCCAGGCTAATTACTGGAGAAGACTCCTATAAAGGTAAGAAAGAGCTGAATCCAGAAGTAAATCTGCTCTTCTCCTCGAAGACTAAGTTAACACCTTTCTTTTTCCTTGAACCGGTGCATATCTCATAATGCGCTTGGACTCCAGGACTGGAAACAAAACAATCATGTCCTGAACAAGCATCCACCCCAGCAGTCCAGGGCAGAGAGGGGACATTCCTCCCCAAGGGAAAGGCCATGCCATGTCCTCAGCTCTCCACAGAAAACAGGGAATTGGTAGTTCAAATGGGAAAACTGATCATTCATAAAATATAAAAGGACATAGAAGCCAATGACATGCAGCTCCTGATTCCACGGGCCTTCAGACTCGAGAGGTTTCATCAGAAACAAGTCAGAAAAAAAAAAGTTTTATTGTCATTTTAGAATTCTCCCTTTCATCTCTGGCATACAAAACTAAGAGTTTTGTGAATCATAAATTTTTTGGACTTTCTTCTTCTCAATGATAGGAATGACACAATTTAAACTGAACAGCCAGAATGCCATCCACATAACAAAATATTTTTGTTTTGATCTTTTTCAAGGAACTGCAGTAAATCTGTGAGCGTGTAGATGTGCTGACGGTATAAAATAATGTGAAATAATACAGTATTCCCTGTATTTTACCTGTATTTAGGGAATACCCAACTGTGGAATACAAAACCAGCTTCTGTAGACAACTGTAGACAGCTGCCCTTGGACACCGGCTCTTCCACAACCCAGATTTCTCTTCAGTTGCACTGGACCCGTCACATGAAGCAGCTACCGAAAGCATGTGGTAACAGCAAGAACATGATTTTCTTTTCCATCCTCCGTGTTTAATTCTTCCCCACCTCTGCACCCACCAAAAATCATCCTTAAAAAAAAAGAGAATTACCGTCTCTAGTCCTTCATTAAAGAAATCACTCTAGCAAACACTGAGCTTCAGTGTTTTTCATATGCAGATGTCCGTAAAACTGTATTAGTCAGGAAAACAAAACAAACCAAACAGTATTTTATATTACCAAGAATACATATAAACTTTCAACAGGATGTCATAGTTATACAAAACATTGCTGCCAAAACACCTGAAACAACTTCAATAGACTTCTGAAGAAACCGAAGAAGGGAAAGCAACAGCATAAATTAATGGTGAAACAAAATCTGTTTTTCAGTTATAATCATCTCAGGTATAGCAGATAAAGATGGTGTATGCCTACGATTTTAAATATCCTCACTAAATTTTGTTTAATGGCAGATTAAAAAAAAATCCAGTTATTCCAAGTATTATACAATACTGGCCATGGCACAGAGAGAACTAATGTGATACCATTATCAGCTGCAGCTGCTCAGTTACTCAAAAACCTCCCCCACTACACCTGTAGTTTTTAGGACACAGCAGAAAGGGAGGTATGTTGACATCCAGGTGACACTGTGCTTAAAGCAAACCCTATTAAGGTGAAAATCCTGGCAGGAGGGGAAAGAAGAATAGAAGAAGAAAACCAAAATCATACAAAGAAACAAACCCAGAATAAAATCCCAAATGATCAAAGTCTGAAGTGAAACATTGCCTCAGGTTTTTCACAAAAAAATGCATTATTGCCTGTGTACTTGTCCCATGATGACACAGCCTTTTATAGTTGCAGCACAACTAAGTAACGTCACGTAAACTCATTTGCCAGAGCGCATGCCAGCCAGTCACGATATTATACTTAATTCTACAAGTTTGACTGAAGCAAACTCAATTGAAGGCAAAAATGCTGCATCTCTTACCAAATAAGAAAATTCTTCATTGGGATATACTGCAGCAGCCCACCACTGCCTGCCCCAGTGCTGAACAGGCTCACAAGAGTTATATTTTCCTCATTATATTAAAACCCACAAAATGTAGAAAAATCTTGTTATTTAAAATAACATTCAAGCCAGCCTAATATGGAGGCTAAAAAAAACCCCTTGCTTAAAACTTGCAAGTTTAATGGCTCATCTCACTGGCAACTTCTAACACACCAGGAAAACAAATCACATCTGACTTGCATAAATACTCAAACCTCCAAAAGAGGCAAAGTTCACCCTTGGCTGGAATGTACCCCAGATCCTCTGCATGTGGATGGAAAAGGCATTGCAGATCTTCTCTAGTGGAAAATTGCAGTGGAAAAGCTACACTTTCCCATGTTAAAAACTTCAAACTTGCTGTTCACAAGTCAGTTTTCCACTAATCTCAGCTGGTCAGCCTTTTTTTTTCCTTTCCTTTTCTTCTAAGAGGAAAGAACTGTGGTAAGTTTCTGGGCCTAAAAAGAAATATTTTAGTCTCTATCACTGAATTTTGACACACGTCTATTTGATGACACAGAAAAACACATAATCAAAACCATTCTTTATTAGTTATTTCAGAAGTCATCTTCTGAGTCATTATCCTCAATTTTCGGCAGTGGCCGCCTAACACCAATTATTAAATCTATGGAAAGCAGCTCTGTAACACAATGAAGAACTGAAGTGACTAACCGGTATTTGCAATACACCAGTTCTAAGCCTTTCTCATTCACAGGCAGTGGCTGATTTTTCCTAAGTGCATTTATGACTTCAAGATAAAATTTGGTAAAGCTGTTTTGTTCTGTTGTCCCGTATAAGGACTTGGGAATACTTAGCAAAGCATCAGCAACTACATTGGCTACGACAGTTACCTCTGACGGCTGAAACTGTTTTGCATAGTACAAAATATAATAATGTAACAGGATTTCAAAGTAACCTCCTACTGGCAAAACTGATCCTGCTTCTATGAGGGAGCTGGAATAATTCCATGCAACGCTTGCACAACTCTTTTCATGTTTAAATGGAACTATATTGCAACTTGTTTTCTCTAGATCTTTGCCAACATCTAGGCATTCACATGCAGTGACTGTATTAGCACTAGCTGCTGCTGATACGGCAGCACTGTAATTCTTTTGATTGTCCACAAGTGAGTCACCTTGATAGTTGTCGAACATGTCACCTGGATGCTCGCATTTTTTATGTGGTTTCTGTCCATCTCTTGAAGATCCATCTCCCTCTGTGGCAATGTTAAATTCTTCGATGTGCAAGATGGGATCTGAGAGTATATGCAAGTCTGTTTGCACACATGCTTGATTTTCACTTCCCTGCAAAGCAGGGCCTGTAATTCCTGTCTCTGCTTCTTCCATTTGTGTTTTCTCTTGTTGTTCAGAAACCTGATTACTGCTACCAGAAATATTTTCTATCATGCCTTGCTTCTGAGTAGCTGAAGAATGCCAGTTGCAAACCTCTGCAGCTCCATTCTGGCTTTCACCTTCTGCTGTGCGTTCCTCCCTCTGATCAACCGTTTTGAAGAGCTGCTGCAGCATTGTAAATGCCCCTTGTAAAGCAGCAGCATGTTGCTCATTAACACCAGCGACCGGCCCACACAGAATCAGGCAATGAGGTTGAAAGGCAGACACACCGGTGAAACCAATGTGAACGCATCTCTGTGAGCCCAGCAACAAGGGCTGGCAAAACGTTGCCAGAGCAGCTTCAGTGATTTCTCTGTGTATGTTGTCACCAAAGGGTGCACAAGGTGAGACTCCTGTGATTTCACAGATAAGGGCCATTTCTTCTGATGATAAGCACTCTACCACAGATACACCGTATAATTTTGCATAGTGTATAACTACTTCGTCTTGCTTCACGTGTGACAGCAACAGCTTAATGTTGTTGCTCTGCAAGTGGCTCATTAAGGCTTCTGTCCTCCTTGAGATCCAGCACAGCGAGGCCCGATACTGACCCTCGGAGTCGACAACGAACTCGACGCCGGGGGCCGCCAGGGCGGGCCGGAGGGGCTCGGTGACGAGCAGGGCCCGCAGCTCCCCTCCCGCCGGGCAGTATGCCGCGAAGTCCCTGCGGAGGACGAGCCCGGGCACGACCCTGGAGCTCGCCACGGGAAGCCCGGCCACGGCGGCGTGCAGCTCCGCGAACCGGCGGCCGACGAGGCGCAGGACCTGCGGGCAGAGCGGGGCGGCGGCCGGGGCGCAGAGCCGGCAGAACTCGCAGCACAGCCGCGCCAGGACCCGCCGCTCGCCGGGCCCCAGCCGGCCGCCCAGGTAGGCGTCCAGCAGCGGCTCCAGGGCGCCCGCCCCCGCCTGCCGCCCGGGGAGAGCCGAGCGCAGGTGCCGCCGCAGCCCCCGCGCCACGGCCCGCTCCAGCACCTGCGCCTCGAAGGCCCGCAGCGCCCGCCGCGACCCGCCGCCCGCCGCCCGCAGGCCGCCCAGCACGCCGGCCAGCAGCACCACGAACGTCTTGGCGCCGTCCCCCGTCGCGGCGCGGTGGCTGCAGGCGCAGGCCGCCATCATCCTGCGGGCACACGGGCGGTTAAGGCGGATCCGCGCCCCGCCCGGCCCCGCGCCCCGGCCCCGCCCCGGTACCTGGCCGTCGGCGGCTCCAGGCTGAGCGCCTCCAGCAGGCGCCGCCCGTCCCGCGTCAGCAGCGCCTGCCCGGTGGGACGCAGCAGCAGCGCCCGCCCGCCCCGCGGCCCCAGGGCGCCGCGCACCGCGCCCGCCAGCGCCGCCGCCTCCTGCGCCAGCCGCCCCGGCTCCGGCCGCCGCGCCATGGCAACCGCCGCCCCGCCCCTTCCGCCCCACGCACCAATGGCTGAGGAGGACGCGTGCGCCGTGCCGTGAGGGGACGGCCGGCCCGCAGCGGCGCAGGGCGCGCGGCGCGGCCTCAGGGAGCTGCAGCCCGGCCCGGGCACGGCGCCGCTGCCGCCGCCCGGTGCTGCCCCAGGGCCCCGAACGCACGGGGGCAGCCGGGCCCCGTGTGCTGAGCGCTCATGTTCCCGCCTGGGGCAGCGCGGGGCCCCGGACAGGACCGGGGCGGCGGCAGGTAAAAATAAAAATAATAATAATGAAGCCGAAAGAATCTGTTTTCTTACGGCTGTTTCAGTAATACCACAAAGCATTGCGGCTCCGTAGTATCAATCAACAGAAATACTCCACCCGTGGCTCACCAGCCAGAAGAGGGAAAAATTTAATGTGTTTTAATAGTTTTGTGGGGTTTTTTTCCTCAAAGGAAAAACCAGGAAAATCAGTTTTCAAACACAGAAGCCCTCAGAAAAGGTCAGATGTTACATATGGCACAAACTTGACAAAACTTCTTCACACGTCTCAGAACAGCACGAAACCCGTCAAGAAGGCACTGTTTACAATACTTGAATATCTGCTAAATTTTCTGTGATTTTGAGGATACCCTTGAAATAACAATAATTAAAACTTACAGATGTACAGAAGCCTTGTCATATGTTATTTACACAAACAGTGGTGAAGTAATGGCCTTCAAGAAACTACAACACATTGAATCCAAAGTCTGTTTCATAAACACCCGTCTAGCAAAAAAGAAAAAAAAAAATAAATCCCAAAGGCACAAGTGGGCAGTGAACAACAAACCAACCAAAAAAAAAAAAAAAAAAGGAAACTGTCAGTACATTTTATGGGACCTGCCAAATAATTTGAGAGAGTGGGGTGGGGAAACAACCAGGCTATACCCTCATTAAGTAACATCAAATATTTAAAAGGAATCAACATGTGAAATGCAAGAAACATCATATACTGCTGAAACTGATACTAGCTACATTTCACACGGCATATTTACTTTTTCTTACCTTAGGTCAGCTCTACCTAACTAGGCAATCTGTACCTAAATGGCAAATTAAAGGCTTAGAGTGTATTTGAAAAACAAAACAAAACAACAAAACCACATGGCAACAAATGCTGAAAATGTTTCCCATACAAGAAAAAAACAAACAAACAAAACAAGATTTGTAAATCAAATCTGAAAACAAGTGCTGTTTTGAATTTAAAAATCTAGTAGGAGGCCACAGCCCTCAAATATCCACAAACTGTACAATCAATTTTTATAGCTATGTGCAGAGCTCAGTCTTAAATCCATAATATTCAAGATCAGCTACACATCATGGTTACAGAGGACAGCAATAATGTGCTAAAGGAAAGGCTTCAGACATGCCTGTGACCAGCTGTACTGTAAAAATCAGGCAAGAAATTTTTTCTGTTCACATAAGGGAACATCATGCAAAAGCCAGCAAAGCAGGAATTACTCGGTGTTTGATGTACTTTTTAGAATTTAAGTTATCTAACCATACAGTCAGGCAGAAGTCTGCAATTTTACTTTTTCAAAAACTTTCATTGTATATTCTTTACCTTCCTCTATCATCAGTAAAACCACTTTCGCAAAAGAATTAAACTCTAAAAAAAAAAAAAAAAGGTGAAAGGGAAAACAAGCACAGGCATTTTGTCTCGCTCTGTTCGTCTTTTACTTATCTTGAGCTGAGCATGAATTTCAGATACAGAGTCTGTGTTTAGTCTGACATTGTCCAACTCAGTGCTGCCAACCAGCTGGCTGGGTCAAATCTACACTCACTACCATGCGGTCTGTGTAAAAATACATGCAGACTGTGTTATTAACTGACCTCGAATAGAAACGATTTAAAAAATCAACATGAAAAGGGCAGAAGGACATTTCTATTTACAAGGGAGATAAAAGCTTGTAACTATCAGTCAAGAGTTCCAGCACCACAAATTTAGCAGAGTATTATTTTAGGGGAGTGAAGTTACTGCCCAAATTCTGACTCTTCCTCTTGCATTAGTCCCATGTACAGAGTATGTTTAAAGGCTTATAATGGATCTTAAGACAGGTGAAGTTTTGACATCTGAATGCGATACTGAATGGCCCAATTCCAGGCTGAGAACATTAAATTAATGCTATAACATTCTGTTTTCTTTATGCCATTTTATACATGGTTTACAACTTCAGTTTCTGTTTAGAGACTTGACTTAAGCACTTTGTTTTGTTTAAACAGTGAGGGACTTTCTATATTCACAAATTTTATCCCATCAGCTGTAGATATAATAGAAGTTCAATCCAGTTTGGTCTTGCCCACGTATACAAGATCACTCTGGTTATGGTACCACATTCCAGAAAGTGATTCACGACCAAACTATGCTAATATGAGGCTGTAAGAAGTAAGCCGGAGTTGACTGCTTAAGCAAAAAACTTCTATGTAACTGAGGCCCAAAGAACGGGAAAGGTAAAAGAGAAAGGGAGGTGTGTGAAGATGTCAGCCACAGGACTGTCTGAGCTAGGCTGATAAACTACAAGTAAATAATATTTTCACTAAATACTGAGTGAGGCTGGTGCAGAACAGAAAGGTAGATCACCTGGAGAGTCAGGGAGGCTGCCCAAGGCAGGGGAATAACTGGGCCATGACAAAAAGCCAAACGTGACCTTTGAACCGTTCCACTGCCCGGGATGGATTTGATTTCTGAGAGGACACTCTGAAAACAAACTTGGCTGCCCTTTGTGTCGTGCCGCTCGTCCTCCTGTTGTCTCATCTGGGTTACTGAGAGCACCTTTACGATACTACAGCCCCCTTTTGACTTGGTACGCTTAACTGGCACCAGGAATTCACCAGATGAACACTGGCGCTAAGTTTTTTGCTGGAATTTTACATGTTCTATACATGCATCTATTTCTTCAAATAGAAACGTTAGAAACCCTGGTTTTAAATTGAAACTTAAGCTTCACATGAATTTGTATGGCTACAGCATAATGAGTACATGCATCCGCGTGTTCTGTTACGTAGGATATAGAGCAGTAAGGAGGAATTTAACAAAGACTTGGGGTTTCGCTCTCATTCCTTTTGATATGTTAAGCCATCTCACAATTTCTGAAGACTTTCTCCTTGCAAACACTCACATTTTCATTTACAAATGAACTCATGATGGTGCCCGAGTCCTGTTGTACCTCATCTGTGTTTTGGGATGTTCAACTCAAGGTACATACTAAACACCTTTGCCTCTTCACATTTGGTTTCAAAAATAAGAAAGAGTCCTGGCACCAGCAGTCTGTCTGCTTACTGTGACATGGCCATACAAAAACGTTAAGCCAAAGCCGTAGATTTATCAAAACTTGCAAACATACTGTAAATCCTTGACATTTGCAATTCATGACAGAGAATGGACCAAGACAGTACCTTCCCAGGTGCTGTACTGTTAAAAATGTGCTCTGTACAGTAGATGCAGGAATGTTTTTATGAAGGATCTGAAGTTCTAAAATTATAAAAATAAAACAACTGGCTTACAGGCCACTGTAGTAATTCAGGATAAAAACTGTCATACTTCCAAACAAATCAAGGACATTACATTGCAGAATTCCCAAAGACTTCAGCTTTTTACTTGCCAGTTCCTAACACTGGTGACCTTTGTATAACAATGTATTTGTTTGACCTTAAACAAAAGTTTATTCCCAAACACCCAAAGCCATTTACAAAAACTGTTGGCTACTTCAAAAGTTCCTTTGTTACAAACCCGGTAAGTTTAAATGTAACAAAGTATGCTCATTTATCATTCTACCATAACAGGAATCACATCCTACCTACAGGGTCTGACCTCTGATTTTTTTAACTTCATCTATGCTGTGGTGGAGATTCGTCAGAACAGTGTATGACATGATATAAAACACAAGGCTGATGTCGTATGTCTGCGAGACAGAGGCACACACCAGGAGCAAGAGTGTACTGGCACTTACACGATTCTTACTTCAACTGGGTAGACGGGAGTATGATTCTGAACCATGGATGCTGAGGCAAAGTTCTGTAAGTTGTTGCTACAGGGCTCTTTTAGATAATATTGCATCATTTAAAGTCCAGCCTAAAATATGGTCCCCAGTTAACAGTTTGATCATTCCAGTTCAGAAAGGCCCTTGTTCACGCTTCCTATTTCAACAAGAAATTAATGATAAGCTGTAGCAGAACCAGGAGCAAAATGAAGACATAGTGCTTAAACTGCAAGAAATGGTAGTCCACAGGTGATGAATTAGAAGTGACTCTATTTCGTAGAGCCATAATGTCCCTGTAAGATAGAAAATAATATCCTGTAAATGACAATCAAGACAATTAGGCATTTTTTAGTATGTTAGGGCTTCCTACAGAAGACGGTTTTTGAGGAAAATTACAAAACATCAATGAGCAATCAACATTTGGGAAGAAGGGTAGTTTAAAATATTAAGGCTGTAAAGGAGGAAGATACACACCAGCCTCCAAGGAAAAAAAGCTAGAAAATTAGTATGCTCTAAACTGTTTCAGAGCATTTTATTTAGTACTACCTCTTAATGTCTTCCTGTGTTTCCTTTATAGATTCAATGGCACTCTGCAGCTCACCAAGGTCTGCCCCTTTTTTCCTTGTTCTTGTATTATGCTTCAGAAGTTGTGCTAGAAAGATAGAACAGTGAGATGTCATTCACAGAAGTGACTGTTAAGTCACAAAAAGGAACGAAGTACTAAAGACAAACTAAACTAGCTGCAAAAATGAGGAGTTTTCTAACTAAGCTTCTGTTGACAACTAAAGCTTTATTTCAGTCTCCTGTGGTGCACAAGGACAGCAAGTTAAGTGCTTAAAGTACCTTAAAACACTCACCGTATTGTTTAATTTCTGTGAGCATTACCAACAACAAAAATCTGCCTTCTAGCAACATACTGATCTACAAATTAAAGCAATTCATCTTGTTTTAAGAAATAAAAGAGTCTACACGCTTTTTTTCCCCCCAGGTACTAAATACATGCAGCACTTAAGCCTACCTGCACTACATACTGATGTTTAAAAGGACAGGAAAGTTTGCAATTAAAACCATGAGACATTCTGCTTCTTTTGTTTTCCCAGAATGTGCTTCACATTGGATAGAAAAAGGATCTAAAGCATGCATTATTTAATAATAAAAACATTGAGATAAGAAAAGTATGTGTCACTAGAGAACTGTTTCACTGACAGATAAATTTATTATTTCTGTATACAAATGTATCTTCTCCTACCTTCACTCCCTGAGGAATCCTGGTTATCAGGCTCCGGGGATGAGAAACCACATTCCCCTTTCTTCTGACTGGCTGGCTTTCGTTTGATTTTTGGAACACTAACCTACAATTGATAAACTTACGAATTATTTCCAAAGAACGAGAACTGTAGCAAAGCAGCATATTCTAATAGTAATACTTAAAAGCAGTCTGAAGTTTGTGCATCTTCCCATTTAAGGGATAAGTCATTAAACTGTTGAGATCAAGTTTGTGTATTTTATATTCTCACTCAATCAAGTCATCTCTCCCGCTTAGGACACAACACTGAAGTGAAAGACTATGGACAGAGTAAACTACATTTTTGTAGGATAACACTAGTATGTGCCATTGCTCCCAATGCTTTGATGACTTTTATACAAATAATGCAATATATCCATGCCCCTGGATCTTGCTGCCCCTGCTAAGACAACTGGAACATACCATTGGTGTCCGGTGTCGAACTTTTGTTTGGATGGTGCCATCTTTTTCAAATTGGACCACATCATTCAAAGGGTCCCATGGTCTGGTACTAGACAAAGTGAATATAAGTGATTAATACCACAACGATTTAAATAAGAAATATTTTCCTTCTCAAAAGCTATTCAGTATGAACAGGTTACAGCTCTCTCTCCCTATGCAGAAGTCAGACATAAAATAAGTGATCTTATCTTCCACTTCTAGCCCAGTCCTAACCTGAAGGGTCAAGAGAGCCAAAACAATAAACTTCACATCCAGGTCAAGCTCTCAGCCAGCTGGTAAGAGCACAAGCTACTGTATTAACCAACAGTATAATTATTAATTTATCTGGCTAGTGATATGTATTTGTCAAACACGGGGATATTTTCTGCTTAATGTACAGTTATTATTTTAGAACTACAGGGAAATTAGAGGATTTTAAAAATTATTATTATTTTGGAATGCCTTTTTTTTTCTCCTTTTGAAAGAAGCCTACGAAGGAGAGGTTAAAGATCAGTAACTTAAAACATACTTTCATCCCAAGGTGGCCAATGGCAATCAAGACTGGTTTCAAGAGGCACTAATGAGCTACACACAGTTTGCTTGTTCTGATTTTTTAAGAGTGCTTTTCCAAGTACAGGTTGATATAGAATTAAAGAAAAAAGAAAAAAAAAAAAAAGAAATCAAGCAAAAGAAACATAGCTCACTGGGGATCAACAAGCAGCCAAAGACTGACATCCCTACTGATGGCAGCCTTTTCAGGATAAAAACTCCAAGTCAGCTGCATGAAGATCATTCTGATGCACAGCTTTAGTGAGAGTAGATTAAGCGTGGATTTCCTCCCATCTCTTCTTGTATGCCTTTTAAAACGTTCGTAGCTGTTTCAGATATTGTGAACATAGACCTGCGTTTCCATCTTAACTTAACCTGACTTGAATTAAACGTAATCCAAGGTAACTGGATAAGGACTCAGCATTGCGCTCCCAAAGGTCTTTTGTATCTGTAATCCAGATGCCTAAATCCATAATCCAGATACCTCAACAAATGCCACAGCTCACTGAACACATCTTTCAGAGTAAGCGTAAAAGACTGCTCTCTACATGGACCCAGTGATGAGCTGGCATTACATGTGTAAAGAGAGACAGAAGTTTCTTCCACGGATTGCTGAGAGCACAGTCTGCTTTCTAGCACATAGCAAAATTTCTGTGGCACATCCTTGAACCACAAGGAGACAAGAAAAAACACAGATTAACAAGATAAGACTGTCCCCTGCAGCTTTTAAGACCTGACAGATTTAAAGTGCAGTACTCTTCCCGGTGGTTTTACACAGGGTTCAACAGGATGGGCAGTCATTCAGCTGGACTATTCGCAATTCAGCCGAGAGGAAGAGGCTTCAACGGCACTAGAAGGTTTAAACCAAGAGAGGGTGTTTCACAGAGCATTTAGTCTAGTTGAGGGATTCCCTGCTTCAGGATGTCTTGGGTGGTGAAAGTCTGTACAAACTTAAGAAGAATCCAAGGAAATTTATGTAAAATAAATCTACTGGGGGTTGCCAAATACCCAGAATCTCTACTTGGTTCCAGGAAACCTCCGAGTTGCAAATTTGCAGGAGACATGAAGAATACTTGGGATTCTTGTACTCTTCACTATACTTGCACTTAGGCCACTGCCCAAATATTGCCGTTCGTGTACAAAAAGGTGAAGGGTTCCTAGGTTCAGCCATGGGAATATGCTTCCAGCATCCATGGCTTCAGAATTACTTAACTCGGAGTGTATCATCTTCGGATATTTTATATTTACAATCCCTGCAATATAGAAGTGTGCTGGGTATTGAAAAAGAATCAGCAGAATGTGGGTGTTCTGTGAAAACCATCAGTAGGTAAAGGGCTCAGCTCCAAGCTGACTTTTGCAAGAGTTGGTGAGAACACAGAATGCATCCCAGCTACATCTTCATCTTCTGATCCAGATCGTCACACAAAGAGATTCACAGATGCTCACGTGCGCAGGGCATATTTGACAGCTGAGCAGAGACACCTGGTCCCAGCATTAACCATTGCTGTAAATCAGTAATTCTCAGAGTTATTCTAACATATAACAAACAGCTCAGTTCAACTAAGCACAGGCTTTTCTGATTCCAGACACTAGATTTTCTGATTTCCAGTTGGTATGCCCGTATGTACCATATTTTCCAGCCTGGGACAATCTGGGTAGCTGCTCTGGTCAGTCTGGGCGCAGGGGAGAAAGGAGCCAATGCATCCCAAAACACCAAGTCCAAGAAACTCAAGAATATAGCACAGATTGGTAGAGACACATAACCATAAAGATAAAACAGAAAAAGCCCATTGCAATGGTTACATGAAACATGGTTTGCTGCATTAGCAATCACTGCCTTTTCAACACTGAAAGGGCCATCAAGTTCAGCTAAAAATTATTCACATTAATTAAAATATATAAATATCAGGCAGCAATGCGTATTTCACAAGTTTGAATTCAGCCATTTATCTGAGGTCTTTTGTTCCTGAAACCACAGGAAGAGGCTCAGCAACACTACCAAGCATTTAAAAAGCAGTTTTTATTACAAACACCTCAGGACTCACTCAGCATATTTGTAGTGCCATTCTCCTGTGACTGAATCCTGGTCGAACAGCTTGCACGTCCACTCTTCACCCTTCAGTTTCCTCTCTTTGGCACTCTTTCTCTGAGCTTCTTCCAGGACGTATTTCTCTTGAGTAGCTTCTGTTTGGTCTTTATTATTTATTGCTCTTGTCACTTGTTGCCAAAGCCTGACAAACGAGCAATATAGAGAGTTACAATCTGGTTGACAGAAATAATTATAAATATTTCCTTAATTATAGGCTAATTAAATGGACCGACCTCTAAACAGAATATTACTATGTTGTAATATGTTTTATCTACATTTCCATCAAGAGTTTCCATGATTGTAAGACTGGTAAATAATGATCGTTTATTTAACAGTGTAGCTTTCTTGTTTTACAGACCAATATCAGCAAACACAAGAAAGAAATAAATAATGATTTGTTCATAATTTGTAGAAGATGATGAGTTTTGTTTTGTCAAAATCATAATACATGGTTCTAAAGTGAACTTACTTCTCTGACTCGAAGTCATCTTGCTCTTCAAACTTCACTGTGTATCTAGGTAATCTACGCTGCTTGATATCAGATGTTGGGTTCCAAAATGTCTCTGAAACATCTGTCTTCTTGTCGCTAATAGTAACTTCACTGTCCTGCAGCACATATATAATTCAGTTGCCTTAATTGTAATAATCTCAAACAGTGTCACAATAATACAAAAGGGAGGAATAAGCATTTATATTTGTAACAAGAATTTATTTTCTTTTGGATGCACGTAGTTAAGAATAATTAAATATTCTAACTTTAAAATTAAATTTCTGCACTCTGTGCTAGTTCTAACTTGGAACACAGATGCAGTGGAAGCATTACCGTGTCCAAAACCCAGAAGTGTCAGTATCATCTCGCCAGAACTGAAACAAGTTTAAACATTTCATGCTGGTGCCATAACAATTCTTCATAGTTCTAACACATATACTAAAAATATTTCACAAGCTGAAATGTATTTTCTTCCTGGACTACTCAAGTGTACACAACTTTTCCACCTTTTAACAGTTGCAAGTAACATTATATTGATTCTATACCTTCTTGAGGACTAACTCTAAACAGATAATTTCTGTAAAAATGGTACTTAATCAACTCTTTTTTTTAAACTTGAGCCTTTTTTGTAACTAAGTTATATTTTCACCTGTCTCAACTATCAGCTAGAATTTATAAAAAGTCACTCACTACTTACCCAGTGACCCTCCAAAATAGCCAGAACTTCTTTGCCAAGCTTAATTTTCCCTGATATTTGGTTAACACTATCGTTGTTACCCAAAAAAGGCTGCAAAACAAAAAGAAATGCTTTCATGTTTATAGTAATAGCAAATTATTTTTGCATTTACATTTAGTGTTTAGGAAAAAAGTGAATTCATGAAATGTGACATAAACAGCGGTGATGGCTTTTCATATTATAGTTTCTGCCTATTTAATCCCCCAAACAAGTCTAAAACCACAGTAAGTTGTTCTCTCATGCTGTTGTTTCTTAAAAGATTTGCTGAACAAAGCCATTGTCTAAGAAATGCGGAAGATTATGCAGAAAACACTGGCACAGTGATATCCTGGAGGAAAGAGTCATTTGCTAAACTAATTTCACCACTTTGCCAAGGACCATTTGTTACTAGATATTAACTCTTGCAGAAGCAACAACAAAAGGGATTGCCAGGGATTTTTTTGGCCTTTTTGATAGTCTGCACATGTATCCTGTGGGCTGATGAGGCAAAATATCAATTAACACAGCCTCCTAACTTTTATGTTTCCCCTATAATTTCAACTGAATACAGTTTCCACATGCACACTTCTTAACAACTATCCGTTCAGTGTTAAATCAGTTTCTGCCTCAAAGATGGCAAATGTATTTTTAAGTGTAAGCCACCTCTAAGTAGTTTAGAAACCTTTGTTTTGCTTTTGTGAGCGGGGAGGTGCTCCTACAGCACGCACAGCTGGCAAAAATAGGCCATGTAAACTGTTGCTTAGCACTGGGCATTAGGCTCATACAAACATTAGCCAAAGCCTTTGCATCATCTTTATTCAAGGTGTCATGAGCAACTTAAATTTACCCAGGATGGAAGAGGGGAACCTGGGTCTGAGTTCATCTCCAAGGGCTCTTCAGGGGTTTAAAAAGACCCTGAACATTTTTAGAGATTTAAAAATCATGAAGGTATATTACACTTTCTTAGACACACACTGGTGTCACTGCTGGAGATAAGACAGACCGCTGCTTTTTCTCCACTACAGCTGTTCTTAAGATTCATACAACCACCAATATGTTTGCATCTCTGAAGACAGCACTGTGTGTTTCAGTCAAAACCTTTGGACCCAGAAGAACACATTAAGAAAAGAGATGACAATATATATGTTTTTTAAAAAACAAACAAAAACCAAACCAGCCAGACAAAAAAACCAAAACCAACCAAACACAAACCAAAACACTATTTGCTAGACACACATAGCTGGACATGTAGCAGTTAAAATGAAAATTCCTCAGTTTCCAAAAAGACAATTCCATATTAAATCAGATCATATCTAAGGAGTGACCTAATAATTTTCTTTTAATTATCGTTATGCTCATTCTCCTTTTTGTGCCTACTCACAGCATTTACTAACCTTGAGTTTGAATTCAATTGTTGCGCTGTAGCCAGTTTTCTCACAGGTGATGTTGACTGTTCCCCCAAGCTCTAAGGTCATTGTGCCATAAAGAATTCCTGCAAGAGAAAAAAGACAGCAAAAATGAGATTTTGTAACTGAGCAAGACAAAAAACTTAAGTTCTTTGGGCACAATTCCTTGAGTAAACATATCTGTGCCAGAGGAAAAAAAAAAAAAAAATCATATTTTCAGATGACCTTTCCTAATGATAAGCATGATCTTTCTGCCAAATAAGATAACCCAAACAGAAATAAAAAAGATCTAAATGAATTACAGATAACTGGGAAAAATGGTTTACGAAGACCTATCTTTGGCAGAGTGCTGCTGGCTCTGACAAGGGTGGTATTTAGTCTCATTGGAGACGACTGGAGGAGGGAAGCTTCTGAGGCTAAGACAGGAAAATAACTCCACAACAAAGAAAAACTTCACTTGAACAGAAACAGTGTGTACAGACAGACCACAGGTGAAGACAATTACGGACAACCAAAAAGACAACACTGATCACCTCCCGAAACACTTTTGGAAGTACAAGATTGACAAGGCTGAGTACACTTTCTTTCCCATTATTAGTCTCTTTCCCCCTGCAATCCACCATTTGAAATACTGAATATATTTTACATACACTGGATACATATGCGAATATGATTTTTTCATCACACATATTCTCCTTCCCTGCATGTTCTTCTACCTTTCTCCCTATCAGCTTTATTAGTCACACTAGTTTTCCTTCCTCCTATTTGACTTTAATGTACGTATACATGTTATATACTTTTTTAATTACGAAGTATTATTTTTGTCAACAAAGCCATAAAAAAAATCTCAACAAAATATTACAAACATCCCATGCACAATGGAAAGAGAAAAGCCTACCAAATTAACACAAATTATCTAATTCTGCTAATTGATTTTCACACGTCTCAAATGAAGAAAATATTACAGTTGCTGACTATAATGCTTCTGGAAAGAAATTCTGGCAGACAATATACGGGCAGATAAAACTGAATAAATAATGGTTTAAAAATCAGCAATTCTGCAATTTAATTTGTACTACTACTGACCTTCCAGAAGGCTTTACAAACTACTGACTGACTTCCCATAGCGAAACCAAAGACAAATGGTCATGATTTACACTCAAATCACACAGCGAGGTGTAGATCCTACATGGCCTTTTACGTTTACTCAAGGAAAATATTGGGAAAGCTCAAAACTGTTCTTTAAAATAAAAGCAACTCAGTAAATTATTGCCATGTAATGACAGAGAGCTATATATATGCTTTTACTATTACTGAAAAAAAAAAAAATCTGTGTCAAAAAATAGATAATTGCTTAAACAGATGCATTTTTGTCCCGATAAAACACGTGGAAGCCTAGAGCCACCAATGTTGCCCATGTTCAGAACACTCGGATGACAAACTCAAATCCAACACAGTGTACTATTTAGAATAAGGAGCTATTTAGAATTATAAACTTCTGTTCTCATAACTTTGCCATTTAGAGAATGAAAAAAACCCACTACCTTTACAATGAGCATATGGCATTGTCATTACATAATCTTCTCCCCTGTTGAGGAATGTTAGCCGTCCTTCTCCATCTAGTATGGCAGATAACGAATTCCCTGAAATTCAAAGATAGAAAATCATATTGCTCACGCTGCAAGACAACAGTCAACATTTCCTAATAACTGAGCAATAAAATTAAGGAAAGCAGTATATTTAGCATAGCACTCTCTCCTGTCTAGTGAAGGCGCTGTAATATAGTACACAGCTTCTCCAATTCAAAACCAAAATAATCCAAAAATAGAAATGAAAATTCCAAAGACCAGTAGCAAAGACTTTGTAAGGGAAGGACAATACAATGATCAAGCCCCTGATTCTTCTACCAGCCTTCTTTCAGCCACAAAACACAGTTGATTTGCACTGATTTTATACTCCCCAATAAGGGTACAACCAAAAAAACCATTATTTACCATAGAATTTTGATTTGGCCAGAATGCTACCACTAAGGCAAAAACCATCCTTGCGGTTGCTAACATAGAAGGCAGATATTGGAGGATGATGTGATACCTGTTGAAAAAAACACGTATTTAAAAAAAAAAAAAAGAAAAAAAAGAACACACATTATAGTACAAAGCTTAAGCTAATAATAATAGAATGCAAAATTCAAGCTGCCCATAATAGAATACAGTTAATATACGTAAAATGTGATTATAATCTTTAGAGGTAAAGATCAAGTAAACACTTACTGAATTTCAAGAGTAAAGAACATTAGCACCTGACTTTTACTGGAGGAAGAAGGAACAGAAATGCTGGAAACACCTTTCTCTGTCTCTCTACAAAGATACACTAAAAAGAGACATCTGTGAAAAAACTATGTTCACTAGGAGAGCTTTTAGGATAATATTCATACATTTAAATACATCTTCTGAAACTATCACATTGTTTGGCTGGCACAAAAATGCAACACTAATTTTTTTTTAAATAGTTGTTCTGGTTATTGCAGCTACCTGTTCTGCAATGTAAAAAGTCTTGCTATTCGTCCTTGGATGAATCCACATGCAGCGGAAAGTCTCACCAAGTATAGGATTGTACGGCTTTTTTAGTCCCTGAACAAAAATAGAGGAGAGAGTAACCACACAATGCTGGTAGAGAACTCTCAAAGTACTTTATCAGTCTGTCACTGAAGACACACACACAAAAATCATAATATATATGCTAAAGTACATTGTACCTCATTTCATCATTTGAATGTTAGGCTCAATTACTCTGCTCTTCATTCTAACAAAACTGGCACAGAGCTAGCATATCTGCTAAACTATTCCAGGCTACACATAAGGACAAACAGAACGTAAGATTTTTTTGGTAGGAGAATTATTACAGACCTTTTGTCTGAAGTTAGGTAGTAGGTACTTTTATTCTTTCAATACTGTTTCCCACCAGAATGACTATAAGGAGTATTTAAGCTAAATGAAGTAGTGGAAATATTAATCCTCCAACTGCAGCATGCTATTGTATCACTGAAGAATTGTAAACATAGAACTGGCTCAACTTTATCACAAAAATGTTTAGTTCCACTTCTACTACAAGGGAGTAAAACAATTCACTGTAGTATATTTTAAGCATGGTTAGGGACCAAAAAGGTCCAGGATGCATTTGTGTACATAATGAAAACTTATATTTGCCTTTAAAAATGCTTAACAATACAATTTTAAAAGAAAAAAACTTAAGCCAGCACATCCCTATGCCCTCAAGCAAGACACAGTGACTACAGTAAAGATAAAATAATATGTGAGGGGACACCTTTGGCTTTTTGTAGAATCCCGACAAATACCATTTCACTACTTTTTTCAGGCGGTTGTAAGCATTCTCTTCAAGAGCAGCTCTATGAAACAAACAGAACCCACAGAACAAATATTAGTATTGTTTCAGTTTTAACACGCTATCAATCGTTGTGATATATCTTGAATCTAGGAGCTGACTGAAACAAAGGGTTTGTGATTTGCAGTACCGTAAAACTTGCAGCTTGATGGCAGCAAATTCAGATTTTTCAAATAATTGTGTGAAAATGGAAATCAAACAAAAAACTGGAAATCATATTTCCATAATTGAGTCTGTTCTTTGTAACGTTAAATCCTGTTCCACACCCTCTGAAGTTCTCCCATTTGTAAGACACTACTTTAGAGAACAGGCATATTCACATACAGAACTCAGAGTTGAATAATATTTAAATTTACAGTCTTTAATCTATTAGCTACATTTGAGTAGGCAACTATAAATCTGAACGGAACCTAATACCATATTAAAAAGGTTAACTAGTGCTGTTTTACCATTTTAAATATGCCTCCTAGAGGAAAAAAAACCCATAATTTTAGAGAAGTCTTCTAGCCAGTCTCCAAAAGCTAAACCAGAAATGTCTGCAACGCAACTGCTATGAAATTACTAAGAGGGGCCCGACTTCAAGATGTGCCGTATGAGCTGTCAGGCAGTCAGCTTTCAGAAAACAAGGATATCTGATGACCGATATACTGTCAGATAAAACATTCCATCTCTAAGCAGTCTACGATGTTGTTTAAGGAGACCAGATCAAATGTTTCAGTATACACGGTTACCCCACCTTAGTTTAAAAAATGAAAGAATGAAAACCAGAGATAGGATTGACTCACTCGGACAAAAAGTCTGCATGGTAGTAGTAATCAGACAGCTTGTCCAGGAAAGAACGAGGTTCCAAGATAAACGTAGGCAGTACGACCTTGGACAAGTCCATTCCCGGCCGGACTTGCTTCAGTAGTGTCCAGATGAGACTTTTGTTTTCTTCTGACACTACTTCTGTCTGAGCAGCCTCCCCTGCCTAGGATGAACAAAAAACTGCTTACAGAAAGGAGAAAGAAAATAATCCTCCAGATGACAGGTCAGCACATTCTAAGGATCTAATGAGAATGGAAAACGGATCATTAAAATGAACCACTCAGAGAAGCTGAAGCAACTATGGGAGGAAAATCAAGTTTCTCTAAACACACTTATATCTTTAATGAAGCATGATAGAAATACTATTCAGCATTAAAAACTGCATTTGTTTTCAAGGGCCCTAAAACAAAAAACTTTGAGGGAGAATGCTGTTCAGAAATCCTCCCTTAATCCTTTCTTAGGCATCAAGCCCATGACTCTGTGTTCTCACATACAAGACTTATACAGCAAAGGGCTGTTCCTTCCAACAGCTTTTTCCCATGATGAAAGCTGCCACATTTATGGTTTTCCCTGCCTTGACCGGTCAACAGTATCAGTGGTTTTCCTTAAAGAAAACCACCACTAAGGGGTAATTGAGCAAAACCAGCAGCCACACTCCAATATGCTCTTTTCTGCCGAAGAAGAAGGAAGATATTCTTCCTTACGGTTTCTGAAATCAAAAGCAAAAGTTATAGAAAAAGCATTTATCTTTCCAGAACAGCTCTAAAATGCACAAGAATTTTTTGCAACTTAACTCCTCAGCTTTTCCAAAACTACTGTTCCTGCTAGAAAAAATACTAGAAAGCAATAAAGCAGAAAGCATTTACATTCCATAGGTATGAAAAAAAAAAGAAATCTTACAGTTAGTACTTGAAGAAAGGTGAGATTTGTGAACAAACTCGTCTCGATTTCTGTTACTAAGTTTTTTGGTATCTTTACAGCAAATAAAACATACAAATCTCTGTCATATTTGTCTGTGTAGATACGTAAGACAATCTGCAGAAGTAGAATGGCAGCTCTGGGGCATCATATGAGAAGGCAAGGTGACATCCAAACACAATAAGCCTTCCACTGAATTCTGTAGACCCCACAGCTGCTTAACTCCTTTCTTGCAGTAGAAGAACAGAGGTGTCAGCTTATACGAAAGTCTTAACTTGAAGATTTTTACTTGACAAAAAAAAGGAGTAAGTTAATAAAAAACAAATAGAAAGAACAACAAAAGAATGGGTAGACACGGTCAACTTCTTCTGCAGGTGGCCCTTTCAAACTGAGCACCTTCTGTCTGAGCAATATTCCAGATGATCTCAGACAACAGCACAAGAGTGCCAAAGCTGAGCAGCGCATGGGTGAACAGAACTTTTTCCTCATATTATTGCTGAAAATATGAAAGCCAATCCTGCAAGTCATTTTTCGAGTGTAGTCCAAGCCCTAAAATATCAGCTTTCTATCTGGAGAATCTACTTGTTCACTACATCAACAGTACTTTTACCTCTCCAAGTTCTTCAGGACTCTGTTCTACATAAGTAGTTTCCTTGATATCAATTGGTTCTGGATCAACGTAAGAATCATCCTGTCGCTCTGATGTGTCACTATCGCTTTCTTCGCTTTTCCCCAATCCATCGTTATCAGATTCCTCGTGGTCATGGTCATTTTCCTTATCAGACTTGTCAGAGTACATATCTTGATCTTTAAAGTGATGCCTTTCAATTTCACTGTCATTTAACCTACAAAAAATAAAGGCTAAATGAATCTTCAACTTCACACAATAACTTCATGTTTCCAAACCAGGATCTTAATAAAATACACACTAAAACTGCCAATAGCAAGCCTGATCTGGCAACAATGCCTGATCTGGCAACAATGCCAAACTAGCTTCGCTGGAAACATCTAGGATGTTCTCTTCTCACTGAACTATCAAACGCATCAAGTTCAGAATAGTTTCATTGGATGGGACCTACAATGGTCTTCCAGTCCAACTGCTTGACCAGTTCAGGGCTGAACAAGAGTTAAAGCATGTTATTAAGGGCATTGTCTGAATGTCTCTTAAACTCTGACAGGCTTGGGGCATCGACCACCTCTCTAGGAAGCCTGATGCAGTGTTTGACCACCTTCTTGGTAAAGAGATGATTCTTAATGTCCAGTCTAAACCTCCCCTGATGCAGCTTTGAACCATCCCCACATGTTCTAACCCTGGACTCCAAGGAGAGGAGATCAGCACCTCCCTCTCTGCTTCTCCTCCTCAGGAAGCTGGAGAGAACAATGAGTTTGTCCCTTAGTCTCCTTTTCTACAAAGTAGACAAACTCAAAGTCCTCAGCTGCTCCTAATAGGATGTTCCTTCCAGCCCTTTCACCAGCTTTGCTGCTCTCTGGACACATTAAAGGACTTTAACACCCTTCTTAAATTATGGGGCCTGGAACTGCACACACAGCTCAAGGTGAGGCCACATCAACACCGAATACAGCAATATAATCACCTCTTCTGACGGGCTGGTGATGCTGTTTGATGCAGCCCAGGATGCAGTTTGCCCTCTGGGCTGCCAGGACACACACTGCTGGCTCACGCTGAGCTGCTGTTGACCAGCACCCCCACATCCCTTTCTGCAGAGCTGCTCTCCAGCCGCTCCTCTCCCAGTTCATACTTGTGCCTGGCCTTACTCCATCCTAGGTGCAGAATCTGGCATTTGTTCTAGTTAAATTTCATGCCGTTGGTAATTGTCCTACGCTTCAATCTATCTAGATCCGTCTGCAAGGCCTCTCGTCCCTTGAGAGGGTCAACAGCACCTTTCAGTTTGGTATCATCAGCAAACTTGCTAATGGTGCATTCAGCACTGGCATCGAGATCACTGATAAAAATACTGAACAGAACAGGTCCTAGGATTGAGCCCTGAGTAACACAAGTGGTGACTGGTCATCATCCAGATGTAGCCCCATTCACTACGTCCCTCTGAGCTATGCCCTTCTGTCAGTTCATCTAGCACATCATTAACCTGCTCATCTCACAGCTGGATAACTTGTCCAGCAAGATGCGGTGAGAGACAGTATCAAAAGCCTTACTAAAATCCAGAAAAACTACATCCACCACCTTCCCTTCACCCACTGTGCAGGTGAGTTTATCACAGAAGGATACCAAATTAGATAAACAGGACTTTCCCTTTGTGAAGCCATGTTGACTGTGCCTGATGATCGCATTGTTCTTTCAATAGCACCTGGTATGATCTTCTCCATAATTTTTCCAGGTACTGAGATTAGACTAACAGGTCTGTAGTCTCCTGGGTCTTCCCTCAAGGTCTTGTAAACTGGAATGATATCGGCCAGCTTCCAGTCAGTGGAGACCTCCCTAGACTCCGAAGACCTTTGGTACATGATCAAAAGGGGTCCTACCGTAACATCCACTAGCTCCTTCATTACTCTAGGATGAATCCCATCACACTGCATGGACTTATAAACGTTCAGCTGAGACAACTGGTCTCTTAAAATTTTAGTGCTCACAAATGCAAAGTCACTGTTCCTGCCCTTAGGTCCTTCAACTCAGAGGACCAGGCAGCCTAAGTTATACTAGTATTATTAAAGACCAAGGGGAAAAAAAAAAAGCAGCATTGAATGTCTCCGCTTTTTCTTCATCCGTGTTTTTCAGGCGATCATCTTCAACAAGTATTGGTTCAATGTTTTCTTTGGACCTCCTCATGCTATTAATGTACTTACAAAAGTTAGCTCTCGATTGAAGCTAAAATTGCTTTCACCTTTCTTCTCCCTCTCCTGCCAATCCCATTAAAAGTAGTAGGTCTGCAGGTTTTGTTGCTTATATAGTTAAGCAGATTGAACACTCTTAGAACATGCTATATCCAAAGATCTACTTAATTAAACCATTAGTCTTAATTAGACTTAACAGTTGTAACTAATTGCTGTGATTGTAATCTGGGCCAGCTGCTGATATTAAACTACTATTCATGAGTACAGATCTCCAGCTGAATTGTAGACAACAGTTCTATTGCTTCCATGAGATAAGAGAAGGAGCAAAACTGTAGCTGAGCCTGCTTGGCCATCTGGGTAGGGCCTTGAATCTGGGCTAGGGGCAATAATTTGCCTTTTCTGTGCTTTTCTCAGACTATCTATGCCAGAAAAAAATGCATTTCTTCCAGTCCAGGTCGTCTGTCTCAAATACAGGCGCGTACTCTTAACAGCAGTACAAAATTCATGCTCACCCCAAAAAGACGGATGGGCAGCTAAATCTTCATGAGTGGGAGGGATTATTTGAAATAAATTTGCATCCACCTGAAGCTACAGCAAATTGGTAGAAGATTACTAAGAGAGCACAAGCTTCAGACCCAATGATTTCAAATATATTACTAAATTTTTTAAATTTTCTAATGTGCTTGGGTACCGCAATTGAAGTGTTTGAAAACACCATTCATTCCCCCATGCTTGTTTCATAATATATTTCCACAAAAGCTTATGCTCCCAAAAATCTGTCTGAAAGTATTTATTCAAACAGAGACTTACTCAAGGGCACTCTGACATTAGGTGGTACCAGATAATTTCCCAGATAATGTCAACTTTTGTGCATTTAATTAAATATATTAACAGGGTGACTGAATCATTATTCATCCATCAGATGATTCAAAGCTGAGACATGCTGAAACCATTTAAATAATGATTGAATTATTCATTTCTTTAATCAAAGAACAGCCCAACTTTTGTCACATGTACTAAACTTACTATTTTCAGGCAAAGCTAACAAGAGAGACCAACATCAAGATACAAAAAATTAAAACTTTAACAGTTTAACTGGGTACTTAAACTTACTGATGTGATACTCAACTTTGAGTTCCTTGGGCCAAACTTGCCTGTGTATCCACTTGGATTGAAAAAAAAATTTTTTGTTTTATTCACATACAACATAAACCACAGTGCAAATAAGTCATATAAAGAGAATTCAGGAGCAAAAAGAACTGCAAGATTCTCCCTATGGAGAAGTTATCACTACAAAGTTCTGCCAAAAGGACAATCAGGTTTAGTAACTAATCCACTTACGGTAAGTTTTCTCCACTGTGCAAGTTGTTAGCACGAAGCAGACCATAGAGAGAGACATGAGTACTGTCTGCTGAAGAGTTCAAATCGTGTTCTTTACCTTCTCTAATCATTGTACGTTTAAGGAGACTTGAACATTTCAGTGCCAGCTCCAAAGCATCCATCCAACACCTGCCTAAAGACAGATTTATTATTAGATTAAAAATTAAGGATCTAACTGAACTATACAACTTCCATTTCCTAATCCCACAATCCTTTTGGCTCTGCTTACACTTCAGAGTTGTTTCACGTTACATGCATCAGATTTCATAATCTGGTGGGGACATAAAAACAACTCACAACTACCCAGCTCTGGTACAAGGGATGCTTCAGGGTAGAACAAGCAAGGTAAATCATGATTCTGTTAGAGCATATTCCAGCATTTCTTCCTTAATGCAAGTATGGTTCCACTCAGGCCCCAACCGTTAAATTCCTCAAGTTGCCCGCAGCCCTGCCCTAGTTTTGAAGACGAAGTAACTGCATCAGTTGGCAACATTTGCTCATGCAATATAATAACAGTGTGGAAAAGTGGCTATAAAGACAGCATTTAAATGCCATTTCAATATAAAATAGCGTACATGCTATTTTTTTTTTTTTTTGGTAAAAGGTAACTACACATATTTGTGTGTTCTTTCCACTCCTTATTTCGCCATTTCCGTTTATCTAATCCATTTTCCAATACAGAAGGCAAATAGAGTCCTATTTTTAAAGTCTGCAGGGGTATACCTTATTAAACAGTAAAAGGAAAGAGGATGCTAAAAAGGTTACACACCAGTCAGAAATTTTGTTTCCACATTGTAACCTTGGAAGATGGTTGCACTGATAATTGACCACCACCTTCCCAGTGACAAAGGGTGTTATGAAACTATATTTTAAGGGAATTTTTACTGCTAGAACTCTGTGCAACTGCTACACTTCATAACACGCAAGTGCTTTCATTAGGAAGAATGTCCACATTAGCAGTTCAGAAAAGAACTAGCTTGAGTATTTAAACATACATTAATACATGTAAATCTGAAATAACCCCTTCCCCCTCCCCTACCCAGCCAATGCAAGGCAACCGCAAGGAGTTCTATGACAGTTTATTCAGGTCAAAATTTTCCTTTAACAATGATGAAAAATTACCAGTACCAACACAACTGAATGCACTAACTTAAGGAGAACCTTAACAACGATGAAACTGCAATCGCAGTGATACAATAGACATGGTAAGATAACTGAAGCCATCTCTTTCTAATAAGTAATTGCTGTAACTGTGGAAAACCACTGAAACGTCTATTTACCATCTGATTCTGAAGCGGCTCGGATGATCAAATAACTGCTGGGCAATGGCTGAGTTATAGAACCAACTGCTTCACCTTTGGGACCCTTGAAATAGACAAAACAAGCAACAGCATCAGATATTTTAACTCAGTTTTACAGTTTATCATTCAATGTAATAACAAGCTGACACACTGCAGAGCTATTTACTGTCACTCAGCAACATCTAATGAAGACATGAATGGAAAGATGGACAGCCCTCTTTTACTGTATCTCTTCTTCAAAGACTTCAATCTAAGCACAGCTCCCAATTCAACCCTGCCTTAAAAAGAATGGTCTTTGGGATTCTAATATTTTTATTGTTGTTTTTTTCTTGTAAATCAGACTTGGCATAGTAACTTGGAAATGCTCTGCTGATGCTATTTATAGAAAGATGACAAAAGCATCAAAAGGAATGCCACAGGGGAGTCACCCTCACTGACCAGGGATTCCTGCAGGTGGGTGTAGAGATATCACAAGGGACAAGGTGTTCCTCTTCAGCTCAGTATTTCAGCTGAAGAGGTAAAACAGAAAGCAAGCAAACCAAAAGATCTGTCTGTGGGGTGGTTTAAGAGCGCTGATTTACAATAAATGTTGCCTAGTAGAAGACCCCACATTCGTACAACTGTCTCGTCCCTCTCCAGCCCCATTTGTTCATGATGAGAGTGAAGGTTCATCTCAGTTCCTACAAGGATGCTACAGTTCCTCGCAGAGAGACACAAGGGCAAGCCAAACCCCCTCTTCAGTGATCCACTTCATCCTTATTTTATGTGACAATGTGTTCAGTGTCTCAGCAGCATCCTGTGCTCCAGAATGGCATGACTTCTGCCTGTCTTCAGAAGACAGGTAAGTCAATTGATATTTAAATAAAATGGAAATAATTCCTCCCACCCAAACCCTACGTATTGCTATAGAAACAAACTCATCCTTTCTCCCTCCCTCCTTCCCCTTCAACCTCTCTACCTATCCAGTAGTCAAGTCCACAAAATATTTAGGTGCCTAACAGTAGGCTTGGCATCCAAATAAGAAAAAAAAAAAATAGATGATGCCCAGGTCCATAAAAGACATTTAGATGCTTAAGTCTCTCTATAAAGGGTATCAGCAGGACACCATGACATTACGTTCAACCAAAAGACATACAGAGAATGTCAAATGGCAAAGTTTAATTTTTACTGTTTCACAAATTAAAAAAAAAAATCCAAAAGACCTTTCCATTTCTCTTGAGCTTCATTTTGGAATAAAATTCTAAACAACCATTTTAGAGTCCCTTCAAAAAAAGTTTACCTATGATAACTTTAAGACAACTGGTAGGCAAAGAGGGCTGTATATTAAACATACTTGAAGCTACCATTGAAAGCTGGGTTAAGCCTGCCTAACTGATGAGTTAACACATCTTGGTCTTCAATGATTTCCCCCAGAGAAGCCTAATGAAAAGTCAGTACGAGGCTTAGAAGAGGGAACTGGAAAGCCAGCAGAAGTTTTGAGCAAAAGCAGATAAAGGCAGATATTTTAGAAGCAAGCAAATGAAACAGCCAGAACATTTCTGAGGGCAAGAGGCAAGTAAAGAGGAGTCTTGGCGGCACTTAAATATCAATACAGGCAAGCTAGTGCTGGTGTAAATGATGTTCAGAAGCTCCTGAAAAGTCAGTAAACAACAGGAACAGCAACTGAGGTGTTAGAAACCAGATTCCAAACCTCAGTCCCCCTCCAAGTGAGCACCTATGAAAAGTATTTGGTGAAGCAGCACCACAGGGATTAGGAGCTGCTGGGTAAGGAGGACCAGGAGGGACAACCCAGGCATGAGCACCCCTCAGCCAGCCCCAGGCAGGGGTGGGAGAGGTTTGGGGGGCTGCAGGGAGGGGACTGCCGCACCCGGGTGCACCGGTGCCGTGCAAAGGCCTCTGCCATCACTAGTCCTCAAAACTCTCAGGTCACAGGGCACGGGCTGAGGGCAAGACCTCTGCCCATGAGATCTCCCCTTTAGGGTTCTGCTGCGGGCACACAGGGCACACTGCTTACTCGGTACCAAACAGCTATAATTTAGAGATGAAGTGTGGGTTTGGTGTTTGGGTTTTTCTTTTTGATGCAAGAAAGCTATGCTCGCCTAGGTGCTTTGACAATACACTGAGTAAAACTGAACGAATAATTTGCAGCTAACATTTAGGTAGGTTGACTTATTCTGGAATAACTGCATGTGGATCTTGATTTCCTCTAATTGTTTACTGCTCCAAAAGCACTGGACATTTTTATTTGGTATCACCCACTGTGATTTCAAAATCAATTTTCAGTATGTTAGTGTTCTGTACAAGGGAGACATTAGTTTCCATTTGTTAGGTGACTTTATTTGAACTGTCTGTTCCTGACAGAATGATGGTACAGCTACTCCAATACAAGGTAATGGGCGAGTTAAAAAATCCACTAGATTAAAAAAAACTTTGAAGTTTACTTCCTACAGAATATTCATGCCAATAAAACTCAAATGCCATGAACATTCAGAGAAAGCGATAAAACCCGATGAGCAGTCACGCTTGACTAAATCTACTACTTAAAAATTATTTGAAGTAACTTTTCTAATTATTAATCTCAGTAAACTGAAATGGCATCAGGACTGGGCACATGAGGAAGGCAGAACCAAGTGCATCAGCTACCTGAGAGTGCAGGAGGAACATCAAAGGCCACAGCAACAGGCTTAAGAGAGCATGTGAAGTGACTGGCCACAAACTACTGCAGAAGAGAAATTGCAGCCTGCCAGAAGGACACACTATGGGAAGTGTGTTCAAGTGAGAAAATCTCCCGCAGTATTTGTACCTATGTAAATGTTTCTTGCAATGTCACCTTCCTGCACTGATTGCAAACAAGGCTCATTTTGCCTTAGACTTCAGGCTCATTCTGGTAAATCTACTCTGTTAATCAGTCAATTGCTGTGATGCCTATGAAAGTTTGCCTCAGGATAATAAATCTGTACCTAGGACATTATAATTGACTAGGTAAACAAGGTTTCAAACTTCAAGGCCTTTCATCTAATTAAATCCAGTAATTCTCAACTGCAAATAGCCAAACCAAAATGAACAAATGCCACTCCAGCTCTCAGCACATTTAGAATGGACAATATCAACTTGTTCAGGTTCAAAATTTGACCTACCTTAAAAAAGTAAAAATCTGGTGGGACATGTCCTCTAAATTCTAAATATCTAGTTAAAAAACCAAACAAATCCATTTCTCATTGCCAAGCAATAAAGAAATATAAGACTGATTCGTGATCTTCTGTAGACAGGCCACCATTTTGCAATGTATGTATACATGACCATAAATAATTAAATCACATCGACACCAAAACCTATAGCTTTGAAAAAGGATATGAAGTTTGTGTTCTGCAAAAGTGAGATCACCACTAATTAGTGAAAAGCCCTCCTAAGCAATATTAAAATAAAACTGTTCAAAAGATTTGATCTAAGTTTGTTAAATTTAGATAACATTGATAACAATAACAATTCGGAAAGACCTCAAAAAGCCATCAGGAATTATACCAGCTGACTGACTTCTCAGTCTGAGATAAGGAAGACAAAATCAATGCAGCATCTACTACAGATGTGGCAGTACAACTATATCAATTTAAGATTCAGAAGCTGTATATTGCAGAGGGCATAATTAATTTATTATGACAAGGACCCTAATATCATACAGTAATTTCATCTAAAGCAAGATGCCATTTCAGGAGATAAATATGTTCACTTGTGCTGTGCTTCTGCAGCCTCTCTTCATATGCAAACACAAAACAAGGACTACAATAGTTTGTTTACTAGAGTATAAACAATGAGTAATAGCAAACATTAAAGATTCTTATGAGAAACTGAAATAAACCTTTGCTGTGCAGAACACATTGTGCTTTTCAACACCTACAGATAAGAGCTGGTCACAATATTATGCCATGCTTGACAAAGCAGCCACACATCAGAACTGAAGGAAAACATTTATCTTCCTAAAACTGTAGCCAAAAAAGAACACAATTGTCTAACAAGTTGCAGTATAAGCTACTGTTGCACAAGGAAGTAATCTGAATTTCTGTTCTTAAAAGTACATTGAACTAGGCTGACATTTTATTACATTAATATAGGGCTGGAAGCCAAGAAATGTTTATAACATATCTTGACTCTTTCATTTTGGCAAATCACTTCCCTCCTTAATTCCTCAGATTCAACTGACATAAAATACAGCTTTATACACTCATTCCCTCCACTTACATGATTGCCAGTGACAGCATTAACTTCTTTAAAGGCATCACTCTGCACACCACACTTCTGAAGCTATTTCAGTATATAGAGCAGCATAAATCAAATACTTTTCATGATGAAGAGTAACTAGATGTTGAAGGCTTATATTCAGAATAAACAAACCATTAAAGTTACAACAGAAAATGCAGTTCAGCTTTTCATTAAGGTTGTCTTCACTCATAGCCGGCTAATGCTAGTAATTCGTTAAGAACCATATATACTACCACTAACCTTTATAGCCCATATGGACTGCTCCAAAGGATGAAAAAGTTTGAAACAAAAGCCATCTTTTTTAGAGGGCCTCTCAATGAGTTCACAAGCGTTCAGGAGCACTGTTCCTACCCACTGGCCATTTTTAGGGGTTTTGTAAACAAGCAACACTCCTGGTTTCAGTACACACCACAGCTTGGTCCAGCTTTTCAAGGTACCACGAATCTAGAAGATAAATAATTACAGTTATAGCTCACTGAAGCCAATACCAAACCCACACCTCTTAACAAAATGAAAACTGAAATTATTTATTAGCTTTTATTTCAAGCAAAGTTTAGCAGGTCTATCAAAACCAGAACCCAGGTTTATCAAAGACAATAAAAAGGTAAAATTTCAATGCTCACTTTTCCATTCTTTCTTGATGAATACTTATTCTACAAATGGGTATACACACATTCAGTTATGTCAAGTATGGCAATTCATCTGAAACCTTCATGAATTTTCCTATCTGAAACATATTTTATCACTAGCATGAAGACACAATAATCTTTGGAAACAGAGCTCCTCTGAAAACAGGGCAGACATCTGATAAGAAAAATAAGGTATTCACAAAATAACTCAGATATATCTGGATTTCTTAGATAAAAACTGTTATAACAGCTTTTAGCTTCAGTCCATATGTGAAATATAAGATCCTATTAAGTCCCTGAATTTGCATATCTGATTAGACTGCTTGCATCAATTCTGTCATTTCTAGATTTTAATTACTTGTGTGTCTGTAGGACTGAATGCCAACTTGACCTCTGAGCAATATTTTAGCCTGCTTACATTGATTTTTGCAAAAACTGAAGAAACTTTTTCCAGACAAGCTATTTCTTGGAGCTAAGTATAAAAATTGGTAACAGATCTTTTTTCTTGTACAATTTCCAAGGAATATATTTACAAGTTTAAGTACTTATATACAAATACATGTACTGTACTACTGTTGATGACACTGACTGCTGTCTTTGAGAAATTAATTCTTCACATTTTGTACCAGTATTAGAGGACAGTTAGTTCTTAAGACAGGAAAGGAAAATTACCAGAAAGAAGTACACAGAGAAATCTGTACTCAAATATGTAATGTGACTGAACCACTTTCACTATTGTTACAGATGTAAGGGAGCTTCAATTCAAAATGTAAAATAAAAGGGACAAAATAAGAACCGTAAAGCCAACCCATCTGAAGTTAATGGCTCTACACACAAGACGCAAGTGACTATGGTGACTGCAGTAAGTGGAGCTTGGTTCCTCCGTTATTCTCCTGGGATTTGAGCACAGAGAGTCTGGGATGTAATTAGGGGCTGCTGTGCTTGTAGAAAAACATTAACAGCAAGTAAAAGATTGAGCCTTTTCTATTCTAGTCAAAAAGAAGCAAGCAGCTGCTACATCTTCAGCTCTGGTTCCACAGTTGGATTCTGACCTTCAGCCAGTCAGCCATGACAATAACTGATGGGTCTGTGATTGTGCTAAGTAATTCCTTTGTGGCTCTCTTCTTTTCTTCTCTGTAATTTTTCTTTTGAACCTGTAAATAATAATAAAAAACACTTACAATGTCACAGCCATAAACCAGTAAGGAGAGCACGAAAACACAACTATCAATATAAGCTGAGGAAAAACCTGCTAAATTCAATCTGCAATCCAGATACAGAGAAGCAGATTTAAAAGACAGTATTTGACTTCAAGGTGTGAACAACTGTTTCTTGCTCTGTTTCAAGAGCAGCTACCTACCACGTAACCAATTTCAGATTCTTCTGCAATTTGCTTTTAAGACTGAGGACTTTGAAAATCAGAATCACAGGGGAAAAACAAACCAATCAACCAGCCCTCTTCCCCTCCTGGTATGAAGTCCAAAACCAAATTTGGGCCAGATTCAAATTTTCAAGTGCATTATCTGATCAGCAGTATCTATCTACCAATTACTTTCCCTCCCCAACAGCAAGATGCAGCAACATACCTCCTTCTTTCAGAGGCAAATAATTTTATGTTTCTCCTGACATGACATCTGCCAAACAGTGCAGTTTAGTCTTGTTACAACACAGGGGGAAGAAGGCAGTAGAAAAAACACAGGTACTGCATGCAGATTGTAGTTTTGGTAATTCAATTTGTCATTTCATTGCATGTCTTGAGGTCCCTGCCAACCTGAATTATTCTATAATCTTCTGAGTTATCCTATAATCTTGTGCCATTTTAAAGACTGCATTATAGAAGCCCATACTCAGGTGACAGTACAATAAGGTTTGAAGAGAATCGATACCATTACTTCTCACGACACTTAAAATATTTCATAGAGGTCTCATCACTAGTCAGCATTTTTATCTTCTTGTTAGAGAATAAGGTAAAACTATGTGAATGCATTTATAGTCCATGAGGAGTTACTTGGAAATGAATTCACCTTGAGAGATTCTTTTTTTGTAAGCTTGCTTGAAGATAAAGAGATGTCCTTCTCAGAGCCATTGAAAAGCTTGGATTCAGACTGAAATTCACAAAAAGCATAATAAACAAATGAAAATGATAGATACAAGAATATATTACTGTTGCAAGCACTTCAGAAAGTATTTCAAGTGCACAGTTATGTTTGTAAGGCTCCCATTCTCACTTATCTACTGTTTCTCCCACTTAAAAAAAAACAAACATACAACAGACAACACACAACACACACAAAAAACCCAAACTACAACTTGCAACATGAGCTGTTCACCACCTGTTTATGGAGTTTTTTTCATAAGTACTTTATGGGAAAGAAGTACAAGATTCCTGCAGAAGAAGCTGAACTATATACAGTAAATATTTAGCTCATGTAGCCTGTTACTTGGCACATCGCAGTCTTGACTAGTTAGGCGTTATTTTAGCAGAGAGAGAAAGTTATAGGAGAATCCTCATGTTTAAACACAGAAGTCATTCCCATGTTCCTGTGACATAAGAATCCCAACATCTCCATTTTTAACTTGACAGCTCCTCCGTTCGGATTGCTATAGAGGCACTTACCCCATGACCCATGACGGAAAATAAAGCCTCTTCAGTCCAGGATTCAGTGCTCTATAAATCACCAGAGTACAACTGACTACTAATGGCACTTGTTCTGCTCCTTCCTCTCCAATCCCACACTCTGATTACTTTTTGCAAGTCATCTTCAAGAAGCTCACAGCAGCGACAGACAGGGGACGAGGCTCAGGTTTGTTCACCAAACCCAAGTCTTTGTTCATGGAAGATAAAATGCTGCCTCAGCATCACATGAGTTCTCCCTCCTGCCTCTCCCCACATCTTGTGAGGTTCAAAGTTTATTCCTTGGCATCTGTTGCCTACTAGTTGAAAGGGAACTAGAGCCACAAAAGATTCGCCTTGGGATACACAGCTCTTAAAAATTAAAAAAAAAAAAAAAAAAAAGAGAGAGGAGTCTATCACAGTTATCACGTCATTCCTACTGCGACTCAGAGAACACTGAGTAGGTATCCACTACATATAAACTTCAGATAAATTATGAAGTGTTGCATTTCTTTGTGCACTGAAATATAAGCCCGACAAACCCAAAGTTCCTGTCTAGTCAAAAAAAAAAAAAAAAAAAAAAAAAAAAAATCAGTGTAACCTTCTAAAGTGTGTAAATTCAAGGACAGTTTATGAGAACTGCTTCTCAAGCTGTTCGACATTTCTGACTAGTCATTTCAAACCTCAGATTACAATGCAAAGTCTGTTCTCTGAATTTCTATTTTGGAACACTATAAAATGACATCCAAAAAATACGCAAGCTTTGAGAAAACTTACTGCAATAATAGAAACAGTGCACTTGAGCATTCTCTTTATACACAAGTTGCTCAAAACAAAGAAATAAAACTCTAAAGATTTACAAGTGAAACAAAGCAATTTAACTTTGATTCCACTTAGATACCTTTAATTCAGAATTAAGACTTTACAAGAGTCTACTTAGATAGCTTAGTGTCAAATAGGTATGTGTAATAATGGGCAAAAAGTAATTTTATCTCAAAATAATTTCAATGATAAGTAAATGTTCTCTAATTTCCATATATATCTTGGAAAACTGAAGGAAACCTCTTCGTTTTGTATTAAAGATATGCCCTTAACACTCAAAATTTAGCTTCAAGACAAGCATACAACTTGAAATTTAATTCCTCTGTCTAGAAGCCAAATGAAATACAGTACTTTAAATGTAATAACAGAAGAGGAAAAAATGCTTATCACTGTCACATAAGAAGAGGTAATGTAATCATTATGCAAGCTATAATGGAGCAACTTAAGTAAAACATTCATAAATATTCTACTTGCTCACTAACAGAAAGCTAATGCAATCTAAAGGTCATGCATATAAAAGCCCCGAACCAGTAAGAATCACAGGTTACAAAACCTCCTTTTCTCAGTATCTCAGTTTTAAAGCTCAGTAATACAACACTGAGTAAAGGTCCACATTTACCTGTCCAACGGACCACAAGACAGATCAGCGATTCGTATATTTTTAAGCTAGTGACTTTCCCAGTTATATCCACACAAACTGGACAGGATCAAAACTCAAAAAAAGAAAACGTTTTAAGAGAACCTGCTGCAACTCCCAACGAGGTACATTCAGTACCAGATTCTGGGCAAGTCTCATCGCAGCTTTTCCATCCTTACTTAAAAAGAAGGGTTGCTATTGCACCTCCACAGCTGTAACAGACACCATCTTCTGTTAGCCTGACATTTATTTGTAGGTTTTAAAGGAACCACTAATCTCATTAAGTCCCACATACAGTTATTGCAAAAATATAGATGAAGAAAAATATGTATTTGAAGTAGGAATATTGGTCTCGTCTTCAATAGCAGAAAGACACGAACAAAAGTAATGGCAAAGCACATAAAGACTTAAGATCCTGGAAAGATAAGAACCAAGAAAAAAAAAATAAGGAAGAGAAAAATAAATTGGATGGTCGAAGATAAATGATTAATAGAGTCTGAAATAAAACCAAGTTAAAAGAGACAATATTAACTTGCTTTCCTAGGAAAAACTCATTTAGAGGTTTCTGGACCAACACGAATATTTTGATCAGAAGCAAGCTGGATGGTAATGTATCCTTCCTTGATCTCCCTGACAAGTGAAGCTCTAGGATGCAGCAGAAGCTGAAAGACGCAAAGTTTGTGATTCTAAGTCAGATGTAAGACACCAACAGCTTGAAATCACAGAATTACAGAATCATTTTGGTTGGAAAAGACCTTTAAAGATTGAGTCCAATGGTTAACCTAGCACTGCCAAGTCCATCACTAAACCATGACCCAAAGTGCCACATCTATACATGTTTTAAACACCTCCAGGGATGGTGACTCCACCACTTCCCTGGGCAGCCCTGTTCCAATGCCTGACAAACCTTTCCATGAAGAAATTTCTCCTAATATCCAATCTAAACCTTCCCTGGCACAACTTGAGGTCACTTCTTGTAAGCATTTCTATGCTTAGCTACACACCACAGAACTGCAGCATCAGCTGCAGAACCCAACCTGCTCACCCCAGCGCAATTCCAATGACACTGTTCAAGCAGGGAAATGCTACTATAATTTTTAAGTCACTTGGATTTCCTTCGATATTTCTTCAGCATTTCTCTTTAGAGCTCTGACACATGAAGTATCACAGAAAAACTTGTGCCAAGACCTTGAGTGCAATCCCTCTGTTTCCTAGGAGTGGGGGTGCCTGTGCCCAGGGCCAGCTCGGACAGGCGCAGTGCTCACCTTGCAGCAGAGCCCTAAGGAAAGAGCTGTGCCCAAAATCACGTGGGCATCTCCCCCATGTCCCTCGGGAGCCAGCTGTGGTCCCCCGCAGAGCAGCCCATGTCTGCTGCACCCTGACAGTCTGTTCAAGGGTCTGTTACCACATCTGCCTCTGTAAAAACCAGTGGACATCCTAGCAGAAAACAGTAAACTACAAAGCAGGGTGATTTAAAGCCTTTAAACTCAATCCTGCCTAAATAAGAAAAACAAGTGAACTTAGCTACTCTGTCCAGTGATCAAACCATACACAACCACCCACTCCGCAAAATGCAGTCTCTTCTCTTTAACACATACAAATCCCTAAATAAAAATTTAGTATATTGACATGCCAGCCACTTCCACCAACCAAAATGTTCATGCACCTCAGGAGTTACGACAGGCCAACAAATAAAGAAGGTTGTATCAGAGCGACCTATACAATGCCCTAGAACTGACAGTTTCTGTACCTGTAACCTACCAATTGACAAGGATTTGGGAAAGGAAAAGATACCTATGGTAGACTTTTCTATACACTACCACAATGAGTTTGTACACAAATCTCTCATCATGTGCATACTATTTCTATACCATCAGACAAGAACATTTTATTCTGAATAAGAATGCTATTGCAAACTATTCATGTAAATAACTGCGATCAGAACAAAACAAAGCTCTGGAGAGAAAAAAACTAGGATCGCTACATAAAAAGAGTATTTTTGGTTGCTTGGGTAGTTCATGTTTTCTTCCTTTTTCAATTTTAGCCAGCCCAAGATGCAATAATTTTGGTGACTGCAGTGTCCATCTCCCAGCTGCACTTTGGATGTTGTCTGTTTTCACTGCATCTCAGTGAGCCTTTCCTATCTTGGGAGTACACAGTGATGACTATGAATTTGCCTGACTCCTACCTTTTCCATTTCTAATATCCAGACTACCAGAAAGCATAAACATGCATAGCAATTACAACCAGTTTAATGTTCTACTGAGTGTGCTTTCCTTTGCACTCTCATTGCCTCAGCAAAATGGGCCTTTATACTTGAATTCTGAGGCACAGAAGCTTTTGCAACAGATAGGATAACAGATTACACTTAACTATGTTTTACTCTGGCAATTCAAGCCGTTAAACTAAACCTTTTCCACTTACAGTTTCCTTAACATTATTATGAGATTTGCTACAGCTCAGTGAACAGCATCTGCACCTATAGCTTAAAAGGATTTTAAATTCAGTTCCACAGCGAGTTGGCCTCCATCCATCGTTACATTTGGCAAGGCAACATCCCACTCCAAGATGACAGTGAGAAGGCTCCATGTCTCATTTTCACTAATTTGAACCGCAGATTTTCAAGTTATGCCATTCTGAGAACTACATTAAGAAATTCCCTTTAATCTTTATCTATTGATGAATCTGAAGAGTAATATTCAAGATTATCTACAATGAAAGTTAAACACATGGGCATTTAATTAAAACTGCAGAACTCCTTTGCACACTGACATTTTAAAGACATATTAGGAGGCTGCTTTCCTTACCTTGCTTTTCGACATAGAATGTGCTGTATCCTCTTTGCTTTGTGACACATCATCCTTCCCTTTGTCAAAACCTTAAAGAAAAGAGAACAGAGTAGCAAATTATTCAAAGATATAACATCTTATATGAAGCAGCCTTTGAAATAAATTTGCAAATTGTGATTAGCATAAAAGAGTGCAAGCAAATTGGATTTTCAAACGACATACATACCAGTCCATCGCATCAGTTGAAAATATACCAGCTACTACAATATGAACTAATTTAATACCCACCAAGTGGTGAGAACAGTCCACTGTATTTGGATGGTGCTGCACCCTATCCAATAACCTGATGAACGTAAATATGGTGTGCAAACTTTTGTACTTTTATCTTCTCATTGCCCCTCGTCTGCATACATGCAGGCACAGAGCAGAACCATAAATAAAGCCTTTTTTGGTTTGTTCATTTCTGTAGCTAGAAATAATTGGTAAATACCACCTACATGAAAGCAAATCTAAAACACTGATAAAGATTGCCAGTCATTTTTTTGCAAGAAAATGAAAAAGGCTGCTTACATTAACCTTGAATTTATACTTTAACTTGACACTGCATAAACGTAACTACAAGGTTTTATATTAAAAGAGTCATTGAAATCCCACATTTATCTTCTGTGAGCAACTCACAGTACAAACCCCACAGTTTCCTAGTATCCAAAAAACAAAGTGAGATGGGGCTGTAGCCACTATACGTGTGACAATGGAGACAGGGGTCACAACTGCTATTAGTGCTCCTGCACAGCTGCTACATGCCGTGGAACATATACCAAGAACATTTCCTTAAGGAAAAATAAGCTATTCTAGTTATGAAGAGAACACCTCAGTCATACATTTTCTTTTAAGAGATCGGTGGTAGCATAAAGCTTTTATAAACAGGAATAAACCAAATTGCACTAGGTATTTATCTGAGTAAGTAAAAATGCCATAATGTGCATGCCCTCCAGACAGAAGGCAGATAAATATGAAGTCATACTGAACTTAGTAATAATCCACGCAGCTGAAAAGCCTTGCGTGGCTCCGCCAGTGGTACCCCAGAGCTTCAGCCCACCAGAGGGCACCACGTCAGCAGAGAAATCGCACAAACGGGCAGCGAAAGCTCTTCTGAGCTTCCCTTGGAACACGTTCCGAACTTAGAAACAGAAACTGGTGCTCAGATATCTAAAATGAGAAGATGTGTCAGAGGAACAGTTTGATTTCACATTCTTCAGGGGAGTGTGTGTATGTTGGGAGAGATTTTATGAGCTTTAAAATAATTTTTATTAGCTCTCTGTAGCAGTGTTGAGTAGTTTGTTCAGTGTAGGACATTTATTTACTTATTTAGGCTGAAATTAGTAGCTTCACCCTTCCACAACTTAACAACACCCAGAAAGTCTAAGACATGACTGATTCATCTGTCACAAATACACATTTTGGGAAGTTTCAATGACTTACAGAGGTATTAAGTTGGTCTTCAGGTTACATGAGAAATCTGAGATTCCTTTTAGTTTTGGTCTGGTAATCAGTCTTTTGGGGTTTTTTGTTTATATTTATTACCTTTTGCAGAGATTGTTTTTTAAGATCAGATTTTTTAAAATTATATACGGCAATGCAATAATATTACATTTTATGTTTACACCAAGAAAACCTTACATGCCTTTTTAGAAAGAAACCTTTATTTGTCTTTATAGAACACCCTCTGTGCACAATTCATTAAACCCTTTGTTTTGAAATTCTTCCAATACATCCATGATAGGTTTGTTTGGCTAATGAAAACCTATAATGCAGAAGACAACTTGACCACAGGGAAGAAGTACCTAAACAGGCAGAAGATTTGTAATACTAGGGAACTAGGGGAAAAAATGCAAAAAGGTGAGTCACGATCCAGAAGCCAGAAGCCACTTTTTCTATATAACACCAAATACAAAAGCACATTCTTTACAGCACTCAACATCAGGTGCTGAAACAAAGCAAAGGTTACTTCAAGCCTTAGAGGACAGACCTGCGTTAGTTCACTGAGAAATTATTAGATTTGATGCCAGTCTTGAGAAGTCAAACACACACCAGAACCACAGTAATGAGGTTTTCTCTTCACCCCCATACCCTAAAGAAATTCCCAATTAGGAACCAAGTTCAACTGAAAATGCAATGCTGGCATTTTCTAATGGCTTTCCAGTTTTTACTTCTTTATTTATATGCATATACAAAGGGCTTAGTGATGGGAATCAACAAGAAAGTGCTAAGTCAGGATTGTTCTTACAGGAGAGAAGCTATAATTCACAGCTTAGTTTCTAAAGCACAGCAGCTTTAAGGGCCTTACACATCCTTAACTAACACACACATTTGGGTTTCTCTTTTCATAAACAAGTTTTTCATTGCTATCACCAATGAAAATAGAATGAAGTACTGCATCCCAGAGCATTAGACACAAAGATCGAAGCTGAGTCACATTTCCCCAAATTTCACAGAATCATAGAATCATTTTGGCTGGAAGAGACCTTTAAGATCATCGAGTCCAACCATAACCTAACTCAGCCACTAAACCATGTTGCTAGGAACCTCACCTATACATCTTTTAAATATCTCCAGGAATGGTGACTCCACCACTTCTCTGGGCAGCCTGTTCCAGTGCTTGATAACTCTTTCTGTAAAGAAATTTTTCCTAATACCAAAAAATCTAAACATCCCCTAGCACAACTTGAGGCCATTTCCTCTCGTCTTATCACTTGCTACTTGGGAGAAGAGACCAACCCCCTCCATGCTACAACCTCCTTTCAGGTAGTTGTAGACAGCGATCAGGTCTCCCCTCAGCCTCCTTTTCTCCAGGCTGAACAGCCCCAGTTCCCTCAGCTGCTCCTCGTCAGACTTGTGCTCCAGACCCCTCACCAGCTTCATTGCCCTTCTCTGAACTCTCTCCAGCACCTTCATTCTGCTTGCAGCACCTCAAGCCCAGGAGGTGTGTGTGCTTGCAGATTTATACACATCCCATCACACTTGCCGTTCCCTTCCTTACTCGCACCCACAGCAAAGTGCTGTCTGAAGGGTTTGCTGGTGAAGGCAAGTCAGGGTGCTGCAGATCCTGGAATGCCTTGCATTGCTCCATCTTGGTCTGTGAGGAAACCCAACCAGTCGGCTTCATGTCCCACACCATCCTACTTGTTACCTTCTCCTCTGCAGAAGGGATAAGCTCACTCAGAAAAAAAAGAAAGAAGGCTTTTCCTCCCAAGTGATAAAATGTATGGTTAAAAAAAAAAAACCAACATAATTCAGGTGCTGATTCAGACACAGCCTCACCCAGTGTAAGGACATGTTTTTGAGGGACTCTCTGTTAAGATGGAGGGACCTCAATACCATGGGCAGTCTCACTTCTTCTGACAAGAACAGTTTGATGCTAATACCTGCATGGAAATTTGTACTGAAATATCACAAAAAGCTATATATATGGGCCAAAGATGAGGATAACATACACTTTGCTGTGGAAATACTTGTTCAAGGAAAACAAAACCACCAGAACAATTATATTAATAGAATCAGTAATAAGAAATACTGTTTTCCCCCTTCCTGCTACCAGTTACAAACAATATATTGTCTATGGATTTGTGACAAAGACAACAGGAAAGCCAAGAAAACTGTGCCTTTAAATGATGCTTTGTGTTATTGTTCTCTTTGTAATTTTGTCAGCCCCAGAGGTACTGAAAATTGCACCACAAAAAGCCACTGAAGCCCATATCTGTAGTGGAGCCTGCCAAGGGATGAGAGGCTAGAGGCAGGTCTAATAAAAAGAGTGTGTTTCAAATTCTTCAGAGTTTATCAGCGGTGGGTTTGGACTTAATATTTTAGCTTACTTGCTGTTTCTCATCCTGTAATTCAATCAGGAACTCTTTGATAAGATAACCTGAGCTCACATTTCACAATGTATAAATCCAGGTGTTAAAGATGCAGTCCCTTTCTGTAACTTTCTCGCTGTTAAATCTCTTGGATTTGTGCATCATTTTGTACCTCTTCACGCAAAAGCAACCTTCAGAGCTAGGAGACAGCGAGCAAGTGCCATCTGAACCAACCTTCCGCGCTGCAGATTGAGCCCCCAGTATTATTTAAAGCACTTGCAGATTTAAAAAACAAAACAAAACAAAAAACAATTAATGAACACAAGCTCCACAGCAACACTGTGTCTTAACAGACTTTCTCCCAGTGTGACCTTCCTTGTCTTCACATCACAGGCCACAGGGGCTCTGAAAGCTGACTCCAACCCCAGGGCAGTCAGCCACAGTTCATGGTACCACCTTAGAAGCCAAGGGAAACTGTTCAATAGTACATTCCTGCTGTGAACACTCGGCATACCCTTGCAAAACTTGCAGCTGGAAACCTGTGTGAAAACTCATGATGAGCTTTCTGACAGAAGCGGGAGCCTGACAACAGAGGGCAACTGGAACAACCAGAACTCTGTACATACGAGATGCCCATGAACAAAATCAAATGATGATGCTTTAGAGACTGAGCTGGAACATGCTGTCAATACCAAAAGAAAAAAATTCTCCAAAACATCGTCTTTGACAAAAAATGAGGGCTATATACATTGTAAGGCTAGTGTTTAAGAATCTTTAGGATAAAGTCTGTGATAGGGTACATTTTAAAACAAGACTGTTTAGTTAAGAGATTTCAATTTTGAAGTACAAAACTGGTAACATTGTTCAAAGTCACATCTGCGATCTGTCCCTTCAATGAATCTTGAGGGAAGGAAAAAACCAAAACCAAGCACATAACACCTCCTACATCTCAAAGACTGCTTTTGTACCTCTCAAATACCACTTTCAATTAGGATGCCTGAGAAAAATCACATCGGAAAAAACACGTTACTTTTTAATGCCAGATTTACTTTATCTAAAAAGAAAAAAAATTACTATCCACTGGAGGCTTTTTTTTCGAACAAAGAGAAGAACCACTAAAAAAGCAATGCATTGCATTAGAAGATCATAAATAGGAAGCCAACCAACAATATTACTGACTTCCAAATGAAAAGCAATAAACAGCCTGATTTGATTACTAGTGTGCCTGTGAAGAATGAATAATTGAGCTGAAAAACTATATGCTTCGGGAAGAACTATGAGCTATTCTTAGTGGGAGATATCAATACTAGTGTTATATAACAAACACAGCAGGAGAAAAAAGGAAAAATATTTTTCAAGAATTGAACACAGGAGACATCGGTCCTTTTAACTGACCGATTTTCAAAAGTTTGCTGACAAGCAGTTTTAAAAAGACAATCACATATTAACTAATTCAGATTCCTCCATGGCTTTTGAAACTGAAGTAATCAGAAAAGCAAAAGAAGTCCTTTTACATATTTTCTCATGGTCACTTTTTGTTTTGCATAAACCATATAAAATAAACAATAATAACCAAAGAATGACCTCTACTGTAACTACATGAGTATCTTTTTGACAGGCAATAACTACTCCTTGCTTAAACCAAACCAAAAGAGTATACTTTCCAGCATATGAATACTGTTTAAGTTCTTCAGATACACGGAAGATTCCAAAAGATAAAACATTTTTCAGTTCTATGTTTAGACTTGATTTTTTTCATTAAAAACTGTTTTCCATTTGGTCTGCATTTTAAGAAGTCATTCATTGTCCACTTGCAGACAGCTATCAGCTTTAATGCAGAATCCTATACAGGAAGGAAGCAAATAGGAAACATTTGTTTCAGTAACTACCAGACTACATGCATTTATTTTAAAGGTAGGGAGGTTCTGTCCAGCTGCCAACTCCACGCTTTCCAGCTTGGAGATCTTTATTTCCTGCATAGCCTGAATAAAACTCAGTGTTAGACTCTGAGTAGAAGGCTAATCACTTCCTGAAGCTGAGTGAAAGGAAACCTTACGGGGTAAAACATGAGGTTTAATAGAACATGGTGTCCCAAGCATCTGTCCCCACTGGCCTGTGGCTGAACATGATGCTCCAGCGATTCTGCAGAGCTCCCTGATCATCAGCCCACAACTCCCCCGTGCACTGCACCCCAGATCTTCCTGTGGCTTCAGAACCATGGCTTACAAATTCACTGAGCCATTCTGCGGAAGGCACACAACAAACAGTGAAAACTATTTTATTCCCCAGCATTTTGGCCCCACGGGGCTACACAACAAAGTGCGTATGGGGGCACGCACAAGACGAATCACATGTACAGATTAATTCTGGTAAGAATGTACAATTTCTGCAAGTGTCCCTTCAGGTAAAGATGACCTTGTAATACATTTTCAAGCATCAAAGTTTCCTGAAGTAAACTGCTGAAATTCAGGTACCTGTATCAGAAGTGTACATTATGGACAATGAAACTATAGAGATTCATTTCAATATTCCAGTACTGATTTTCAGGAAAGAACAAATCTGAGCAAAAGGAGACTCAAGTCCTTTCTCATGTTAAATATCTTAAAAATCTTGCACTACTGAGTTTAGCAAGGGCTTTTAGCTCTAACTCATTCTATCTTGTCACTGATGACAAGCATGCAGAGTCTTCAAGTAGTTATAGCTAAATTAAAACCTTCTGCTGTACCTTACTATTTTGAAGCAAGTTCATTGTGTGTGAGGGCAGTGGAAAGTACAAGGGAGGAAGGCGTTTATAAAACACATCACAGAACTTCAGTCATAAATGCCCAAACGACCAAACCAAATATTCACATCAGTACCAAATACACAAACACCTTTTAAAGAGAGATTCACTGCTGTGTGAACTATAACTTAGCCGCCTATGTACAAATGTTGCCACTACAAAGAGCTGTTACCTAAATGCATACTAGGATTATTCTGATTTCTCCCAACATCTCGGTACATTACTTTTATTCAAGCTGAAAAATTTGAGGAAGAAATTATATTCTCTTCTGTACACTTTAAGAAATGCAAGACGATAACAAACCTGGTAAAGCAGGAGAGAGTTCATTATATCCTCCAAATGAAGCATTCCGGACAAGCTTTCGGCCATCAGCTCTCGGAGAAAACACAGATGAAATCCCCGCACATGAAGAAAACCTACGTCGCACTGGACCCTCTTCCTTCATGAGTTAAGGTGTTTGTGTAAGTATTATGTTCTCTGTGAAAGCTGGTTAGCATTAGCTGCTTGGAACAAGTGTGTTGAAGTACCAGCCTTTTACCTCACATTCTGATGAGTAAGATACAAAAGAAAAAAAAAAAGGAACAAACGAAGGGCACAGGTGAAAAATGCAGCGAAGAGACAGAGGCTGCCAAATCAGCAGCAAGCCAAGCAACACTATACGCCTCTCGTCAAACCCATTAGGGTGCTTAAAGCAGAATAGCTTTGCTTCAGCTCTTCTTTACCGCAAACACATGGCTTCTCATTTTTGACATCTCAGTTTTGGTCCTACTCATCTCTGCTTTCTAAGCCCACAAAAATGGTGATTATTTAGGTTTTAAGGACTCATTAAATCAATTATTTTTCCTGTTAGCCTTTCCAGTCTCAAATTTCTATTGCACAAGGCACAACTCGTGAGCTATGTGGCTTCCCTATTGTGCTACACTAGAGAATCTGAAAAAGGGGCCCATGTTTTGTGTTACACAGCCATGTTGAATTTTCCTATACAGGTGAAGTAAGAGTTTTTTCTTCTCTAACGCTCTGTCATATTTATATATACAAACCAGCCTGACTCCTGGAAGAGTTGCACGAAATAAGCTCCACAAAAAGGATTTTTTTTAAATTAATGTCCCAAATATTTTATGCAATGAATAAAACACTTAAATGAACCAACTTAAATTTTAAACATAAAAAAATCCCAGTAAATTGGCTTTGAGACTAGAAATCAGCTGACTAAAACTGCTCTTGCTGACAGCTACCAGAATAAAGTCAAATAAGCTCTTCATAACCTCCGTCATCCGCTGCTCGTTAGATCAGCTGCTTCTTTGTCCTGACAACTACAGTGCATGGCCACCCTCTTCCACATCTGGAATTTCCTTCCTGTCTGGTGCTTCTCTGCTGATCCCATTTTCCCCACCACACCTTATTTCTGACAAAATACATTTATAAACCTCCTCTGTTTCCTGGAAAGCAGAAAAATATGACTCTAAGAACTGGCTCGAAAATAAGAACTGGTATTCTCTTTTGCTCCATACTAGTGGGCTCCTCTTCTTACAAACTGAAACACATCCCACAAATTAAATCAATGGTAGTGTGAATCTGATTAATCCTCAGCTAATAGTGTTTACTGCAGCTGCTCATGGAAAGAAGTGTACTTACTATTTGCACTCAGTAATTTCAGTTCACACTGGCTCAAGGATAATACAGTAGACTGAAGTATTTTATAACCCCTATGAAAGGTTTTAACTGTGTAGAGTGCAAGTGTATTACTACCTATAGATAAATACACTAAGACACATACAGAAAACACTGAAAATAATTTTCCTGATTATGAAACATAGTAGCTTCCAGGATCTTATGAATCACTAGAGCTTCTTCTAATGTCCCAATACATACCAAGGAAAAAAAGATGTAACTGAAAAGGAAAAAAAAAAAAACCAAAAACCAAAAAACAAAAAACCAAAACACGAACAGGAGCCATCAATAGAAACCATTATATGTGATAAGTAACCTTCACTTCTTTTGTACGAGAAGTGAAAACCTCTATTCACTTGGGCAGAGGGAGAGGGAGAAACTGGATGAGCACGTCGCGTGTTCAGGCCTGTTTCCATTTACCCATTACTGTGTCTCGCACTTCTTTCAGCTGAAGTGCTCCTTGTCCAGATGTCCCAGAAGGAACAGAAAGAGCAGCTGAAAACTTAAGGAGTGAATGGTGGGACAATGAGGAATAAATGCAAGGAGGGACAACACTACTTTTTTCTTTTCTTTTCTTTTTTTCTTTTTTTTTTTAAACAAACACAGCTCCACATCTTTTCTCCAAATCTATCTTCTTAACCACAAAACAGCACAACTACATTGGTTCAGATCTCTTCAGAATACATGTTTTCTTTTTCCTAATCAAGAGAAAGCTGCAGTAGGAAAACTCCCCTTACATGCAGAAGGAACTGTATCCTCTCATTACAGACGCATCTTGCCCAGTTAATGGGTCTGTTATCTCATCTTTCAGACTCTGGGCTATGACCCTGCCCAGGAACATTCTGCTGACACTGGTACCGGGATGTGTCCGTGTCTCACACCGGAGCGGTGGGGTGGCACAGGCTGACGGGAGGCTCCGCCATCAGCCACCAAACTGCTTTGGCTGCATCAGCCTCCAGCCAGCCCAGCAGGTTCTTCCACAACAGAGTCTTCTCTGCCGCCTCGTGTTCATGTTGCTAAAGAGTGGCTAGACATCCCCCGGGTCGCAGAAACGATGTAATCCTGAAGAAGGTTTCCCCTTATTTCCCTCCATGCCCTCTCAGGTCCCTTGGTCACTGTTCATGTAGCCAAACTGTAAATGAGAACAGATTAAAAACCTCTTTCCCCTTGCTATGCCCCTTTTCTCCATTTAGAAGTGAAACTGAAATCTTTGGGTAGATAAAATTAAGAATTTCCATATAGATAACGTTACATTTCCCTTCTCTGAAGCTATCTCCCAAACAAGGAAGCCGTTATCCAGGTATTTAGACCTAATACCTTCTGCTTCAACTCCACAGCAATGTAGGAGAGACAGACTGTGCGCCTTGTGCCAAGATATGACTGTCTCATCCCTGCAAAGGAGGGGGAAAGAAAAAAAAGTCTACTTTAAGCTTCATCCTCCTCCCTACCACCACGTTACTGTTATATTTCACTTAAATCTGCAGTGGTAAACCAGTTAATTACATGGTTTGGCTGTAAAAATTCACTACTTCTCTACCCTTTCAACAGCTTGTGATTTACTATGCCTGCTAATACATGTATATACATGCCCATTTGCTTCAACTACTTCAAAGCCGTATATGTTGCTAGAGAGATAGCTGACACACAACTGAAAGGCTGTTAGATCAAAAAGAATCTGTAACATGTAAAAAAAGTGAGAATTCTCCTCCATGGTGTGATTCTAAGCTGAAGTTTATTGTTACTCTTGAGCATCAGCCTGCGATATTAAATGTGTTTCTGCTCTCCACATGCTCAGCACTCAAAGCCCTTTTTTAATTCCTTGCAATAAATTTGATTCCTGAAAGGACACAGAGGTACTTTTAAGTAGTTGGAAGTGCTTTTATTCACATGTTCTGTACATGACATGGAAAGGTGCACTTCATTAGCCACTACATATTAGACCAAAAAAAAAAAAAAAAAAAAAATCCTTTTTCCTCTTTTCCTCTCCCTGAAAGTAAATTCAGACAGAATAGGTCAATCTACTGGTAACACTGGAGTTAGTATCATTCATTACATGATCTTAGACTAACGTCCTGGGAAGCCTTCTGTTCTTTTGATATCAGTTCCCAGTGCCTTAATAATTGCTACACTTAGAAAATGCACTAACATACACAGCTTGGAAGTTTGCACAGTTTCAAAATACTCACAAACAGAACTACCATCAAGTCCAACTGCAGAAGTCATACAGAGGTGAAAAGCCTAAATAAACAGGAAAGTATCTGCATTCTAGCCTAAATGCATCAGGTGTGTGCCACACTGTATCTGTACATGAAAAAAAAATCAGATTCCTCATAACAAAAGTTAAGTACTTCAGGAAACGAGGCACTAGACTAAATATGCCACTGAAAAGGAGGAAAAGTCTCCTGGTTTATCTGTTTTACATAACACATAAATCAGTATGATGATGGAAAAAAAACCCATGACTGAAATATTTAGTTCATCTGTCTCAGGGAGCCAGGGGGGGAAATCCATTCTCAGCCTATCTGTTGACTGCCTCCTTAGAGGAGGAAAATTTATCTGTTGTATACATTTTTCTAAAGGACAGAATACATTTTTCATACCAGCTACTCAATCAAGGCTTCTACTGAAGTAGTAATGCTGGCTGAAAAACAAATAATAAACCCATGCTTAAAACATTCTTCCAGGATATTGCCTGGGGGAAAACTCAAATCTCAGTATATGAAATAAAGGCAAATAGAAGACACGTGCAATTCCAATAACACATCAATGCTTTTGACAAAGTCTGGTTTTAGTTTTAAAACATTTCTCCAATAGAAAAATATTCACAGCTGAAAAAAACATAGGCTTATCAAAAAGACCTCTCTGAATTGTACAGGTATGAATTTCACGTGTGGAAATTGAACTAAAATCAAATACATTCTGAACTATCCAACTGAGGAATTTTAAATATAATAATCCTCTTTATATAGATTTTAGAAGTTTAAAATAATGAACACATCATACAAACTGATACTGATGCAATACTACAACTAAGAGTATATCTAGTGATGCAAAGTAAAAAAATATTCCTTTTCCCCTTAGAGGTATAAAAGCAAAACCTTAAACCTTCTTAAAACCAAACTGTAAAAGCTAAAGGCAGAAGGAAGGAAAACTGATGGTGTAGCAGAGAAGACAGAAGCTTTTTAGACTTGCCCTTCGAAATCTGACAATAATTTGCCCTGACATGTCAACAATGCTGTTTTCCAGTAGAATTCTCCCCCCAGCCCAGCAGAAGAAAACGTCATAAATAATTCTCTGCATGCAGCATACACTCTTTGCGATATGCAGAAAACAGAAAAAGCGAACTACTAGACTATCATACCTATAAATGAGTTTTATGCAACACTTGGCTTCTGCACATTGACTTTAAGTGAAAGTGTTATTCTCCTATTTAACAAAAATGATATTAAAGATACACTTGCCTTCAGACACCAATATTTGATTCAGAAAAAAGACATCTGAACCATGACGCTACAAGTTGTGTCAGCAATTTGCAGTGGCAAGTTTCTTTCACCAAATATTCTTCTGTCCTCTGGTGTTCCCAAGTCGAGCACAGTCCAACTGAGGAGCAATTCCAGAGGCTGAGAGTAGTTATGAATGAACACCAAGGCTCCCAGTGCAGCTGTAAAGGGCTGCACCTCCTCGCTTGCTAACCCTCCTACTCAGCTCCTCCTACCCCAAGTAAAGAGCCTTGCTCATTGCTCAGGCATCATCAGTTTTCATCTCAGCCCTTATGAAATTCTCCAGGTCACAGTTCAGGTTTAAGTAGGCAAGCTCTGCAGAGATTGTCATGGAGAAAGAGAACTTGCTCGAGAAGTTTCACAGTAATCAGCCCTGCTGTGCCTTTGAGACCCAGTGCCGCGCTTTCATAAAGCTGTAGCCCACACAGAAAGGAGAGCCTGCAATTTACCCAAGCCACAAATACTGGGTGGAGTAGCATTTCAGAAATGGCAAGTTTTAATAAACACACAATGACTTGCAGAGAGGAATGTGCCAGAGAATGCCTTACAGTACGAAAGCAGGAGGTCAAGATAATAGACTCAGGAGACTAACCACCCACAGCAGAACTTAAAACATTTCATGAGGAATTCAGTCTGGTAACACAAGCTAAAACCAGATTATTTAGCACTCAAACTCCTTTCTTGATTACTGTGACTAGAACCTCGCTACATCCTGTTTGAGAAAAGCATCACTAAAGCTATTTCAAATAATTCGCACAATTTTGCGGAATTGGGGCTTCACCTCCACGAGGTACGTTCCATTATAAAACTGAAAAGTGACCACCCGTGTCACTGAGGCCAGGTTCCTTGCAGCAGTACGACAGATATTAATCCAGAACTACTAAAAGAACAAGCAGTCCACATGGCTCCTATATACTGCTGATTACAAAATACTTCCTCAGCATCAAAACACAAAGACAAATTAAAACATTTCCCAAGAATACATCAAGAGACACCAAGACTCTCCAAGTGCAAGGGCTTGCAAGGTTTTAGACAGAATTCCCACATGTCAGGAGAAAGTACAAGCATTAACGTTTTTCTAAGACATTAGATGCACTTACTCTATAGAGAAGATGCCTGACTTCAGAAGTCATATTTACTGTTCATGTGGCAGTGTTAAAAAATAAGCTTGGCAGAGTGTCTCAACAAGCCCTCGAGCAGTTTCCTCTCTAGTGCTGAGACAGTGAGACAGACTTATGGAAAGACAAAGTAAGGTAAAGTATGACATGCTCAGCAATAAGTCGCTCTTACTGTGTCAAGATAATCAATTATTTAGCCATTCTTCAGTTTCTCTATTCAAAGGACAGATATAGTATAGGGAAACGGGAGACTGCGTGAAGCTACTTCCATGGCTAAGTCTGTCTAGATGTAGAGAGTAAAGTCAAAGGAAACATGAGAAGAAAAACAGAAAACATTATCAAAGACTAGATATAACCCAACTACCCAGGAAACAGCTTGATTTGGAACCAGGCAGATTGGCAAGATTTTACCATCTGCGAGCCAAATATCATTATCAGAGAGAAATATTAACACACTGAAAAATGTTTGTTGAAAGAAAAGCCAGAACTGGCATATAAAGAGTGATCAGTATTCTACCAGTGGAGTCACAGCCTCCCCCGTGCTCAGTGCATGCATCTGCTACAACCACAGACGTGCAGGATTCCTCTCTCTGGCTCCAACGTGGCGCCTCCCGGCTGCGGCTTCACTCTCCTGCACCCACATGAATGAACAAGCTCTTGCCAACTCCTAGTAGGAAGCTGACCAAAGCACTGAAGCCAAGTGTCCATCTTGGGAAGAGCTGCTAATAATTTGAAGAGGCTTCGAGTTCACCGACATGGGGCTGGATCTTCCCTTCCACTGGACCATCGTAATCCCTCTTTCCCCTAACAGCTGGTAGAATCACAGAATCACAGAATGTTAGGGATTGGAAGGGACCTCAAAAGATCATCTAGTCCAATCCCCCCGTCGGAGCAGGAACACCTAGATGAGGTTACACAGGAAGGCATCCAGGCGGGTTTTGAATGTCTCCAGAGAAGGAGACTCCGCAATCCCACTGGGCAGCCTGTTCCAGTCCTCTGGCACCCTCACTGAGAAGAAGTTTCTTCTCAAATTTAAGTGGAACCTCTTGTGTTCCAGCTTGAACCCACTGCCCCTTGTCCTATCATTGGTTGTCACCGAGAAGAGCCTGGCTCCATCCTCATGACACTCACCCTTTATATATTTATAAACATTAATGAGGTCACCCCTCAGTCTCCTCTTCTCCAAGCTAAAGAGACCCAGCTCCCTCAGCCTTTTCTCATAAGGGAGATGCTCCACTCCCTTCATCATCTTTGTTGCCACGCGCTGGACTCTCTCCAGCAGTTCCCTGTCCTTCCTGAACTGAGGGGCCCAGCACTGGACACAATATTCCAGATGCGGTCTCACCAGGGCAGAGTAGAAGGAGATGCGTGCTACATCTCCAGAGCTTCTTACACATTGACCAGCAGTGAGCCAGAATAGGGATGACATGTCAGGAGCTCCAGATATTTCTTACCATCTGGAAAAACAAAATGTGCTGCCATTGCTGTCAACTGAGCCAAATACCTGAAATAAATGTTTTTTAAAGGCTGCAAGTCGCACAGTTCTACAGCAAATCGCCTTACAATTGTTAGCAATGTCCAGGTCTTGCATTTTCTTGGCCATTATCATCCCATCATGCTGAAGGCACCTCATCATTTCAGTAGTTAATAATTCTTCAGAACCTAGTAGTGCTTGAAAACATCTCTTTTTCACTCTTCATCTTCTCTCACATGCAAAAATAGCTAAATTTCTATTTTCTCCCCAAATGCAGCATCCAACAGACTGAAATCAGAGCATGTCCTTTAGACATCTACTCTGGAGCGAACAGTCTTTCTTACAAGCTCAGCACAGCCAAAAATGCCCTTACTCTCTACCAAAAGCAGCTTCCCCTCCTGCTTTCTATCCATTGTGATCATCATCATTACTGGCAACCATATAATTCCACTTCCACTGTCAATCCACCTCCCCATACCTAAGTCACTTCTGTTTCTCAGTCAAGTAACACAGAATACATTTTAATCATAATGCAAACTGAATTAACAGCTACTACTACTACTCTGCTGGAAAGTAGGAGCAGATCCTGTTTATCCCAAGCTCCTTCTGGGCACACACTTCACTGCTTACCTTGACTTGACCAGCTGACTAAACAAAAAAATCCACAAACCAAAACGAAACAGAGGACAGCAAGATGCTGTTAACTGAGCTCAAAGATTTACGTTACTGTAAAGTATCTACTCCTTACTCTTTATCTTCCTAACACACTTTTCTCAGATACTACTCACATTTTCACCCCATCTACATCTCATCAATGCTTTGGATAAATGTACAAAAAATACTGAGTTGAGTTCAGGAGCCAGGAAGCCTTTCTGCACAGGTCACCGTTCTCCACATGAAATACAGAAACTAGAGCTCCAAAATCTTGATGCATTACCTACCTGCTGAGTTGCCCACCTTAAAGTATGAAACCCAATACTGTCAACACAAGCACCGCTGCTATTTGTTCTGGTTTAAGTATGGGTGATGCTCCCGATTAGTGCCACCTGCAAATTAGAGTCCGCATTCAAAGCCACAAAAACTTAAAATGGCAAAATCTTTCTATAATGAATGTTGTGAATTTTACATTCTTCTTCATATGGATTTTCACATCCTCACACTCTTAAAAAACAAGCCCAGAGATTACCTCCCAGACAAAGAAACACATACAGAAGTTACCACCAAGTGAAAAATTAGAAAAGCACTACATTGTGTATACTTTGTAACATGCACTCAAAGGCACAAAAAGAACAACAGCACAATCTTTCATTAAATAAAACCATGAAGAGACAATATGAATACAGGTAAAAAAAAGTCAGACATTTTCAAACGTGCTATTACAGTATTTTTAATATTACTATCTTAGATTTCTCTTTTTACCAGAAGTACAGCTTATTATTATTTAAGGATTATTTATGTTAGAAAATATTAAAAACTCTCTCTGAGGAGACTTCTTAATTTTTTGTAAATTTTAAGCAATGACTACTTCTATATTAATCCATTTTGTCAAACAAAGCAGTATCCCGATGTAAGTCTGAGTTAACAAGATTTACAAGAATCCAATTTACCAGGGATAATTTGTGTAACAACATAAACAGCTTACATCAGCAAGCAGAGTTCTGTTCTACAGCTTTTGAAAATGCAGTCTTGGACTCGATATTTTTCATGTTCATTTTTTAACTGTAAAAAAATAGTTCTGTCGATGATTCCTCTTGGTTGCACTTATGGTAGGATAAAAAAAAAAGTAAAAAAAAAAAAAGCTTGACAATAGTTGTTTGCCAATTAATGGCTAATAACATTTTCAACCATAGAATGCAAACACAGAAAATAACATAAATTAACACTATTCAATCTATGTATTAACTGCTCCAAATGAAAGAAGCTTTAGTAGTTCTAATGTCTATATGCACCACACTTACAAAAATGTGGTCTGGGTGAGTTGGCAAGGCCACACTACCTCACTAGAGCCTAAAACCACACCATTGCACAAACATAAGCAAAGCTTTACAGGAAAAGCTAGCTCCCCAAACCCATTAAAGTTTCCATCAAAAGGCTACTGAATTATTTAGGTCAAATTCCAAGGCTGACAATTTTAAACATAATACTTAGCAAAAAACACCGTACGATCTTTTAGTATGTTCCAGGCACGGAGAAGTAGAAAGGTTTCATTGCCCAGCAGATAAGGCAGAAGAAAACCAACAACAATCCGAACAAAAAACATACCGGAAGGCAACATTCATATACAATATACAGCATTGACGAGTTAGAGACAGGACTAACTTGGCAGATGTTATGAAAAGACAAATAAAGACTTCAAAATAATTAAAGACTGTAAGTGGGAAAAAAGAAAGATTTCCTTCAGAAAGTTTGATCTTGCAAATTCTTGCCAAATATTTATCATGGTTTGATCATTTCCTACCCTGAATTGAGAAGCAAAGTACTCCATGTGAGTGAGCTGTTGAATGAAAGGGTCTAGGAACCCCTTTCTTAAACACATACAATGAAAAGTGAGGAAAACCATTAAAAGTGTTCAAGATCAATTCAACTTGGAGCTGCTCAAGGCCACTTTCACAGGGAGTCCCTGAGTTACGATGCTGAGAAGCTCCATAGTCGGCAAGCTTTCCTTTGTGTGGCTGAGCTTGGAGCTCCCACGAAAAGCTGTATTGCTGGCTTTGTAGAAATGCTGGTACCACACAGAATGTGAAAGTCTGTCTAGGTAAGACAACTTTGTGCCTTTATTAAATCCTTCCTCACAAGCCACAGATGCAAAAAGCTAGTTTTTAGGTTTGTTTTGATGTCTCTTGAACCTCAACACATTTGACTGATATCAGCTTTTGCAGTAGATGGCACCTGGATTTTGGTATGCTCCAACTTAAAGCCACTGATGTTTTATAGAACAAATTGTAATTGCAGCATTATGATCAGAATTGGCTTATTCTGATCCTCTGCTTAACTAATGATGGGTAAGGCAGAAATAAATTAAATCCGCAATAATTAAAATTACAACTCCATCTCAGGACCAATGCTATGTACAGCTGAGTTAGCCTTCAACACTAAAATGCTGAACCGGCTATGTAAACTGGTGAGCGCAATGAACAAGAATAATCTCCACCATCAGTTTTTCTAATACATTCCTGCCAAACAACCTTGCTGAAGCTTTCTATGGAAGCGAGTCTGACCTCCACACCTTTCAAGGCCAGTCTGTAGCCTAAAAGATCAGCTAGTCTTCAGCCTCAGAGTAAACGACAGCGTATCTTCAAGAATCTTAAAAATATTATGTAAAATAAGAAGGTCCAAATTCTTCTTGCAAACATGATGCAGAACAATGACAGTATAAATAGACTTTTGCTGCATAATCACTAGACCACACTGCCAGATCAAGTTGTTCTCTGTATCCATAAAACAGATCTGCACTGGACTCTAGAAAGAAGATCCCCATCTCTGGCTCAGAGGACATACAGAGTTCCACCTCACAAGAGTGAAACGAACAAGGAAGGAAGAAATTATGTTTTAAACTAAGAAACCCAGTACAGGAAATTCAAAGCTTTCTGAAGTCTAGTGCTGTGGCCACATAAATTAAAACCCAGTATTTATACACAGGAGCACTTAGAATCACGAAATACCTACCACTTACAACTTCAAAATGACACGTTATGCGGTTCACCCTTAATTCCTAATAGAAAGCCAATGGCCCAAACAGATGTAAAATGTTTACATCCACTCCCTCATATCAAGACTCAAGTTCTCATCTACTTTTAATCATCCTTGCAATACTTTTAATTAGGATCTTCCTTAAAACACAAGCAGAAGACACAAATTAAGCTTGTCCCAGCAGATTTTCCAGGTGACAGGCCCTGAGCATGCCACTCCCTGGATTGCTGCTGGCCAGCCAAAGAATCCGGCGCACGTGGTGGAGTTTCCCCACTAACACCAAAGCACCGGTTGCTCCAAAGATTGCCTCTTCACAAGTTTCATTTCATTCCAACTCATTTATTTGTAACCACAAGCTCTACACAAAACTGATTTTGCCGCAAAGGCTCTTTTATTCAGGCAGCAGGAAACACAACTTAGGTAATGGTGGCCAAACAGCATGCAACAACATCCAGATGTCCAGCAGCAAAAGGCAAGTACCCATGTCACAGATCCCATTTATATACATTTATTCAGTTCTTTGTTGACTGCTTCATATATTTTTTTTGTTTCAATTCTATTTTATCCTGTGCCTAGCAATCTTTTGAATTGTTCATTTACATTAGCCATCTCCTAAGGATGGATTCAGGTATCAGTGACTGAAAGTATCTCCACTTAGTTCATAGTAAATGCCTTTAAATACTGTATCTAACCATTTCTGAATATTGTCATCATACAATACTCTAGGTATATTGTAAAGACCTTTGCTAATTAGACTTCAGTTACAATAGTCAGCCTCAAGTACTCCACCACTTTAAACTCTGTTCTACTTCATATTTTTCAGGCTTGCACAGCACCTCTTTTTCCCTTTGTAATAAGCTCACATTTTCATCAGCACTGTAATTTCCCTGTAGGAATAACTGCCACAGAAAACACACACAACTTCTAAATGGGTCAACCACCTTCATGAAAATCAAACCTACAGCTCCCGAGTTGCAGATAGGCTAGAGGTTAGTAATTTAAGGTTGCTGAAGCCTAAACCACATCATACCTTTTCACTACTAAAATTGACTGCAAGCCAAATTCCTTGTTTCATGAAACTACAGCCTCATTTCTAGTAGCACTCCTGGAAGACTAAGTCAGTGATGACTGATGCTAAAAAAAGCACAAATACACTTAACCAGCTTTAAATCATTTATATAAGCCCTGAAATAATCAGAGGGAACAAAATTCAGAAGAGAAGATTTAATATCTGCAAAGAGTTTGAGTAGCACAATAAAGTCTTAGTGCTTTTCAAGCCCATTTTAATGACTTTACTATGAATGAAAGCCTTTAAAAAGGCAGAACAGTATGCCTTTATAAATTAGGGGGAAGAACAACATTAAAAGGAAGACTTCAATATTCAAATACACTTATGTAACGACAACATTTGTCTACTAAGGGATAGAACACAATACATAGAGAGAATAGCTAAAAATTCCTTTAAATATAATAAAAATGACCAAAAAAGTTTATTTATATATATATACACACATATATTTTCTACAGAAAATAATTCCAGCCTAAGCATAATGGAAGTCAGAGAACACCAAGTGCTGTTTCAGTGAGATAAGAGCAGCTTTTAGAAAATACATCAGAGCTTGCTGTGGGTAGCACTGAACATACCACCATAATAATTCTTAAAATTCACTAAAAGACTCAGATTCAACATGGTAACAACTATCTTCGGTTTCAAAGCTTTTTCTTTTTCTATGAACAGCACTGAATGGGCAAACAAGAAAATTATTCAAAGTTAACCTGAGAAACTGCCTTTATTATTCTGATGGACTAATATCATTACTTTGACAAAGCAAACTATGGGAGTAAGGGAGGCTCATAGGAAAAAACATCTCAGGAACACTACTCATGTCAAGAACTAATGGAAGCATAGATAACTGACATGGATGCCAAGAGTAAAAGGAGACAGAATATTAATTTAAAAAGCCTGAAGCTTTCACTAAGGACTCCATACACCATAACAAATGTGCCTAATGATATCCCAAGCAATTAGACAACACCAGTAGTTTCAAATGCAAATAAGAACAAGAAGAACAACTATGGCTTGTTTTTTGGTTTTGCTTTCTAAACAGACTATCAACATGTCAGGTCTACTGATGAGTTTTACTTTGCATCCAATCAGTTCAGGTGGATCCACTGAGATTTTATTTTCAACAGGTTTCGCAAGGCAGAGGGACTCTTCAAAAGCCGGCAAAAAGCAGGGTTGAAACTTTATTTTTCCCTTTTCCTAAAGAAAAGGATCTTTCGGTAGAAGTAACAATTAAAATATTTTTACACAAAGGTTCCAGGCTTAGGTAATATATCATAACACTTTTACATAAAGACACAACTTAAATAGCTGAAACGTTAATGTGACCATCAGTTACGGGATTACACATGGATAATGATCTACCATCATGTGGACTGTTCTCCAATGAAACATCGCATGCTTTAATAAACTAGTGCACCACATAATACATTTTTTCTGTTTCAGATTAACATATAAGGATACAAAGAATTACAATATTTCAATATCCTTTCTTTGTTACCTCTTTATTGTGAGCCAACATTTGGAACAGATAATTAATGTCAGTTCTTGAAAACCTCTGTAAAAAAACCAGCTTTGTCTTACCATGGTTGTGGGGAGTTCCTGGGCTGAGAGATGGCTGGAGTAACTCTTTGGTTGGAGTAAAATAGACTTCTTTCCCCTGGCGCTGGCTCATTTTTCCTGAAGTTAATAGCTGTGATTCATCGCTGTTTGTTACCACTGCTGAAATACAAAATGGATGCTCATTCAATGATGTTATGTGCTCGTGCATAGATTTCTAATAAAAACTGCAATCACGTATATGAAACTGGTATTCAAATGCTGTCTTGCGAAATTTTTCATTCTAGAAAATGAGGATTTCAAACAAGAGATTTGCTTTGGAGGGGACAGCAGAAAGAAGCCAGCAAGACTGGTCTAAGATGTGAGGCAGAAGACAAAAACAAAAACTAGGAGCAGGCAGGAAAGGCCACTACTGAATATAGATACAGCACTGAGCTGTTACTTAACTTCTGAAATCCTGTTTTCTTTGCCACTTTTGTGGAAGTTCTTGGTTTAACTAGCCACAAAACAGCTGACCTGGGAAACAGCTTGCCAGATCAAGCTGTGCTACCATCCAGAAAGCTAAGATAAACATGCACATACATCACAAGAAACAAGCCTTATTAATAAAAATCATGTATATAGGGAAAGATTTAAAGCAGAAGAGTTATTCTCCTTTAAACTTATCGGTCTGAAAGTCTCGTTGGATGTTTTCTAGCTATTTGTAAGATCACCTGGCCAGCCACTCTGTTCATGGTGTCTGTACATTTCCTTAAGCTGCACACAACAAAACTGTACCTTTTCCAGTAGCAGAAGGATGCCTGCCTCAGGAACACCTGTCCTGTGGACGTAGATCCACTGACAAAAAGCAACCAGAGGTGGAGACAAAAGATGTTTACCAAAGAAAAGCCTGCCTAAAAGATTGGAACTTATGACATGGCTCATTTTAAGAGTTCCCAAGCTTTCCTCAAACAGTTTTAAAAGCTTAGCAGAAGATCTAGTCTAAATAAGCAAGTTCCATTTTCTGGATGGAATCTGCAAAATACAGAGGCTCTCCTCTTAGCTTTATTTCTACTATTATCACAGTAATGGAAACATTTTTTTCAGCAAAGCCTAGCATAAACACAAGGCAGTATGAAGAAAGCAAGGATGCCAGGATACCCACCTGTACTATTTTTCTACATCAGATAAACCATTTAAAGCTCTGCTCCAGACAAACTATGCCCTATGCTGACTGCTGTTCAGGAAAAATATGTGAGGAGATGGAAAAGGGAGGTGAAGAGCTCCTTTTACCAGTTCAGAGTTCAAGTCTGTCAGAGCCAGAAGGCCAATACTTAAAAGTAGTGACTTTGTTCTTCTTGTAGGACCACCAAACTAGCTTTTTTCCTGCAGCTGCAAGCAAGAGGAAAGGAGAGGAGGGGGGGAGTTGCTGAAGTCTTGGGAAGGGACTGTACCACAAATGGTCTAGTGTCTGAAATAAAAAATGAAAGCAAAGGTAGAAAAAAGCTGCTTCACAAGCTCACACAAAACAGATCCTTGCGAAGGCAGTGAGCTACACTCGTTTGTTTTAAAAAAGTTTTAGAGGCACCAAAGTAGAACCAACTTTCGATCAACCAGCTGAAGGCTGCTCTGGAGAGCCCCTGGCCACATGGCCCTGCAGGGCTGGGCTTTCACAGCCCAACGTGCCCCAGGGATGCCCAGCTCAGCTCCTGGTGGGGCTCCTCGCTCACCCCGCAGCCGGCCCTGTGGGACATTCGCTCTGCGGTGAGAATTGCACTAATAACCTTCCTCAAGCTACCCGTGCAGAAGGCTCACTTCTGAATGGGCAGCACACACCACTGCTAACTTTAAGCATTGGAAATTCCAAAGGTTTTTCTAAGCTGTCAAGATATGATCATTTCTCAGGTGGTACTTGCCAGTAATTTGGAGCGTAAGCAAGCTCTGCACCCAGGTCTTCTCCAAAGCATGAACTGAACTCAGTGACGTTAACTCAGTAGTACTCACAGGATTACAAGCTTCAAGTTCACTATCAGATCCATGCTCCTTTGTTAGTCTGCAGACTCGATTCAGGTCCTGCAAAGACTGCTAGCTCTGTCAGAAAGGCTCCTTTCCTACGAAACACTGTTTATGTATCACCTAACATAGAATATCTTGTGGTAAGCACTTTGCATGCCTGAGGATTTAAGATGAAATTCTTAAATCAAGTGGGCTTTTGAGAAATTCAATCTGAAGGATGATGAGCAGGAGAGTTTTAAAAATCTCGTTTTTATACAAAGCTTTATGAAAGTACTAAAGGAAAAGAAATAAATCCGCTAAGAACGTAAATGTCTATCCACGCTGCAGCAGTCACTAGGAAGAAGTTGTCCTCCTCCTCCAAAATGCCTCATCCTGATGCTCAGATGTTTGCTTTGGGGTGAGGGGGAAGACAAGGCAAGGCAGAACATACCTGTTGCCTTGAGCAGGGGATAGTGAATAAGATTACTAAGAGGCTTTCATCTTTTTTTTCTATAAAAGACTAACTAATAACGTGATTGTTATAGGTGCCTATGTAATCAAAACTGCAAAATCAGCAGGATCTTCAGGAAATTAATGATCTCTCTAAAGATATGCCTTAAATATCTTACAGCAGGAGCTCTGGAACCTTTAAAGACATAGATGGAAACAAAGAAAGCTATTAAAAGGAAAAGGAAAGAGTACTTGGAAAGGGAATAGGAAGGGGAAAAGATACACAAGTAACAAACTGGAGTTTTCAAGATGCCATTGAATGAGACATCTACCACTCAGAAGCAGATCTTTTTAGTAGAATAGATTTAATTAGTACATATTAATTGATAACCAGCAATTTGTAGAGGCTCCTTGGCTGCTCTTTATAGCTTCTGATGGATTGATTTTATAAACACTATAAAAATGTATGATACATAGTCATCCATTTGCTGACAATGCTTGATGGTCCTATAGCTAATTTTGAACTCATTTGAAGCATGGAATGATTTTATCCTGGAATTTCATTACATTCACAGAATAAACCAATGGTGATATTGAAGGAAAGCAATGATCATTTACTCTAGTGACCTTGTTCGCTTGTGAAATAAAAGTTAGCAAGAATAAATGATATTCCTAATCAAACATGTGTTCTTATTTGCCCAATATACCAAACTGAAACGTACAGTTTTGGACTCATGTGTGCCCACTTACCTGCTGTGTACCTCAAAAACCACACTCAGTTTCTGACTAATCTTCAAAGCACTCACACTTTCTAGTGAGTTTTGGTGAGGACAACCAAGATATGATTTTTATTTATTTTATTATTCTTTTTTTTTTTTTCCCTCTAGTGTTCCTGGGGAACACCTCGCCTACAGAAATGATCAGAGGGCTGGAGCACCCCTTCTATGAAGTAAGGTGAGAGAATTGAGGTTGTTCAGCCTGGAGAAGAGGTGGCTCCAGGTAGACCTTATTGCAGCCTTTCAGTATATAAAGGAGGCTTGTAAGAAAGACAGTGAAATATTTTTTACCAAGGCCTGTAGTGACAGAACAAGGGGCAATGGTTTTAAACTGAAAGAGGATTTAGAATAGACAGATGAAAGAAACTTTTTTATGATGAGGCAGGGTGAGGCACTGGAACAGACTGTCTAGAGAAGTTCTGGCTGCCCCAACCCTGGAAATGTTCAAGGCCAGGCTGGATGGGGCTTTGGACAAGCTGGTCGAATGGAAGATCTCCCTCTGCACAACAGGAGGGTTGGACTAGATGAACTTAAAAGGTCCCTTCCAACCCAAACCATTCCATGATTCCAATTCTTACGTTTCACATGCCATCTCTGCAACTTGAAAGCTGGATTTGGTAGGCATAGGCTCCAACAAGACATAGAATAGCATTGCCAACCACTCCTTCCACTCAAAGGCCTCAAAGTGGTGATTTATTTTCAGACTTCCACTCAGGCTTCAGAGCACTCATCCCTTCCTTTACCTGAGGGAGTTCAAACCCAAACCATCCCCTTGAAGATGAGCAGAGGGTTATTTCAGAGAAGAACCATGCATTAGTAACTATGAAAGCCTCCTCGCAGCTCTTTGGAGGGCACATTTCAATACCAATGGAACTATTACAGTTGATAATACCTACTTGGTTCAATCTCCTCACACTGGCCATCAAATTACTCATATATAGTTTGTCACTAAGATTCATGCACCAGAAGAAACACAAATCAGGGTTTTTACAGACTATTTATTTCATCAGATAAAGCTCTGAAAAAAAAATCCGAAGTGGCAGATTCCCAGTTCTTCTGTTTCTATAATGGGCATGTGAAAGTGCCTACACTCTTGAAAATAGCACGAGGACATCAGATATAGAAAAAGGTTTATTATAATTCAATTGTGCATTATTTTTTAATGTCTACAGTAAGCAATATCAGTTAAGACAATTGCTTCTGCACGGATTTCTCACCAAAAAAAAAAAAAAAAAGAAAAGAGAAGAAGAAAAAATTTCCCTTCCCCACATAGGCAAACTCTTAACCCCAGGCAAAATTATTTTGCCAATCATACGAGCATCTGTGAACGAATGGCACTAATAAGTCTTTGGCTGGGTGCATGCAGATATATAGACACACTGAGTTTTCCCTATCACCACACCAGATCCAATCCTGATTTGAGTATTACAGTATATGCACCTGTTCATTTCTGAAGATGTAAATTTATTGAAATTAAGTGAACCATATAGCATTAAAAACAGACAAGCTCAAAAATAAAACTGTCTCTGAACCACTATTGCCACGTCTTTATTATTTATACTACAATAACATCTGAAGGTTTCATTTCAAACTCATAAATATATCTTCTCTTCCAGATAAGTAACTTAAAAGATGTATTTTTTCCTAGCCATGACTGGGAGAGGTGAAGAATAAACTTTTCCCATTGAAAAAAAAAAAGTTAAAAGCCAGGAAACATTTAGATGAGTAGCATGCCAGGTAAAATACTTTTCCAACAGAAAATTTTCATTGTACTTCAGCTTCTCAACTACAACACAGAAGAAAACCTAGTATTTAGCCCAGCAGCCTGTGCGCAAAGATCTATGCTAACTATTAGGAACATATGTGCAAACATAGTGTAGGAGAGGGAAGTCACTTACTTGATGGTCCATGAGAGTCTCTTGTATCACCATGATGCTGTGTACACACACAATTGAAGAACGAAGAACAGCAAACAAAAAAATCCAGGCCAGGAAGAAGCAAGTGCACAAAAGCAGCAGCAGCGGGAAAGAAGAAGGACAATGAAAACAGTGTTAGTTTGTACCTGAAATACCACATGCACCTCAATACCAAAGACAAGACCTGAAGAGACTTAGCAGTTCAGAAAAGTTGAAGCGAAGCCGTTCTTAGAAGCTGTCATCGTATATGGTTAGTAAACAGCAACTACTCCAACTGCTAATTCTGAGTGGAACATCTCCATCAGTGCTCTAGTGCTCATATGGCTTGGATACACAATGTATTTTGAGAAATTTTCAGCTGGAATGTTTTCAGAAGACTAAAGCTCTGAAGAAAGCTGAAATAACACAAAAATTGTTTCCAAAACTGCTCCACTTCCAGATAAGTGTTTTGGAAAGACAAAAACTTTGAAGCCATTGGTGATGTGCAATCACTCATCAACAGCAGATCCAAGTCCAATTGCTTTTGCACACAAATACAAACTTAGAAGCCACATATTCGGTTTGTCTAGAAACACAGGCAACATTTTAAATTGCTTAGGATGCAAGACAAGCAGTGCAGTTTTAAAGTTAAGAGGACATTTTATATCAAAGTATTTCCAAAGAATCAAGTTGCATTAAAAAATTATCTCTGTCCCACTGAATGCATCAAATATAGGCACTACAGGAGAGTAATTACACCATAATAGTCTGTACTCCTTTCTGACGTTTGATCTGGAATCTTTTATAAATCATTGTCACTCAAGGCCACAATCAGGACTAAGATCTCATTGTGCTCAGCCATGTACAGATGTAAGGTAAGCTCCACCTATGTCTTAAAGGTTTTACTACATTTGAAATCCACAAATAACAGAAAAGGAGAAAACAAGCATGCTGATCAGCATGACCATTTTCTCCTTAAAAATAAATCCAAACATGCTGTATCTTCTGTATCCCAAACAAAACACTTCTGCTCCATAAAGGAGCGAAATCCTTGCTCTGGTTTAAAGAGGATCCAGTGTTGCCTCTAAACAGCAGGCAACGTAAAAAAGAGAAATAAAAATCTTAGCAAGCAGCAGTCTTGTCTAGCACTCCTGATCTCAAAACACAGATTTTTATTCCTCACAGCTGCCCAGGGCTGTTAAATTGACACTGCAGCATGCAAATACAAAATACTGCAATAAGAATACAGCAATTGCAGTATACATCACTGGAAGGGAGAGGGAACCCTTCTTTCATAATTTTGCACTTTCTGGAAAAGAATTTGTTTAAACAAGAGAAATTGAAATAAATTTTAAGTGCACTTGGTAAACACCCTTCTGTTCCTCTACAGACTAAATTTAGGTCAAAGAGTGAAACATTGTTAAGGGAACCCATGAACTTACCAGACAGGACTGGTACATGTACTAGGACTAGTACATGAAAACACATTCAAGAATTCAGCAGTTTTCAAGGCAAAGTGTTTCTTTTTAATATACAGGTAACATACTGCTGACTAGTAAACCATTTGTGTTCAGAGGGGACCTGTATTACCCTACATTGGTTTCAGATTCAAGAAAATAGTGAAAAGGGAGCAAGACAAAGGAGTCTGCAGTAACTGCAGAGATCCAGCAACCGACTGAAGGACTGGGAACACCACTATTCAGCACCGGTTTGCTTTATTTCACACTAAAAGTTGGAAAGCAAGAGAAGAGAATTGGAAAAATAGTTAACAGACATACAGGATGAGAAGTTTCTGAGTCTCAGACAGCATGTTCACTCTCAGTGCATACTCACACTTCGAAGAAATAAGACTGAAAAAGCACCGCAGCAGGTCCTGTCTCACCTCCTGCCTCTCAAGCAGCCTTGACCAAGATACAACATGACACCACAGAACAGGGCAACCTGTCACCCGAGACGATGCAAAGGCTTTTTATGTAAATATTTTAGCATTGCATGGTTAATCCTATGAACTGGTACAAACAGCTCCTACGCCAGAGGCTGAAACACAAGCCTGTCCTAACTCTGGCCCTGATCTTCTCCGACAGACATTCTGTTTACACACCAAACTGCCTCTGTTGCTGGTCAACCCCCTCTCTCCATTAAAACTACTTAGGCCTGTGTATTTTCCTAAAACCTGTAAAATATATATTACTAAATACTGATGCGAGATGTTAAGATACTGAAATGAGACTATTTCGGCCCAAAAGACCTCTTCATGTTCCAATAGCCTATTGCACCTATTGCAATCTCCCACGATTTTTATTCTAAATATACAAAAATAAGAGAAACATACACTTATTTTCAGAGACACAGCCTATCCTTATTTTCACATTTATTTAATTGATTGATTACAGAACAAATCCTTTGACAAGGGAGGTTCTCAAAGCTACATGATTGATCTAGCTAAAAATGTTACAGCCAAAACATACAAAACCCAGCCCTCTTCGCAGTGAAGCCTGAGATTAAGACTAAGGAATAAAACCAGCAATATAAACCATCACATGAGACAGCAGCTGTAATTCTGTTTTCATACAAAGCAGCTCTGTGCTTCAGAAAAGTACTATTTTTAGACATTAATTTCTCAGAAATAAAGCTTATAACAACTGCTACTAAACCTTAAATTACATCTGCCAACTAGTCACATAAACCAAAATCCTCTTCCTGGTGAAGATGAGGGTACAAGCAAAAACGTGTCATGCTGTCATGTCTGAATCTTGCACTACAAAAGATAAGTTTCTTAAACATACTTACTAGATTTACAATCTAAACCTACAGCTAAATTCTTAATAGAGTTTAAATGCATGTTTTAAAGCCAAGTCAGAGTTTTCACCCTGCTGAGGACGGATTTTTTTTCTTGAAAGCCGTCTCTAATATGTGTAAATCTCTAAGATTAGCCATGTTACATTTAAATTCAGGTCCAGTAACCCAACCTGCAAAGCTGATCAGTAAAGGACCTCTATTCAATGCTTCCAGGGAAAAACGTAGTTTTATGTCTGCTGATGTGTTTAAATAGCAAAGACTAACTGTAGAAGTTATATCAAAGGCAACTTATCTATGACATACATGTTCTGGTAAAAATTAGAGCCAACTAGAAAGTTTCCTAAAAAAAAAATCACTTAGAAGACGACTGGTTTACACCAAACACTCCCATGTGATGTTCTGAGTTCTGGGCCAGTGAGGCTTGTTTAAATTAATTTACTATTTTACAGAAACGTAGGCAAAAACTGTTCTCAAACAAGGACTCAAACCAAAGTGTCTAGTATTTTGCACTGCTTTAATTGTGTCAGACTCCAAAAATAGTTTGCTGAGCTGTCATAACATTTGTGTTCAGATACAGTGTATATCAACCTAATTATTAGACAGGAAAAGCATTTCATGCAAAACTTTTCTTCTTAGACTGATTCTGGAAAGAAAAGCCCACAATATTAAGTGTTGTGATCTCCTCCTCTATTTTTCTTTTCCATGCAAGTCAAAAACACATTATAAAGCTGAAATGTCTAAAAAGGGCTTTTTCAGGTATCTATGTCATAGAAACCCCCTTAAGGACTTAAATGGTGTAGCAAAATGTTGATCAGTGTTCTTTATGCATATTTGAAACTCACGTATTTAATTAACTTTAATCAGACAAACGGGACTTTGAAAAAAAAAAAATCAGATTGCAGCTAAAAGTCTGGAATACTGAACAATCTCAAACGTGACCCTTCAAAAAATTCAAAATTCTGGGAAGTGTGAGGATTTACATACACTTAAGGTCTTCAGAGTTACTGGGTCCAACCTCTCTTAAAATAAATTTTGATTAAAAAATATTTCAGTTTCAATTTTTTTACTACAGTGCAGACCAGATCAAGTATATCAGACTCCCAGATAAGGTTTCAACAACGTTTTTAACACCTGTAGTACAACACATAAAACCTCACATTCTAACTGCAATTAAGATCTAAATGATATTTTGGTGAGAAATGCTCAGAGAAGCCAATCACAGGATACCATCAGTTCAAAAAAAATATTCTGAGATGACACTTGAGGTGCCTAAGCACATAGGATGAAAGGCAAATCCGTCCTTACACTTTGCATTCTTCTGAAGCAGACTTGCTAAAACATACAGAACCTCATTTCAGGATACCTTCTTAAAATCATGCTGTTGTGAAGGCATGTCACAAAAAGAAAAATAGGACATTTCAAGTTACTTCAAAGTTTTTTGTAAACTGGTACATTTCTTTTTTATGTTAAGAGATACTGAGCACATCAACTGAATTGACAGGTGTTTTTTTTTTTTTTTAATATCCTCTTGCACAGCTGGTAGATGATACTCATAGTACGTTATGCCTGGGCTATATATGCATTGGCCCTGCAACAAATCAATGAATTTGTTTATTACAGAAAAAAGCCAATGATTTTCTTAATGCACTGCAAAATAGCTTGTCTCCAAATTCGCCACTTAAAATAAAAACAATAATAAAACACTTCATCAAATTAATAGCTCTATGTAGTTAGCTGAACCATCACAAATAAAGTTTGTTACTAATGAGGTGCTAAACTTGAGCTTCACCTCAGTTACAGAAAAAATATCCTGTTTTGCCTTTGAGAGGCAGTGCTTTGTATCAGAAAGCAGCTTTGAAAACTAAAAAACATTTCCTGCTTCAGCTATGAGAGTGCTTTCACATAAAGCAGGTTGTGAAAAAATTAAATTCTTAAATAATTTCAACATTATGATGATGATAAAGTGTCATAGTACCCACCAGCCTTTCCTGGTTTTAAATTGTGCTTAGAAAGAAAGAGCTGGTATTTTCACTACTTCAGAAATTTTATAATCAGCCGAGATTATTAACTCTTACCCCTGAAATGACTCTAATAATACATAATTATCACTTCTCCTGCCTTTTCTGCTCATCTTTCCACCAAGAAATACATTGGTTTTCCTTTTGTCCATAGTCACTAATCAGTAAAGTGCCACTTGGTAAGACTGAGGGGAATATCTTTTTCCTTTTGGATTCAGAGACACCAAGGATCAAACCCAAGAACCAAATGGTTTTTGATATCCAGCCCTCTTGCCAGGAGAACCTAACACATGATGGGTAATACTACATGATATTCCAAATGCATTCACCAGAAAAACATCAATTCAAACCAAACTAGATCAGACTCAAGCTACTTAATCCTCTCCGTGAAAAAGCATCTTCGTGTTCATCTGATTACATGCAGTCCCATTTAAGTTACTTACTGAATTTCTATCTAGTTCTCCGTCAAGCAGAGCAGTTTCCATGCTGAAAGGGGGTGTTGTCTGTCTCTCCGTCAGTTAGAGTTCTTCCATCCTGCTACTCGGGATCCTGGAAGAGGAAAGAAAAATATAATAATTCACTTCCAATGGCTGAAATCCATTAAGGAGCTACACTCCCTCCTCTACATTTTAAGACAGTAAATAGCAAAATAATAAAAATAAAATAATAAATTGTAAGCTGTGTATATTGTGGTTCCTTGCAAAATATGCACATTACCCATAAAAACAAACTTTTTAGAAATGGAGAGGATAGTTTCAAATAAAAATCGCCAAAAAAACCCCAAGCATTTACTGTCAACCACACTTGCAACAAATAAGGAAGAGCTATGTTGGAAGAACACAAGAGGGGGAAATAAAAAAAAAAAAAAGAACAAAAAAAAAAAGAACCCAGAGTTTCACAGTTTTTGCCGCCCTGCATCTCCCATTGTTCCAGGGTCCCCAGCAACACACCACTCCTGCCCTGCAGGCGCAGACAGGCTGTTTGGGCACCTAAAAGCTATTTTGGAGTAGTTAGAGCTTAGGGCTTCCCAGCATAACTCAAGAACAGCCACATTTTGCTTTGCGGAACAGAGACACAGAAATTAAATACTCTGTGTAAACCAGCACCATCTGTGGCACAGCAGGCACTCAGCTGGTGGTCACCACACACAGCCAGAAAGCAATGCCTCCTTCTTCAGATGTTGCCTATTTACTTTTTTTTGCTAAAGAACGAAAGTTACATTAAACCTTAGTACTCGCACCACATTTGAAGTCACCAGTGAGATGAGAAAACGGTGTGGAAACAACCAAAACTTGGTGGAAAAAACATGCCTTTAACTGTTCATTCATGTCACAGGTTTGAAGCAGATCGGGATGGGATGCCTGCAGAGATGTTCACCCACAGCCCACTGCTCTGCCTCTCTCCCATCAGCACAAGATACAAATGGACAAGACAGCCGTAAACTGGCCTGTTCCAAAGGGAACAGCCAGCATCCCACAGGAAAAAACCCTGGGTGCCTCCCACCACAAAGCCTCACACCGCCCTTCCCTCCAGCCAGAGACACTGTGTGATCAGAGAATTAGCCCAAGGATGGTTTGGGGTTGTTTTTTTCTTTCTTTTTGTCTTGAGTGGGGTGAGGGGCCAGGAAGCAGCTAAATTACAAACCAGATTGCTAAACCAACGCTTGTGTAAGAGCAGGGGTAGCACAGAAACAGTGACCTTTTCTTTAAGGTATGGTGTTAGCATATTGTGCTTAGGGTATATACCTCAAGCTACAGCTTCAGCTCAAGCTTTAGCAGAAACAAATTAACTGAGGACAGAAGAGTGAGGGGGTTGAGGTGGCAGGAGGCATCACAGCCTCTCCAGAGAGCCTGAGGAGCATCCTGGGCGCAAGAGGAAGGGGAAGGGCAAGGAGAGGACCAGGAGAGCACACAACTGGATCCTGCGGTTCAAAGGCTGCCTCAAGAAATACTCACTCATGAAAACAAATCTCACTATAAAGAAAAACCATTTGTTCAACTGCTTTCAGTGTTTTTATTATCATATTTTTGTTCTTCCATTATGTAAAGCACATCGGAATTAAAAAACCCTTAGGAAGAACATACAGTATTAACACACTATAGCAAGTTACCATAACATATGCCACTAACACACAAAAGGAATCATTAATAAAAAGTTTAACAAAAAGACTGTGTGCTATAGAAACTGCAAAGTTTATAGTTCCCTATGACTCACTTCAAAGAACTGAGGAGTATCTTACTCAAGTACTTGAGTAATTACCAAAGTGGCACGTAACTGGGAAATGTGTGGCTAGATGTTTTCATGTATAACAAGTTAGAAACAGTAGACATCTGAAGGGAGATGACTACAAGAGATTGATTTGCATTAATAAAACAAAAAACGGCATTACCACAGAAAAAGGAATTCACCCCAGAAGCTCTGTTTCCTGGCACCGTGACATGCACCTTCCACACAGCAGCCATAGGGATGCAGAATTGGGCGTCTCTCGGAGGCTGCTCCTTGTCACCTCTCCCCCCCACACCCATCTGAGGTTCTGTTATTAGCAGGCAATTCAGCAACACCAGGCTGCATACATATTCAATTTACAGAAACACCAAACTCTCTTAAACAGGATGAAAAATGAGTGGCATTGCACACTGATAATTCAAGTAGTTAATCAGCTTTTTTAGTTACACGAACTTGCATCCATACTCAGTTATCTGGATAAATAGATCTTTCCTGACACAAGAACATTCAACCTAAAACAGTTTTAAATCCATCTTCATTTTTAACGGACATTTTTTAACTTATAATTTTTATTCTCAACACTCCCGGTGTTTTCTGCTCCTCTGTGTGTTCACATAACCACAGCCACTACATCCTTCCTTATCTCAGTCTCAAGAGTAGTATCATCAGACAGGTACTCTGATGTCTAATTCTTAGCAGCCACAGCTGTCCACGGTCCCCAAGAAACTCATAATCCAGCAGTCCTCAAGACTGCGGAGATGTTATGTGCGAGAGGAAGGAAGGAAAAAAATTGTGCTTGCTCGTGTTTGAACAGACATGCACAGTAAAGCAGTAAAGCTGGGGCAAAAATAGTTAAGGCCAACCTTCCCCCACATTGCTTGGCTTATGAGCAGGCAGCCAGCTTGGCTTATTTTATTTGGCAAAATGAAGGCTGAAAACAAACAATATTGCTTCTGAAATATGCCAAAATAAATATCAAGGAGGGAAAAAGGATCTCTCAGCAAAACAATATTGCCAAAAAGGCAAATAAGCATGAACTTGGAGAACAGCTTTATTTTGAATTGCAGAATGCTTCCAACCATCCAAGCCTCAAGTCTTTGAAATAACTTCCCAATAAATGTAGGGAAGGGGAATTCATTTATTTATTTGTAAATACAGCCAGGTACTTCCACGAGTGAGCTCTTTTCTGCTTCTGCTGACCCAGCCATTAGCTTTGAGGACACAACCCCAAATTCAAATCATCTTTTTAGCTTTTGGTGGACGTTTATGACACGCCTTTGCTGCTCTCTCCACATTCACAAGTATTTGCAATCTGGTTGTCTGGCTGGTTGGTTTAGGGTTTTAATTAACAGATGTTCCTACTTCACAGTCACAACTCTTAAGAGCTTGAATGTTCAGAAGAACACATGCAAACTGAAACTATTTGAAAACAATTATAAGATTGTATCCCAGCTTATCACCTATGTTTCTTTCATATGCAATGGATACAAACTGGAACTTTGAAAGGTACTGCTCATTTTAAAGCAGCTGTTACCAATCAGACAAATCACGCTGCAAAACAAGGTATTTCTCTCCAACTGGGAAGAGAATCTAGGGTGATCAGCTCAGAGCCATGTATTTAAAGCAGAAAGGAAATGCATTCTACTTGTCACATGATCAACAACCTGCCATTTTAACACCTGTATTTCATCTTAATTTATTTTAGCAGGTTGCATCAGCTATTGGTAGGGTTTTTTTAACAGTCTGGTTTTCAGTTAGCTGCACCTTAAGAATAGGAAAATCCTGCTTGGGTATCTGATAAAAGCAGAGGACAACATACAGCAGTGAAAGCTAATACTCTGTGTGAACAGGATTTCACCTATCTGTACATATGCATACTCAAATGTCTTATGTGACTTCCTCCCTCTTCCTAACTCCCACCCTTTAAAACAAAACAAAAAAACCCCCAAAACCCAACCAACCAATAAAAAAACCCAAAACAACAAAACCAAAACAGTCTCAACAGCCATAGGAGTATGCCTTGGGTCCTGCACTTGGGTCACAACAACCCCAGGCAGAGCTACAGGCTCGGGGAAGAGTGGCTGGAAAGCCGCCTGGCAGAAAGGGATCTGGGGGGTGTTGCTTGACAGCCGGCTAAACATGAGCCAGCAGTGTGCCCAGGTGGCCAAAAAGGCCAACAGCATCCTGGCTTGTATCAGGAATAGTGTGGTCAGCAGGACTAGAGAAGTGATTGTTCCACTGTACTCAATACTGGAGAGACCCCACCTCAAATCCTGTGTTCAGTTTTGGCCCCTCACTACAGGAAAGACATTGAGGTGCTGGAGAGAGTTCAGAGAAGGGCAATGAAGCTGGTGAGGGGTCTGGAGCACAAGTCTAATGAGGAGCAGCTGAGGGAACTGGGGCTGTTCAGCCTAGAGAAAAGGAAGCTGAGGGGAGACCTTATCACTGTCTGCAACTACCTGAGAGGAGGTTGTAGCATGGAGGGGGTTGGTCTCCTCCTAATGCAAGAAATGATAGGACAGGAGAAATGGCCTCAAGCTGCACCAGGGAAGGTTTAGATTGGATATTAGTAAAAATTTATTCACAGAAAGCAGGGCGGGGGGAGACGCGTTGAGTGCATCCGCCACAGGTTGCCAAGCACTGGAATAGGCTGCCCAGGGAAGTGGTTGAGTCACCATCCCTGGAGGTGTTTAAAAGACTTGTAGATGTCGACTTGGCACTGGTAGACTAACAGTTAGACTCCATGATCTTAAATGTCTTTTCCAACCAAAATGATTCTACGATTCTATAATGTTACATGATATTCCCTGAGGTATAGCTGTGTAGGTCACCCAGCAAAACCAGCAGACGCCAGATGCCTTGGCCATGTCAGAAGTCTCTGGCAGCATGCCTTTATTCACACCTTTACAGACAAGTGGATTTGGTGGTGTTCCATATTGACTTATAAATTCCACATGTTAACCAGATTATATGAGTGTTTATTGTAAGGATATGCTCATTTAGCTGCATAAAGGAGCTATTAGGAAAGACAAGCCCTTTTTCCTCTAGCATAAGAAAGGCCCCTCACCAAATATGTACCTTTTTCCAGGCATATTAGAGAGTTTAAACTGGACTGCATGGCAGTAGTACCCTACTGGAGGTACATTTCTAACATCAAAACCATAATTCACTTCATAAAAGGACTCTTCTTCTTCCCCTTCTCCCACAGATTAGCTTCCACTCAAACACATCACTAAATTTGGATAATTTCACAAAGAGTCTTTACCTGATCTCATGGCTGAGATGCTTGCTATGTTCTCTTCCTGTATCCTCACTGCCCCTCCTGAATTTCAGCCAAGGTGCAGCCACAACGTGAAAGTGGTCAAGATGACCCCTGATTCTAATAGGTTTTCTGCTTAATCTATGAACCAAGTGACTTGAACACTTGCATACTGTATCATTTAGGGAGGTTTCAGCTTCCTCCGTAAGTACTATCACCTATGGTCACTAGATATAGGATTTGCACAGTGATAGTGTTTTGTGATCTGTTAAAGTATCAGACCACTCTCTTACACTCCAGCATCATACCACACAGGCATGGTACAGCCTCACCTGTGACTTGCTGATGGGCTGCACAAAGTGCAGAGTGAAATGGCTACTGCATGCTCACCTGGCTTTTCCAAAGGGGAAGCATTCTCCAGGGCTCAGATCTCCAAAACTGACCTGCTAAGCTCTGCTGGATGCCTACCTTCTATCCTTAAGGCCTAAAGTAAGCTAATGCACTTAAATTGCCCAAGATGAGCAAATAGGAGTATATTGTAAATTTCTTTTAAGGTGACACATGCATAATACATTGACTTCAAAGACCAATGTGACAACAAGCACGGGCGACACACACTAGGAGAAAGGAAACCTAGTTGTTTACATGGGCATCAAGAAGGGTAAAAATGCACCTAGGTCTTTGCTGGAAAGGAGAGTCACAGCAATACCAGCAAAATGCTGTTCTACTGGGAATCACACAATGGATGAGATAGGAAGGGACCTCTGGAAGTCATCTTGTCCAACTCCTCCTTTTGCAGGAAGGTGTTGGACCTTTCTGGGCCTGACACAATAGGATCTACCTCCTCATCTCTTTTTGCTTCTGTTAGAGTTTTGTTAGTTCTCTTAACCCAGGGATCCACAGCCATCAGAATCCTACTGCTGCAAGGAATCCCCGTACCTGTTTCTTTGTGACTGACATCAAGTTTAGCTATAGCGCTGCGTTGGTTTGACTGAAATTGAGCTGATTTTCCTCACGTGCTTAGAAACTTTTCTTATTAACAGCTAGCACTAACTTCCTTTGTTTTGGATTTAATATGAGAATTATTGTGATAACACGCTAGGTTTCCCACGTTTTGACTGAGAAGAGCTAACTCATTTCTTCCCACCAGCTCTCCAGTGTTTGGGACTGGGTGAGAGGAGAATGTAAGAACTTACTGGTATCTTTGCCACTGTCAGGGAGACCACGGTCTTTCTGGGTGTTGTACCTCCAGGTGCAAGACAACTAGGAAGGGCACCATAGATGGGACAGGCCTTGACTGACATCCAGGTTGATCAATTAAAATATTCCACACCATTAGTGTCATGCTCGGTATATAATTGGAGTTGGCTTTTCCAGCTCGTTAGTTCCATTCCAGTTCAGTTCTGTTCCCATTCAGTTCCATTAGGTCGGTTAAGTTTAATTAGTTCAGCCTTTTGCTGTTCTGCCATTTTGCATTTGGCCTTTGGGCCTTTCTGCCTTTTTGCTTTCTCACTGGGATCAGCTGTTTGGGATCAGGGTGCTTTCCTTCTTGGGGCTGGCTGTTCAGCATGGATGGAGTTTGTGAGAAATTGCATTAAGTATTACTTATTTTATATTTTATCTTCTTCATTTTATATATTCTTATTAGTAGTAGTATATTAGTATTATTTTGTTGTTTTATTAAACTGCTTTTATCTCAACTCATGAGTTTTTCCCTCCCCTTTTGATTTTCTTCCCCTCTTGGGGCGTGGGGAGGAGTGACCAAACAGCTGTCGTGGTTTTTGTGGCTAGCTGGGGTTAAATCACAACAAGCACCTACCCTATCTGGGTCTATTTCTCCCTGCTCTCCTCTTAAAATAAAACTTAGTATTTCACTTCTTTCTGACACAGCTGAAGTTGGGACCAAGATGCATGGTGCCCGTCCACCGCTAAGGCAGTACACAAACACACAGTAGCTACTACACAGGTGCTTTCATCTTCACTTGCTATTAGTAAATCACCTACATATTGCACAAGAGCTGATTCACATGGTAGTTTTATATCTCTTAAATAATTTCCCACTATTCACGAAAAATTGCAGGAGACCAGGCAAACACTTGTGGGTCAGCTGCTGTCCTTTCCACATGAAAGCAAACAAAAGTTGGCTGTTTTAGTGTAGCGGGACACTAAAAAAAGCAGCAGCGATTAGATCAATTACAGTAAAACTTTCTGCTCAATGCGGTATTTGTAAGAGCATAGTGGAGGGATCAGGCACTACCGGGTGAGAAACCACTATGTGGTTGTTAACTGCCCATAAATATTGTACGAAGTGATATTCTGGGTCTCCATCTTAATCTAATCTATTTTTCTTCACCAGGAGTATAGGGATATTGTAGAGTGACTCACGTACTCCTAAAATTCCTAGAGTTAAATAGCAGTCAATTTGTTTCTGAATACTTTTTTCTGATTCTTGGGGAATAGGATACTGTTTCACAGCAGGAGGAGCTCCTCCCTTTGTTTTTATGATCACAGGCTGAGCTGAAACTCATAGCCCTACATCCAAACTGGTTTTACTCCATAATTTTGCTGGCACAGGTTTTAATATCTCTGGTATTTTGAACTCTTTGTTAGTGCTCTCAGTAATTACACTCATCCCCACGATTATTAGATCCATACCCTCAGGCAATAAATGTATTTCCATGTCCAGAGCCTGTAAAAGATCTGTCCCTAATAAACTTCCTGGGGAGACTTCCACTAATACAAACTTTCCCCATACATTCATTTCCTATTGTCACAAATAAGGGTTTGCTTAATTTTGCTCCATTGCCGGTAACTACATGAACCAAAGTTTTATCCATAAGTTTGGACCCTGCTGGGGTGAAATTTAAAATGATAATATGGCTCCTGTATCTACTAAGAATTCAACTTCACAGCCTTCTACTTTACCTATTATGTGTCCCTTTTGGCCTAGAGGAGTCCTTCATACATTAACAATACATCAACCAAGAATGAAGACTGCACAACCTCCCTGGGCAATCTGTGCCAGTGTTTGGTCACCCTCACAGTACAAAAGTGTTTCCTGATGTTGAGAGGGAGCATCCTGTGTGTCAGTTTGTGCCCATTGCCTGTTGTCCTGTCACCGGGCATGACTGGAAACAGCTGGCTCCGTCCTCTTTGCACCCTCCCTTCAGGTATTTATACACATTGACAAGATCTCTCAAGCCTTCTCCAGGCTGAGCAGTCCCAGCTCTCTCTCTCAGCTTTTCCTCAAGTAAGTGATGATCTTGGTGGCCCTTCACTGGACTCTCTCTACCATGTCCACATCTCTCTTGTACTGGGGAGCCCAGAACTGGACCCAGCACTCAAGATATGGCCTCACCAGTGCTGAGTGGAGGGAAAGGATCACTACCCTCAACCTGCTGGCAATGCTTTGTCTAATAGATCCAAGGGCACCATTCACCTTCTTTGTGGCAAGGGCATGTTACTGGCTCATGTTCAACTTGCTGTCCTCTAGAATCACCAGGTGACCCCTAGGTAAGCAGTTCTCAGGTGTAGTTATCACTGCATTCAGTTCAGGAAAGTCCATAAGGAAGTTTAAGGTAATACTTTTGCAAAAGTTAGCTAAGTGCTAAAAAAAAAAAACCAACACACCACACACCCCAAAAAAAACCCCAAAAAACAAACAAAAAAACCCACCAAAAAACCACAAACAAAACACAAACACACAAGAAAAAACAACAAAAAACACCAAACCACAAAACCAAAAAAAAAAAAAAACCCACACACACCACCAAACCAAACAAACACCAAGTTTAATAAAAATTAAGAGCTAACAGAGACAGGATCAGTTTTAAGAGATTAAAGGAAATCTAAATAATAAATCTAACTATGGTGATCAAACCAAGGCTCTCAAATAATCTAAGTGCCATCCAGCAATTATACAACAGGGTGACAGCACCTTCACTTGGCTCTGTGCAGCAGGGGAGCAGGAACAGCACAGACAGTAATCAAGGCACATGCCTTCCTTTGGAGGCTCTCTGAATCCAGCGCACCAGAGGAGGTACAGCCCTCAGGTTGTGGTGTGAGGCCACAAATCCCCTCTCTCAGTTCAGGAGTCCACACACCAAGTACACTTCACTAGGACAAGCTACAGATCAGGCCAGCTTCTTGCACATGACCCAATGTCACTGCATGCCAAGGATCGCGTGTTTGTTGAGACCAGTTCCAAGAAAGCTGGAACTGAAGCCGAGTTCCTGGTAAAAATGGAGTGGGGCCAACACCATCAAACGATTCAGCAAAAGATCTGGTAAACAACAAAATCACACGTTTTCCTCAACTCTCAAACTAAGCACCTTACACACACTAACAAGAACTTGGAAGAACTAGGAAAAGGTTTTGTTCTGCAGTTCTAGAAGAGAAATCAGAGAGCTGAGCAGATCTCTAGGTTCAATTTCTTCTGCTGTGAAGTCAGGACAAACAGGAGAGCTTGACAAAATCAGTAATAACATTAGGTAAGTCACAAATGGTGACCTGCCTGGTTACGTTAACTCTGAATTGCAGTGTTCGAATGCTCAGAAGTCTGCTACAGGTATAACACCACCAGACTCAAAAACTGCCACACATATGACCCCCGAGTATATTGTGATCACTTAATGCTATCAGCCACCAAATACACTCTTATGAAACACTTCCTTCCACCTTGAGTTTCATCACCTGCCTTCTCATTTCCTGAATAATGAGTCCATGTGCAAAGAAAGCTGTTTCCTGTTTCTGTATTGCTGCTTCCAGAAGAAGAAAAAAAATACACACACCACACAAGCCACAAAAAAAAAACCCAACCCAACACACACAACAAGAAAGTTGAAGCACTTAAGAACAATACTTGAAAACACCTCTCACCTAGCAAAAACTTCAAAAGTAGAAGCACAGTCCAGACACCTCAGCTATCTTTCGAGAGTGATAGATGGCAATGAATGCCAAGTAAAGGATAACAAACTTCTGAATATTCACTGCAACTTTAATAATTACTACCTTACGCAGGTGTCCCGCAGGCAAGCTTGTCCTGGTAAGGATGAAAGAGTACAGAAGAGGAGGTAAAAGTCATCTCTAGATACTAAAACGCAACATTTTCTCAGAAAGCTCAAGTTCCAAGTGTTCTGGAGCCTCTCGGCCATTGAAATATACTTCAAAGTTCCCCAATGTACGTTTTGCAAGACTGCTCCCATGATTCAAAGGAGTTGTTGGTCTTAATGGTAAAAAAGGTTATTTCTTCACCTAAGGGTGTCTAGTTACCTGGAGCATTATCCACTTTACCTCCACAAGCCAGTTTTACCTGGGGCTCAGTCTGACTTTCATGCATAAAAACAAAAGGCAAAAAAATATACATTTTTTAAAAAATTTAAGCTTGAACCAAAGAGAAGCTATGAAGCTTCATAAAATATTCAGAAGATTTTTGTTTGGTTTGTTGTGATGAAGTATGGAAAGAGGATTTAATCAAACCTTACATCAGCAAATCTAGCATTTTATTTTTACATTTCAAGATGCTGCAGTACCAACCAGCAAAATAACCAAGTGGATGCCAAAGTGACCTTACAGAAACAAATTGGTCAATTACAGCCTTTGTTTGAAGAAAACAAGATGCACTCAAACTATGTGGTTAGACGCACTGCAAAGTGTTTTGCTTTAAGAACTCCACCCTGTGACTTAAGGGCACATTCACTATTTGGGCCTCGCATTTTTCCTACCCAAAGATGACAAACTAAAAAGGATTTAAGAAAGCAACATGACAAATTTAACAATTCAAAGTCAGGGAATCCTGCCTTTCTTCTAACAACATTAGAAGTTTTCTTCAACAACTGTAAAGGTACTACTAATAGCCTCACACACACGCACACATCCTTCCATACATCTAGTGAACTTACGTTCATCTAGAGGTTTGCATCAGAAGCCAAGATGCTCCTATTAACATCTTGTAGTAAAAAAAAAAAAAAAAAAGTTGTTGAGCACTGTGATGAGAGGCCAGCTGGTGCTCCCTGTGGTTTCTTATCTCTCATTCTGGCAGCTGCATGAAGTTGCCTCCCCTTTCCCTACTGTGGCTGTTGCCTTTCAGACCAGCCCGTGGACCTGTTCGCAATCTCCCACTATTGCAAATTATTTTAAACAGACACTCTCAAAACACAGATCATTTAAACTGAGCTAGGCCATGGGACTTTGCATCTGCCTTTCTGCTTGCAGGTCTGGCACAGCAGTGATAAAGAACAGCCCAGGGCCATCTCTTTACCCACCTCCATTCCAAGCATAATAGCCTGTGTAAGCATGGAGTATGTCTATAACTACTACTCGTCCAACGCCAACTGGAAACTACTGCAGGAAATGAGGGGAATGAAGCCAAGGCAAAAGGAAAAACAATGTTGTTCTTAAAGGTTTTTCTGAAATGAAAAAGTAAGATAAGTCAGCACAGATATTTCCACAGACAAGATGTACGGGTGGGAAAATGAGTCCTTCTGTTTCTGATGCCAAAGCAGAATTAATTCTGCACTGAGACACGAGACAGATCTGGATTTCCTCTTCATGGAACTTTCCAAAACAAAATCCAACCCTGCTTTTCCTAAAAGAAACATTTTTTTCTTTTCCCCTTGAGAGACATTACTGTCTAATACAGAGCTAGAGCATTAAACGTAAAAAAAAAGAGACTATTTCAAGACTGAAAGACACTTACTAATTCATTTTGCTGAAAAAAGCCTCAATAAGGGGATGCTGAAAGTGATGAAATCCTCTAAACACCTTGGTTAAAATGCAATCACAGACAGAGAAATATTTTAAGTCTCACATGCAGGTCAAGAATATAATCAACTTCATAAGGAATAAAGTTTCAGACAGCTATTCTGAGATTGCATGAAAACAATTGCAAGTAAACATACTGTTGCAGATCAATTAATTACCAACTGCCAAAGGAACTGTATGTGACTAAATGAGTGCTCTTTACCTATTGTAAATAAAGCAAAAAGTTAGCTTCAACTACTGCAAACTTTCTGTATCTCAGAAGCTGCAGTGACTTTGCTTGGACAGACAGGCACCATCATGCAGACAGTTCAGTGCCATTCCACAAGCTATTGCAGCTGATTTCCTACATCGTTTCTCTCTGAGCTGACCTGAGCAAACACGAACAAGATCCCAGCTTGTCATAATTTCAGAATATGTACCCAGTCAGACAGTCATGGTAAAATGTTTTGCTTACTAAGAGTTTACAAACAATTTGCAGTTTTAATATGAATACCATGAAAGCAACTATCTCAGGCATTAGGGCATGTATTACTTATGTTAAAATACCATTTATGTTTAAAACGTCTGTACAGCTGGGGAATGGACGAGAACATTTTTCCAAGACACTGTCCAAAAGACGACACAATCCTCTTCTTAAGGAGAGCCACCCCCTTTTCTTATGTACTGTTGCTCCCTCATCTTTGTAGGAGTTACAGAGACCTGGAGGAATAGGATGACTGTCATCCTCAGAAGTGATTAAATCTTTCTTGGTATATTCCTTGACGATGGACACAGATCCAACGAAACTAAAGCAAATTCAAATTACCACATTCATGGGTATACGTACCCTCTGAATCACCCAGTGATAAAGGTCAAAGCTCAGAACATGCAGGACAGACCATACTTGAAAACAAACCTGAAAAAACCCCAAAGCCCATGCACATCCAAAAGAGCAGAAGTGTTACTACAAGTGACTTACAGTATCAGATTTTTAGTATCTTGTAAGGTTCTACCACAGCCTTCCCAGAAATTACAATAACTGGTCAAAGCAGATACCAATCTTTACTTTTCTTACTGTATCACTTAACTCCATCAGTAACTGTCAGTGTTGGACTATAAGCTCCCTTGAATACCAACTATCCTTTTGTTCTGTACCTGTATGCTACCAAGTTCAATTTGATCCAAATGTGACTAGAGCTCTCAAGTTCAAAGCAATTTAAATAGTTACTATTGAATAAATAGAGTTGAAGGGGAAGAGAACCATCTTAAAGTGCATTTAGAGCAAAAAGAAGAAAACCAAACTCATAAACCAAATAATGTACCTCCAAAATTGAGTCGGTGCAAAGGACCAATTTTCCAAGTGGCAGGTCCACTAGGTGTTTAATGTCTCCTTTGCATGGTGCATGTGGCTGCTTCTCAGAACTGAAAAGGATGGCTAACTCATTTAAAGTGGTGAAATACACCTTAAAGAGCTCTTTTATATTTGCATACCTGTTGAAAGGACACCTTAAGTTTCATAAGGGCAGGGAGTGGGTAGTTGGTTCTGTGTACTGAAAAAAAAAAAAAAAATCCTCAAAATATGACTTAGGTTACTCACTAAGACCTGCCCAAGAAGAACACAATAATTCCAGTTCCGAGTGTGATGTCATTTAACCGCATCCATTTAGAAATAACACCAGACTACAGGCTTCCGAAGGTCTAAAAGTGGTAATAGTGGGGTTTTTTTGTTGTTGTTGTTTTGTTTGGCGTTTGTGTTTTGTTTTGTTTTCTCTCTATTAGACAGCACTGTTGAGGAATAGCATACATGTGAAGTGAACAAAATAGACCATCTTTGCTCATCCAGAGCTTCCGAAGACCTACCAGTAGAGAATCATTTTTCTATACCCCATTGACTTAGTTTCACCAAAGAACAGGGATTTCCTCTCCAAGTCCTGCTAATGAGAACCATGAACACACTTCCCATGGGCTCAGCTAAGAGAGTAACTAAAATCCTAATTTCTGCTCTAATCTGAGATACAGAAAATAGAAAAATCAATGCAAACCTAAGATTAAAAGCATGACAGAGGACTTAAAACAGACAAACAAGTCTCAATGGAGCTGTGCTTAGCTGCAATACAGTTATACTGCATTTGAGATATTTTTATGGAATGGACTTTGTGCAGGATTAAACATGGTGGATATTTCAACAAGGAACCCAATGTTTATTCTCATGTACAATTTTGTTTTCTTATCTTGACAGCAGTGTCTCTTCTTGATATTAAAATAGAGCCGATGACATAAGAGATGGCCTTCATTTGGATTTCTTTTGGCTAGTGCTAGAAGGTAGTTTCCACAATTTCAAGATACAGGATATCTGTATGAGAATTTAAGAACAGAAGGTCAGAGAAGCCTACTGCAATAGGAAAAACCCTAGAAATTCTAACTTAAAGTAGCAACAGGTTCAAAGAGGCAGCGATAGTATCTGGCTTACACATCATGGTTTATTAAAACAATTTAGAAAGTCTAATTTAGATTTCCATTGTTTATGCCAAGTTTAGTTTTCTTCACTTTATTGCTTGCCTAATTAAAATCAGCTGGTGAATCTTACTTCTGGGGTTTTTAGGTGTCAGTGCTATCCTCCATATTTCATACTTTTGGGGGCTGTTTTTGATTGTTTGTTTTCATTTTATGAGGTTTTTTGGGGGTACTGAAGATGAAGTGGGGTTTTTTATGGGTGTTTTTTTCATTGTTGTTTTGTTTTAAGTCACAAACAAATATTTCAAAGAGCCTTTGTACAAGCTTAACAAGGGCTAGTGCTTTTAGCACCAATCATCCAAGCTTGTCTTCTGAAGCTACTAAGTAACTGCTAATCAACTTTGACTTGGAACTGCTTTTAATTTAACAAGATGAACCAACAGCATCTACACAATATAACCCCATCCACAGGAACTGTAAAACATTGTTGCATATCAGACTCCGCAAGTGACCTAGCACTAAACCTCTTGTTGCCCCATCCATTTCTATTCAATAACTTACATGCTCTCCCACGACGTTTCTTAGAGCAATGAGCAGCACCCACCCTGCCACAACAAGCAGCTATGGAAGACATACAAGTGTCATCAAGTGACAACTCACCTGCAATTCACAGCCCTCAGAAATCTGCCCAATATAGAATCATAGGATCATAAACTCCAACCATAACCTAACCTAACTCTAGCACTAAACCATGTCCCTAAGAACCTTGGCTAAATGCCTTTTAAACACCTCCAGGGATGGTGACTCCACCAGTGCCCTGGGCAGCCTGTTCCACTGCCTAACATCCCTTCCCGTGAAGAATTTTTTCCTAATATCCAATCTAAACCTCTCCTGACGCAACTTAGGACGAGAGGAAATGTCCTCATCACTTGCTACGTGGGAGGAGAGACCAACACCCTCCATGCTACAACCTCCTTTCAGGTAGCTCTGGAGAGCGATACGGAGGCTGAGGGGGGAGACCTTTTCTCTAGGCTAGACAGCACCCCCATCACCGCCTAATGTAAGTTATGCAACAGCTCACACCATTTGCAATAATAAACACACAACTTACATAAAATTTGTTCTTTGCCAGAGCTGAAAACAGAAGCCAAGCCTTTCACAGCTCAAAGCCAGACCTCAAGCACTGAAGTTAAACCTATGTGTTCCCAAAGCCACCCCATTTCTGAAGAGTAGAATGCTTCTTGTTCCCACAACTAGAGGAGACACCAAGATTCTCCATAGCAGGAACCACACATTATCAGGGTGCATTTAAGGTTCTGCTTCAGGGACCAATACGAAAGATACTAAAAACCACTCCAGTAGAAAATAAAGTGTGTGTCATGGTTGAGATAACAGGGTTCTGTTCCTTGACAACCAGGGAGTGGTTGTAAGGTCACTTCATACAGCACAGGCAGGAAAACAAATTCTTAACACTTCCTTGAAAATTCTTTTAAATGCTTCAGAGAAGGAAACAAAAACACAAAAACCAAACAAACAAAACCACAAAAACCAAACAAATATTGAATGGACAAGGCACCTTCTCATGCCCTTCCACCCAGTCTACTTCAGCACTGGGAATTCTCTTTCCCCTAAAATGCGTAATGGGGCCATCAGATCACTCGAGCATGTGATTTAAGGTGAATGCGATCCTCTCAGCTGGGCAATCCCACAGGACTGTGTGATATCGAGTTCTGAATCCTGCTTCCCCACCATCCTCTATTCATCCACCCAATACTCGGCTAGTCAAGGGCAGTCAGAACAGCATGGTGCGGGTTGCAAGAGATGTCACACGGTTTGGGAGTCCAGGGACAGACAGAAAACAGACATAAATGCCTGGAAAAAAGGATGCAACGTTTGTGAGCTCCAGCAAATCCAGTTTATGTTTTTACAATAAATAAGGGAAAGAATACTTCCAAGAGAGAATGTATTTATTTTTTAAAGATAAACTACATCTTTCCCTTCGTAGCATTACCTTATTCCAATATTGTCACCAAAGTGACAAGAGTTATCAGTTTAATAGCACTTTATAAGTTTACTTTCATATTCAAAATCACACACAATACCAAGATAACACTAGCTTAACTACCAAGATAATATTAGCATAGAGCAATTCAATACCCTGTATCTCTGCCACAGCAGTTAACTACACCTCTAAGTATCATGTTACACATTTAATTCCTTTTGAAGGCAGCTTACACACATTTCAAAGTCTAGCATTTAGGAAAAGAATGAAACACTAATTTCCATGCTTCACAATGTAAACGGAGCTAGGCAGCTATAGCTTAGGTCTCAGAGCTACAACTAAATAGAAATGTATGTCCCAACTTACTCATCTTCCTGGGGATACATCCCAGCTCTGATGCTCATTTTCACATCCTGCTTTGAGATGTTGGAAGGAGGAAAACTGAATGTGCCCACTGACATTTCCTGCAGGAGTAGCTGTAAGAATAACTGGCACTACGTGTTTCCAACCATGTGCCCTGCTAAAAGGGGTGACTGGAGAGATGTCGTGTCCTGCGTTTCCAACTGAGTGTCCAGACTGAATATACAAAACCAGTGGTCACATACACAAACCGGTGAACTTCAGCGGGTACACTGTACTTAAAACTAGAGGCTTATAACTTTTAAAAATTCCAATTTATCCAAGAAGTCTCATAATGAACATGTAGGAGAATAAAGGTTTGTTGGCTTGTTAGTGTTTCTGAAATTGTCAAGCAAAAGCACATGTAATACTGATTTCAATGAAAGCAACAAGTGTGCAGAGTCCCTTAATCTCAAAAACACCTGGGCATGCATAATCTTTCCTGTAAGAAAAGATTTAGTTGTTTTGTTTTGCAGCTCTCAACAGAATTCAGAGAAGGATGAGCTGTCCTCTCCTCCTAATGATCACAACTTGAGAAAAAAATACTATAAGCCAGGAGTTCTTAAGACAACCGCATATTTTGCACTCCCATTATAGCTTTTAGAAAGGCTGTGACATTCATAACTTAAGCTTTGTCGTACTCAGCTTCTCTGCAACACACATGGAATATGAAATTAAGACCTGGTAACTACAGGAGTGCTATTAACTTCATAAAATGCAGATTTTAAGCAAATAGCTGCTTGGATAGTTCAATGTCATTTATAAGCACCAAACTGTAAAATAACTGAGAAGCTTATCCATCGAAACCACCTAACCAAGATAAGCACACAAGCATTCCAGTTACATCACGAAGTAATATGCCAATTTCCCCCCCCAGGAGAAAAGTGCTGTGCCAACATTTCACATGCAATGAGAATCAACTGTTTCCAAACGTTGATAAGTATAGTTAACCTTCATAACCCTGTCTTTGGCCTTGAACATAAAAGCTGAATTCAGCTTGAAAACCAATTAAAATGCTAAGCAGTCTATCTACTTTGGGACTGGAGAATGGCATACTGCATTCAATTAAACAAAACAAAAAAAAAAGCACAATTGTCTCCTTAGACACCTTTGAGGATCTGTTAGTTGTTTTAGTAAAAATTATAATTCATAAATAAATCACATTAAAACAAGAACTGAAGAATTCTTTAGTTCTCTATAAGGACCCTGAAACATTTAAGGTTGATGAAGGAAACTCTTTGATTCTAGCAACACTCAAAGTTTAACAGAATAAAATCGGCATAGAAACAAAGGATAAAGATGAGCCAGGTCGGCTATGAAGTTTGATTTTGCCTTTTTATGTTTATCTATAGCAGTAGGTATTAATCATATCAATATGGCCCAGGACTCATTTTCAGCTTGCACAGCAGCACAGTTCACATTCAGAGAGCTTAATGCTCTCCCCCTATAGGTACCCTTTTCCATTCTGCGTTTTGGATTGACTGTTGACAAGGACAGCTACTTAAAATTTCTGTTGCCAAACCTGCTGTTTCTATAGTTGCCTTTTTTAAATTAGCAGAATGACTAGAGAGGCAGATTGATCTGGAATTCTCATTTCTCTCTAACTGCTTCTTTCCTAGATGTGAAAAGCATGGAAAATCCTGGGCTACAACACTTAACTGCAAGGCAAGGCTTCAGACAGACCTCACAGCCAACTAAAAGCCTACATACTGAAAGCTTTATTAAAAACAAATAAAAGCCCACTTAAGAGTGGGAGAGTGTCATCCTTGGAGATCTCCTCTGCAAATCCAACTGGCTTTAAAATAATAAGAAAAACCACAAAACTGCAGACAATTGCCTGTTTTCAATGATACCTCTAAGAGTGGCAGCATTCCAGTTTGGACACAGTGCTCTAAACTCCTCAAAAGTGGTCCTGAACTTTTAAAACATTTTGTTGAATATTAAATTTGTCTTCCTTGTTGAGACAAAAGTGTTTTCAGCAACTTTATCACGGGTATTGTATTTCCTCTTACAAAAGAAAAAAAAAAAAATCATTGTTGGCCTGCTGTGAAATTCAGATACATGTGGATCTCTAGCTGATGACCAGGTTTATTTTCAACCCCTTGGTTTTGTGGCAGCTGAGGCAACCACTATGTTATTCTACCACACACCTGAATAATTAAAGGAATAAAACATTATAGTCACACCCTAAATAACAAAAGGAATAAAAGATTATACTAGACCAATATCGAGCCTCTTAAAAAGAGCCTTTCAGAGTACCGAGCCTCTGAACAAGAGCTACTTTGCATGACAAATACTGTCACAGGCGCAGACCAAAAGCACTCTGTAGGTTTCCTTAAAAGTAAATTACTATCGTTCCTGGTTTCCACACCTCCCCATTTGAGCTTGAAATTCATATTATACCAAAAGATTTTAAGCCAAGTATGAAACTCCACTATTTTAATAACATTAGAATTTTTCCATGCTATTCTGTACAGGAGGCTGTCGCATCATGACAACAGAGGAAAAAGCTGGATCTCTTTGTAGTTTCCTTTTACATCTATTCCTTCACATTAATCATTATTACTGTTTAGTGTCAAAGAAAATAAATTCATATTTTTTCCCCAGTTAAAACACTAAGTAGAAATATAACTTTTATTTTTCAAAAGTAGGTAAAGCAATTACTGATTCTCTAGTGAATCTGAGCTAATTATCACCATTTCATAGTTACTACTCAGCTTTAACATCAGAATTTTGTTTCCAGTGATCTGCATGTTAAATCTTAGTATAACTTCATTCATTCACTACTGGAGTTCAGAGTGGTGTTAACTCTTTTTTTTTCCATTTCTTTAATTTATTTTCAAATATACGTAATATATCTGCTAACGAGAATCTGTTCAGGTATTTAAATAAGCTATAATTAGCTATTCACTTTGAAAACAGCCCCTTTAGGAGGTGGCTAAAAGTCAGAATCATCTTCATGTCAAGTTAAGACATATTTCAAGCATTTAACTCCTCTAAGGAGCTATCGTGGTTGATGTCAAGTTACTCCTGACAGAGCCATTGCACACAGTTGTGCTGTAGGTGGCAGCAGGTTACACAGCTCCTCTCTACCTTCACCTAGGACTAAGCCCAATAGACAGAACACACTGTAAGGCTGCTGCAAGAATCTACAGTTTAGGCATCTGCAGAACATACCATACTTAGTAAGAGTATGTGTAAGAGTCGGTCCGAAGAACACCAAATGGACCATGACAGTATGCAAGATGCATTAATTTGAAAAACTAAATGTTAGTCCCTTCCCGGCTGAAGACATGTACCATAATGGCAACTAAACAAAAATTTTAAGTCATGGCGGGTAAGATAACATCCTAAAAACAGAGACCCACAATAAACTATTCTTGTACATGGGATCTGAGCACACTCAAGACATTTTACTTCAGCTGACCAAAATCAGTTTTCTGTAATAACCTCAAATTCCTGAGTAGAAAGTCCTGTTCTAATGTTGGAGGGTACATCTGGATCCTCTGGGCTGCCAGTTTACCTGGAATGAGAACAGAGGCTTTCCAGAAAATAGTGGCCTGCACAGCAGATATCTGAGTTTCACAATTCTCTCTCCAACTCCTTTCTTTAAGATGGCTCTAGTCTGTCAGCAACACGCTTTCCATGCAGAACCTCCCAGAAGCAGTCATTTTTAACTTTGTCCACTTCATGACACACACACACCTTCACAAAAACAAACCACTGCTCACTCCTGGAAAACATAACTGACATGCATTCAGGCATTTATTGCCTCGACCTCTAATTCACTTTCTTCCTAAAAGTTTAACTGGAGTTCTTTGAGAAAAGCAAAGTATGCTATAACCCATTGCTACAACTCTTACAGATTCCCCTGCACATGTCAGCAGCAGATTGAATGAAGAGCAAACCTATGAAAATCCCATGCCACCATCATGGCAGGTTCATATTTATTTCATAACAGGTACAAAACTGGCTCAATCGCTAGCAAGTCAATAGTCTTAGGAACCACTTCAACAGCAATTTCCATGTTCCTCCAGCTAAAAATGTCCTCTTATGCATGTGAAGTGCACAAATGCTATCTCAAACACGTTCGCCCAGGACACTGAGCATACAAGCTTCTCTTCGTAATGCTCACAAATTAGAATTCATAAAAGACTAGCATTTCCATTCCATACGAGGAATGACAGCCTGCTTCTCTTTAGATCAAAATTACTGTCTTTGCCACTCATCAAAATGTTTGCTGGGGAACTACAAGAGGTATGAGACATCAGAAATGGTGATGAAGGAGCAACAGAAGCCAAGACACAATAACATGGCATCTTCATTAAGTCTGTGAACATAACAAAGTCTAAGGCTGCAATGGACAGCAGACTGATATCACTGCATTCCACCAGAGTGTCAGCAGTAGGGTTCCTACAAGTGTTGGTCCTAGGAAATAAATTAATGCTGATGACAACCTCCCTTGACACGGCACTGGGAGGAGTAGAGTGTTACTATTTTTGCTTGCACAGCTTATGCTTCTAGTAATTTGTTTGGGGAGGGAGGAGACGCTGACATAAGCACCTGCACTGCAGCTTCTCCCACAGTTACAACAGCATCATCTTTGCAATTTATGCAGCAAAGATTGCCATGCACAGGATTCAAGCAGAGTCATTTCAAATTTCACAACAGCAAAATACGTATGCATGTTGGCAAGCTCTAATCAGTGAACACCTGTGTTTTTCTCCAGAGAAAGTAAAGAAAAGCAGAACACGGAGGAACACTACTAAGCTTCTGAGTTGCTAAGACAGGTAGGACAGCAGCCAAGAGGACAAACAAATATGTTACCATATGCTTAAGTGAAAGAAGAAAAAAAGAGAGGTGCATGGGGCTAAAGATAAAACTATTATGGACATGGAAGAAGATGGTAAGGCAGGGTAGTAGTGTATGATGCTAAACAATGTCGTTATCCAAGCAGAAACCTGAGATTAAAGCTGGGATGGAGAAAAGACATTTAGAAGTGTCAGGCAAGTATAAGTGAAACAGTTAACGAGACAAAGCAATCATCTAAAAGATAGTTACAACAGGAAAAAGATGGTAATAAAAAAGCACCACTTTTTTAAAAAAACATAGAATAAATTTCAAGAAAACATGATCCCGTAACAGAATGGAGCTGAAGTAGGCCTTTCATTCCGTATGGGCGGCAACAGTAACATCTCTCAAGAAGAGGGCAGATGTTGAGTCAGGTTGGAAAACTATCTACTACATCCTTAAGTGGTAACAGAAAAGCTTAATCATCTCCTCTTTCCTCCAAGATTCAACTCTTGGGACCCTTGACAATGAAGAAGGTGGTGATGATTCAGTGGGGGCTTTCGGATTGCAAGTTAAAACCCCAGTAACATGCACACACCTTCCTTCACTCTTTTAAAGTTTTCACTGACATGAAACTTGTCTGGCAGTTACTTTTTGTTACTCTAGAATTTCCACTGTCTGAGCTGCCCTGCTGTAGAACACACAGTGCAGGCTGTGGAAGGTCAGCTATAGCAAGTGACAAGTCAGGAAAACACGGGCTGCTCTCTGACAATTAAAAAAATAAATAAATAAAAAAACAACCCCCAAAACACCACAACAACAACAACAAAAAACCCACCACACCTCTCTTCCTTCCCTCTCTCCAAGAATTCACAGATAGAGGCTTCAATTCAAACATCATTTCTATCAAGGCACCAAACTATATTCAGAAAATCATTCTGTGAGTCAGGAGCTTGCTTCTACAACACCTCCCCCAACACCTTAAAGACATATGAATCACAACAGATGCTACTCATCTTGCAAAAAGACAACCTAAGCCTCTTAAGTCTGCATTTTTAAGATAGAAATATCTGCTAATCAAGCAGTTTACATGTAATCTCCTCTAAGAAAAACACTATGCCAAAGTGATGAAATGAAATTGATTGTTAACACTGAAAATGTAAGCATTTTTTAAACCCACAAAAATGTCTACAACAATGCCTACAATGAATAATCATCCAGACTCATGTGCAATATCTCAGGCATGTTTCAGCTATCACTTCTGGACACTATACATAGAGAATAACATGAGATTTCTTTCATGTTAGTTTCCCTTTCTTCTTTGTGCCTGCCAGCACAAATGCTTTTGTACATACTAAATTCAAAAAAGGTCAACTGCCAGACAATATTCTGTACTGAGAATTAAAAAACCACCACCAACAAAAAAAGCCACACACAAAAACCCAAACTCATTGTCTTCAGTCTATGGCTCTCACAAACAACACACAATCAAGTTACCCTTTACACTATTTACTTAAGAATCAAGAAGCCTTAGCTTCCTGAAGTTTAAAGTTAAAAACAAAACCCAAAAGAGCCAGAGGTGTGAGAGGCCAGAGCCTCCCATTGCTCCCCAGCAATACTGAAAGGCCACGGTGTTACAGAAGAGTTACTGATCTCTTTTTTCTAAAAGACGACTAAGCCATGCAGTAGTCTTATTTTTCCTGCTGCAGCTTCAATAACCTGATGCATAAGGTATTGTTGTGAGTTCTGCTGAATTAAAACAAATGTATTAGACAGAAAGATAGGATTTTTAACTGTTCATAGCATGAGAATTGTTATACCGGTAAGAATTTCAGAGGCGTAATGAATTCTTGTACCTACAATAAGAGGAAGAATTACTCCATAATTTATTTTCCAGAATAATTAAGGAACAGAGTTCAGAAATAAATCCATGCAAGGGAACAAAACAGAACTACAATGCAAGAAGATAAGCAGAGCAACATCTGCAATATATTTTTTCTGAGCTTCCTATTGGCAAGTATTTAATCTATATAGGAGGTAAAGATAAATAATTTCTCTTTTCAAATGAAAGACTACAGGTGGTATTTGGAAGCATTCACAGAACAGAGCAACTGAAACAGTGCAGCTGAATGTTGCCGTATTCTTTTCATGCCCTTATTCCATCTATGCTGTTTATATGACAATTAAGAAAACGGACATTATTTCAGTATATTTACCTTACAAGGTAACACAAGTCTTGTTCACAAGTGGGTTGTATTTACAATAATAATCTGTCAGTCACAGAGGAAAGTGGCTTAAGATAACCAAAAACCCTCCAGTTTTATTCATTTCATAAAGAGGGATTAAATATAATTGACAATTAATAAAAAAATAGGCCAAAATTATGCATAAAAATTCTGTTCTGGTCACTTTTTATTTACAAAACGTAAATATCTATACTCAATGAATTCTACAACATACACTCATTGACTTATTATGCTTGAAAATAATGACCACCTCCCAGGTCTTTCATCTTCTTCTTGACATAAAACAAACACTGCTTGGGAAGAAAGTAGAAGTCAACAACAAAATATACAAGGACAACTTTTCAAAGTTCACTGGAGTCAAATACTGTTTATATGCCAAAAACAGGGGGGAAAGTACTAAAGGTTGTTTTAATTTCACAAGAACACGCCTCTGAAAACCAAAGTAGCACAATTTGTGACCTGTGATCTGACAGTGACCAGAACAGAGGTCTTCTACAAATCTAAAAAACAGAACAAAACCAACAAGAATCCAACCCTCTCGTACCACAGACCTCGTTTCCTTACACCAGTTCTTAGTTTACATAAAAAGCAAGCATGTTTTCCTCTTCCAAGCTGAAAACCAAATGGAGCTGATGACACTGAAAGGAACTGATTATTAAGCTTAAAATATTCTCGTTAACACACAGAGAGGAATATCAAGCACTCTTCTTTAAAGTACTGACAGTAAGTATGTGTAGTTAATATTTAATTCAAGTAGCTGACGTAGTACAGACCCATCTGTACACTCTCTCAGGTTTATTTTCATCAGTTTTTCCCCTCATTTTATAAGACAGCTCGTTGCTCTGCATTCTGTTTCCTACCTTGATTAGCACCTACAAGATTTCTACTCAGTGCTTCTTTGCCTCGGCAGGCTTTTTTAACAAAAGAACTTTTTTCCATCAAGGAAGAACAGTCGTACTTCTTGATGATTTCAAGAATCCATCTTAAAACCTGTCCTTACACTCAGTAATTTTGTGCATTATTCAAATAGATAGAATCGGCATTTGTACAGAGGAAGTTTCTTTTTGCTTGTAAATACTGATTATTTTCTATCAGTCACTGATAATTCCAATGTAGTTGTTTGCATTAAGGCTGATCCACTCCCTTTTCAAGGCAGTACAGTTAAGTAAAATGACAATTTTATTTGCAAGATAGAATTGAGGTTCCACTTTTAAACACAGCAAACAGTAAACCTTCATAGGTAGGTTAATGTGGAATCCTTAATTCTGCGAACAAAACAAGATTCAAAAGTTAGCTTACTGGCTTATCTCTACAGTTACAAAGACTACATTTAAATTACTGATGAGATTTCCATTTGATCACAAAAGAAACATTACAAAACTGTAGTTTCAGTACACGAAATATGTACTTTTACATGAATCTTTCAGCCCTCAACAGGTCATTATGGACAGCTTAGCAAAGTCTTTAGCATAAATTTTGAAGCTAGAATTACTGGCTTAGAACTGCAACTTCTCATGTATGGTGCAGACTCAACTTGGATTTTTTTTTTAAAAAAATACACTAATCAAAGCAAAGAGGTAGCTTCAAAGTCTACAATTTTCATAATACAGATTAATCAAAATTTTATCCATAGAAAACCCCTCATTTTCTAAAGGAGACTGCAAATAACACAAAGGAGTTCAGGTCCAAGCTACCCCTACTGCTGTGTTAGCCCAAAGACCTCGCTGGGAGCCCTACACTGAGGGTTGCCAACCAGCAGTTTACAGGTTATCTGCTTTTAATGTATTACCAGTACACTTTTTTTATACACTCAAATATATACATGCACACAAGTAAATCATGTTCTACGGGTTAAGCAAGTCCTTGCAGTAAGGCAGATATTACACAGGCATGGTCCGTATCATACAGACAGGACATACCACTGTCTATCTAACATGGGCAAGCATATTGCTTTAAAATAAACAAACAAACAACACCAAAACAAATCCCCTCCCACTGCTAGTAGTCCTCTGCAGTGTCTGAGCTATCTGGAGGAAATACCAGGTTATGATAATGCCCTCTTCTAAAACTATAATCTTCTGAAAACAGCTAAAGTAATGATTGGTCAGATGGTACCTAGAGTTACAAGAAACGAGACAGAAACTTCCCTGCAGCAATTTAATCATAATCTGTGTAGGAGACCAAGGCAGGAGAAAGATGGTAAGTAACCAAGGAAATACGAACAGGTAGCATAGCTGGAGTTGCAGGAGAAAGCAGACAGGTCACATATCACAGGAAAACACAGTAATCCCAGACATCTTTTCCTCAATAAAAATAATAAGCAGAAGGCACTTGCCATCCTGCTTGTGCAGAACAACACATGGAAGACAAGCAAAAAGGCCACCTCGACATTGGCAGAGAAGATGCCATTAGGTCAGGAAACTGATACAAGTCTTCTTCACTCGCAAAAGATATTCCTCTATTAGTGATGTGCACATTACGTCTTCCTCAAGTACGTTACGTGTCAGCTACAAGCAGCACAGCCGGATTTTCAGTCCCACTAAATTAACCCTATGTGCTGCTTCAGGTAAGAATTTAACAGCCTTCCTCAGTCTTCCTTCTGTCTCCCCTCCTCCAACATTACCGTAACTTTCATGACATTGCCTGAATTTGAAAAGTGTGTGATCAGGGGAAAAAAAGGAAGGCAGTACCACAGAGTAGCAAAGAGCATTATAAGCTCTCTCCATAAGAAATGGAAATAGGGAAGCACACATATCTTATTCAAAGAATTACTCATGGTCTGGCATCTGGAGAGCTGGAAATCACTCAAGTTTAAACAATTTTGTTGATCCTGAAATTTCTTCTTGTAGACCTTGGATCTCAGGCTCACCATACAAGACATAAATGACTTCTGATGCACAGGCCTTACTCTTACTCTCCCAAAGGGGGAAGAGGGCATAAGAAGAATGAGCATTAAGGGAAGAGAGCATTTCTGCAGTAACTTCTGCTGCAGCATAACCAGTTACTCAACTGTACAGATCACACTAGCAAAATTTAACATATTACACAAAATTACACAGAACCTGGTACACTATACTCAGAATAAATGTATGTCGGCTGTACGTAACAATCCTACAGAGACTAGTCAAAGCCAAATTATCACTGCATTTGCTCCAGGTTTACAGTACAAAGACTGTTAACAAAGTTTCACTGACATGCTGTACTTCCATGTGCCAATGTCAGCTGGAAAGAGACTGAGCTATTGGGAGAAGAAAAAGTTAAATGGTTCATGCTTGGAGTCGGGCCCAAGTAAAATACACTCTGTTATCTGCATTTGTTTCAACCAAAATATTTTCCATGCATTTTGCAGTCGATTGCACTACTCTAAATGGATATCTAAACTGGCTCAGTTCAGTTCAGAGACACAAATAAACATGTTCTTGTGATTGCTTTCCACTGGAAAAAATACTGAAACAAACATCACGGGACTTCTCAATTATGCAAAAGAAACTGTTTACATCTAAAGCCTTATAATGGAGCTCTTATTGGACAAAGGTAAAGTCAAACAAGGAAGGAGATTGTTGATCTTCCAGAGCCACGTTAAATATTTGTTTTCAGGCTGTAGTCCTTCTCTTAGACTAGTTCTCCAGTGAGGAACAACAGCAAACCCACTCTCCTGGTACAGTATGGCACTGCAGGATTCGACTCCCCCAGTTGCAAAACAATGAACTGCAGTTTATGCAGACTCACTGGTTTAATGTCTTAAAAACACCCTAACTATCCCTTCTGTGTTGAAGAACAGTATTTGCTCTATACAGCGTAAAGGTCCATGAGTGGCACTAAAACCTCCACAGCGAATGATCCACCTCTTCCTTCTCCTCTGGGCAGCATGAGCATCCCACTTGCACAAGGAACAAGACTCCTGCCCACCACACGTCCCCACGCACAGAGGAGCACGTCACAGCAGGTCCCTCAGGGAGCCACCTCTGAGACAGGTCTGGAAGGAACAGCTTGCCCAGGGGGTGACAAACTTGTGCAGATTTATTCCAAAAGCCTTCCATAACTGAGAGCAGGGCTTTCCTTAACTCAGGCATCCACTCGACAGTATTGGTACCACCTGCAGAAACAGACCACAGAGGGCCTCTCTTGCTATGGCCTGTTTCAAAAAAAACCAAACAACAACACACACCACAGTGGCTCTCAAACAAGTTTTTACACTGGAATTTAACATACAATAAAGAAAAAAAAAAAATGCTCTTTAGTACTGAAAAGGTCTTGTAACTGTCACCACATATCCTCATACTGAGTGACCTTTTCCACCATACCATAACTAGACAAGGGAAGTTAAGCTCTCAAGTAAATATGGTTCTTAATTCAGTGCCACTTGAGGAGTATCTAAACACACTTTTTTTTCCAATCTTGTAAAGACTGCAAGACCAGAAAACCTGAATATATTAACTAAAAAATAAGATCAAAGCAATATTTTTTAGTAAAAGCTGCCCATGTTTTACCTAGAAAAGTACTCATCTCACCTGCAAAAGCATCCTTTTTATTACATGTCTTAACAGTAATTAGAAAAAAAATTCCATGTAAAATTTCAAGCAAAGGAACTTGCTGTGTACCTGGCAATAAGTGTTTAATGAATCTTAAAATGTCACATTTCTCCTTAGAATGCAGCCAGGAATCTTTTATAACTCATGAACTAGACACCAACTGAACCTATAATTTACCACACAAATCTCCTATCAAGCAGTATCATCTAGTTATAAGTAATAAGCTGCTTGTCTGAACTCCCCAAATCATCTATAAGAAACATAACATCTAAAGAACATGTTTTTGAGGAAAAATATGCAAGCTGCTGAGACGAAGCCCTCTGTAGGTACTTAGAAAAAGACCTACTATACATGAGACAAACCCAGGTTTGGAATGATGCTTCTGCCACTTGAATAGCCAGGTAAATAATTTACAGGTGTTATTCGTTATTTTGGAGGGGAAAGGAGAGGTGTAAAGTATGCTTTATTAAACCTATTCCTAAAACAAAGCAAGCATTCCTAAGAGAAACAAAGCCCAAGCCACAGTCAACTCAGTTTACTGGACCACCTCCTTACTATCAGCTTTAAACACAACTATTAAACCCAAAATATTTTCTTCTGTTGCATGACTCCATAAATAGTTAAAACTGTCAATCAAAAAAGTCACCTATAATATGTGTGCTTCCCTAAGTTCTGCAAGAACAGTAAAGTCAATAAAAATGTTTTTTGTAGGTTTATATGACTAGCAATATAGCTGCACTCGCAAGTCCAAGCCTTTTAAAAAGCCACCTGCTGGTCTTTAAAATAACCTTCGAAATACTATGGCTTCGGTTTGCAGGCAAGCAAAAGATAACTTTGGAAGAAACAAGCTGTTTTCCCTTATCTCAACTGAATAGTCATATTAATAGCTTCTGCAGTACTACAACACAAACACCAAGTGACAGGATTATTGCACTGGAAAACATATGAACATAGAGACAGCATATGAACTAGCCCAGGCTTAGATGCAACGGGAACACTTTAAAATGAATTAATGAATGAATGGTTGACTGAAAAAGAGAGGAAGACCAGATACACACGCTCCCCTGTTGTGTCAAAGTCACTGGAACCTTAAGAATTTTCAAACAGACAGATACAGCATTTTTAGTAGATGAAGGATCAGTGCTGCACCCTGTGCGGAGGGAAACAAGCTGAGATAAAACCTCCCACCCACAATTAAGAGTGAGAAGAAAATCGGGTTTATTTCTTCTTCTCCTAACACCAGAAGTCCAAGCTACTTCCTCAAAACGAAAATCTCACTTCCCAAATGCCTCTTACCATCTGTCAAACACTTTTAGCTGCTCTCAAGAGGCTTCTTATGCTACTATATACATTACATCCGCAACAGATTTTCTTGTTGTAGAGTGCAGATGGAATAAAACATTGTTTTATAACAAACATAGCAAAATACTACACCGTATTTCAACTGTGTACAATCCAGAATGAGTTACTCTGAATAAAACACTTCTGACTAACGTATCTGCTGCTAATCAGTGCCCTATTATGAGCACTGTTTCCTAAACATCACTCGCTCAGTTTGTGGGGTTCAACACTGCACACATGGCCTTTCTTTTAGAAGTCAATGTCAGTCCTCAAAACATCCAGCTTCACCGATTCTTTCTACTATGGTATCAAATTACAAAAATTAATTGAGACAAATGACTAGAAAAGCACGCAACCTGCTGTTCCCACATGCTGGCCAAGTGTTAGTTTTAAGATAAAGCTCCACAGAGCTGCCTCTACTCTGTCTAAACTGATGGAGTTTTTTAGGCAGAGAAACCACCTCCTTGATCAGAAGTTAGTCAACAAAAACATCCTCAAAACGATGCAGATTGAAGTCCAGGGTCAAAGCAAGTACACAAAGCAGCAACAATATATGTTGTCTACTAATTCCCAGCATCATGAAAGTGAAAGTGAATTTTTCAAAGTAAATAACTTTTTTTTTCCTCCTTTCTGATTACCATTAGACCTTGCAACATCTAGAAAAATTGTGAAAGTTACTCTCAATATTTGCTTATACATTTTCAAGAGAAGGAAGAGTCTAACAAAGCCCTTTCCATTGCTCCAGCTGTAAACTGTGAGTATGACTCTCCACTGTGTTAGTGCAAGAGCAGTGAGCAGCAAAGCAAAGGAGGGGAACTATTGACAGGCCAAACTTGAACAGAGAGGTTGTCAACTTTACCCAAAACACAAGACAACAGCAAAAGAAATCACACAAGCAAAATACAGAAACAGTCCTCTAAAAATCAATAAAAGCCTTTTGGAAAAACTTTTGTTGCTATTTTTGTTGTTTGTTCAGTTTTTTTGTCTGTTTCATTTTGGATCTTTTGGTTCGCTGGTTGGTTTTGTATCTTAGAGATGTGTTTCTGAACTATATTACCATCAACTACTTGTTATTAAAAAAGTTAACTGAAAAGACCATCTAGCAAAATAGAAAAGCTTTATTAATTCAAGATCATTATGACCACATCAGAATGGGAAGGGAGGGTGGGGAAAAAAAAAAAAGGTTAACTCGGTAAACAATTGTTTGACATTTAGAAGTAGTATTTTTTACTTCCTCACCAATTCACCAAAACAGCCTAGGTGGAGAACTATGCTGTTTCATTTCCTGTAAAAACAGGGCCTGGATAAATACCTGCCTCAAAAAGATCTCAGCTACTGTTTCTCTTCTCCCCAACAGTGTGTCTGCCATAGAAGCAAGATTTTCATTAACAGCATACTGTATTATGAACCACAATTTACCCGACTGAGACTTCCACATTAGTTTGGAGAATAGGATTATCAATTTTTGTGTTGGTACTGCTTCTATCACATTGCACGTACTGAAGAAAAACCCACACATTTAGGTAGTAAGACTATCCTGTTTTCCAGAAAACAGCAGTCGCTGTTTCTGCACTGAAAATCTTTTGCTGCCTTTCTTCATGATTCTCTGGTTTGTTGAACACTAGAAGTTGTTATTCTGTGTTTAATTATAAATTTGAGTAACCCAGAGCTCAATGTAGGTTCATAAAAAAAACCCAAAAACATCAACCAAAAAGGATTCACACACTGCTTGGCCCATTGCGAAGTTTTAACTATATGATGGCATGTAGCTTCTGCAATAAATTCATTTTCTGTTCCAAAAGAGAAGCTGAGGAGAGTAATAGATAAATTATTTAACAGATAGCCTAAAGTGACAGAGATTTCACAGCATGGGGAAGGAGAAAGGAGAAAAATGTCTTTGAAAACTCCCCTGCAGACTTCAGAAAACAGAAGTTGTGGCACATGCCGTGGGGCAGGTGGTAAAACAGTCATCGGCAAAGAGATGAAAGCCTAATAATTGACTTGACACAGTTTATTAAATCTTGGCTGAGTGCTCTATGCAAAGATTTACTGGAGAGAGAGGGGGCTGGAACACAACTTCACAGGATACAAAACACGAAGAGTTTATTTTACTAGGCAATTTCTCGAAAATTTATTTGAAAGCATAAGAGCAGAAAAAAAGAAAGTACTACATCACGTAAGGACCTTCTTGATAATTTTAACGGAATTTTTTTTTTAAAAAAGGCCATTTAAAATAGAACAATCTTCAATAAACTTCTTATCTCCCAAAAATTACTTTCTATTAATTCCAGTATTTTATTTCACTTTGGAGTAAAATCCTGAAATAATACAGTAGGCACTAATGAAAGAACAGGAGTACATCAGTCTGACTTTCTGTCCCAATTCAATTCCCTGTAAAAAGCGTAAAACATTTTTTCCTGCAACATCAGAAAACTCCTCCTTACGCTGTAAAAGTTAACAGGCTTTAACAAGCAACTGAGTTGGAAGTACCCAAGAAGTTCACATTTGTATGCAAAAAAATATGAGCAGGACAGCCCTTTTCAGAAGAGTCAGTGTTTAACTAATTTTACAGAACATATTTAAAAGGACCTCTTTCCCTGCCCCATGATTAAAGTAGGAAAAAAAAAAAAAAAAAACAAAGATCTATTCATTGCTAGATCTAAATTAGATCAGTTTCAGCAAATTCACTTTACTTACAAGCATCTTCATAACTCCACAACAACAGAAAAATTAAGCCAAAGAGCCCATAAGGGATCACAATCACACAATTTTTTTTTTCCAGCTATTTTCAATTTCAAGCAGACTGCATTAAATCAGCATCTCAGAAGGAGAGCTCTACAGCAGAGCTTTAGAAAGCCATATATTCACAAAACAAATTACTTCAAAGCTCAGGAGTTTTGATGAAAAAAGTAGTACATGTCTAAAACAACAAACATCTTCAGAAGTTTGCAGGGAACTCTGAAGTGAAACAGCACACAGAGAATTTCTCCAGTTCTTTCTACAGCTATTAATACCTGAGCGCTGACAAATGAAATCAGGTTCTTCTCTTTTTTTTTCCCCCCCTTCATCTAAGATCAGCACTATATCAACTCTAAACCCTCACTAGCTGGAGAACAGGTCTGACAAAAACAAGCAGGGAGCAACACCCCATACACATTTCTACTGCCCATAATGTTTGCTGTGGGCTAACAACTCAGTACCACCTACTGTCTTTTCAAAAATCAGGTTGATGTTGAACAAGTATTAGCAGGCCCTCAACTATGTAACACTTAAATGAGCAAACAGATACATATTTCCTATGATTACATTGAAATTATTGAAGTTAAGAAAACTTCCAGATGAAAATGAGCGGTTTTACAAGGTTCCCCATCCTCAGCCCAAATAACTATTTTGCTTGGACAGTAGTTCACAAGCAGAAATATCCCATGTTAGAAACATCTTCAGTGATACACAGGAATCAATGGCTTTCCTCCTTTGAGAAAAGGAGTTCTACACTGCATTTCTATAACATACGATTTATGAAGACTATTATTTCAAGCAAATGTCTGAAGCTCATCTGAATTATCACCCAGTACATTAAGCAAAATGCCTTTAGCCAACATGCAAATGCACTCTTTTGGAAGTGAGACATTTATAAGGCCTGCTAATAAAGATGCAGAAAAGCTGCTGGCAGCAATGAAGGACTAGCAACAATAATCAGGACTCAGGCTTCATTCCCCAGGGCATTGCTCAATCAGAAGACTATTTTCCCAGTGCGAGGGTATCATGGTTTAACCCAAGCTAGCAATATAAACACAAAAGCCACTCACTCATTCCCCGCTTCCCACCCCCGAATAGGGGAGAGAATGGGAAGAGAGAAACTCATGGATTGAGATAAACACAGTTTAATAAAATAACACTAATATATTACTACTACTAATAATATTTTTAAAATAGAATATAAAATAAAAGACACTCGATGCAATTCCTCACAAACCCTGTTCGCACCAAGCAGCCAGTTCCAGGCAACAACACCTGGTCCTGAACAGCCCATCCCAGAAAGAGAAAAGAGGAAAAGGCAGAAAGGCCCAGAGGCCTCTGCAAAACAGCAGGATGGCAAAAGGCTGAACTGAATGAACTCCCAGACAACTCCCCCAAACAGGTCTCCATCCCAGCTCTGAGAAAGCCCAAAACTAGCCAGAAGATCCTGAGTCTCCTTAAATACAAAGCATGATGCCAATGGCATGGAACATTCTTATTGATCAGTCTGGATGTCAGTCAAGGTCTGTCCCATCTCTGCCCCACTTCCTCAATGCCTCACACCTGTGGGCAGAGCTCAGAATGTCCTTGGCTCTCAGACCAGAGCAATTAAAAACATTAACTCTGTCCTGGGCTGTCATCTTCTTGTTCTCAAACTAAATCCAAATAACGGCTGTGCTAACTATGAAAAAGAAAGGTTTCTAACTGCATGAAGAAAATTAACTCGTTTTCAGTCAAACCAGCAGAGGGGAAGGAAGTTACCGACAATCAGAAGAGCTAAATTTTAACTGCATTTGGTACTTAACCCAGCTGTTTTCAAACCATGGCTTGTAGATCCTCGAGGGACCAAGCTGTAAGCAAGGCAATTAACGAAACCAAGTTGATCACGGAGTGGCTTAACAGCCCGAAGCCAAGACACACAGCTTCCCCCGAGCTTTCCAACCCCGCTAAGGCTGTGCCGCAGCACCCAGCCTGCCACCAGCGTGCAGGAGCTCCACAACCCAGTTCTCTTCATTTCATAAAGACGAATTAAATATCACTGATAATTAATAAAAAAACATAGGCCAAAATTATGCATAAAAATTCTGTTCTGGTCACTTTTTATTTACAAAAAATAAATATTTATACTGAAATTCTACAACACACATTCATTGACTTATTATGCTTGAAAATAATGACCACCTCCCAGGTCTTTCATCTTCTTCTTGACATAAAACAAACACTGCTTGGGAAGAAAGTAGAAGTCAACAACAAAATATACAAGGACAACTTTTCAAAGTTCACTGGAGTCAAATACTGTTTATATGCCAAAAACAGGGGGGAAAGTACTAAAGGTTGTTTTAATTTCACAAGAACACGCCTCTGAAAACGAAAATAGCACAATTTGTGACCTGTGATCTGACAGTGACCAGAACAGAGGTCTTCTACAAATCTAAAAAACAGAACAAAACCAACAAGAATCCAACCCTCTCGTACCACAGGCCTCGTTTCCTTACACGAGTTCTTAGTTTACATAAAAAGCAAGCATGTTTTCCTCTTCCAAGCTGAGAACCAAACAGAGACGATGACACTGAAAAGAACTGATTGCTAAGCTTAAAGTATTCTCGTTAACACACAGAGAGGAATATCAAGCACGCTTCTTTAAAGTACTGACAGTAAGCGGAGCCGTCCCGGAGCTCAGCAACAACCACCCCCGGGGGGGCGCAAGGCCGACCCGCTACCAAAGGCCCCGGGGTGGTGGGGGGGGGGGTCCCAGAGCCCCCCTCCCGCCCAGCAGCCCGCGGGGAGGCGGCACACGGTGACACTCCGTGACGCCACGCAGCCGCCTCCTAACACCGCGGGCAGCGCAGCACCGGCGGGGACCCGAGTGGCACCGCGCCCCCCCTGCCGGGCCCCCGCCGCAGGGCCCGGCGGGGCAGCGGACCCCCGCCCTCCCGCCGGCGCCGGGCTCTCGCTGTTTCTCTCTCTCACCTCTCCCCGCAGCCCGGTCCGGCGGGAGGCGCGGCAAGGGCAGGGCGGCCCGGCCGGTGCGGGTACGAGGGGGACGTGGTGGGGGCGGCGGCCGGGACCCCACCCCTCCCCTCCCCTCCCCGCCGCGGGCTCCGCCTGCCGCGCGCGGCACCGGCCGCTCCTTCCCTCCCCTGCGCGGCGCCCGGTCGCCGCTTGATCCGCTCATCCGCCGCGGCGGCTGCGAGCGCAGGCGCGCCCCGCCCCGTCAGGCGGTGACAGCGGCGGCCCGTGCTCGGCTGCGGGGCTGAGGCGGCCCAGGGTCTCCTGGGACTAGGCCAATGGCATCCTGGGGTGTATTAGAAGGGGGGTGGTTAGTAGGTCGAGAGAGGTTCTCCTTCCCCTCTACTCTGCCCTGGTGAGACCTCATCTGGAATATTGTGTCCAGTTCTGGGCCCCTCAGTTCAAGAAGGACAGGGAACTGCTGGAGAGAGTCCAGCGCAGGGCCACGAAGATGATGAAGGGAGTGGAGCATCTCCCTTATGAGGAAAGGCTGAGGGAGCTGGGTCTCTTTAGCTTGGAGAAGAGGAGACTGAGGGGAGACCTCGTCAATGTTTATAAATATGTAAAGGGTGGGTGTCACAAGGATGGAGCCAGGCTCTTCTCGGTGACAACCAATGATAGGACAAGGGGCAATGGGTACAAACTGGAATACAGGAGGTTCCACTTAAATATGAGAAGAAACTTTTTCTCAGTGAGGGTGATGGAACACTGGAACAGGCTGCCCAGGGAGGCTGTGGAGTCTCCTTCTCTGGAGACATTCAAACCTGCCTGGACACATTCCTGTGTAACCTCACCTAGGTGTTCCTGCTCCAGTGGGGGGATTGGACTAGATGATCTTTTGAGGTCCCTTCCAATCCCTAACAGACTGTGATTCTGTGACTAGGGAACGAGCACAGCCCTGGCTCCGGGAGTGGGCTTACTGGGGGGGCCTGGTGCGGTGGGGGCTGCAAGGAGCAGAGCGGCGCTGTGACACAGCTCAGGGGGGAAAGGGGCTCCAGAGGTCATGGCGCAAGTAACAGAAGGCACAGTGTAAGAGAAGGCTCTGGGGAGACCTTATTATGGCCTTTCGGTACTTGAAAGTGGCCTATAATAAACATGAGGACTGACTGTTTAGTGGGGTCTGTTGCGATAGGACAAGGGGTAATGGTTTTAAACTAAAAGACAGGAGATTCAGGCCAGACACGAGGAAGAAATTTTTTACACTGAGGGTGATGAAACACTGGCCCAGGTTGCCCAGAGAGGTGGTAGATGCCCCATCCCTGGAGACATCCAAGGCCAGGCTGGACGGGGCTCTGAGCAACCTGATCTAGTTGAAGATGTGCCTGCTTATTGCAGGGGATTGGACTGGATGACCTTTGAAGGTCCCTTCCAACCCAATCTATTCTTTGATTCTATGAAAACCGTAACATTTTGGGGGACAGCTGGAGGGAGGTCTAGCTGTGAGGGGGCTGCTGAAGTTCACCGTGTTGATGCTGTTCTTTCTTATAAAAGAAAACCCCTTTCTTTCAAGTGACACTATTGCTTCAAATAGAAACTGTGAACTCTGCAGAGTGCTGGAAAAAGTGCAGTCATAAATAACACAGCGGTGTTGTATTAATCATCAAGGGTGGTTTTAAGTAATAATGTAGGCAGCCAAAAAGTAGTTACAATGGAAATAAAATATGCCCTGAAAAACACCCATAAATCAGCAAGAGAGGTGGTCACCAATTAACATACCAACAGGAACCACACTTTGGATTATTTTTCTGTCTCAAAATATGTCCGCTCCTAGTATTTTAAACATGCGTATAGTAATATAAAACCACTGTGAGCAGCTTACGTATGTTGCTATATTTAAAATAAAATCAGCGTGTACCTCAAGTTTCATCACCTGCCACTTGACACCACTGAAAACAGTTGCAAAAAGCTGAATAACTTTTGGAAATGCTAAGCATCTTCTTTCCACTTATTTCAAGGAAAAGTATTGTCAGTACATTCAGAAAACGTTTGACTCCTTCAGCTAACTAATGATGCAGGAAAGTTGTCAAATTATTAATGTTTCCAACTCTGAAAATAAGCCTCCTAGCTCTATCTGTTTTTCATAGAATTATCTGCTGTACCTCAATTATGTAGCAGTGTCACTAGGAGTCCATTATCTTGGGCTAATCTTCTACTCACAATCTTTTCATTCTGTTCTTTGAATGATCTCAGTTAATCAACAGCCTGAGTACTCTTTTCCTCTGTACTTTTTTCTTTTTAATACTTCTGTAGAAAGATATGTGTACATTATTGACTGTAGAAGATTGGTTTTTCTTCTCAGCAATGAGATATAAAATGTTGAAGAATACACAGAACAATTTTATTTCTGTTATTAGATATGAAGTTTCTTTGTACAAAGCTTTCTGTAATTAAACAGTACTTCTCCCCAAAGGAGAGTCCTGGAATGAGATAATTCACTCTGGCAAGAGTTACACATGTGGTCTTTCTCACTGTAGAGCTTTAATTTGCAAGGCTAGTCATGGTCTACCGAAGGGACCAAGTCTAGCTTTAGGAAGCAGTCCTGTTCATGTGTGCAATTCATTACTCATTCGTGTCTTCCCTCTGACAGAGCAATTCTTTTAAAGCTATGTTCAAGGACACCGTATTTCACACATGCACACATTGAGAGCTCCAGAAAGAAATGTGGAGTTCTTCAAGTCATGCTAAACACTCTTGGAACAGGTCACAGTTTCAGATGAGCAAGGAATGTAATACCACTTGTGGGCAGCTGGGAACTGGTTCACTTAGTGACTATGCCAGGTGAATCCGTAACACTCCTTTTGCTTCTGGAGTTCGCCAGCAAACTGTTGTTCAGTCCTTTGAGTGCTCTCCTAGCTTTATCAAGTTCTTGCATTGCTGTCTGTGATAGAAGGGGGAGGCTGGCAGCACACCAAACCAGCAGTAGTTTATAGAACTACAGAATAAAATAACAAAGCCATTTTGGTTGGAAAATAGCTTTAAGATCATAGAGTCTAACTGTTAATCTAGCACCGTCAAGTTCACCACTAGACCATTTACCTAAGAACCACATCCATGCGTCTTTTAAACACCTCCAGGGATGGTAACTCCACCACTTCCCTGCGCAGCCTGTTCCAATGCCTGACAATCCTTTCCAGGAAGAAATTTTTCCTAATATCCAATCTAAACCCGCCCTGGCACAACTTGAGGCCATTGCCTCTCATCCTATCACTTGCTACTCAGGAGAAGAGACCAACACCCTCCATGCAACAAGCTCCTTTCACATAGTTGCAGACAGCGATCAGGTCTCCCCTCAGCCTCCTTTTCTCCAGGCTGAACAGCCCCAGTTCCCTCAGCTGCTCCTCATCAGACTTGTGCTCCAGACTCTTCACCAGCTTTGTTGCCCTTCTCTGAACTCTCTCCAGCACCTCAATGTCTTTCTTGTAGTGAGAGGCCCAAAACTGAACACAGGATTTGAGGAACGAATGTATGGGGAAGCTCAGGCCTCTGCTCACATGGCTTAAACTGAATCACATAAATGCTGATATAGGTTTCCATAGGTTGCACAAAGCTGAATTACGTCACAGAAATTTTGCATTAAAGGACCTCTCACAGGGAAAAGGAGGGGAAATGGCCACAGACTATCATGTTTTCAGATTTGAGGACATTAAGCACTGATGGGTAGTGAGAGTTTTTACCTCACTTATTAGGGCCATCAGGTGGAAGAAATGCTCAAATGTCATCTCAAAGACATGGACTAGGGTATTGTATTCATCTGTGTAATGGATCTGTTGGGAAGCACACCTGTGACCAGGTATAAAACAACAGGAGGCACACAGGTAGCAAGGAGAGAATGATTTGTTTTTCTTGTAGGAAGGCCACAGCTATCAACCCCTTTTAATGTGGGGTTTGGGAAAAGGATGTGAAAGCTGCTGTGTAAAAGGGGAGAAGCTCTGGTCCATCTTTAAAATACTGAATAATGCTTTTTAATTGGGGCATATTTCCACCCCCCTTAAAATAGCAGGGATTCTTATAACTTAAGGCAGGGGCCTGATGTTTGAGGTTGTCAGGGAACAGCAAGAACAGGATTGTTCCCTACACGGAAGGTGAGCTGGGAGCCAAAATGGGTAACTTAGCTGCTAAGGCATGGACTTCACTGTCCAGGACCCACTTTCACAGCACCTATGCAGGACAGACCTAGAGACAGCGGTCACGCTCAGCCAAGAGTCCAGATCATAAGGCAGTATCAGGATGAAGAGAGAGATCTAAGGTGAGAACAAAAAATTCCTCGGTGACAGTTAGGATCAGGTCCAGCAACTCCCAAAGCAGAGCCATAGCAGTGAGACCAGGCTGAAGTCAAGCTAGAACTCAGTCCAGAGGTTGAGGCCCAGATCAAGGATTGCTATGGGACAGACACAACTGAACTAGAAAGCAGTACTCTTCTGACACAGCTTAGATAAGGACTGAAGGCCCAGGGCTGAGCTTAAATAGAGCTCCTGGCCCCATGAGCATGAGTAGAATCTGCAGGTGAGTCTACTCAGACCCTTTAAGGCTCAGTGCACTCAGGACCCACAAAGAGTTCATCTAGTGCCTTCCTTACAGGGTAAAATTTGCAATAGTGTATGGATGCAAGCCTTTCACCTCAGCTACCTACAGCTGTTCCTTCCTGACTTAACTCTTGCAAGAGGAAGGGTGAAATGGTGAGCAGAAGACCTATATGCTATAAGCCAGACATGAGGCTCAGCTGCAGGCAAGAACAACTTCCACCCGGAGCAGGGGAGCTTATGACAGTGCTGCAATCTCATGAGTGTTCAGAAAATGAGATAAAGTACTTCAAAATTGAAGGTGAAAACCAAAAAGGCAGAACCTTTTGTTTTGTGGTTGTGCGTATCTTTGTGCACTATGATTAGGGCTGATAGATGCTGTAGGAATACAAACAAGCGCTGTTCAGAAAAGAAGATAAGAAAATCTGCATTATTCTCAGATAACGTACTTGCAGAGTGACTAGGGGATTATTCATTGTAATCCTGCTAGGTGTTATCTTATTATCTAGTGGTAACACATACCACATGGGGCTTTACTGGTAAAGGAAAACAGAAGAAGACTAAAAGCAACACCAGGGTCTGAAGTGAAAATTCTGCAGTCGTGGCAAGGGAGCCTTCTGCACCCTCCCTTTTTTGGGGGTTTCTCTGAAGTGGATAGTGTAGCTTCCTGCTACATCTGTAGCTGCAGACAGCTCTGAAAGTTGGGAAGAAAAAAATGTATTAGAAACATTAATATGAAAGATACAGCAGTTTTATGCTTTCAGGGAAGCTCTCCTTCCCTTGTTCTTACTGGAAGTTTCAGCTTCCCACATCTCTCAAAGAGAACTGAGGCTTTTGTTCTCAGCTTGAAAAAGAAAATCTTTTTTAATAAAAATTAAAAGTGGGCTTAGTTGAAGTTAACAAAGCTCTGTTAAAATTAAAAAGTAGCTGGGGTTGGGCAGAAGAGCAAAAACCTTTTTGCTAAATGTTCGCCTAAAATGGTTTTAGCCTCTTCTGGAAAGAAAACCTGCTTCAGAGGTCCTCTGTTGCCCTCTGCAGGGGAGCCTCAGCACTGCTTGTGACATTAGTAAAATTAAAATTTTAATTAAAATGAAAAAGTATTATTATTTGGGTTTATGTAGACTGTTCATAATAGAAGACAATATTTAGCAGTAACCTTTTTATCATGGGGCTTGGTAATGCATGGCTATTTTAGAAGAAAATTTTTGAAGCTTTAAAACTGCTGACATTACTAATAGTGGGTTGAGTTTCTGGTTTGAAATCAGCATGGTTGTATTAATTCAAATTAAAAATAAGATGACAGTATTTCAACTTTGATTCTAAAAGCAGTGTTGCAGGTATCTGAAATATTTCTAATTTACATTTCAGTAATTCTTGTTGTCTTCAGTTTGTTCACAGTTACAAAGGCTAACCTTATGAAATGAATTTTTCCACAGTAATCTATAATTTACTCTGGTCATTCATGGGACTAGCGTTAAAAAAAAATCAAACTTATTTTTGCACTGTGAGATCACATTTTTATTTTATAAGATGCTAGAACTACTCATTCTGTCACAGGCACTGGCACTCCAGAATGCCATTACGTGTGTTCCTCCTTCCTTTAGATCTAAGCTTGTCTCTAGGAAATGTGTCCTGCTCTTCTGCTTTATATTTAATTATTTAGGACATGATGTTACAGGATTTTTAATTCAACTCAAGTGTTTTTCAAGTACCAGCATATTTTTATTCTTTAGCATCCCCAGTTTTCAAGTGTTCTTAGCCCTGATCTGGTTTGTCAATTTTCCATTTTTCAGTGTGTTCTTGTCTGACAAGTCCTCTTTAAATATCTGCTGTATCAGCTCCTTTGCTGTCTTGAAAAAGCTCCTTCTGCCCATGTGTCTGGTTTTAGCCTCCAGCTTTCTAGTAGAGAACTTCACATTTCTCATGTACAGTGAACTGAGCCTGATAAGATTATATTTAGCTGTATCAGTAGGATTTTAATCCAGTAATCCTGCTGAGAGGAAGTTCTTGGCAGCAAGGAGACCTAATGCACCTGTTTCACCTGCCACTTAGCTTAAATTCCTTTGCAGTCAGTTTTCTCAGAACTCTTTGTTTTAGTATTTGGTATTGTGAGGAAATGGGAAATGAATGCATCCACTCTTGCACTAAAGGGTAAAGGTACATAAAGGATGTAAAACATTCACATATCATAGAATGTCAGCTCTCTCCTGTGTTTGAAATAATTCTTGGCAATAGTGAATTTCATAACTCTTCATTATAAGGCCCTCTGACAGTACCAGATGCATCAGTCTTAAGTGGCACCATCAGACTAGCTCTCCCCCAGGTGTGAAATATTGATTCTTGTTTTCAGAAATTCAGATCAGCCAGGGTCTTAGAGAAGAGGGAGGGAACAAAGAGGGAGAAGGTGAAAGGCTGAGTGCACTTCTTAGCATACAGTTATATCTGGTTGACAGCAATATTGACCCAAATCTGTTCAGAACAAGCATACACAGTTGTTAATGAATCGAGATCTGAACTTTGTAGTTGAAGAGTATAGGGCCGGTTCTGCACCATCACATATACTTGGCAGTTTTTACTAGGTGGAAATGTATGTAATTCTTCCTCTGCCTAAAAATAGTTAAATTATTAATATCATCCCCCATCTAAAAAAGTAAAAATATGAGATACTTACTGCAGTGGGAGAAACTTCTAGTCCTTATAATTGTATCACAGAAAACCCAAGTGAGTTGCTGAACTGGACCACTGTAAGGCTGAGATCAATCTAAGTTATCAGCTTGTTAGCTGATGCTGTCAGGATGCGATCCCCACAGGTGCTGCACATGCCTCTGGAGTACTTGGTCAAAGTCAACTCCACTGCTTCCAAGGGTATTTTTATGTCAAGACTTTGTGGTGCCAATCTTTTCCTTCCCCAGGACCTAGAGGCACGTCACAGTGGCTGGGCCATCACAACTGGATTTCTTCACAGGACATTTACTACAGAAGCACCACTTCATTGTAAAGGTGACACACCACGGCTAAAAGCAACAAAGCTGGTGGCCAGGACCACACCTGAGGGACTACATGATGGTAGTCTTCTGCACAGGCTATCCCACCGGCCTGGCTGCTGTTATCCATGTGTTCTATTTTCAGATGCGCACTGTGATCAAGGACTCCCATCTGATCCTAACATTTGTCCTTTCAGAACTTGCCGTTAAGACCCTCACTTACCTGCCACTCCCTGAGTCCAAGTGGTGGGACATTAGAGTGAAAGGAATGTAAGTGGTCCAGCACGTATTCCATACTTATATGGCTTGTCAAGAGTGTAAGGCAGCAGCTTTTATAGAGATCTGGGATTGCTGGAGTACCATCGTGTGCTGGTTTTGGCTGGGAGAGAGTTAATTTTCTTCACAGTAGCTCAAATGGTGCTAAGGATTGGATCTGTGACCAAAACAGTGTTGATAACACACCCATGTTCTATCTATTGCTGAGCAGGGCTTACACAGCATCAAGGTATTTTCTGTTTCTCATGTTGCCCTGCCAGCGAGTGGGCTCGAGGTGCACAAGAAGCTCGGAGGAGACACAGCTGGGACAGCTGACCCCAACTGACCAGAAGGATATTCCATACCATATGACTTCATGCTCAGCATATAAAGCTGTGGAAGGAGAAGGAAGGAGGAGACGTTTGAAGTGATGAAGTTTGTCTTCCCAAGTAACAGTTATGCATGATGGAGCCCGGCTTTCCTGGGGATGGGTGAACACCTGCCAGCTGATGGGAAACAGTGAATGAATTCCTTGTTTTGCTTCGCTGGTGTGTGCAGCTTTTGCTTTACCTATTAAACTGTCTTTATCTCAACCCATGATTTTTCTTATTTTTACCCTTCCGGTTCTCCACCCCATCCCATTGAGTGAGAGTGAGAGAGCAGCTGTGTGGGCCTGAGCTGCTGGCCAGGGCTAACCCATTGGCACGATTCCTCCACCACATGACAATTTTTCAGGAAGCAAGGAAGATGTGCAAACTTAAGATCAAAATGCTCCAGGCTGAATGTTCTTTTCCAGAACTTCTTGCTGACATGTTCTTTTGTGTTTTCCTCCTCACTGTGAACTCTTGTACAGAATGGAATAAAACGCAGCCAAAGTCATAAGCCTTCCTTCCAAAAGGAGCTACTTGTGTGGGCAGGAAGCGACCTCCATAGCTGTGGGACTTCTTTCTGGTCCCTTGACAAGTCAGCGGGCAATATCTGCTGGTCACTCCATAATAGGCTTTTAATCAGGGGTCTCTTCTCAGTCTCCTTTGGTGGTTCTTTTCATTCCCTAGGATGATTATTTCCCCCTATTTTTTCAATTACTGTCTGCTATATCAAATGCAATACCATTCTATGGCCTAAATTTGGACAAAAGCAGGTACTTTTAACTCAGAGTGAGGCCAGGCCCTCCCTTCTCTCAGACCTTTTATCAGTTGCTGGCTAAGCAAGCCCATGCAGCTAGACTAGGACAGCTATGAATATGATCCCCTTGTGACTAGCTGTTGCGATCGATGGTTCAGTTGAAACAGCAACTGTAATTGATCCTCAGCAGACTGCAAATTAAAGCTTGTGTCTTGCTGTAAGCCTCCCTCCTGATCCTTGATTCCTAGCTTGATTCGTACCCTTCATGTATGTAATTTTTATGTCTTTATATTGTATGTCCTTAATGCATAATCTTCAAAGCATATTCTATTTCCAGGCCCCATCTCAACCTTGTCTCAGCTTCTTCATTTTCTTGGAAGATAGCTAAGTTTGCTTAGCTTGTAAATGCTTGGTCTTTAGCACAGCATTACTGAAAACAAAACATATATTCATCGTCAGGGTAGTTATCTAGTCAGTGCTTGGGGGATTTTGTCAAAAAAAGTTTACTGTCACATTGGATTTTCCTCTCACAGTCAAGCGTTCATTAATTCAGTGCAAAGCACAGACATCTCTCAGTGTCTTGTTAAGACCTTTATTTTGGCAGTAGGGCAATTGAATCAAGACTCCATCCACCTTTGCAAATGTGTGTAGTCATTATGGGGTCTCCAGCCTGTCAGAAGCTTATGAGACATTTCCTAATCAGGGAAATGCAACTTGGAAATCTTCTCTATTTTTAGCTCTTGTACCCCAGAGCTCCTGTGTTATCTGACACTTTATTTCTGTCATAAGAAAGCCTGATGTATAGAAAACTATGTAAAAGCAACTCATCCCATGTGTTGTTAAGTCCTTTCTGTGTTATGCAATGCTATTTTTCATTCTTCACCATGTTAAAGGCCAGTATCTCACATCATCACATCTTGATAAGTTGAGAGCTATGCCCTTCATTTTGGTATATATTTAATACCTATAAACATCACAAATGAAACATGAGGTACATAGTCATCATTGCCCCAGTTACAGAAAACTTCTTGTTATTCCTCCCTGCTGCAACCTTGCAGTCTACAAATCTAGTTGGAAGCTGCCTAGATGGTTCTACATTTCTGTCTTATGAAATATCCGAGCTGTCATTTCATTTTAGGTTTTATCTTTGTGAGTACAGTTGTTATGAAACTTGCCTGTGAACCACAGTCCAAGAGACCTGAGCCCTTTATTTATTTGCAGAAGACAATACACATCATCAAGGATAAGGGAAATTCTAGAGGCCTACGAAATGGAAATCACAGTGGCCGTCTTTGAACGGGTGGAAAGTGAGAAGACGACAACCAAAAGAATTACACTTAGTCCACTTTCTGTTCCTAGAAATAGACAAGGATAAATTATCTATGTGTAAGCACTAGAAGATAACAAGGTAATGAGCAACAGCTGTCATTAATAAATCAGAACAAACAAAGTCAAATTACCCTAATCTTCCCTATCTGAAGAACTTTCTGGATATGAGGAGGTCTATGGGATATGTCTTAAATTTAGTAATACCTTAGTAAGCATGAAGGTGCAGTCTGGATGTAATGCCTGTAAGGGTGGGATATAATCTATCTTTAATTCTCTGGTTTGAAAAACAGAAAAATTGTCTGTGCTTCCTGTGGGTTTTAGGAAAGAGCTAAATTTTACCTGATAGTTTCTTTAATTGCGTGTTGTCTATTGGAACTAATATGAAAGGGGTTTTTTTTTAGTGATAGTTATGGTGGCTTTAATTTTCTTCTGTTTTTAAATTTAAAGTATGGAAAGCAGCAACCTAAACTGAAATGAAGTTAGTCATGCACAACTAGAACACTGGGCAGGTGTTGCTTTGAAAAACAGATTTTTGAACAAGTTAGAGTCCAAGAGTAGGCCATAAGTGGAAATTACTGTTTAGCTTGAATAGAGAGTTCTTCCAAAAAGTGTAGTGCAGTGAGATTCATAGTTAAATCATCTAACTAGCAGATTAAAACAAAATATTTTTAAAGCTTCCAATAGTATACAAAAATCTAATGAAGCCAGCAAATGCTCTTTTGAAGTTTATTGGCGGGACAAAAAATGCTGCTCCCTCCTGGAAGGAACTCCTACTTTAGGAGTGGTATTTCAGTATCCATGCAGGTTAAGGTGATATCTGGAAATCAAGTATTCAGGAAGGTGATAGGGTTTTGCTTTACTTATTAAACTGGCTTTATCTCAAGCCATGAGTTTTCTCACTTTTCCTCTTCTGATTCTCTCCCCCATCCCACCGAGGCAGGGAGTGAGTGGGCGGCTGGGTGGTTCTTAGTTGCCAGCTGGGGTTAAACCATGACAATAAGACAAACAGTTTTGAAACACTTGCTTAATATGTCCCAAAACATGGGCTGGTGGCCCTTCAAAGTAATATGCAGTGTATTCCACTGTAGAGTGTATTCACATGTTAAAAACAATATAGAAATATAAAAATATCTGCACAATATCTATCTGAGGTAAATAAAGTATCCTCTTTTTTCATAGATGAAAATATTGAAGTAGGAAGTCAAAGGATTTGACCCAAGTTAGAGAGGATAAGCATGCCAGGATTTATGACTTTGTTTCTCAAAACATAGAAAAACTTTACCTTGAAAAGACTAGTATGTCTGTGAGTGATACATTGCAGTATCTTCTGCTGGAGCATCCTTCTTCAACAGAAGATTGAGGTAAACTACTCTTCCCAGGGAGCTTAAAATCTTCATTACAAGTGATCTGTCTACACTTTCACTGTAGTTCACTGCTGCTTATGTACTGAAGAATCCTCTTGCTGGTGGCAAGCCCAATTATAATGAATGGACTGTAGGATCAGTGTATAAAGCTTGCAGATGGCTCCTGTGAACACTCTCACTTATCCTCTGTTCCTGACAATGTGTAAATCACTAGCTCCATCTGCCTGCCGTTTTCTTCAGCATCTTGGGGATTATAAATCATTAGGAGGTGGCAAGGAAACTCATTCCAAGCTGCACAGGGTTTTTCGAAAAAGCACAATGCACTGAAATTAACCCTCAGGAAAACCCATGCCTCAGCATTTTGCTGATCACTCCATTGCAGGAAGAAATGCCTGCTTTATTTTGTACTCTTAACAAGGTGGAGAACAGGCTTTTGAAAGCCTGGGGTATCAGGCAGCAAACCCTCATTCTGTATTTTTCCTTGCTTTACAGTGAGAGGGAGTGATGATGAGCTCATATCCTGATAGTTTTCACCATCATTCTGTTTGGCCTGGAGTCACTTGTAGTCACCCCTATGCTTGCCTGCTTACTATAAAAAAATTCACAGCTTCTTACTCTGTTGCTGGCCATAGGAAGCTATTTTCATGCTGTTTGTTAAGTATTTTGTGCTTTGGCTTGGATTTCTACAATCACGTCTATGATAAATGCAGATTGGTTGTGCTACATATTGAGTTTTGTTCAAGGAAATTTTTACTGATGGGGTGGGGGGAATGCAAGACACCAGGTGAAGGAAGTACCTAAAATTGTCTTGGTTGCAGAAAGGGATCAGATGCAGTCTTAGAGAGAAAAGTCTATAGGAAAAAAATAGAGGGTGAGCAGAAACCCTTAGGGTTTGGGAGGAAAAGATCTGGAGGGTGAGCGCAAGGCATTTATAGAGGGAGCAAGGCTGAGCAGAATGTCTGTGGGAGACAGTGACTCCAACTTGCTGATTTGGTAAGGGTAGGTTCAGGTGAGAATTCTCATCTCTACTCCTGAGTGTGGTTTTATCCTAATTAAAAAGCTTTACAAATTTTTCATTATGGTGACCTTTTGACCATGATTTGGAAGCTGAATGGGCATTTCCAGTGTCTGAGTGTTATTACTAGCATATGTCACCCTTAAAAACATCCCTGTTTTGGTCTCTGAACGCACCTATTGTTTACTTACTGTTGCTCACTGTTTGCATATCCCCAGGGCACATGTGTTCTCTTCCCTGTGTCAGGCAGGAGTCCTGATCCAAAAGAGTAATTGTACTGGGTGAAGACCACATCTTGCCACACACATGCGATGGAACTCATCAGCCCAGGCGCCCTTCTCTTGGTCATTTCTCAGCTCTTACTGCATTTCTCAAACACTGATGTTCTTCTAATGCCAGGTTTTGGAGGATCTGTGGTCCTCCATGCATAAACCTGAGCGGTGCTGAGATTCCTAAGTGTCTCAAGGAGCAAGAGCTATCAAACAGCTATCAAAAAAGGATATGCTTACAGTCATTTCACTCACAGGCCTACGAGAAAAAAAAATATTTTTCTCTAACCTTGGTTTCCAGAATGATGGAACTGATGCCGGTGGATTCCCCAGAAGTGTATTTTGCTATTTTGATCAAGTACTATCCAGTGACATATTTCAAGTCTTAGCCAGACACAGAATTCAATGACATTTTTAGAAATTGTTTAATTATACTAGTGCAGCCCAATAAGCAGGTAGCCCTAAGTTGGTCTATGTTATTTTTCTCTAGCTGGTTATCCAAACAAATAACTGATAAAATTACGTGGGCATCTGTATAGAGATCTTACATTAGATAAACCATTTTCAGTCATTATTTAGCTGAAGTAATAGAGATGTGTCTGCAGGCAAGATTCTAGCATGTACTTTCTATCCTCACTCTTTGTTATTCAAACATCATAAGAATTAGCTGTTCTAATTCCTCCAGTATTTTTTTTTCTACATTTTCCCTGCATCTCCTTGCAATACAACAGCATATCACAACTAGATATACACAATTTAAATTATTTACAACATCGCTTTCTGACACTCCTTAAGAAAATCTATGATGTTCTTTTTTAGCCTGCCTTATGCACACTAAGAGACTGATTTTGGTGCAAACAGTATTTTACTAGCATTTTTTTTTCAACTCTGTGTGTGGATTTAGGTCAGAAGAACCTATTTCCATTAGAAGTAAAGCATCGAAAGATTCCAGCATTATATTTCTTTCTAGTTGTATGATGAAAGGAAATTATAATCTACAGCAGTGGGAACAAGTTTATAACAAGAAAAATGTCCTGCCTAGTGCCAAACACATTCTGGTCAGGCTGAAGTTTATGGTAACTGCTGTATTGCTGCAAATGTGCAGAACAGAAATGAGCGGAGGTGCATCTCGCAATTACCACTCCAGGCTGCAGCTTCCTGACAAAATCTCCCAGAGCACTCCCTCCCTGCAGCTCATACTTGACTGCCTTTACATAGAAAATTCCCTGGGAACTCGATGATCTGCCAGAGTTAGATTATTTAGTCTTCGGATACACTGCAGAATGCATCTTTTTCTTTCATTTTCCTCTGACTGCCCAGGAAGGAACAAGCTGTGGGCTGGATGGGTTTTCACCTTTTCGTAGAAAGGATTTTGTATTATTCTAGGTATAAGGTGCATAGAATGCAGTGCAAAACCTACTGTTTTGTTTTATGTACTTGAAGAGATAAATAATAGATGAGATCAAAGATACTTTCACTACCTTCCTGGGTTTTTATGCGCTTTTTTTCGTTTTACTGTTTCATAATGCAGACAGCTATATATTAGGCCATAAATAATTCTGTTTCTTTTGATGGCTTTACTGCACATATCCCAAGCAGAATAACAGTATTCAAAATATAGGTCGCTTTGCTCTTGGTTTCCTTGCTTTGAGCATGGTAGAAAGAATAAAATACTGGTTTTTAAATCTGTGACTCACAGAGTTATGGAAGAGTTGGACTTTTAGATGGTATGTAAATATAAACAATACTTAAAAACTGGGAGTCTAAATAGATATATGTTGAACTTTGGGGCTACATTCACGCCTAAGTAGTAAAACTGAGGGAGATGGGGAAAAAACTTCTCCATCTGCCTGGCTTCCTGCTGGTTTTTGTTACGCTGCACCACAGCACAGAAACTGGGGTTAGCTGGAAGACAAAATACCAAGAGAATTTACACGAGTAAAAGGGCAGATACAGTTGCAATAAATGTCTGTGATAGAGCCAAGCTCTGGGTGACCCCAGCAGGCCCATCCAAGAATGGATTCCTGGTGTCTTTGCTCTTGGGCTTGCGGTAGGAGTCAGGATGGTGCTACTGGAGAAGTCCAAGAGGACCATAACTATTGCTCTGTCTCCTGCCAATACATCCATCAAATCCCTGGCAGCTGGAGCCAGGATGCATGAACAACCTTGTAGGCATGTATGTGTCCTTGCATGTAAGAACTGCTGTCCTGTGTTTCAAGTAGAATGTAAACACTGTGTTCTAGGAATGACAAATACACTGTCCTTCTGTTTTCTTTAATAATGATGTGGAATTTAATGCATTAACATAGACAGGGGTCTTGCCGTAATGTTTTTTTTCTTCAGATAACCTGAACTGTGTTGAAATAGACACCAGGCTGGCAGGACAGACAAAGAGAAAATGTTACCATCTTTTAAATATGTGATGGGCACATGGTCTATACTTGGTTAGGGTCTTGAAGAAAGCTGGCTGTGAAAAGAGCCCCAAAGAGCTGGGTTCTGAGTGAGATATCTTGTTCCCCAAAAGCAATCAGACCATGTTAGTCTTGTGCAGTGCTCCTTTTGCTGCAAGGGACAGGGAGTGTGTGGGTCCGTGCTGCATTTGCCATGTGCTATATAAGAAGAAATGGTGGGTAAACCTCACAGCAGGTAATAGAGTGCAGGGTCTTCTCTTTGTTGCCTAAAGTATGAAAAAGTACCTGCTGTGACAAGTGCTTTGGCCAAGCAGCTCAGCCCACCTGCAGTATTTGCAGGATGTGAAGGGCTGACTCAAGTCATTTCTGTTCTCGGACAAAGACACAGGTAGGATTGTTGGTCTTGCTTCCTAGGAGTAACCTAGTGGGAAATTGCAAAGTATTAAGTAAAGAAAAGTGCTGGATTGGAGCACTGCTATTGGGTTAATTTGCTTATATTCTGTTCTAGACAGCATGAAAAGCTGGCTTTTTAGAAACACACTAGATCAAGTCACCTTATACCTCAAGAAGTAATAAAAATATGACTAAGTAAGCTTTTTTCCTCCACGTGAAGCTTCTAACTATTATACTATGAAAGAAATGGGGCTGTGTTTGCCTCACTGGAAAACAGCAGTGAGAGTTACAGAGTGAACATCCAAGATATCAGCATGTCTACTCACACGAAATGACTTAGCCAAATCATTGTGCCCAGAGGATAATTAAACCATCTTAAACTAAAACAAAACAGAAGTACTGAAACAAAAATGAGACAAGCACATGAGGTGCAGGAAGATGCATAGTTGCAGCTGCAGGAACCAGAGCAGATTTTCTTCTCTCCAGCAGATGGTAGGATTTTCTCAGCTACAAACAGGCAGCAACAAGGAAAAATAACCCCAAACCTAATCTCTAAAGAAGCAATCTCCAGACTTTTTTTACTTGCAGATTCCTAAAAAATCTGGTGGAGTTAGGATCTGAAACTTTCTGGGTGGGACAATCCTCAACATCTATTTTAGCTACTGCTGGAGGTAGGATACTGGGCTAGATAGACCTTTGATCTGGCTGTTTTTATGATACTTTTCTATGTTACTTACTCTAGTAAATTATTTAAACAATGTGAGGAAATAAAATTTTGCTACAGGTGTTACTTAAGTCCTTATTCACCACTATGTGGTGAAGGAGCTGGTAGGTAAGGCAGCAAGGTCTAAATTCCAGGCATTGATACAGATATTCTCTGTATGTCTTTTGGCAACTCACTTATCAGTCAGCTTTTCAGCTTTCTACCTACAAACTTGGTACAATGCCCTCAAGAGATCAGGATATGTTCTTTGGATGACTTTGTCTTTATTAGGTGCTCAGATACAATAGAGAAGAGTTAGAATCATGGCTAGGAAGATGGACTGTAAACATGTAAATACATCATTTTAGCTAGACTTTGAAAGAACTCCTGAGATATCATCTTCTACCAAATGCTACATTTTGGATTTGCTAACAATAACCACTCATTCATGTTAAAATGGTAGATTAGGTAGGTTTGATTTCTTTCATTTTTATTTTTTTTTATTTCGATGTGTTCAGCCACTATAATCATACTAGTACAAATCTAAAGTTGCAAAATAGATTTAGGCCTACTATCTTCCTTGTAAACAACTATGTGCAAGAGCAACCTGCAGAACCAGATCTTTATTTTTTTTCTAACATATTCCTACTCTATTATGTGGATTTGTGTGTTTAAATTCTTATTTTATTCTGACTTAACTACTAAATGCATTATACTCATTTCCTAAGTGTAGTTCTTTTACTTCCACTCACAAAAGCAGGAGTCGCAGGACCACAGAACGTGTCTGTGTTCAGAGAGGTGAAGCTCTGCAAAGTAAGAACAACTTTCCTTCATGATATAAGGTTTTTGTCTGGAATTTCCATTTTGTTGTTCAAATTGTTGTTTGAGGGTTTAAAAACTCCATAGAATTGTAGAACAGCCCAGGCTAGAAGGGTTTCCTGAGTCGCTGGGAACAGCAACTAGTAACTTGTAACTTGTGCTGAAGTTGTCTCTTTCCGTATTGCTTGATTTTTATGATAAATAAACAAAACCTTTTTCAGCTACAGAAAGATGTGCTCACAAACTTTTTTTCAGGGTCTCGTTCTTGCACCTTTCTTATATGGTATCCTATTTTGCAAGTCAACGCATTAGAATTGATGGCATAACTGAGCAAGTAGAGCACTGTCCTCTGCTTTCCTACCAGCATCTATGTCTTCCTCAAATTGTAGCCCAACTGTGAGACCCTGCAATGAAAGCTAATGCTTCTGTCTGGGTTTTCTTAACACAAGCAGAATTTAAAATAGATGGAGATTGAACGACTTTTCCCCCTCTCTTCATGAAGGTGGTAGGAGCGGATTGAATGCAGTGTGGTCCTGCATCAATTCATGCAGTCTTTTCAAAATCAAGGTCAGTGGAACAGAGAGAAAGTCACTTAAAAAAATCAGCTCTCATATTTTTCTTGTTTTTCTAATTAGTGAGATTAGATAAGGGTAAGGAATTACTAATTCATCTCTACAGATGTGTCAGTTTTATTTATGCTCTTTGATTTCTCAATGAACCTTACTGTGTATCTTCTGTGCAGATTTCAAATTTGTGGATTAGCAGAATTCAGGGTTTGCCATAATACTTCCCTGTATTAGCAACTTCTGAATAGACAGATACTCAACCATATGTCATGGGCATTGTTTAAAAGGTGGCCAAGTTTCTCCTTTGGCTCTAGCAAGGTAAGAGGCCCTGAATAATTTTACTGCTGCTTTTACTGTGATCGTTCCCAGCCATCTGCAGTCCCTGGAGCATCACAATGTCCCCAGAGCTTCTAAGCCTATTTTCCATCTGTTGCCTTCCTACCTAGAGCAGCACTAATATGCCCCAGAAGATTTTGCTGCTTTCACTGACAGCAAGAGCAACATTTGGAGCCTTCTGCTGTGTGCTGGTGCTGCTGGGAGCTGGCAAGCAGGCAGCAGGAATTTATGGCTTCTAAGCCCTGCAGGTTAGGGTTAGAGTCAGAGTTAGACCATGCTCAAAGCCATATATTTGTGCTGGGAAATGAGAAGCTCAGGTACAACCTTAAGGGTGCCACCAGGACCTGACACTTGAATGTTCAGAGCTGTTCATGTGACTCCCCTCACCATGTGTAGCTGGGCAGAGGGCAGAGCCTTGAATCCATGTGGATCTACTTGCTGGTTAGAGCAGCTGACCCAGCAAATAAAAAGCAATTTACTATTGTACAACCTGGGAACAAAGAGGAAGGGTGAAAGTGAATTTGCCGTGTCTTCTGGGCATAACTATCTGCAAGACAGCCAGCTGTCCTCTGTGTTACTCAGAATTGAAGCTGTAAGCACAGTCAAGCTCTCTGCAAGATGCAGGGGAACTGGAGAACTGAGGGGGGTAGTTTCTTGTGCTGGGAGGGGAGGAGATGGAATAAGATTGGTGACATGAAGAAGAAAGGAGCTCTCAGAGCTAGCAGAGGGAGTGTCTTGGGAATAATACCCCCCCAAAATAAATAATATCTATTGATTCAGTGATCTTTCCTCCGCCCTGGGCCACGGTCTTAGAATTTATTAATCTTTTCAGCCATGGATGCACTTTGGCAGTTCATGGTTTCCATACAGGTACTCCTTTACTCAGTGCTTCACCTGATGAGTTCTATACCAGCCATATGGTGGGACACTGAAGGATGTTGCCATACTTCCTTTTCACACCTGCTTCTCTGTCACATATCCAGGCTTCATAGAGAAGTTGTTGGTGATGCACAGAAAGCAGCATTGGCATGCTTATTCTTATTTTTCCCCAGGTACTAAGGTGCTTCAATAAACAGCCGGTTATTTCCTAATGTTACTTTTCTCTGTAAACGACTGCAGGAGTTGGGTTATTATGTGATTTTGTTGAAGAGATGGGATGGGATCAGGAACCATAACTCTGTGAAGCAGGGAGATTCTTTATGAGTGAGTCTGAGAGCCTGATAAAGTCTAGTGATAGGAAGGAAAGAGGGATAAATGCAGAGGGAGACACCTATCCCCAGTTTCAGGAGCCAAAAAGGTGAAAAAGCAAGAACAGAATAGAGCAGAGCAGAACAAAACTCATAACAGAGCAGAGCTGGAAAGTGATGTGGTAGGGATATGTTACGAATCTTGTGCTGTGACACAGCAGTGCATGTTGCCATCCAATTTGATTCAATATCACTTTGGATAATAATCTAGCCCTTCATGGTGATCTCAAGAGCCTCCTTTGGCCAACATGAACAACCGGGTCAGGACACACTTCCCTGGAGAGACCCTTCCATTCAGCTGTACTTAGGAAGAGCAGCTACCAGTTCCAGGAAGGCATGGAGACTCTTCTGCTGCCACCGTGCTGGTCACGCAGAAGTTCGCATTCCCAGCAGCCTTGCTTGAGTCTGGCACAAGTGAGTGCCTCTCCATACTTGATCTATCTCTGCCTCTCCTGGTGAATATGGTAGTCATAGAATCATAGAATCATTCCATTTGGAAGAGACCTTCAGGATCATCAAGTCCAACCACAACCTAACTCTAGCACTAAACCATGTCCCCAAGAACCTCATCTATACACCTCCAGGAATGGTGACTCCACCACTTCCCTCAGCAGCCTGTTCCAGGGCTTGACAACCCTTTCCATGAAGAATTTTTCCCTAATGTCTAATCTGAACCTTCCCTGGCATAATTTGAGGCCATTTCCTCTTTTCCTACCACTTGCTACTTGGGAGAAGAGACCAACACCCTCCATGCTACAACCTCCTTTCAGGTAGCTGTAGAGAGCGATAAGGTCTCCCCTCAGCCTCCTTTTCTCCAGGCTAAACAGCCCAAATTCCCTCAGCCACTTCTTATCAGACTTGTACTCCAGACCCCTCACCAGCTTTGTTGCCCTTCTCTGAACTCTCTCCAGCACCTCAGTGTCTTTCTTGTAGTGAGGGGCTCAAAACTGAACACAAGATTTGAGGTGCAGCCTCACCAGTGTCAAGTACGAGGGGATGATCACTTCCCTGGTCCTGCTGGCCACATTATTTTTGATGCATGCCAGGATGCCGTTGGCCTTTCTGTTTTCTACAGTGTTGTGAGAGACAGTCTGAGGGTGAAGATAGTAGGGAGATGATCCAGTCTAGAAAAGCTTCCTGTCTTCCTGTGAAAAAAAGATTGTTCACTCTGTCTGCATGACTCAACTGGAGCTAGTATAGAGCTGCCGTATACACCAGCTTGCATTAGGTGTGCTGGCACAGAATCACAGAATCACAGAATGTTAGGGATTGGAAGGGACCTCAAAAGATCATCTAGTCCAATCCCCCTGCCAGAGCAGGAACACCTAGTTGAGGTTGCACAGGAAGGCGTCCAGGCGGGTTTTGAATGTCTCCAGAGAAGAAGACTCCACAACCTCCCTGGGCAGCCTGTTCCAGTGTTCCGTCACCCTCACTGAGAAGAAGTTTCTTCTCAAATTTAAGTGGAACCTCTTGTGTTCCAGCTTGAACCCATTACCCCTTGTCTTAGTGTTGGCTGTCACCGAGAAGAGCCTGGCTCCATCCTCGTGACACTCACCCTTTATATATTTGTAAACATTAATGAGGTCACCCCTCCGTCTCCTCTTCTGCAAGCTAAAGAGACCCAGCTCCCTCAGCCTTTCCTCATAAGGGAGATGCTCCACTCCCTTCATCATCTTTGTGGCCCTGCGCTGGACTCTCTCCAGCAGTTCCCTGTCCTTCCTGAACTGAGGGGCCCAGAACTGGACACAATATTCCAGATGAGGTCTCCCCAGGGCAGAGTAGAGGGGAAGGAGAACCTCTCTTGACCTACTAACCACCCCCCTTCTTATACACCCCAGGATGCCATTGGCCTTCTTGGCCACAAGGGCACAGTGCTGGCTCATGGTCATCCTGCTGTCCACCAGGACCCCCAGGTCCCTTTCCCCTACACTGCTCTCTAATAGGTCATTCCCCAACCTATACTGGAACCTGGGGTTGTTCCTGCCCAGATGCAAGACTCTACATTTTCCCTTATTATATTTCATTAAGTTTTTCCCTGCCCAACTCTCTAGCCTGTCCAGATCTCGCTGCATGGCAGCACAGCCCTCTGGCGTGTCAGCCACTCCTCCCAGCTTGGTGTCATCAGCAAACTTGCTGATAATACACTCAATTCCCTCATCCAAGTCGTTGATGAATATATTGAATAGTATTGGTCCCAGAACTGACCCTTGAGGCACTCCACTAGATACAGGCCTCCAACCAGACCCCGCCCCATTGACCACGAGCCTTGAGAAACTAATGCATGTCACCCAGGGACCAATAATGCAGGAAAAGCATTTGGTGTGACCGGCTTGAGGCACAGGAACCAGTTTTATGCTGCCTGAAGAGCTGGGGAGGTTTCTAATAGCCAGCCATATTCCTTTATTGTCAAAGCAGCAAAAAAATTTAAACAATTCCAACATTATTTCAAAAATCAGCAAGAAAAATTTCTAAGAACAAGAATAATAGAAAATATTTTTTGGCCCATATTAAAGAAAGTTCTCTACTGCCTGCCTGCTTCAGAGATGGAAGTTGGTTTTAGGCCAGGGAATGCCCTCATGTCAGAGATTTGCTGTTTTCTTGTCTCCTGACAATAGACCATTTTTTAAAAGGTTATAAATTGCTGTGATAGCTCAATTAATGTGCACTCCATAAAGACTTGTCAGAGTTTGGTACCCATTTTCCAAGGAAATCTGATCTGCGGCAGGCACATATGTTGCCCAGGCTGAGATGTGGGGACAAAGAGCCCTGTAGCAGCTGCTTCTGGCTGATGCAGGCTTTGTGGTACTTGACACAAGAATTGAGAGCAATGAGCCTGTCTCTTGGGGATTTTCAGTGCTCCTTCTGCTGCACCAATCCTGGCAGCAACAGGACAATAACTGAAGTACAGCAATGAGTGATAGGGAGGTGGCAGAGAGGGGTAAAAAGGGCAAGGTGCCTAGGAAGAAGAGTGGAGCAGGGAGCTGTTGGAAGAGGACAAACACCAGGACCTGTAATGCTGGATAAGGATAAGGGATTTGACTGAATGCTTTGAGAAAAGAGTCTGGGAGGCAAGAAAAATGAGGTTCTCCTAAGAGAGGGAAACCACGTTGTGACACTATGAAAGACCAACGATCATTTTCCAAATAGAATGAATGCAAAATTCAGGATAATTCAGAAGTAATGGAAATTAGAAGGTAGAGGAGACAAGAAACAGAAAAGGGAGCAGCAAGAGACTAGAGCTGCAAAGATGTTGCTTGCAATATCCAGATACTGAGGTAGCACAGAGAAGAGAATAGGAAAGTAATGATGGATAAACAAAATCAATGCGAAGATGACAAGAGCTGTCATGAGGCTTTACAGACCAGCTTTAAAACCAGAAACAGCAACTTCCTACACATCTACAAGGCTGTACCACATACATATCTTCTCTTATAGCACTGTTCTTTCTAGAGTCATTTGTCCTCCAGCTTCCTACGCTAATTGTTGTTGTGTAAGGGTTATGCCTGTGATTCCTTTTATAATGTTGCCAATGTTGAGGAACCAGTAACGTTCAGTCATCAATAACATCAACAAAATTCTCCTTTCACTTCAGAGCGCTCCAGGCACAATAAATAAAGGAAGGGAGTTCAATTAACAGGATACTGGTAGCTTCATTACTCTTCCTCTGTAGAGCTCTGACAGAAAGACTGAACAAAATTAACTGCAGAATTGGAAAAGGAGAATGAAAGGGGAAGAATAAAGAGAGAAGTGAACATGGACACTTTAGCATGTAACTATCTGATTAGGCACTCTTTTGTACTGTGAGTTTACCAAAAGAAAATTCATCCTTGTTGCCTGTCCACTGACTTCACTGGAGACAGAGCAGTACTGAAGATAGCCTGGGCATTCTCAAATATATGTTTTCTTCATAGTGAGCATCTATCTTAATTGCTCCTTTGTAAAAGAAAACTGGAAGAGAAATGAGATTCTATTTCTAGTTCTGGCACTGACTTGCCAAAACGAAACTGTTTATACAGTTAACTTATGTGTAGGATTGCCTTCCTCACCCCTGCTGCTCAGAAGCTGGACACAGACTTTGTTCTTCATGCCAGGTCCAATGCTTTGGCCAAAGATGTGTGCTTCAGGACTCAAGAAGCCCAACATTGCCTGGCACTGAGGAGAACAGAGATGGAAAGAGCTCTCCATACAGCCCAAGGTCAAGAGTGAGGTTTCAGAAGTAGTAGTGTCCCTGTTGTGAAAAGAGATCAGAGTACGGCACCTCTGTCTGCAGGCATTGTGGTTTGTTTGCTGCTGATAAAAGGCCTCTGTGAGAAACCACAAATGGACACACAGCTCCACCACACCTTTCAACGCAAGCAGGAACTCGGAGGAGTCCTTTTAGCTGCTGCTTCTGTGCTTCATCTTTACAAAGCTTATTTCAGAGGAACACTGTATGGTCTCATTTATTAATGACTTTGAAGCTCTTTTATCATTGGAGGAAAGGCTTTACAATGACAACTATAATTCTGCAATCCTATATTAATCTCTGGATGTCCAGTACAGATGGTACTAGAATTTGTGTGTGTTATCCAGTTTAATAAAGAGCAATGCAGTATTGTCAGCAGATCCCTGAATGACCTTTCTAGGCTTTAACAAATTATATATCCAGGTTTGTTCTGCATAAGCAGCACCATCTTCTGCTATTGTTTTCTACTTGACTGGAAACCAAAGACCAAGTTACTCAAGCAGAGGAAGTTGTATCTATTTAATACTCCTAGTCCTGCTCTGTCCAGCCCCCCACCCTGTAATCAAATTCTCATTTTACATTATAGAACTACAGGAAAACACGTTGGTTTTTTTTCTTTAAAAAAAGTGGTTATATTTTGGAGGGGTTTATTATGACCATATATTTTGACTTTGTACTAGATGTTTCATGTCAGTCCAAAGCATCTACAATGTACCTAACAGCACAGAAATCAATTTAAATCATTAGAATCCACTGGATAATGTTATTACACTACTCTCCGAATAGAGAGGGTGCCTTTGGTGTCTTCTCAAATCTACATATGCAAATTCACTTCTATACCTGCATAGTTTTCCAAGGAGTAGGAAAAAGGTAATACCTTGGAAAAGCAAGCAAGAGGCATGCATGCCTGAAAAGAACAATTACTTCTAAATTAGCAGCTGTTGTCTGCCAAAGAGTAAAGAAAGACCAGGTCTCTTAAAAGGGCACCTCTGTAGGGCACAAGTTTGGGTGGGTGATAACCAAAACAATAAACAAACGTGACACTGATGGATAGCTGCTACCCTGCTGACACAGGTGAAGAGGAATTTCATGTATGTTCATTCACTTATAGATACAGAACTAAAACTGAGATGCACAAGAGAGTGTAATATAAGTACAGAAAATAAATGAAAGACTTAATTGTGTTCTACAAAGGAGTCTCTCTCGGTAACTTTTAACCCTTTCTGAATTTTCAGTCTTTCTGTAGACAGACCAAGGATTTAAAGATGGAAAGTCAAATTAGATGCCATTTCAGATCGTAGTCTAACAAAAGGACCTGTACTTTTCATTCTTTTTGTTGCCTCGCGTTTGTGATGCAAGGGGGAGGGTGGGGGGTGTTGACCTCCCATTCTCTCACTGTGACGCAGAGTTAATTTTTTGAGCCCTGCAGTCAGTGAATGCGTGTCTGAGTGGTGCCATAGGAATCTGCACTGCCCTAAGACAGCGCAAGGGAAGCAAATCCCCTAAAGAGGAGGGCACCGTTGGGTCAGAACTGCTGGAGAGGGACATATTCATGGGAACTGTGTAAGAAGCCATCAGGCAGTGAGACGCTGACTCTGGTAAGGAAAAGCAAATTAGAAGAATGTCTGTAATCGGCACCAGTAAAGCAGAAGTGCTTGAAAGTATGGATAGGCAGACCACCTACTGGAGCAAGTTCATGCTGACGATTTGACCCTTTTAGCCGATTAAGAAGCAAAACACAAGGCAGAGAACAGCCGAGATGTTGAATAAGGCTGCTCATTACTCAAGTCAGTTCAAGTGGGGCAAGGAGCTGGAATATATTCCAGAAAAGTGACAAAGAAAAAGCATGAGAGCAGATGTGCTAGGCACTTGCCTCCCTCATAAGTGCGATATATATATTCACACAAAAAGAAATGTGGGAAATAGAACAGAGTGGGAGGGTCTGAGATGATACTTTGTTCTCAGGAGGGCAAGAGTTGCTGTCAGTAATTGCTGTATGTTAAAAGGGCCTTGATGCAGTGTTACATATGGCAGATGGCCAAAGGGTGTGAACATTGCACCTGATACACCAGTAACTAAGCAGCATGTCATCTTTGATGTACTTCTTCTTACTGATTTGCATCCACAAAATTTTATTGCTGGAGCAAGATCTTCAAGTCCATACCCAGAAGTTAGAAACCTCTGCTCTCTGCATGGGAAGCCAGAAATCTAGAAATGGGATGAAGACAAGCCTGTGTTGATAAAATGGGCTGAGGGAAATACAGCCACCAATAAAGTGTACTGCAGGGGGTGTTCCTGAATCTCAGCTCTCTCCTAATACTGGGATGGACTCTCTTTTCTCTTAGGCACCTAGCCTGACTTTTGGGATACCCTCCATCTCCGTTCCCAGCACTGCTTTTCTGCATCCCCTTCTGCCACCTGAAGGTATAAAATACCAAGAGAAAGTTAAACCAAGCTTTCACAATATTGCAGGCCATTGTGCTTAATTATATGCAATTTAAAAACATTGGCCAATCCTCCAGACCAGGGGTGTCAAACTCATTTTCACCAGGGGCCACATCAGCCTCGTGACCCCCAGTGAAAATGAGTTTGACATCCCTTCTCCAGACTATTTTGAATGGAGAATACTCCTTCCCTACTGATCAAAGAAATATCTAATTTTTGTTTTTCCTCTATAGTTCATATAAGCAATTCTTCCTTCCTAGTAGGTGAAAAGCAATTTTGGTTTTGCAGAAGTAGCTTATCAGCATTTGTATGTCCAGAAATACCTACTGAAAGCAACACAGAGGAGAGAGATTTTCATGAAGACTCTTTTTAACACATAAAACCAGATTATTCTTTGTGACCAGGAGCCAAGGTTTTGTGTCACCAAGCCACCACCATAATGTAAATGAATTGGCAGCTTTTCTACACAGGGGTGGTAAAATTGATGCAATAATACATGGTAACATTAATTCAAATAAACATTTTTCAAAAAAAAACAGGCAAAAAATGGAGGACAATCCTTTGAGGGTGGCTTTACTGTTGTTCTTTCATTTATACACATCTATAATGGTAAGTTGTCAGAAAAATTTTTAGTGGAAGCCATGATTTTTTTAGGCCAGTCATTAAGCATCTGCTGCCCTAATTGCACTAAGGTATAATTCCCCATCATAAAATGAGACTTTTTCCTGTGCACAGCTTGTATTTTTTACTGCCTTTTATAACTCCAGCACTTACTGCATGTTTATCTTTTTGATAATTCTAATCAGAAATTAACAAGTTAGCAATCTCAGTCTAGTAGTTAATAAATTAACCCATTTCCCCCTTCCCCCCACCCCTTTTTTTTTTTAATAAAGAACCCTTTTCAGTCACTTTGGTCCATTAGACAGTATCTGTGATGTGTTTCCCTGGGTGTCTGCTGCTAAAAGAAGAGACAGCCTTGAAATGACAGGTAAAGACACACAAATGAGATGAACATGCAGAATACTCAGGAATATCTAGACACGTTTGACACTGGCAGCCACTAATGAGGCTGTCAAGTGCCTGTCGAATTTCAGATGTTTTGGTCATGAGGCTTGCTAATACCTATGAGCACTGCCAACAGATTGTTAAAAATAACCCCAGGAACACACCCTTTCTAGGTCAAAACCAACTGTGAAGCTGAGTGCATTGTAATTACAGTGCACTAAATGAGTTACAGCTTGAGCTAATCACACCCCACTGAACTAAAAAGCTGTAATTACACAGAGAGATAATGTAAATTTGGCAGGATCTCCTATGGCAGCCTATGACTTTGAGGGAAGCTTCAAGTGCAGTTTGCTGGTCATTGCAAACTGGGGCTCAGCGGGGCCAATTTGCAATTTAACAGGTAAAATCAAGTTTATGTTCAACAGAGGGCATGAGTTGATGGTATTTACCTAGTAAAGATGATATAAAGAACAGCTGAGTTGCAGATTTAATTGAAATGAAGGACATTTATTAAACCAACCCACATGATACCAGTTTTATGACAGCATGATGCTGTTGTTTGAAGGGAGCTAGTATAATCTGTCAATGTAAATATAGAAAGAATTGAGGCCTCTGTATTTTTCTAGTATTCCATATGTTCCTCTTATGTTGAAGAAGGAGTCTGCATGACATTTAGGGCTTCACATTTCATTCTTGATTTTCTGAAAGTTGGAATTTTGTTTTATCTTTCTGGAAGGGTATGAACTACTATTTAGGCAACTTTAACTCTGTCCTGTCAAACATTTCATTATTGATTAATTCTCAATAAAGAGATGATTTTGTCTTATTTGTGATACACCTTGGCCTGTGTTACAAGTAGAGCATTTAGCAGGCAAGACATCCTTAGCACTATAGAAATCCCATGGAGAACAGTTCACAGAAGTAACTATATTAATCTTAAACAAAATGCTGGATCATCGTATTTGTTAAGAACCTCATGGTGCCTTCCTAAAGGAGCAAAGCTGTAATAAAAGTGAGAGTGGATAAATGGAACGAATATTAAACAAATAGGAAGAAGAGACAAAGAGACTGGAGAAGGAAAAGTCATTAATGAAATATTAGGTGTCTAACTTAGCAGAGAAGTCATATTCTGTGAGGTGACTCCTGGGACTTGCTGGAATATTTCTAAAGACAGCCAGGAGACAGCATTCTTAATAGTGGTGGCTTTTAGTCGTGATTCACTCTTTTCGCTGGTGAAGAACTGCATTTAGACTTTTTATTCATTCACGCAGTGTCACATGCAAATTGTTTTGCTACAAAAACCTCCTGTCTACCACAAATATTGCTGTTGCTGTTAAACACAATCTGATAACTCAGTCATCTAAAAGGAAGCCTTAAATATAGTGCCTGCAGGCACTTCTTTGCACCAGAGTATGTTTCCGTGTCACATTTCAGCTGCCCCCTCCAGCCCCTTGGTCGCTAGATCTGCACAAGAAAGGTTGCTCTAATTTTCTGGAAAGCATCACTTACAGAGAAGGTCCAGATGTTCAGTTGTGTCAAAGAGCAGAGGATAATGCAGGAACATTATCCTGCGGGAACAGTGGGATGAAAAGGGCTTATTGTGCTTGTGAGAGGAGACCTGCATAACCTGTTCCCTAGCAGGGGCCACATAAGCCTTCAGGAGCAGGAAAGAGAAGGTCCCGAAGGGAGCAGATGTGGTGGGAGATCCCAGGGAAAAAGCCTGCCAGGCAGAAAAGAGGCCAAATGGGGTATACAGCAGGGAGAGGGGTCTGCCCAAAGCCAAATGTGAAAACAGGGGAAGAGTGCGAGAAGTTCTGCCAAGGCAGGTTTGTGCCAGGATGTATTTGGGTGAGGTGACCTTGTTTTGTGGTTGTTGTAACCCCTCTCATTCTCTTCCCTTCCTTTCTGTGAAGGGGCGAGATAGGGGTGGCAGGCAAGGTGGGAAGTCCTGCACACACCTGGCAGGCGGTCACCAGGAGATGGCAAACTCTAATACAGAAGGTGTTGTTTTCTTTCTCTCAGTATTGCAGCTTGCACACTCAGAAAAACACTATGGTGCGTTTAAAACTGTGGCCTTAGCTTAACTCTTCCTAATGAATGTTTATCTTCTTCTGAAAATCCCTGTGTGAACAGTATCTAGGGTCCTAGAGAACCAGGTAAGTCTGGAGTAAATACCTGGTTTCTTAAATTTGGGCCTAGGAAGAAATGTGGGGAACAAGACCAAGGGATGGGGGATTTTTATCACTGTCTCCCAAGAAATGCAACAAGTGACCAGAGATAAAATGGCTTGCTGAACTTGTTTAAATTTCACCTGATGGGAATCACAGGGCAGGTGGGATGAACTGTCAAGCTTGGTTTTGCCAATAACCTGTAAAATGTTATTGCTTCTTTCAGAGTTGATATAATGACTGGAGAACTTTCTTGGGTGGATAAAAGCCAAGAAATGCTCACTGTGGCTGAGAATGCCATCAGGCTGGGAGAGCCCTCTCCAGCTAGCTGCTGAGCTCCATGTATGGCCACAGGTGATATAATAAAAAAAGGAAAAGGCAAGGGTGATAGGAAATTAGGGAAGAGATGCCCAAGAGACTGATGCCAGCAGGAGTTTGACAGTGCTGTACACATCAGGAGAAGTGCTCTGCAAGCCCAATGTGGCTGCTTGGAAGGGAGGCATGCTGGCAAAGGTACCTTTGCAAGTGAAATATGTGGGAAAGCTGGGAGAAGTAAAATAGCTCTCTCCAATTCATAGACATTATTTTCCTTTCTTACAATATTAATTGGATATTATTTTAATCCACTTGCTATTTTGTCCTCCTTCTGTTCCCCAGTCTCATTAGGTTCTTTGCTGTGTTCCTTCCTGCCGTCTGCCCTGACTCAGCAGGCAGGTGAGCAGCTCCTGCAGAGTGCCTGACACGGGCTGTTAGCGGTGCTGGTTTAGCACAGCAGAAAAGCAGCCATGTGGAAAAGTCTAGCAGGGTGGCGGGGTGCAGTAATAAAACAGTGCGGGGTAGCAGAAGGAAGGAAAGGATCAAGGCTACTAGACTCTTGTCAGGATTGGTTTTGAAATCCACACCAGTGAGCAAGCCTTCATTCCTGAGCCGGGTGGTACGGACTGGCTTGTGCCTATGTGCTGCAAGCCCAGGGTTTGTGGTCTGGACTGGGAGAGGCTGCTTGTTCCTGCTATTGCCGTGGTGTGATAGCATGCCATAGCCCTTTGCTCTTTCTTGCCCTCAGCCTCTCCTGCGGATGCTGCGCTTGAGTCTTGCCTGACTCGTGCACATCAAGAGATCAGACAAGCACACGCTGTATAGGGAACAAGCCAAATGCCCAGGTTAATGACTACTCAACATCCACCTGCCACTACAGTTCATGCTGTTGCTCAGCAGCGATGATATTGAAGCCTAACAGAGGACCATTTTCATCCCCTGAGCTGGAGGCAGATAGATCTGTGCTGGCTACAAACCATTCTGGGGGATGGATGGAGCTGCTTAATATTCGTGGAAAGCATGAGATGTTTGCACCACTTCCATTCTACAGATTTAAGACATAACTCAGGCTGATTTGTCAAAAGGAGGGTTTGGGATTGAGAAACTAGTATCAGCTGGTGAGATCACATCATTCAGCCTCGTGGGATAACCAGGAGAGAGTAGAGATAACCATGTTCAAGTCCTTGTGCCAGGAGCTGAGTTACTCTCCAGAATCAAATTATTATCTTATCAGCACCCAGGCCCAAGAGGAAAAAGGCTGCTATGTGGAGCTATGCAAAGGTCAGTTCTTATCAGCTGTTGAAAAGCAATGTTGGAGTCAATGGGTTTGCTGTAGGCACAGAGAAATGAAGTCTCTGGAAGCCCAGCTACAGGTCCTCTGCCCCCACATGATCAGTGTCTGCCATGTGCCTGGTGAAGGGTATACCAAAACAGAAAGGATTCCTCAGCTGTAAAGGGCCATGATGACTATTGAGATTTTCATAATGCCTACATGGAAACGCATGCCTCCAAACTCACATCCTTAGCAGAAATGATTGGTTAGGAGTTTGGTTCATTTTTCTAAGGCTTTCCTTGTCTATATGTGCTAAGGCAAAAGTGCCACACTGAAAGTCTTGAGAATGAAAAGCATCATATAAATATTAAACGCTGTATTTATATATTTATATTTTATGTATTGTATCTGTATCTGTATTTATGTATTTATAAACCCTGTGTTTATATTTTAATATTAAGGCACTGCATAAATGTAAATATTATGCTATTTCCAAAGCTTATAAAGACACCTTTTTCTGCTACAAAGAAAGTTGCAAAGTGATATTTTTCTTAAACCTTTCCTTTCCCCTTCCCCTTTCCCTTCCCCTTCCCCTTTCCCTTCCCCTTCCCTTTTCCCTTTCCCTTTCCTTTTTTAATCTCCATCAAAAGTATCTGGCTTCATGTTTCTATTCTTAAATTTGTTAGCCAAAACATCAGTGTGGGAATAATGGTGGTTTTGCATTGTATCTGCATCTGCCTTCCTCAGTAGTCTCTGCTGCTAACCTAAACCATAGCAGCTCCCTAGAGCCTCAAAGTTGCTACATCAGCAGTGGGAGCACTGCTGAGACAGGTAATGCAGGATCAAGCCAGCTCCACTCACTCCATCACTGGGGACTTCTCTGCTTTTGTGGAGGCTGCTGGGTATAGGATGACATTCAAAGTTCTTCACCCTGCTGCAGTACACATAGAAAGGCTACAGTCACCCAGAGGCTTTGAAAAGCTTGACTCTGAGGCAAGTCAGGTGAGGGCAGTCAGGCACTGGAATGGGCTGACCTCAGAGGTTATGGACTTTTAATCCTTGGAGATGTTCAAAACTTGATGGAACTCTCCTCTAGCCATAACTTCTGTGAGCAGGCAACTGGACTAGGTGACCTCCAGAAGTCTCTTCTAGCTTGAATTATTCTGTGATTTTATGATCTTGGCAGAAAGTACCTCTTTACTGGGTCATCTTGAACAGATACAGAGATTTAGATTATTTGTAGATAGCTAATAAAATAAGCTTTTACTGCCTTATTTGTTGGAAATACGATTGGTTTCTTGTAACTCTCAAAAACCTATCTATTTTGTATGCCACCACTGAGGAGCTTTTAGAGGTGTTTGAGAAACAGTATCCACCTATATTGTTTAATTTAAACTTTGGGTTGCAGATTCTCTGCAGGATGGTGCCAGCTTTTCCAATTTTCTCTTTCCCAGGGTATGCAGGTGCTAATGTCCTAGGCTATCTAACACAACAAGAAGAAACAGCAAATGAGTTTCTGAAGAAATTATTGGCATTTTAATAACAGTAGTCAGATTGGAAATGCTTTAGAGCATACAGTGAAAATTATTTGAAATCCAAGACCATTATGAGAATCAATGATACAGCTTTGAAAGCATGCTGGTTTTTTGGACTTGGATATTCTTTATATCAGTTTCAGTAACTATTTCCAGTAAACTATTTCCAGTTCCCTCAAATACATGAAAGAGTAAGATATTTGTGGTGCATAACTTCAGTGGGGTTACATCTAGGATAATGTTACCCATCTTTCACTGTCAGCTAGGGAATATCTCAAACCAAGACCCCAATTAAGTATGCAGTGATCATGAGCTATGTCTGCGTTGTTTACAGGACTGCACTTCATTAATAAACACACTTCTGTATTGCATGGTTAATGACAATCAATATAATTGCCATAACCTGGGTAGACAATTGCTTCTGAGTTATAATGAAACATTTTATGAAAAAACCTTTTACTCTAAGACTTGAGATAATAGCTTTAATGGAACATTACTCTTTTTTCATTTCTTTTTTTCTTTTTTTTTTTTCCCCTAGCCTCCGGTAAGTACTTTTAAGGCAATTCATCTCAAATGTGTAATTTAGAAGAACATAATTAGCAAAGTGGAGGACATTTTTTTTCTATTATTTTATGGAAATTCAGGTTAGATTCCTCTTTTTGCTTTAGTCAGCCAAGGGTTTACTTTAGAATGATTCATGATATGTTTTCAGAATATATCATGAATGGCAAGCTAAAATCTTTCATCTCTTGTTTGTACACAGTTACTACAGCTTGTCAATCAGCAATTCAGATTTTGCCCAATTCTTTCAATGAAATGCTGAAGCTTCTTGTTTAAGCAAAAACTATTTACCCTGTATAAATAATGGTATATCACTTACATATGGATTCTGAGCATGCTCGTTTTGATTACATTAATTTACTTCCACAGATCAAGGATTATTTTTTATTTCTTATCTAGATATACATACATTATAATTTCTTTTTTTATTGAGTCATCACCAAACAAAGCTATCTTTTGAGTTTATTATTTGGTAATACTTTGAGAGCATTTTCATTTCCCCTTTGCATGAATATATGCAGTAGAAACAAAGTTAATGATCTTTCTTAATTTTCTTGTCGATCACTCAGGATGTTCATCATGAGGATGTGAAATAGAGGAAGAGTATATTCTATTTTGAGTAAGTTTTTACTGTGTACAGTCCATGAAGAGATACAGAGAATGAAAACCAAAACAAAAACAAACAAAAAAACCCCAACGACAGCATCCCAAAACAAGAAAAAAAGTAGGATTTCACTTTGGAGAAAGAGATTTCCAATGTAGAGAGACCGATTTGGGAATAATTAGTGTAATGACAATACTCAAATCTGCTTCCACATGTGAATGCTCAAACTGGATGTGCAAGCAGAAAAAAAGTTAGGCACCTAGGCAAAAAAAAAAAAGCAGAATTCACAGTTTAGGTGTTGAAAACAAGCTAGTGGCATCACTGTGCCATTTGGCTGGGATTTAATGTTTCTGATTTCTCAGTAGAGCTAATTAGCCCAATGAGCACCGTCAGGAAGGGAGCCATGCCCAGTTCAGCTGATTCCAAGTCAGCACCAGTACGTCACGCTCTGTTGTGCTTTATAGACACAAGTGAAATGTCTGAAGAAATATCTGAGGGATTCCCTGAGGGATTCTCTGGGTGAAATCATAAGATAAAAAAAGATGATGCTCTAACAAAGGAGCAAATGAAGGAACAATCTGGAAGGAAAGCACAGCACCAACATGGGATGAAATCATTGAGTCCCTCCACAAGGTGGAAACAAGGTTGTGTTTAGCAACTCTGATGGGTGGTACTTGTTAATTAGTGCCAGATACAAATATCTGACATCTGTGCATTCCAATTCAGTGGATAACAGGAAAAGAAGCAGACTGAAAGTGTTTACTCCAAGGGTAAAACATGAAGCTGTGTCATTTGTTTAGTAGCTAGTCAGTACTGAAAAAGCTTTAGAGTGACAAAGATGAATATCCATGGGGAACTGAAGGTCTGTCAGGAAAGCACTGGGCTGTGCGGCCAGAAGGTCAGTGACATGGAAGCTTATGACCTGAAAATTCTTTGTTAGAATCAAGTGACACCAAACCTCGAGAAAAAAAAAAAAAAAAAAAAAAAAGGTTGTATTGGTAGTTTCAACCCCCTGTCTTAGAGGGAACAAGGCAAACACCAAAACTAGGAGTATGGAAGTCAAACTGGATGGTTCTCCCAGTTGATGAGGGAGAAGGACTTCAAGCTTTATAGCTTTTCCAGTTTGATTAAGCACCCTTTGAGAGGAAAACTAAAGGATCAATGACACCAGTCCTGTACATAAATAAGAGTAGACTTGGATGCTGCTTTCTTAACTGCTGCTTTGCACCAGCAGGTGCTGGTTCATCCCAGTAATAAAGGCACTCAGACTCTGACAAGTACTATTTAAAATGCAATTTACTAGCGTCAATGTTATAGAGAAACAGAGGGTAGTATAGATAATCTTATGTCCTTTCAGATGCTGGTAATGCTGAATTGTACAGCTTCAGACAGGCGTCCGAATCCCATCCATGGAGGAGTTACACCACCTGTTTTTTTGTTAATTTGAGCTCTTAAAATATTTTCTCAAAAGAAAACAACTCTATTCATAATTTCTACTGCCAGATAGAAAGGATGTTCCCATGAGAACTTGTTGCTGCAGTTTTAGATAAAGGCAAGGACATGCAGCTGGTGTAATCGCGGGTACTGAGTGGGAACTACCTGGAGACTTCTCTGTTACGATCAACCACTCAAGTTCATCCTGTGACCAAGGGATCTGTGCAACACAGCAAGGGCCAGAAAACCGTGCTGTAGTGCAGCACGCTCGGGTTGACAGCTGTGTGGATGACTCTCTCCTTGAGGTACAATGATCTGCTGGTCATGAACACAGCATCTGCTTGCTGCCTCTGATGTCTGTAACTCAATGACTAGGTTTAGCATTTCTGTTACCATGTCTTTATATAATCAGGCAACTTTCATAGGCAAACCAGATAAAATGTAACCCCAAATAAAAAGTAATGCAATTGCATGTTAAATAGAGCAGGTATTGGCCTAAGTCGGGCTTACAGTTCGCTTAGCAGAATGATGCATTTGGCACGTGTGGAGGAAGAACTTTAACTGAACCATAAAGGTTAGAGAGGTTAAACCTCTGAAACATGGTTGCTGGCAGGTTTGGATGCTTCTCTCTAGAGACCCTTTAATAAAAAGCCTCGTATATTGGTCTACTTGTGCAGTGACAGCCATAAATATACCAAGTGAAATGCAAGCTGATTAGAAAGCACTTTTTCTGGTCTTCCAGACTGTATTCAGATGGAAAGTTTAACTTTCAGGCTACAACCTACTCCTTTCATATTCAGTCCCGTACTTTCTTTGTTGTATTGTTAAGTTTTTCTTCTTCTTTCAGTGACATGCAGTACATCTAACAAGCTTTTAAATGCAGATTTCTTTCTGTGGTTCTGAGTAGGAGAAGTCATTTTCAGACACAAAAGTCCTTGAGGAAATGTGGCATAAGCTTCTTTGTCCATCCCATCAATTATCCCTTGCCCCCCTTCCCCTAAGCAAACATACACCTCTCTTAAAAACTCAGATCTGATGGAACAGGATTACGTCCAACTGGGCATATGGGATTTACTAAATCCAGAACCAGTATTGAATATCTGCTGGTGCTATATACTGCTCCCCAATGGGATAACATAGCACTGACTCCCCTATTGCTATCTTAAGATTACTCAGTAAATTTGCTTGGTGAATTTGTTGAAGTAAATAATCTAAAGTACAAGTACTTTTATTCAATGACAAGCAAGTTACTTGATGATAGAATGGTGAAATTATTCAAAAATGAATAAACAGAGGAAGTTAAATGAAATTAGAATATATCTTGACATTATTCAACATTTTTGAGATTAAGAAAAGGAAATTTTCAAGTCCTTATAATAAAACTAACCTCTTCTACAGCATTATCCTGGCCTGTGGTTCAGTTACTGGAGCGATACTTCACCTTTGCTTGTGACCACAACTTAAATCTAAGATAGACTTGCTTGAACTACTCCTTACAAGTGAAACTATTGCCTCCATTGGAGAGGGCTGGCATTTCATTGCAGGTGCAGGTGGAAAATGGATTGTTTGTGCACTGATCCTATTTCTCTTTATCTATACTTCTAACCAGTTAGGGAAGCAGAAAGTAGCCTAGAATCAGGCTGGACTGTTTGAGTCTTCAACTTTCATATTGTCAAATGTGGAGAACTGGAGAGGGACTCTGACCTTTTAGCTACTAGCAAAGGTTATCTGGCTAGAATGTGATTGGAGTTGGAACTAGAGGTGTTGGAGAGAGGGTGTTGCCAGCAAGGAGGGAGAGTATCCTTTGAGCTGGACAGTCTTTGGGCTAGGTTTTGGGTGAACACTAGGACGGACTACCTGGATGGATTTAAGTCCCAGACTGGCAGGGTATGATGGCCTAAGGTGGAGTTGATTATTTCACTTTTACACATTGAAGGCCAAAGGCTGTGGCTGTACATAGAAGGAAAGAGTAAACTAGTTCTGGGCTGACTTCATTTCACTGGGTAGAGTCGGTGTACTTTACTGTTAAAACATAGGTTTGCAGAGGGCTCTGGTAGGAAGTTTCCCTGACCCAAAATGACCAGTGAGGTGATTGGGGAAGGGATACAGGCCCTGGGTCAGGCATAGAGATGGTGCAGTAGTCCCTACATTGATCATGAGACCAGGCCAGGGTTTTGGGACCAAAGCACAAATCTCCCGCTCTCTTGTCAGGCTTCTGCGAGTGCTGCAGCTCTGGGGTCTGACCTTGAACAGGAAAGCAAGCGACAAATGAGGGAGAGCAATTTCTTGTATGTGTCACTAAATTTTTGCTCCTTATTCCTGATATCCTGTATTATAGGGGATATTTGGCAGTTGCATGGCCAGGGATGGGCAGAGAGAAAGGTCTGTGGATCTGATTTCTCAGATATGTAGTAGATTTGACACAACTAGAGGCAGGTCAGGACAACAATCTGACAGACTTCTTGGGTTGCTATGGTTGCCATATCTAGTTCACATTCCCAGGGCTAAAGTAATTGCCAGATCTGGGGTTTATTTAAGGATTAAGTTTTTCTTTTGTGTCAGATTGGCAGAGGCTGAGCAGCTTTTGCTTTCCTGCAGGGCATGGTGTAGGGTCCATCTGCTAAAAATTTTCCAGGGATGTTTCAGCTAATGGCAGTGTTGTGTGTCTTTTCTGCTCTCTTTTAAAGTGATGCCATGGTGTAATTTTTGAGGCTTTTTGCCTTTTGCACCAGTGGGCTTGCAATTGTTACGTGGTCTTAGAGACTGCTTTATGGTATGAGATATAGGTGGGGGTGCAGGTACTCTGAGAATCCATCTGAGTCTAATATCAATGCCATCACAGTGTGATCACAGGGAGTTGGATTCAATGACCCAGAGGCTCCTTCACAGTCCCACCTTCTGCCTCACCCCCTGCGAGCTCAGACAACTCATGTGTCCCCCTTTCCATCTAATTTTCCTGTTTCTCTGCTGTTCTTCAATCTTCTTTTCATTAGATATGTTTATTTATCTGCTTATGAGACTACCTTACAGTCTAAACAGAATATTTCCAAAATAAGTGGACATGGTTAATAATACCATCCTTTGAAATTATACTGTTCTGATAATGCTCACTCATATCTTCCAATTCCTGCATTAGCTTTGGAGCCAACATTTCCACAAACTGCTGGAGCTGGAGATGAATCCTTCATATAGCTTGGAAGTTGTGATTATATATTTTCAGATGAAAGATGGCATTGTTTCAAACATAAATCACTTGAAGGCAGCAGCCATTTAAATTGAGTCAGAACCACTGAATCAATCCGAGGAGAGAGGTTGTTAGTGAAAATAATGTGGTTTTTGTCTTCAAAATCTCATGAAACACTGAGCCTAGAAGGCAAACTGCTGTGTATCTTAGCAAAGCTGGACTGGGTGACCAGCCTTCTAGTGGCATATGGCATTGATTTCTGTTCTTGGTGATCCTGAGTCATCAATAGTCAATGGTTTTTCAAATCTAGCAAACACACAGGCCTTTTTCTGGACAGGATGTTTTCTGCATCTCAAGTATCTTGAACCACTTACTGGATGTCATCCAGCCTTGGTGAAATAAGGACTAGCCAGCAGGAGTAAACAGAACTTCAAAATAAAAAGCATTTGTTCTGCTGCTGTGGGAGAGTAAGAAATGCAGACATAGCTATATAAGAGGAATTGTCTGCATGAGGCTTTCTTCTCAAAGGCTTACATGGAGAGTGTAAAGCTCCTCTTAAACACTCACTTCTTAGGCAATGGCACTAATAGCACACTGTGCATAGAGTCTTCAGTTTTAATAGCAGCTGCTTGGGTAAAAAGGAAGTCCTGTTGCCTGATTTTCTAATCCTGTCTGCATTGTTTTTGGAAACGTCCTTACTGCGCAAAGCCCTGGGAAAGAAAGAAAATTCTTTTCCATTTTTGAGTGCCTGGGATTTGTGAACACTAGAAGCAGGCCAAAGCCTTGATGCTATTCTTGACATTTCAAAGTCAGCTAAGCTGAAAATCAAATATTGCTTAATGACAGAGAAAGAAAAGATTATGGCTAGTATTCCCCTCCAGATGCATGAGACCCTGTGGCTTCCTTGTTCCCTTGTCCCAGCCCACAGGCTGTTTACATTTGGTGGGAGAAGATTTAGTGCATCTTGAAAATCAAAGAGCTGTGACTTTATGATTAACAAACACTTGATGAAAAAGAAAAAAATGTTTCAAGAGATGATGAGTAAGAAACGTCCCTATTCTTTCCCCAGCCACCCTTCTTTTGCTCCTCTAGTACCCTCCTTTCTCTGTGTTTTACTGCCCATTTTAATTGTTTCTTTGTCATTTTCCCTCTCTTCTCCAAAGCTTTATTGACTCAAATTCTTTCCTTTCCATGTAAGAGTCTTTTTTCTGTTTTCTCATGTAGCCCCCATTCCCCCATACTCTACCCCTTCATTTTTCACCTTGTCTTAGTCTGTTCCTCTTTTCATTTCTCAACCTGTTTGTTAAGACTGCTGTCCACTTAAGACGAGGCTACTGGCAGAGGGCAGGACTTGGCTTCGCTCCATAGATGAGCTCTGCAAGCAACGAACAATCTGGGACGTCAGTAGGCTTCAGTAATCTTCACTATGCCTTTGGAGACCATGTTGGGCTTTGTTACTGTCCAATACGATAAGCGCAAACACAGAGTGATAATGTGTCACTGGAGCAAAAGGGAAGGGCAGATTCACATATCAGAACATTGACTGACCAAGTCTTAAGTAATTCCATTTATATTCATGGGATCATACTGTCTACGTCAGTACTTGCAAAGATACCCACTGCCCCTTTCTATTAAGAGGTGGCTCCTGCAAATACTGGACCTGATTCACAGCTAATATTGCAGAGCTTTTGCACCAGCAGAACTTCACTGGTCTCAGTGGAGGGAGGCCAAGTTTAGGGATATATATGAGAGCAAGAGTAGCAAACCTAGCCCATATATTTTCTCTGTGTGCTTTCCAAAGTCTTCATTTGTATTTTGAGAGTTTCTGCATTTTTATTCAAATTCAATTATTCATGTTTGATAGAACTTGCTCTGGCACTGCTGTGCTTTAAAAACCAGAAACTCCTTCAATGTATAGTACAGAAAAAAGATGCTATTGTCCTTGAAGGGAACACTACAAGGCTGCTGGTTCTGTTCTTTCAAGCAGACTGACAGTTTTTTGTCCTATTGTGCGAGTTCATGGTTACTGAATGTTTTTTAAAACATCTTAATTACTTTCTATTTTACAGACATTTTTATTAGATCTATAATCTCATGCCTCATATCCTCAGAGTGTCCTCAGTGCTCTGCCATCGCTAAACAATTATCAGAAGGATGTATTTTCTCCCTGATGGATTCTAAGCTTTTCTTCCAGAGGCTAGACTTTATAGCAGATTTTATGTCAGGACAGCAGAGGTTCATTGTTTCTTTTTAATTGTTCCCACTAGAAGTAAAAAACATAAATACAGAAAGAAGAGCTGGAGTGATAATCCAGGCAAGAGAGAGACCAGGTTTTGATGTCCGACATTCTCATAAAAATTCATTTCACGTTTCTGCTGACCTCCTTCTTGTTGTTGATTCATGACAGATAAGCAGAACACCTATCTCTCTTTTCCTCTGTTCTGATGCATCAGAGAGGCCAGGCTCATCTCTTACACAACCTCTTTACTGCAGAAAAACAGGCTACAGGACAGCAGATAGTTTTGCAAGCTTTCATATTTTGGCTGTTCTTTCTGCCCAGGCTTATTATCTTGTCCTTTTCATATACTGAAAAACATTACCCACCCTAGGTGGTTTTAACCCCACAACAAATCACAAATTAAAAAAGCATGTTAATGCTATCCCCAGAATGCGATAGTTCATATCCGTCTCTTGTGCTCTGCCATTTTCCACAGCAAAAAAACCTCACAGGAATATTTTCCCAGCTTTCAGATAAAGGTGTAAAATTCATTAATTAAGTCTAACCTTCCAGTCCAGCCTTCATTTTCTATTCTTAAGAATTCTTAAGAGTATGTGAAAATGGGGATACTGAAAATATGACAGGAAAAAAATTTCTTTCCTCCAGTCATTGCTGTAGCAGTGTCATAGCTATATGAGACTTCTTAGAAGCATATGACATATTTCATTCATATAGTGGACATTTTCAAATGAATGTTTTAAGAATTACATGTATAAATGAATTAAATGCACAGCACATGAAGGAATGAGGCTAGACTTCTCAGTTTCAGTATTTGGGAGATGTCCTACCAGCTGGCTGCTACAAAGTAGCCAACTTGCCAAGACTACAGATTGCTGACATACTTTAGGATCAAAGGAGAAGATGGAGAACCTGGAAGACAACAACAGTTTGAGAAATTAAATGGCAAGACTGTCACAATAAACTTAACATAATTCCAGTGGGTCCTTACTCAAGCGTGTAAGAGAGTAGCATTAGGGTTTCCACTAAAAGGCTAACCACTACAATGATTTTTCTGATTTTGGTGAAAAAATATTGAGTTTATGCCAGCAAAAGTCCCACAATTTGAGGCTATTGCTACCAAGTTTATTTCATGTATTGATTCTGTCATTCTGAACGCCTTTTTTCTGCGTGCATTTGACAAGCACTTGAAATACCGCTACAAAACAAATGCACATGAATTAAAGCCAGCATCCTTTTGCACAAATGTATTATCTCCAGAAGCACCTACATTATTTTGGAGCCAGGGCAATTTTTTAAAATGCCACTCAGAAGAGTGAGAGGGTGGAGTGATATCCTTCCCTGGGGGAGTGCCACGGGCAGAAAAGCCTCTGTTGTGGTCACTCACACACTCTCACATCCTAATGCCATGCCTGTTGAGCTGATGTCTGCACAGTGCAACACCTTTCGCAGGGAGGATGTAGGGTCTTTCCCACCAGCCAGAGAAACTGCCTTGTATCCACTTGGGGTGCCTGAAAGAAGTTGGGCCGGCTCCTCCATTAACCACCTGTCTCCCTGATAAAACACTGAGAGGCTTCATTCTTGCCAGGTAACAACAAATTTAAGAAGGAGATAAATATTTGTGGTCAATAGTAAAATATTTCATGTTTCAAATTCACTGGGGTTTTTTTTCCACTCAGTTTCTTGCAGGAGTTGGCAACTTCCTGCTTCCCAATTCTGGCAGCTGCCTGTGTGTAGGTGTCCTGGTTTTGGCTCAGGAACTTCAGTACAAATTGGAGTCAACGACAGCCAAGTAGAATGCCTTATGTTGCCAGTCCAAATCCATCTGGGCTGCCGCATTGTGGCAAGATAGTGCTGCCCAGCTAGAGAACCTGGTTGTAAAAGTACATTGTGTAAATGCTCACATACCCAAGAGTCAGGACACTGAAGCACATCAAAACAATGAGTAGGTGGATCAGGCTGCTAAGACTGAAGTGGCTGAGGTAGATTTGGACTGGCAACATAAGGGCGAATTATTTATAGCTTGGTGGGTCCCTGACACTTCAGGTCATCAAGGAAGAGATACAACATAAGGATGGGTTTGTGATCGAGGGGTGGACTTGACCATGGACACTATTGCACAGGTTATCCATGAATGTGAAACGTGCTGCAGTCAAGCAAGCAAAGTGGTTAAAGACTCTCTGGTAAGGAGGACAATGGCTGAAATATAAAAATGGGGAGGCCTGGCAGATTGATTATACCATACTCCCACAAACTTGCCAAGGCAAGTGCTGTGTGCTTACTATAGTGGAAGCAACCACTGAATGGCTGGAAACATACAGAATGCCCTGTGCCACCACCCAGACCACTATCCTGGGCCTTGAAAAGCAAGTCTTATGGTACCCCACAAAGAACTGAGTCAGACAACGGGACTCATTTTCAAAACAAACTCATAGACACCTGAGCCAAAGAGCATGGCATTGAGTGGGTATGTCACATCCCCTGTCATGCACCAGCCTCCAAGTAAATCAAACGATACAATGGACTATTAAAGACTACACTGAAAGCAATGAGTGGTGGAACATTCAAACGTTTGGATACACTTTTAGCAAAAGCCATCTGGTAGTCAACACTAGGGGATCTACCAGTTGAGCTGGCCCTGCCCAGTCAAAACTTTTATGTACTGTAGAAGAAGATAAAGTCACCGTAGTGCATACAAAAATATGCTAGGGAAGACAGTTTGGGTTATTCCTGCCTTGGGTAAAGGCAAACCCATCTATGGGGTTGTTTTTCCTCAAGGACTTGAGTGCACTTGGTTGATAATGCAGGAGGATGGGGAAGTCCGGTGTGTACCTCAAGGAAATTTGATTTTGGTAGAGGATAGCCAATAAATTAAATTTTATTATGTTAATCACTATATAATACTGTATGTCAGCACTACTATGGTTGCTATATGCCATATCAACAGTATTACAGCAAGAATCACTCAGATTAATGAAGAATTAACTTTGATAGAAACAGACAAGTGCAGCAGTGTTGGAATCAGAACTGACATCCAGCAACTTCCTCAAGATCAACATCTTCAACCCGCAGATCATTGGCATGGGTCTCACCAGATACACCAGCTATGAGCTCTGGATGCAGCATGCAACAATGCAACACCACGCACCATCTCTTCTTCCCTGAAAGACTGTTATGACAGACAGACCCTAAAGTCATGGACTAAATGAACTCAATGGACATTTTAGAGAGATGGCCCATGGACTAAGGGAATTATATTTCTGTATTATATCAAAGGATAGGAAGGGTGGTGGTGGGTCATGAGAACGTATTAGAAAGTATGGGACCTGAGCATGACATTAGTTGTATAGAATAAGGGGCAGATACTGTCCTGGTTTCAAGCGGGATAGAGTTCAATTTCTTCCTAGTAGCTGGTATAGTGCTGCGTTTCGGATTTAGAATGAGAATAATGCTGGTAATATATTGATGTTTCAGTTGTTTCTAAGTAGTCTAGGACTGTTCACCTTCTCATGCCATGCCAGGTGCACAAGAAGCTGAGAGGGGGCATAGTCAGGACAGCTGACCCAACTGACCAAAGGGATATTCCATACCATATGACATCATGCTCAGTATATATTTTAGGGGAAGCTGGCTGGGGGAACCACTGCTCAGGAACTGGCTGAGTATCAGTTGATGGGTGGTGAAAAATTGCCTTGTACATGACTTGTTTTATATGGTCTATTATTATTATTATTATTATTATTATTTTCCCTTTCTGTTCTATTTAAGTGTCTTTATCTTAACCCATGAGGTTTATGTTTTTTTTTTTATTCTCTCCCCCATCCCACTGCAGGGGGAGAGGGGTGAGCAAAAGGCTGTGCATGGTGTTTAGCTGCCTGCCAGGTTAAACCACAACAGTAGGAAAACCCACATCTTGGTAAGAGAGAAGCTCATCAATCACAGATTTGAAGTGCTCAAGCCTGATGAGAGCTGGCCTTCAGATGACTGCAAGTATGTTGTGCGCTTCTTTTAAAGAGTGACACAGTTGCAGCTGGCTCCGTTTGCTGTGTTTTACATTTCTGGTCTGCCTTCTATCTTCAGGGTTTAGGATAGGAACTGAATGCCTACAAAGGGCAAACTATGAGCACTGAGTGAGTTTCCAACCAAACAGCACCGTGCTTATACAACATAGGTTGCTCTGAGTTGTGCTTTTGTGTGGTGGCTCTGCATTTAAGTGTCTGAAGCCTTTTCTTTTCCTCCTTTATGTTACAGTCCTGTTTTGAGTTGTTTTATCTCTCTTAAGTAATCTTGCAAAACCAATACTGTAAAAGTCCTTGGAGCTTGGTTCTGACGTGCATCTCTGCCCATGTGTGCAGCTGGCTCTGCGTGGTCCTGTCCCCAGGATGGGTTTGTGTGAGCTAGCTCTGCTAACCCTGGAGCTGGCAGCCTTAAGGTATTGGTATGATCCAGCTTGCATCTGCAGAAGTGCTGTGGAGTGCTCCCACTCAGTCACTGCTTCTGCCACTCAATCAACATGGCAGATCCATGCTGTACCAGACGGACGCTGGAGTTTCAGGTCAGCCTGTGCCTGGGCTCTCTGCACTCTGCTTTATCCTGCAGAGCACCTCCTGTGCCTTCTCTCCACAGTAACAGATAGAGAGGATTTTAGGCAGTTTTTTTGGGATTCGTTCTCTTTTTTTTTCTTTTAATATTGTGTGAGAGGCAGAACCCAACCTTGTGATGACTGATAATTGTCTGCAGAAGGTGCAGATTATAATTTAAATTGTGTGTATCTATTTTGTGATCTGCTCCAGTAGACTACCTTGGGCAGGAATGGTAGGGCAATATTTGCCACGCAATTGTGAGGGAAAAGGAACCATGAAGTGAGAAGAGAGGATTTAATAGATCTGTTCAGTAGATCAAGGCACCACCAGCCCAGACTGTCCCTGAGCCTTCCTTGGGGCTTCCCCCAATGCTGTCCATGGCCCAAGACCCCATGTCAGCCCCACAAGGCCATCAGCCCGTGCCCCAGCAATGCCACAGCAGGGCTGGTCTCCAGCTCCTCGCAGCCCTGCCCTGACCACCCCATCACCAGGGTGCTGCCCAATGCCAGGGTTAGGGCTGCCCTGGTACCCCCCCCCAGCAGCCGCCCCTATCCCTGGCCTGCTGGGTGCTCAGGCAGCAGCAGCTCTGCTCCTTCATCTGGAGATGTTGGAGCTATGGGGCATAGTGCTAGGAGCAATTATTGGGTTAAAAACTGAGAATGCCAGAAACAGGCTGTCAGGAAAAATGAAGACATTCATAAGACACTAAGCATATGGCTCCTAGGTCTGTATTATGTTTCATTTCACCTTCATGGAATTAGCCCCTCTCCCTCTGAGACTGGCAGGGACTGGGTTAGTGTTACACAGGGGAGCTCACATCTATGTAACAGCCAGAATATTCTCAGTTGCAATATGCCAGCCTGCAACTTTGCAGATGAAACTGATTATTTTTGCTGTCAGCCCCCTTCTGCTCTATTAAAATTCAATTTTATGGTGCAACATTCCCTATGGAGTTGTTTTGTCATTTTTTCCAAGACATACTGGAAGCATGTATGTGCTTCTAGCAAATGCTGAAGCCTGTGAGAAATAGCTTATAAATCATCAGCAGCAGGCTATACTATAATAAACTGCTTACTTTTTTGTTACCATATAATATGTGACCATTTGTAACAGTTTTAAAGCCCAGCTATATACTCATCTATTACATACCATTCTGTGTGCCAAACCTTTTAGTACCACTGTATTAAAGTGCGAATGAGACTTTTTTTCTTATTTTTTGGGACTGCTAAAAGTATCAGCAGTAAATGAAGCCCAGGGTGACCAAGGTCCCGATCCTACAACTTCCCAAGTGTTGCCATTTCCCATTACCATCAATATGTGCAGTTAGAATGCTGTGAAATCTCTCAAGTGGTGGCACTTTTGAGAACAGAGGCTTAAAGAGTCTTAAACTTTGCAGCAACTCAAGGGAAATCTGTCTTATCAAGCTGTAGGAATCATCAATGCTATTTTGACTGTTACCTCAGCATATGAAGGAAGATAATAGAGTCATTGCATTTAAAATGTCTTAGCATCTAGAGACTTTTTTTTCAGAAAAGAATCGTGAAAGAGGGTTAAAGCATTCACCTGTTTCTGGAATTATCTACATGGCCCGTGTTTTGTGATGTTTCTGATCAGACATGGGTTTTGATTTTCATCTGCAAGCTCAGAAAGGCAGACTTGGAATAGTGCATCTGTAGATTTCCATCCTCTCCTAACACTGATCTTTGCACAGCAGATTAGAGCTGTGTAACAGGGCTGCCAGCTTTAATGTGACAGCTCAGTTCTTCTGCACTTATTCTAAAAATGGTGCCACTGGTTAATTTCCTACAACTCCTTGACTTGATTATACTGCCTATACACCTCCTATGCATTTCGATGTCTTCAGTGATTCCCATCTAAACACAAAACTATCTGAACCCCAGTTTTCTTTTTTAGAAGATTTAAAATTTAATCATGCAGCATCATGTTTAACATCTTGTACTTAATATTAGTGAATGTGTGTTTAAGTTTGCAGTTCAGATTGGCCATTTTCATCCAAGCCTTCTGAATGCTATATTTTACTTACTTTTCTTATTTTAAAGCCCAGTCATGGAAAATTATTTCTTCATTTAGTAGCTTCATTATTCTGGCAGTCATTATATGAATCTAATAAAGGAAATCCAACCCTAAAACCATGTTTATTTTTCCCCAACTGTATCAATGAGTCAGTAAAAGAGATTGCTGCTTCTTATATATCTTTTCTTAGTCAAGGGCAGGTAACTGTTGATGCTACCACACTTTCTCCTTGAAGGACAGCCTAGTTTGTATCAGCACCTATGCATAGATTACTTGCCTGTGTGCAGTGGTTATTAATTCATCATAAATTCAGCAAAAGCCTAAATAATATGTTAATTCATGCAATATTTTCCATCACAATTTTGAAAGCTTATCATGAGTGATGTTGGCTTATTTTGTCTGTCTTTAATTCCAATAATATCATAAATATAAAATACCTGCAGAGTGTGATTTAAATACTTCAAACAGCTGACTGTTTTCTACAGAATAAAATGCCATAGAGAAATAAAACTTGTCCCATGAAAAGCAAATGGTCAGCCCTGAAGTGGTGAGGCAGTTGGACTAGATTATTGTTCTAGGCCCCTTCCAAGTGAACTGTTCTGTTCTGTTCTGTTCTGTTCTGTTCTATTCTATTCTATTCTATTCTATTCTATTCTATTCTATTCTATTCTATTCTTATTCCATTCCATTCCATTCCATTCCATTCTGTATAAGAAGCTTTCTGGTTTTAATCTCTCATTTTCTTTCTTATTATTTTGATGAAAGTTTCCTTGTTTTATATTTTGTTCCTGTGCTATTCTTTTCTTTTTTCTCTCCTCTTACATGAATACAAACAACCTTTCATGCTCAATGAATGAGCAGGTCCACCTCTGGCAATGTGCTGTCTCTGACATGGTCTCTAGGTATCCACTATCATGCTGCTAATGACTACAGTTCCTGAAGAGGATTGTAACACCAAGTATTCCATGACCATGCTACTTACAAGTGTGTGTTATTATCATATGTTTAGGCATCACCCCAATCACTGAAAATTATTTGAATCCAGGTATCAACATGTGATTTATAAAGGGGAAATTTGTTAACCTATCGTGCTCCTCTGAGCTTGATTTAGAGCTAAGCAGGGAAAATATTTACTTAATTTAAAATAAAGTACTAAAAATAGTTAATTTATTGGCTTTCATCCAAAGATGGTAACTTAAACTCCTAACTGTGATTTTTTCTTTATTTTATCACACAGGCCACTTCAACCTCAATTCCTGAGGAGGCAATATTTCATTAAAGGGCCACATAGTTGAATATAAATTGCTTCATTCTCATTATTTTTAAAGTAGTGGAATGGCTTTTAATTTTACTTTATTGGTTTGTTATTGGTTTTCAGTTTGGCAATGAACTCCTACTTCAGCAGCTACTTGTGTTTCGAAAGTCTGTTCTTTGGACATGTTCTGCACCTTCTCCAAAGGCAGCTGGAATAATCAATGCAACAGATGTAAAGAGAGGTCTGGGAGAACAAATGGACAATGAAAACAAAACCAGCAAAAAATAAAAGTTCATAAAGTATAATCCAGTTTTAAGTCTTGTTCACTTTCCCTTGCAAATATCAAGCATAATCCAGTATCAGCTGTTGTACAGGGCTGCAACTCTGGAGTCCCAGCTTTGCCCCAAAGAATGAGTTCAGGTGGACGTGTTTGCAGAACAAACGGGTACACATGGCATGTTCCTGGATGTGCTAAATAAAGCACTTTAGGGGGAAACTCAAAGGAGAATAACAGACTCAGGTTTAAAAATATTTTGGTAGACCTATTAGATATATTCAGTCTAAACAGAGGGAACACCACAAAATAGCAACTTTGATTATAATGAACAAAGAAAGAAGAGGTGGTGCTTTGACATTAAAGACAGCAGCAAAGCCATCCATGAACATGATACGCTATGGTATCAAGAACAGATACTCAAAATATGAGTGGGAAATAGAAGCACATCATCTTAAAGGAAAACAAGTGGGCATAAAATGTCAACTTACACGAAACCACTAATCTTCTATACTTTTAACTCTATGAATCAGTGCAGAATGTATCAGCATGTGGAATTGCATCAGCAAAGGTAATCACCTTGGGAAAGAAGATGATTGCTTTATGTCATTCAAGGACTATACATATGTGCTACTAGTAAGATTATTTTGGCAGACAAGAAATACACAATAAAATGACAAAGCCACCAAAAATCTAAGAGCATGGGTGCTAGGCTTAATAGCAGCCTACATTTAGTGCTCTTCTCTCTGACTGTGTTCAAATACTAAATCACAATTCCATAAAAAAACTGTATGAAAGAAGAGCAAGTGACTGAAAGAAGCTATCCAGAAAAAGATGTTGCATTCACTGGCTGAATTTCTTAGTGTTTTGAAATCCCAACTTTAATTAAGCCATTTAGGATTCCAAAACTACAACTTTTTTTTTTTTTTAATACATATTTAGCATCTTGCAGTTTCTCACTGTTTTCTATATATGTTTATTTCATCAGCACTATATTTTAATAACTTTACAGGAAAAGCTCCCTGCATTTAATTTAATGTAGAGATTTGGGGTCCAATTATGCTGTGGAAAACTACCTGTAGAAAAGTTTCCCTTTGAATGAAATGAATGACATCTTTCTCTGCTGCAAGGGCATTTCCAGCTTCCAACGGCCAAATGTAGAGTTTGCTCACCCTAGGAAAGTGGGGGTGCAATAGCACGGATATATTATTTTTCTGTTGCTTCCTAGCAAACACCATCATTGGGCCTCTTTTAAGACCAGCAACCCCCTTGAGTGTTTCCAAGGGAGCAAGAGGCTGTATAGGGGAAACACAGATTCGTCCTGTTCCACTGCCCAGGGAAGTGGTTGAATCACCACCCCTGGAGGTGTTTAAAAGGCATTTAGACGAGGTTCTTAGGGACATGGTTTAGTGCTAGAGTTAGGTTATGGTTGGACTCGATGATCCTGAGGGTCTCTTCCAACTGAAATGATTCTATGATTCTATACTAATAGTCCTGCAAAACACCTATCATCTGCAGATCAGTAGACAATATGTTGGCTTGCTATCACATCCAAAGAAGCTTGCCTCCCAACAGATTTACTCAGGAGGAAGGACAAGAAGGTGACTTTGCCATTTAGTATCCCTGTCTATACTGGGTACACTCCAGGTCACAATGGTTGAGAGAGCACCCAGACATCACATAATAGTTCAGCTAGGATTTTTCCAATGTTTTTTCCCCTCTTCTAGGAGGATCACTGATACTGTATGGTCTCTAAAACTGCTTGGCATGATATACAGAGGTACTTGAGAAATAGTAAAGGGTGGTATAAATAGACACAGTGTCTGACTTTCCTCTCTTCACAACAACGTAAATCAAGATGACCACCACTGAAATTCAGAAACACGTCACTGAAACTGTTGTAAGAGCACTGCCAGGCTCTCTGGCGTGATCCACAGAAACAACCTACCTAATGTAGCCACTTTGACTCTTCCTTTTTGCCAGATGTGCAGAGACGAGGAGCCTGACTGTGCTCGGTAGTGAGGCAAATCACATCACCCACTGCTGACTTGTACTAACAGCATTGACTGATGTGCAGCAGCACATTACACAGCCACACAGTCGAGTCGCTGCCATCCCCAGCGATCCTGGCTGACAGACGCTGCCACCTCCCAGTAATGACATCCAATCCCCTCATGAGCCCTCTCCTGAACTGCCATGGCTTTCAGCCCAGGAGGCTGAAGACTCGTGTTGCCTCAGAAGAGAGGGCTGGAGCCTGCAGTGGTTCAGGGTCTGACCCACAGCGGGATCTGACAGCTCTGCCTTCCAGCGTAGAGACCTCTCTCAAGAGGATGAGGCAAATGTTTGGGAGCAAAACGAGGTTTAGTCACTCAGGTTTTATTCATGTCCACACAGCTGTCAGAGTCCTGAAATATTATCACAGAAGCAGTGACTACAGCTACAGGAGGCACTGTATTGACCAGATTCACTATCTTTGATTTCTGGTATCGATGCTGCAAATTTAATATCCTCTAATGCACTTGCTTTGAGAGCATTTTCAGCTGGATTTTATTTTTAAAGACAAATTTCACAGACCTGTTTGGGCAGAATGACACAAAATAAACTATGGCTCTCTCTGAGGAGAAATGACTTTGATTGTCCTTATAAAAATTGGTTGTAGTTTGACTTCAGGTATCATCTCCTGCATAGGGAAAGAGCTGTTTGTCATCAGTTTAAATATATTCTCTAAGTTGTTAAACTGTGAATTTTGGGGCATCACAGCCTTTCTTAACCATAAGAAGGTATGAAAGGAAACCCAGTAATGGTGTCATGATCTCGTCTCAGCTACAGTCATACACAATAGAGACACCTCTCTTCAAAAAGAAAAATTGTCATACTAACATATTTTTTTGTCCACATTCTTGTTCACACTGGATGGAAAATAGTCACTTGTGAACCTCTCCCTGTTATTGGAAGTGGATCACTTGTTTCACCTGAATTTTCCCTCTGTTTTTTTCCTGTTATGCTGAGAGAAGACCTAGTGAGAGTTTCTAAAAAATGCTGAGGGCCCTACAGCATGGGATTAAAATGAAATTGCTGAAGCAGGTTTCACTGTTGCTGCTAGGCTTGCCTTCCAATAGCCAAACCAGAAATACCGATGGAAGTGCAGTATACGAGGTGGGCAGTCATAGCTTAGGGAGTGAGCTTCAACCAGGCAGATGTTGGGACAATGAGAAGATGCTGGCCCCACAGAGAAGAAAAACCTACGCGGCTGGTAAATGAAGGTATGTTTCTGAGCCTGGCGTGTACTTAAACAATCAGGAATATGGTAATGCTGCAGTACTTTGCGCTGCAGAAACACGTTATGGAATGCTTCCAAGAATCAGCAGCAGGAACAGACTGGAGAGGAGGCCACCTGGGGGGTTTCGGCCACCTGGGGGGTTTCAGCCACCCAAACTCACAGGCTTTCAGTCACCCAAACTGGTCCAGACTGTGTGAGAAGTGCTCTCCATCTAGGAGTGAATGTAGAGAGAAAGCATAGACTTGGATAAACCCAAGCGGAATGACATTTCATACGTTCATTTTGGCATACACAGCTAGATGGATGGGTGTCATTCCCAATATGAAAACCACAAGGCTCGAACAGTAACATGATTAGAAAATGCAGTGTAGGTAGCAAATAATAAAGATAATTGCTCATTCTGATCATAGCCCCTCTGCACACATACCCAGAGAACAGAAATGCGATATGACTTTCCCAGATATTTTTGTCCCTGTCAGTGAAGCAAGATTTTTGGGTGACTGTGCAAGGGAAAATTTTAGAGAGGCCTCAGTATGGTGGCAAATCCATCTCATGATGCTTTAACTAGACAAGGATTAATGAAAACTGTGTGTGAAAACTGAAGAAAAATCACAGCTCCTTTAAATATATTCATTCTCATAGGGTTAGGTAGGGTATTTTTGACTTAGCACCTATTTTTGTGCTAAGACATTCCAATATTTTCAGTTTAAGTTTTGGCCTGCCATGAGTGCAAATACTTAGCTTTAATTGCAATATTTTAATATTTTACCTTTGCAACCTTTTAATTGCAAAGATAAACATTGTTCAGCTGCATTTTTAGCTGGTTTAAGTGGTAACACCACAATACAAAACTACCACAAAACAGGTATGTTAAATGGGTTTTATTTCACTGTCATATTTCACAGTTTAGTGGAAGATAGGAACTAAAATAGCTGCACAGTCATCCCTAGCACTGAACCGTGTGTATGGATGTGTACTCTATAAATGTCTTGTCTCTGCTGAAGTTTTATTTTTTCTTCATTAAAAAAGGTAAAATTCATGCTGCAGAATAGCAAATCATAAAACTTTGTGCTATTTACTTCCCAGTTAGGCTGTGTTTTGGTTTACCTGAAAATTAATAGGTGTCTAGACCTCGTGTCCTTTTTCAGCGATTAATGTCAAGCAAAACAAAGAAAATCGGTGTGTCTGTGGTATTGGTAAATTGTGTTTGCCTTTTGTCTGACTAGAATCTAAAATCATTTTCTGGTGCATGCCACGTTTAGTCAATACTATAGACCTGTCCCTCTTGCACGTCTAGTAAGTAACCAGATAGAACTTCTTCAGTCAATATGGAAAACATTTCACACATCAGCTATTGACCACTCAATGCGACCATGCAGAAGAGCATTTTCTGCCATCGATCAACAATAATTCCTGGCACTTACAAGGCATCTTTAATCTGAGAGCCTTAAATTGTTCTGCAATGATAAGTTCTCAGAGTACCCCTCTGAACTGGGAGACATAGTATTTGATTTAGAAATGAGCAAAGTAAAACATAGAGGAGTAAGATAATTGTTCAAGGTCACATAGTGAAACTGCAGCAGAGTCCAGAAAAATATCCAACTTTACAGCCTTTTAGATCGTGAAAAATAGGCATAAAATTTGTTACCAAAGCAGATTATTCGTTTTGTATCTGGAGTTCACTTTGCACAGATGTTAATCTGTCTGTAACGACAATCTGAGACAGTGAAGAACCATATTTGTGTTACAGATCACAACACAGGGAATGACTGAAGCATGGAAAACTCTTTTAACTTCTGAATCACCGCTGCCTTTTGAATGAAGAACTCTAATGCAGAGACACCTCAGCATGTTCCTGTATTCTAGTTCTGCTCTTACGTGGTGGTAAAAGGGGCACTCGGCTCTGAAGAAGGATATAATGGGCTGCACATGAACTACATAAATGGACGAGGCCTCAAGTTTAATGGCAAAAATTCTCTGCACAGATGTCTCTGAGAACAGAATTGGTTTCAAAATGCATCGACCTGTGAAGAACAGGGTATAAATACCTAGAGAGATGTCAGGGTGTGCCTTTACAATCCAGTTCGGAGTCAGGGGATGAAGCATAGCTTCTTCAGGCTTGCAAGGAAAAATAATCTGCACGGTAAAAACAGTATAAAGATTTCTGGTTATTTTATAACCCTCACTTTTATTACAATGATGAGTGAAGTACTATGGTGATTGATAGGTCTATTTCTGGGGCTTGCAGGGGGTTGAAAGCACTCTTTTCTGGCAAATCAGATTGCAAATAATATCTAAACTCAGGTACGGTTAGTAATACACACAGTTAAAAAAAGACCCTCTCTCCTGTATACTCTGTGTCGTCTTCTGCTCTTCAGTATCTTATGGTTTCAAGTATGTGCTTTTAGACCTGTTTCACACCCCCAGTTCCTAAATGCTATGTCATTCTTCTTGACAATTTTAAATTTAAATATATTCATAAAGTGAAAAGGTATTTATGGTTTAACATTTTAATAACGCTGTAGGCAGATTTTATTAGTGCTTTTGTGCTACATTTTGTATGACACAGGAAAGAGTAATGAAGAGAATATCATTGTGGGTTTTTAGGCTTATGAGCTTAATGTATTATGATACAATAAAATGTATTATCTAAAGGTCCCTTTCTCATAAAGGCAAATGAGAGCACCATAGATATGACAATATAAAGCAGCAGTCAAATCGGTGATAACATTCTGTAATTGCAAAAAACATTTGTGTTGTACAAAAATGTCACTTATAAAAAACCCCCAAAGTTTGAAATAAAGATATTTCGGATGCCTAATCTTGGCTGTATGTGTATTACACAGCTTTCAAGAACAGAAAACACAAACAAAACAAAACCCATTTTCCTGCAAGATGAAATTTGACCCCTGAATCTGCAGCCGATAGCTTGGCCAACTGGACAGTGTGTGGCAGGAGGTAAGAAATCACCTGGTGGGTACAAGCGGTTGGAAAGAAACCTTTCCAGACGTTCTCAGAACTGTTAGGGGGTTTCAAACACTCTTGCAGTTGAGAGCAAAAACCTTATCAAAACTCTCTTTGACTTCTTCCCATGCTCTCTTAGTGGGCATGAAGACAGCTTCCTAAGAAAACTGGACAGACATTCCGTAGTCTGGAACCAAATCAACATCCGATGTGCAGAGCAGCTCTCCTTTTGCTTTCATTCCAAATTGTAATGAGCTTAATTAAGCTGAAATACCTCCCAAACCCCAAATTATACTAAATATTCATTTCAGAAGCCAATACTGATTATCTCCAAAAAGTAACGTGCTTCTCCAGACAACTCGGTTGCTTGCAAAAAAAATTTGCTTTCCCTTCGTTTGGTGGCTGCTGGTGCCAGAGCAGCCGCCGCGGAGCCCCGGGGAGGCTGCAGGTCCCCAGCCCGCAGGGGACAAGGCCCCCCCGGGGCAGCGGGCACCGGCCAGCTGTGTGAAGGCAGCGGGGCAAACAGGCTGAGAACCAGGGACGTCTCCCCTGGAGATGAGACAACCGGCCCCCCGGGGAGGAGGGCGGCCGCCCTGCCGAGCCAGCTCCCTGCGGGAAAGCAAAGGCGTGGGAGAGCAAGATGTGCGGTTCCAGCTACCTGGATGATAAAGGAAGATCAATGCTAACGTGACCATCTGGACGGTCAAAGAAGAAATAGCACTAACATAATTAGATCATAGCAACTAGTCAAAATATAAAGGGCCTTGGAGAGGTTGTGCTGAAATATGTTTCTCATAATTGTGAAGAGTGATAGCCCAGACTCGTGAGAATGGGATCTCGGGCCGGATAACCGCTCCCAAGTACATGTGATGTGTGAGTGTCGTTGGGCCTGGTCTGTGAATGAGCGGGAACGTAACTGAAACACACATACCATGAGTGTGGTGTATTTTTAATAACAATTATTGATAAAACATCTTAGTGCAGGCCCGTATCTGCAAATCCTATGAATTGCCAATGGCTAATAAAGAGGACCTCAGCCTGGCTCAGCTCTCTGCTCTGCCCGGCGCTGCGCTCCTTCCTGAACAAGCTCTCTGTCTGTGTGTGCATCTTTGTCTGCGTCCCGCTGCGCGCCGCCCCTCGTCGCCGCCGCTCCCCGCCACCGGCGGCCTCTCCGCCCGCGGGCTCATGCCCGCGGCCCGTTACGGCCCGTTACGCCGCCGCCGGGCGCTCCCAGCGGAGGCGTCTCCCCGGCACCGCCCGTGCGGCAGCCGCCGGGCAGCGCCGGGCGGAGGCGTTGCCGGGGCGCCGGGCTGAGGCACCGACCCCCGCGCCGCCCCGCGCTTCCGCGCCCTCCTCGCGCCGGGGGAGAGGAGCTGGAGGGAGACGGGGGGAGGGAGGGGGGGTAAGGGGGGGAAGGCGCGGCGGGCGCGCGCGCATTACCCGGCATGCAGCGGGCGGCGGGCTCGCACCAAGATGGCGGCGCCTCTGGAGGAGTACGAGAAAGAAGCGGGCTGCGTCCCCATCCTGCACCCGGAGGTCAGCGCACCCCGCCGGGCGGCGGGCAGGGCGCGGGCTCGGGGCGCGGCCGGGACGGCGTCCCGTCCGCGGGAGGGGCGGGGGCGAGGCGAGGCGGGCGGGGTGCGCGGAGGGCGGGAGGTTGCGCCGCCGCCCCCCGCTGCCGGCCTGGGTGTGCGCGGCGGGCCGGGCCGGGCGGGGTGGAGGATGCGGGTGTCGGTGGCGCGGAGGGGCGGCAGGCTCCGCCGCGGGCCCTCCTGTGGCGCCGTCCCTGGCGGTCCCGCCGGGCAGCGGGCCGGGGGGTGAGGCAGCCGGCGGGTCCGGCCCGCCGCGACCTCCGCCGGTCCGCCGCGGGCAGAGCGGCCCCGCGGCGGCCCCGGCGGCCCCGAGCGGCACCGCTCCGTGCCCGGCCGGGCTCGGCGCCCGCCCACTCCGCCCCGGCGGGGCTGCGGCCCGGCAGCCCTGGGGGGCCGCGGTTCGGGGGAGGAGGAACAAATGTCTCCTCTGGCGTTTGGCCGGCACTGGCCTGCGGGTCCCCTGCAGGTCGGGCCTGGTCCGATCCGGCCCCATGCTCCCTGGGTGGCGCGGGGTTTATTTTGAAAGCAAACGATCTGTCTTTTGCAATGTATTGTCCAGGAGGTGGGAGGAATGTTTACAGGTAACATGTAGAGGTCGTTTTGTGTCGTATTTTTACCCTTCTTTTGTGCCACCCAGCTTTGGCAGCAGCAGGCACACATTCTTGAGGACTAGTATGATTGTTTTGAAATATATTTTAAACCGTTTAGAAAGCCTTTTACATGTGGACTTGTCAGCTGATACATTACGGATTGTAAGAATTGATTTTTCAGCCTACGTAAAACATCCCTGTATATGCCAGGCGGCAGTTTTTGCTGAACAGATGGTACTCTTTCCTTAAACAACATCTTAAAGATGCTTTTACTTTTCTTGATGGCTGAACAGCCTCTATAGGCCTCTATATGTGATTGTGTATCCTACCCACTCTTCTCTACCTCTCCAAACTGTGCTCTCTTATGGCTTTAAAATAGACCTGTCTGTTCTGAAGGTTAAGTAGCAAAGTGATGCACTCCAAATAAGTGTGTTGATTTTTTTTTTTTTTGAAAGTGATGTGTGAAGACCAATGCGACATGTTTCTTCAGACTAACTGCAGAAGTACCCTTATTTGCAGTGTCTGATGTTTCTCAGAAGTGACAGAAGTTTTCAGTAATGATCCTGACTGTGGGATGTTGATGTTCTTTGAAAGAAAATGTTCTTAACTTGAGCAAACCTTAAATGGGCAGTCTAAAACTATAAAATGGAATAACAAGCATTTACAGGCTGCTAGAAAACCATTGTGTTTTAAAGATTGAAAATTAGCATTTTTTTATATTACCTTTGAGTAATTGCTCAATAGTGAACAAAAAAATCCCAATTTAAATTGATGATTTTCACTAGTTAAGCAATCTGGTAGAATTTTTTACTGTTCCTTTGGTGTATAAAGTTCAGCGTGTGTACAGAAGATGGAGAAGCAAGTTAATATGTATTGTGTGCTGTAACACCAACCTGAACCTTTTAATATGCAATAAATATCACTTGTCTGACTAGTCTTGAGGGTTTTTAATTTGATTTTTCTGGAAATACTGAGTATCTGACTAGATCTTATTCACAGGGTAGTATTTCCATGGATTTCAGTGGGTGTTCCATTAGTCCTTAAAATCCCTTTGTGCAGCTAAGATTTAAAAGAAAATAATGTTTTTAACGTTGGTGGTGAGACTGGTTGTTAAAAGAGCATTTCTGGAGTGTCTGTTAAAAGCTTGAGGATTCTGTACCATAGCAGAGGTTTATCGTTCTATGGGCAGGCCTGTGACAATGTAGTGCATCTGTGTTCAGTCATTTTTGAAGGTCAGGGCCCTTAACACTCAGTGATTTACACTTTTTAAGAAAATAGCACCATGTCCTTATGTAAGTGGTGACATTGGAGCATATAATCAGTTCTTACATTTGTATACATGTAAACCAGATGCTTTTATAGGTCTGTCAAAATCTTTCCCAGTTTCTTGTATTTCAGGCTACTGTTAACCTGTCATGTCTCCTTTAAAAATTTTTTTTTCCTATGCTGCCCTTTTTTTTTTTTTAAGTGAGGCATTTACTTCTTACTGTCTTTTTGTTTTGACTAACTTGGATTACTGTCAAAGTATTTTTAAAGGGCTTTTTTTTCAAAGAGAAGTGTTTACTTTTATATGGGCTCTATGGCTTTGCATTTTGCCATGAGATATTGTGAACACAGTATTAATGATGTAGGAAAGATGGTCTTGGGCATAGTGAAAAATTACTTAAATACTGGAGTGCTGGAAGATCTATTTATTTATTTGTGAAAGGCTCAGCTTAAAGTAATTCAAGTTATTTTGGTAAGAAGAGGTAGAAACACTGCTGAAAATGTGGATGCTCTGGAAAATGGATGATGGGACTGCTTTTGGTGGGTTATGTGTAGTATCTTACTGACTGAGTTCATGGGCCTCCCTCCCTGCCACATGAAAGCAAGCTGAACTTATATCACAGATTCTTGTTTCAAAGGATATTTATTCTTCTTATCACAAGTTCAGTTTAGTATGTCAGTGTAGATCCCACTGTTTTCTACTAGCATTGTCATAAGATTACTAGTGGAACAAAACAGGGTATAAATATCATTTTAGTGGTGAAGTAGAACAAATAACATCAATTGCTCATGTAATACTCAAGAATGTGCTTATAGTATATGCTAAATGGATGGAGAACTGCTGGCTAACTGATATATCTTGGAAATAGTTGCTAGAGCAATTTATTCATGAATGTCATTGTTCCTGAAAGTCTTAGAGGAGTTAATCTACTAGACTTGAGACTTTTTTCATGAATGATTTGGAAGTAATAACAAAATTGTCATGAGTGAAACTTACAGATGGACAAGATGGGTAGGCACTGAGCAGGAAGGATGGAACAACTGTAGAAAAACATCCAGAATTCATGAATGCTAGTAAAACAAAGTGCACCTCAGTGCAGCCATATTTGAAGTAATGTTTTGAAGATAAGGAACACAGGCATGGGATTTTACCCTAAAATTTATTGCCTGGTAGGATTTAAATATGAACAAGCAGTTCAGCACAAGCTCCCAGTATAATGCTTTGATTGAAAAATATGTAATATATTCCTTGATTTATTTTTTTTTAAAAGGTGGTTTACTGATTAGGAAAAAGTTAATGATTTTTGGCTGAGTATGTGGTAATAATAATGATGAAGTGTTGTCTTTAATAGCCATTGTTAAAGAATGAAGAGTGTGGAAAGGAGTTAAGAATTATTTTAATAATGCCTTACAGTGAAAGGCTTGAAAAAACGCTCTTCAAGTTATCAGAAAGAGTGAGAAACACCTTTTTTGTTCCATGTTAATACTTGCAGTCCTTTATTCAGTTTATACTTAGCAAGATCCAGTGGCTGGAAAGTGAAGCTGAATTAAATTGAAGGGCACAAGTGGTAAATGGTGAGGACGAGTAATCATTGTGACAGAGAATGGAGGGCAATGATGATTGTCCAGCTCTTCATGTTTTCAGCTTTAGTTTGGATGTCTTTCTAGAGACCAAATGCAAGCTTTTGAGTTCCACATATGGATAACAGGGTCGTGCTTCAAATTCATTAATACAAAAAGAGTATAGATGATGTTGGGGTGACTGATTCTGTGGGTGATGTACCACCTCTTTAATGTACATGAGTTTCTTCAGCAGGATTGTGAAGTGCACAGATGAGCAATGAGGGGGAGTCCTGTGCGTGTAGATCTCAGGGTGGACATGGCATTGGTTGCCCTACAGTGTGGTGTGCTAGCTCCATTGTAAGATATGCTGAACAACCCAGGATGGCCCAGTTACACTGGACTCTCTGGTGAGACCTCACTTGGAGTCCTGTGTCCAGCTCTGGAGCCCTCAGCATAGGAAAGACATGGACCTGTTGGAGAGGGGCCAGAGGAGCCACAGAAATGATCAGAGGGCTGGAGCAGCTCTGCTGTGAGGACAGGCTGAGAGAGTTGGGGTTGTTCAGCCCAGAGAAGAGAAGGTTCTGCAGAGACCGTACTGCGGCCTTTCAGTACTTAAAGGAGGCCTACAGGAAAGATGGGAACAGACTTTTTAGAGGCGCATGTTATGACAGGACAAGGGGTAATGGTTTTAAACTAAAAGAGGGGAGATTCAGGCCAGATGCGAGGAAGAAATTTTTTACAATGAGGGTGGTGAAACACTGGCCCAGGTTGCCCAGAGAGGTGGTAGATGCCCCATCTCTGGAAACATTCAAGGCCAGGCTGGATGGGGCTCTGAGCAACCTGATCTAGTTGAAGACGTCCCTGCTTATGGCAGGGGGTTGGACTAAATGAACTTTAAAGGTCCCTTCCAACCCAAACTATTTTATTTTTCTATGACTGAGGAGTCTCTCCTAGTTTGTTTCCTTCTGCCAATGTTCAGGCTTCTGGTGACAGAGTGGCAAGCTCTGCTTCCATTTATACAGTGTAGCCCTAGTATGGGAATGCTGCTTGTGCTGTTTGTACTTGCTGTCCTTGGACCAAATGATTTTAATAGGCCTTCTGACCTCAAATTCCTTGGATCCTCTAAACAAGAACAACTTCCTCGCTGTTCTGTGGTAGGTGATGATAAGCTTGGATGTTTTATTCTGAAATCCAAGAATGGGGAAGGGTGTCTTTAGGAAATGGATTTTGTTTGTATTGCTCCTTTTGGTTTGGAAAATATTGTTGGTGTGTGGCCTAATATGGCCTGAACTGTTAAAGGTATTTCAGCTGTTCAAGGCTGCATCTCTTCTTAAATGGTCAGGACTATTACTGAGGGGGAAGCTCTGTTTCGTTACTGCTATCTAGTGCATTCTCCAGTGTGGTGAGGTTGTATGGGATACGTTTGAGAGAGATGGAAGTTTTTGATTGTTACAGATTTCTTTTGGCATTAGAAAATCTTGGCTGTGGAAGTATTAACTTTGTTTCTCTCCCTGTGGTTCAATTTGTAACTACCTGGGAAGTCAGAAACACCATATCTCCTTGAATACCTTGGTGGCAGGGTGAAGAAAATAGGTAAACTTATTGTAGACAGAATCATAGAATGATTCTATGAATCACAGAGTGATAGTTTTGGCTCTAATTTCTTCTGTTTAAGAGATCAGTGAAGGCCTGATTTTGCAGTCTGACTCTATTACCTGTGGGATTCTGTTGATATTGTTGGGGCTGTATTGTGATGTAGATTGTTCTTAATTGTCCTGCAAAGGTATGAGACTTACTCTGTAGTTTAGTCAGGATCACTCCGGGGACTAAGCTTACATTTGTGAGCTCATTCAAAGATAGGTTATTGTTTATCATGTTACTTAAAAAGGACAGAACCACGAAGTCTCTGACAAATTAGCATGCTTAATATTGAAAGTTGAGTCTTACTTTGGAAATCATGGTTACCTTCATAGTTTGAGGCCAGAGGAGACTGCAGATCTAATCCAACCTTCTAATGCAGGCATTGAGGGGGTTTTAATGAACTAATTCTTTTTATAGCCGGTATACTGCTTATAAAGTAAAAAAAAGAAATTAAGCAAAATCCTACAGTAACAGATAATATTGTATAGCTGGGCAAGTTTCCCCCAAATTTGATTAGTCTGCTTAAAACTTAAACCTGTTTCTAGTCTAAATTTAATTTGTTTCTGTTCATTACATCTTGAGAGTTATCTATCCAAATATAAGTCTGTCTGTATTTATTTAATATGTTGATGATTATCAGATCCCTGCACTGGTGTTATGGTCTGCAATCTTGCTAACCTTTTTGAGTCTCTCATTAAGATGGGTTCTTTCACTATTTCAGTGTTTTCGTGGCATTGCTCTGAGTGCAATAGCTGTTGTACTTGTGAACTTGAGAACAGAGCACCATTCTTACAGTCACGCCAGGGCCAGTTGTAGAAGTAGAGCAGCTTCTACATTCTTACTCAGCATTCCTCATTTGTGTGGAGGAATTGCACTAGCTTTGTTGGGAACTGCATCACACTGGTAGCTTGTGCCCAGGTGACTTTCCACCACTAAGTCTCTTCAGTGCTTTCCGGATAGTCTTCTGGATGGGTTTTCCTTTTAGATATGACTTTGCTTTTTTTTTGGTTTTTAAAAAAACTTGTCTCAACCTTCCCCAAGTAATACAGGCTACATCATATCAGAAATAGAGTATTTTTTTCTCTTTTTCCCCTCACTCTAAAACTTATCTCTAACTGCTGTTTACTCCAAGGGTGCAGGGCAACCATGAAGAAGAGTGGGGTCAAAGTATAAGAGCAAGAGCCTTTTTTGGCCAGCTTAGTCTTTGATTAGGACAGTATGTATAATAGTCACAAAATGAATCATAAGAATAAAGCTCGTACATATCTAGTTTTTAATACATGCAAGATAGGCCACATTAACTTTATTTATATTCTGTTTTCTTAGTCAAAATATCAGACAATATTAAGTCAAACACTTTGTACGTTAACTGTGTTTGACTAGTTCTTTATCAACTGAAAGTGCTGGATTTATTTTACTGTGAAGCCATGGTAATTAACATTGCTAGTCTTTCCTTTGTTTGTTAATTCTATATCAAATCTGGAAAAGTCAGCAATAACTTAAAGTGGTAACCATTTATAACCCATGTTATCTTTTATCTAGATCACTGAAGTGTCTTCAGGCTTAATGAAAAACAGTGTTTACATCTTTTGAACTATATAGTTCACCTAAACAACCTGTACTTTAAATAAGTTTAATATTTGTTGTCACATTAGAAAGCATTTTATCATGGCAACAAGATGTGATTTACATTTTCTGGCTGCTTCCTCAGCTGTTTTTGTTCTGCACTTTTTGAACATTTTCAGATTTTGTTGTGCTGTGTTTTTATTGACAGTTGTATTATTTTTATGTTGTAATCTTGACAACTTTTGTTCTTTCCTTTTGTTGTTAGGATGCTGCTTTCCTTTCTATGGATAGGGATGTCTTGTATCCTTTTGCTTGTCTTTCAGTTTTCTGTATTTTTCTAATTTGTCACACTCATTGTCAATGCTTCTCTTGACATTTCTGTAAGATTTTTTTTTCTTTTTGCAGTTGTTCTCACTTATCTTTTAAACTGTGCAGTTTTTTCACCACTCTGGGCTTTTTTTCAATGGTGACATTATGGCTTCTCAGGCACCTAGTAAAACACTTAAATTGTAAATAGTTGCAGTCTATTTTTTTTCTTCTACATATTTTCTCTTGATTTGGGCAGTAATTGATTTTTAACTTTCTGGCCCAAGCCCTCTTAAAGCATCAGTGATAAATGCCTGGTTTGACCTAAACTTGTGTTGTCTCAGTTTGCCATTACTTGTTAAGCACAGATGCTTTCTCAGATTTCACAGAATTTTAGTATTTGAACAGCATTTGTTTCACTGTGTTTAGCTTTTTGCTCAGGAAAGTAATGAGACGTTATAAATCTGGAAGAGGTTTACATTTTAAGTTTGCAGAATTTGGCTTTCAGAATTAAAGAGGAAAATGTTTGCTGTCTGCTTGAAAATTGGATAATATTGTCATTGATGCTGACATGTTTAGATGGGAGTAGCCCCAGTAATTGCTATTTCAGCATGCACACTGTCCTCTGCTGCTTTGCAAAGACAGTTTGAGATAAAAATTTGACTTTCACAGCATCCCTAGAGTTAAGAGAAACACTGGGATCTGTTATAAATGAGACTATAGAACAAAGTCAAAAGCTTTTTCTGAAGTCAGAGGGAGTCTGGCTGAATTGAACCCTCAGGCCTGTCACTCCCAGTACGTGGTGTAACATTAGACTACAATTTGTCTTGTGCAATTTTGAAATCTAGTAATTTCTTCCTACACTTGCAGGATGCCGTGAGGTCTTTAGAAGTGTTTTCTTGATTGTCACTGGAAGGGGGGAGGTACCAAAAATGGAGGGTAGTGGGAATACCGTGTTCAGAGCTGGGAAGGCTGCCCAAGACCAGGGGAAGATGAAGATGACTCAGTGAGGAGGGAGCACAGTAGCAAGAGAGGAAGGACATTAGAGTGTGCTTTGGAAACACTTGTATTGCTGACTTTGAAGAATGTGGTTTTGCAACTGAGTTTAAGCTGCCCTAAAGCCATGGTGGAACCCAGACACAGTCCCAGTTCTGTTTCCGGGGGTCAGCTCTTGCAATCGAGTGGCCAGTAGGTGAACTGGGATACTTCTTGCTTTGTGAGTCTGTGACCTGACCTAACTGAAGAAACTGTTACTGCACTGTTGTGAGAACTGGTAAAAGGTAATGGAGAATGTGCAGCCAGGACCATGAGTGTGACCACTGCTTCTGATGGCAGGGCAGTTTTAGCTTGCCTTAAGCTAATTATGAAACCTGCCTTTAAGCACTTGCAGCTGCACACATCTGGCAGTGATGCTTGTCTGGTCCCAGGATGAGCCAGTTCAGGGAAGGAAATCAGTAGAAAATTCATCCCATACAAAAAAAAATTGTGAATAACTTTCTGCCAGTTCACTAAACCTACTCATTGTAGGATCAAATGCACTACAGTACTGACAAAAGGTAGAAGGTAAGCTGGTGTGACCAGTTTGGAACATTGGGAGTTGGATAGAGTGTGACTGTTTGTAGCTCTCAGACTACAAATTTCCTAAGCTGTCTCTCATATGCTGCAAAAAGTTGACTATCAGCATGCGTAGAAGCACCTTGCGTGCACTTCCTCGTGGTGGTAGTTGAACCACCCTGCATTTATCATAAGTGGGAATGAGAATTTGCTTAGTCGGCTATGGATTTGAAGCTCCGTTTGCTGGTTCAAGGCTGTGGTGGGAATAGTAAATTCAAGTTTTCCATGAGGACTGAGCGCAACTTGTACTAACGTTCTTTTTTTCTCTAAGTGCTAAGGGGAAAACAGGGTCTGTAGGTAGACTGTTCATTCTGTCATTTACATTTGCCAGTGCTCTAGTTCTTGATTTAATTTTTTCACTGTTCCTCAGAGATGACTTAATTGTAGATTCACTAAGCAGCATAATTTACATTTGAGTGTGACTTTGGCAAATACTTGCTGAATAAAGTGGAACCTTCAGTATACAATTTTTTTAATATGCAAGGTTACAAAGTTTGAAAATTGAATGAAAAGGCTTTTATATATAAAAAAAGAATTTTCAGATAGTACTTCTCTGGCAATTTTAAAGAGAGTATTGTGTGTTTTTTTAATTTTGTTTTGGTTTGATTTTGTGTATTTTTTTTCCTTTCCCTTTTTTTTTTCTTCAAATAGTGGAGAATCAGGATTGAACTAGATACATATTTAAGTGCTTTTTTGAAGTTTAGCACTTTAAGAGTGAAATGCATAATCGGTTTTAAGTTACTCTTGTGATGACTGACTACTAATGGTAGTTCTCAGGGATTTTTTTTTTATGTTGAGAGGTCTGCAAGGTCAAATGCTCTGAGACCTGTTTAAATCACTTGGAAAAAAGTACAGTTTTGTGTTGAAAACCTAAGATTTTTGGTTGAGAACACAATGAAAAGAAAGCCTGAAAATATGTGTGTACATGTTAATGTAAGCTACTAAATTGAACAAAACTTTAAGCTTTAAACCATAGTATTTTAAGGTTTTAATTTTTTAACCTTTACAAATGCTAGTAAACACAGCTGTTTTAAATAGCGCTTGCTGGTAATACTGTGTGTGCAAATACAAGGCCTTCTGAAAAGCCTACTTGTGAAGCTATTACTTCCTAAAGTGTAATGCTGTTCGATTTAGGAGCATCCGTAAGTAAAAGACTAGAAAGCAGCAGACAGTTGGTTATGGACACTTGCTTTAAAGGAACAGAATTTACTAGTTCCCAGCTGTGCCATAATTCACATGATCTCTGACCTCTGCGTAGAGTGGTTGGATTAAGGGCACTAGTTGTGCATCTCTAACTTGTTATGTAAAAAAATTAGATCTACATTGGAAGTATGTGGGATTATTCTCTCCGTGTGATGGCTGACTTGCTTGTGGGTGGAACTCTGTATCAGCAGAAGGTCTACTTTATCATGTTTGAGATGAGGCTTTTCTTATTTTTTAAATGCTTTTTAAAGAAAACATTGTCAACTTAAACTGTAACTTGCTTAAAAAAAAATCAGTGTTAGGTTCAGATTTTTTTTCCATTGTGTATGTATTCTATAATTAGCTTCTCCAGGGATTTTCATAAATGTGTCTCTTCTATTATTGTGTCAAGAAATGGTGTGGAGAGGCCAAAAATTTAGGAGGGAAACCAAACGGACTTCACAGGATGCTGTTGAATGTGAAAAGTAATGGAAAATGGTGTCAGAATTGGCATTGAATGGAAGGGATTTTTTTTGTCATGTCATACTCATTTTGTATAATTTAATGCTATAGTAGGGGGCAGGGAGAATCACAGCATAGATTGTAAGGGTCAAAGTAAGGCAAGTCCAATAGTATGTATGTGCAAGCCAAACACTGAACTGTGGTGTTATGTTTTGTTTTTTGTTTGTCGGGTTTTTTTTGTTGTTGTTGTGGGTGTGGTGTGTGTGTGGTTTTTTTTTTTTTTTAAACATGTAATATGACCAGCTAAGATGGAACTTTCTGTGTTGCAGAATTAGGTGAATTGGTAGGGAAGATATAAACTTCAGAAGAGACAGTTCCATTAAAAATGTTAAAAAAAAATACCAGCAGTATCTTTTTTAGGAATGCAATGAATTGATTTGCTTGTACTTACTTTGTGAGCATTCTTCTATTAATGCTACCATAAGTGGCTAGTATTTATGGGTATACAAACTAATGTGGGTGTTTATAATATGCAAATTACTATCAATAAATTTGTCTGTATAGATTCTTACACTTTTAAAAAAGTGGGAGGAAAACTGGGAAAGCTTATTAAAAGGACTGTATTCTAAGATATTAAGAGCAGATAAATTGCACACACGAATACAGGAGAAAGAATTCTTCAATATTAACTTCCAGTAGTCTCTATAAAATATAAAACACACCTGAGGATTACTTTATTATTTAGCTTTCCTGAAATAGTATGCTTAGCTGCAGTCACTTCTAATTTTATCATGATTCTGCAGCCAGATATGGAAATAGTATAGTCATCAATTACAAAAAACAATTATTTCTTCCATTTCTTTAAGAAAGGCAATAGTATGCAATATTTTGTGGAAGGTAATGCTTTTATTTCGACATTTTAATTTTAGAACTTGTTAGCATTTTCTTGGTCACCATTCAGAATTTGACTGTCTAACTTGGGTCATGGTATCGCTTCCTTTCAGCAATATTGCTTAATGTTAAAGGAAAGGCAGTTCTAGCCATCTGTCAGTGCCTACCAAAGCCATGTGTAGCAGCTGTAAGCAGCAGTATTTTCTCCCTTCCTTATGTCCAAGCAGGCATATTGACCTATTCATATCCTTCTGCTATATATAATTGCAAATTATGAAATTGCTATCTTAGAATAATCCAGTCTTGGGCATTTTATTATTTCATTCTTTATTTTTTCTATGAACACTGCTCTTAGAATTCTTAAGCTTATTTCATTTAGGCTTTTTTAATTTGAAAAGATTAAAAGATTTGAGTATTGAGGGGAAATAAGCATAACTTTACTTGTGCGTTTGATTATGAGGAGAACTGATGGGGAATGCAGGTATTGCTGGTGCTCATTCTTGAGAGCTGTGCTTACTTTTTTCTCCTCTGCACTTCTTCCTTCTTCCTGTGGAGTTATCTTTCAAATTTTGCTTTATCTTCTGTTTCCGCTTCTTGTTGGTCCTGTTTTCCAGAGGAGCTTCCCTTTTTCTCCGGTAACATGTTATTTCTTTTTTCCAAAACACTTTTTTATTTTTTTTTCCCCAGCCTTGATCTCATTTCTTCGGAGTTTTTTCCTACCCTGCATTACTTACGCATCCATGCAAGCAATCTGCACGTTTCGTGACTAATGAGTAATGACGAACTAGTCACAGATGCGTATGAGTGATTAGGGCACTGTCAAAGGATAGGCACTGAAGTGGGAAGCTCATCTAGAAAGAGTGACCCTTGGCAGTAATTGGAGAACCAAATTTGGTTTTTATAAATAAGTAAAATCTGTCATTCTTGCAACCTTCCAAGCCAACCAACTCTACAGTTTCTAAAAGTAGCGTCATTTTCTTTATCCTGTCAGCCTTGAATATTTAAAAGCTGAAGTGTGTTGTTCCATGATTACTTAGTCAAATTAACAACTGGCAGGTGCCAAAACGTTTCTGCTGCCTTCTCTTTACTTGCTTTCCCTCTACTGGTGGTTCTGGAGCCTGTCTTTTCACAGGAGAAACAGATTCAACTTGCTGTCCTAGTAAAAGAATAATTTCTTTCTATTTCCTCTTCATTTTTTTTCCCCTCTAATGAGTTGAGTGGGCTTGCTGTGACCACAGCTCCAAGTACCAAAGCTATAGCTTGAGTTAGGCAGCAGGAGCACAGAGCCAAAAGCAGTGGGGGAAAGTGGGCAGAGAAATGACCTTTCTTTTTTAGCAAAGGTAAACTGCTAATTTGGCTCAAGTCATGCTTGGAAATGACTCCTTGAAACAGGATGGAGTAGAGATTTAGCATTTGCAACCCGCCTGTTGTACATCAGTGAAATCAGGCCTCAGCTCTACTGCCTTCTGTTTAGTTTTCCTGACTTTCAGCTGGGAGGGAGCCATTGTCAGTAGAGATCAAAATGTCAACAAATAAATGCATTTGGATTTGAGTTTTTCATCTTTGAATTAGCTGTTAGTGGTTTTTAACAGTGGATCATCATTGTAAAATTAAACTCCTGGAGTAAATATTTTCATCATAAAAGGAAAAATATTTTAACACATAGGAATATTGTTGAAGCCATTTGTGAATATGTTAAATGTTCTAGGCTCAAAATGTTAGATTGTTACTTTATTATCAATCTGTCATATGTTTAAAAAAATTGTAGTAATTTCAAGAATTTTAACTCTTTTCCTAAAATTTGTGTGAGGATGTATGATTTTGGAGAAGGCTCATTCTATCCTGTTGTAGGTGAGAACCTAAGAGCCAAATGCTGGCAGTGAAACTGGCAACACACAAAGTTCTGTGAAAGCCGTGATCTAAACATTCTATAAATCTTTTTTTACTTTTTTTAATGCTTATGCCTATTCCTTTACTAATAGTGGGCAAGTAATTTAGATCAGTATAGGATTTTTAAGCAGAGCTTTCTCTTCTGTCCAGGAGGTTGGTGGAAGTAATCTGTATTTTTGTGCATTTTAATCTTCCGTTAAATTCCAAAAATAGAAGTCGTCTGAACATCATGCTTATGATTTTTATTCTAGCTTAGCTGCTCATGCGGAATGACTAAGATTGGGCAAATTCACCCCAGATGTCACAGGACTGTGCTTAGTCTTGCTGGGGCTGAACAGGAGCTGAGATGCCTGGGCACAGGTGGCTTCGGTCTGTGAGCTACACCTGCGCATGTTACAGCAGCACTTGGTGTTGTGGCTGCCTTGAAGCCCTTATATTTGGTAACCATGCATCTGGAGAGATTGTGTTTGACATCCATAGCTTTTTAAATAGCAGTCTTTAAAATTGCTGTGCTAAACATTTAAAAATATAAAACTTACCAAAGAAGGGGGTTGAAAGGTGCATTTGCGCATTCTTTGGCATTGTTTTGTTCTAAGCCATGTCTTTGACATAACTTATAGCAGGTGAATATGCACAAGCATGTATAGGCTCATGAGGAGTCTTGTGATCTATACAAGATGGTGTGTGTGTTTTTTTTTTTTTTTTAGTGAGTTGGAATCCTTGCATATTTAGGCTTAGCTTTTTGACTTTTAAATGTTCAGTTGTCTTACTGCTGGGTCCTTGTTGGAAACATAATAGTTTAAATATACTGTTGCAGTCCTTAAGATGGATTAATTATCATAGTGGTGTTTGAAGATCTTGTCTGCTTTCAAGTTATGTTTGCAACCGCGTAGTGCAGTCAAATGAAACAATCACCACACTGGCTTTTTCTGACTCTGATTTTCCAAGTAACTGCAGAGACACATGGCAGAACTTGACCAATGGCTGGATAGATAGAAAGAATAATTTACATTTACTCTTTTTTTCATTTGAGAGATTATTGTAGTTTACCCCCAGCCGGCAGCTAAAACCATGTCGTCCTCGCTCACCTCTTCCCCGCCCAGGGTGGGATGGGGCGGAGAATGAGAAAACAAAGGCAAAACTCGTGGTTTGGGGTAAGAACAGTTTAACGGAACAGCAAAGGAAAATAAAAGAAAAAAAAACCCAAACAAACACAAAATACCAAAACACAAACCGACACACAAAATCAAAACCAGCAAACAAACAAACAAAACCACGAAAAAAACCCCAAACAAACAAAACCCGCAACAAACCCCCAAAATCACACCAACCAAAAAAAAACCCCAAACAAACAAGCATTAAGAACAATAATGAAAGAACCTACAAAAGCGATGGGCCCGCAGCGCATCCCGATCGGCGCGGCGGTCCCGCCGCCTCCCTCCCGTTCCCCTGGAGCGCTGAGCAGCTCCCACGCTGAAACTCTCTTGTCGCCCCGGCCACAGCTCACGCTGAAACCGCTCGCTCCCGCTCTCCCTCCCCTGCCCCGAGCTGGGACTTGCGCCCGAAATACAAAAGCACCAAACTGCGGTCAAGAGGGGATCGAGCCGATCCACTTCTCCCTCCGGCTCCGTGCCCTTGTAACTGAGCGTGATCTCACATGGTACCAAATACCCGCATGTCCTGGCAGCGAGGAAATTAACCCCACCTTGACCGACCCAGAACAAGATGCAGCAGAAAACATGTATTTGTCTGTACTGTAGTATTAGAAATTATGGTTTTCAATTACAGAACTTTTTTAAAGAAAAAAAAAAAGGATATAATTTGAACTTCCCTGTGAGTTTTAAGAATGTGCTTTTGGGTTTCAGCGTTGTGTGTTGAATAACTAAGGAAAGCTTTGCACTTCAGTTTGAAGTGAATGTATGGATAGGACCAAATACATGTCAGGCATCAGGTTGTACTAGTTTGGCTGAAATAATTAGAAATCTGATTTTTTTTTTTTTCTTCCATTGGTATGTATATATAGCCTTTGTAGAAGCATAAGTAGCTATCAGTTGAGTTCTGTTGACTAGATATTGGTATATCACAAGTCATGACATCTGGGATGGTTAATTGCATTGAATACAACAATTTTAGTCTCCTGTCAAGTTAGTGTTTAATTAGACTAGTTGGCTTCATAAGCAGAGACATAAATAGCCAAATTATTTGTTGCTTACTCATGTTGTGTCAGGAAGTCATATTTGCCATCACCTCAATTCTGACTTTTCAATCACTTTGGCTATTTTGCATTAGTATAACAAAATCTGAACATTTCAGCTTAAAGTAGTTCAGAGACAGTACAAAAGGAGATTAATTTTTTTTTTTTTTAAAGTTAAGGGTATTGTCATTGCTGTCGAATCCTTAGTAAAAGTAGTAGATAACGTGTAGGTAGGGTTTATAAGAAATAGCATCTCTCACTTTTTTGAACGTACATGGTAATAGTTAAGATTTTGCTGCATTCCTGTAAATCCTTTTGTGAAAGCATTAGTATAATAAGGTAGTGGTTTCATGGTCACTTCAGGCTGATGGAAATTTACGCTGCTTGTTACTGGGCAGCTCTCTTGACCGGCCAGTGTGGGCTCAAGGGAACAGAAGCCTGGTTTGTGTGCTGAAAGTGGTCAGGAAAATGCAGCTCAAGGGAAGTAGTGTTCCCTGGTAAATTAACATCTGCCTGAAAAATAACCCAAGTTTCTCGGTTTGCTTTTAATAATTAGATAACAGGAAATTAGAACTTTTCTGCTTCCAGCAGCTGTGGAAGGCTAAGAAATGCATTTAACTACATCTCCTCATTGGGATGCTCCATGACAGTGAATTTCTTTTGTTCTGGCCTCTGCTTACTTGACTTACCCTTCAGCTTTTGAGGGTCTGGGCATTCCAATGTGACATGTAAAGTCCTACTGCAGTTATGTGGTGTAATAATTGGGGAACAGGGGTGGTATAGATCCTGCTTTTTTTCTAGTATGATGGGAAAGAGAGAATCATGTGGCACAAAATAATGAATTCAGTCTTCTCTTATATTCTACTTTTTTTTTTTTTTGGTAAATGTAATGTGCTTTGATAACTTTTTCGGGCATCTTTACCCCAGATAACACCCTGGCTTATTTAGTAGCTGGGCGGGGAAAAAAAAAGGTTTGGTTAAGCTGTTGCCTTCTTCAAATAAGTGAAGCAATGTTTCTGGATAGTAAGGTAATTGGTTATAACGTGTGGTTTAGATGGCAGCAGATGCCCTGTTACTCCTTTCGGTTGTCTCTTCTGTAGAGATGGCAACAGAGGAGCCTCCTGCTGCACTGGCAATGCTTAATTGGTTAATCTAGTTAGTTTTTCAGGCTTAGAACAAAAAAAAAAAGAGTGCCATAAAATAACACTACAGTCAAGAAAATATGTACTCTGCTGATCATTTAGGTACTGCATGAAATAGAAAAATATATTTTTCTGAAGAAAAGTCTATGCCTAAAAATCTATGTTGAAATGAAGACTTTTGTTGCACTAGTTCTCAGTGTTACTCTGTTCTGGTTTTAAAGCTCTAAGCACTTGAATTTATTGAAAGGTTTTTTTAATGTATAAAATGTCATTAATATTTTAACTATAAAAATGACTATATTAATTTTGTAAAATTTAGTCCTACAAAATGTACTCTGCTGCAGTAGAATGTATCTTCATTTGATTTTTTTTTTTTATTTCCTGTGTGAAACAGCTACATCGAATGTAACAGATACAAACCTACTCTACTGAAGTTAGTCTGTTTGGAAATGAATACTGAGAGTTTTGGGGATTTGCAACTCAACTACCTTCTTGATAGTTTACCCCAAGGTTATAACTGGTTTAAGTTTTTAGACTTCTGCTTAAGTAGGACTTCAGTATTTTGAAATCTGGAAATAGATACTCTAGAAGTAGTTTTCAGTTTTCAATCTTTTTTTACCTCTCTAGAAGAGATACATAATGCATGTAATAATTTAGGCTAGAAATACCTTAAAAGTAACTTTAATGAGAAAAAATTGTGATGACCGATTTGATTACTAGCATGTAATTACAGGGAAGAGATTGTCTTTATACAGGTGAGAGGAATAAGGTTCAGATTAAGAGCATCAGAGAGCAGAGTTTACTTATCTCCGTGCAGCTCGGTATTTAAACTCCCATTGTAGTCAACAGAGAGTCCCTGTTGTTGCAGGAAGCTGGAGAACACTTGGGGTGGCTATCCACAACTGGACACAGATTCTGATTGTGACCAACGGCTCCCTTTGCAGATGCTGTTGCACAGCTGAGAGAATATGGGAAATGGGAGACCTGCTCAAATCGCGCTAGGAAGTCTCCCTGGCCATAGTATTGTCTCCTAGTCACTTAAGGTAGGGGGCAACGTATGCCTCTTGGGAGAGATGGTGGTGGTGATCTGTGTCTGCGAATCCTTGTTAAGGTTAGGTGTATTATGGCATGGTTGTCTTGACTAAGGATACCTTTACTAAAACCCAAACAAATAAGCAAACCTGTCTTGTATAATAACGAAAAAATCAATCACTCATTTTAATAACCAAATGGAAGTTGGAACCTTAATTAAATGCCTTTTGCAAGGTGTTTAAAAGTGTTTCCAGGTGTAGATTAAAGAAACAAAATTTCTGCTCATGGATCTATATGTTGGGGAAAACTGAGTAAAAGTAAATAACGCACATTTTGATAAAATCAATTGAAATGCATTTTCAGAACTTTCAGGGAGCTTGCTGCTTTTTTTTCTTTAGTATTCCAGTTCTCATACTTTTTTTATGTAGCTGGCTGAATTGCATGGTTGATACACAGAGGCAATCAGCTATAGTATTTGTAACAAACAGAAAATTGTCTAGAAGCTGTGTAACATTCATCATTTGATTTCAACTTGCCAAGCTGACTTTCACATGCATCAGTATGTGAAGAAAAATAGTATGTTGCTGCTCTAGTGATCTGTCAATACAGTGTTTTAATATAGATTCCACCACGGGAAGCATTAAGGGTTGAAGTGTTGCCCTTCATCAAAAGATTTAAGTTCGTAGGGAACTGTATCTGGCGAAGAACATGTCATGGTCATGACATTTATTTCTGAGACTCATAGGTTAAACATACAAAGGGCACCTCTGGAACTGAAGAATCAATAAAGTATCAGTGGGTTCTAGTCATTGGTATTAATCATTCTCAATTATTTATTTTCTAGAAGGTATTTGGCTATGATATTTGAATTGTAACATTTATTTGTACTAGCAGAGTGAGATGTTGTCAGTTTATGGCCAGGAGCTTTCTTTAGCTATGCATTCTAAAAAAATAACCCAGCATAGGATTGGGCAGAACTCTGCTATTACAAGTGGTGTTTTCTGGAAAGTGTTTCAAATCTGTACTAGGGAATACAGTGGCCTGATTTGCAAAACGTAGAAATGTGGCCAGTCAGCTTACCACTTACCACCCTCAGATTTAGGTAGCTTTAGAGTATATTGAAGTGGGTACTGCTTTTAGTTTTGCTCAGAGGAATATTTTTTTTATAATGAGAAACTTCAGTGATGCTGATTTTGATGTTCTAATAGTAAGTTTGTCTTTTTTAGGAAATAAAGCCTCAAAGCCATTACAACCATGGATATAGTGAATCTCTTGGACGAAAAAGCCACATTGATGATTACAGCACTTGGGACATTGTCAAAGCCACACAGTAAGTTTATTTTTTAGTGTTAAACTTGTCTGTGTCTATATTAGTTAAAAACAGTAAAATTGAGGGGTTTTTTTTGTTTGCATAAAGTGGAAGGTGAACGGTATTAGTAAATACAGTAGTGGAAGATTTCAGATATGAACTCTACAAAAATACTGTTAAGACAAATTTATGAGCTTTGTATGAAAATATGTGGGAGGAATTATGGTAAGTTGTAAATATAGGTGGTTGCTGGACAGATTGCTGGAAGAGAACGTATGGTTTTCTTCCTGTTGGTACTGGTGTTTATTTTCTGTAGGTGATGATTAAGAGGTAAGTGGGCAACATTTATGTGCAAAAATGAGGGTTTCCTTGATTTGTTGGCATTATTTGTAGGTTAGAAGGAATGTGTCTCTGTGTAATTTCCTTCGTTGTCTCTAACTGTGCAGTTTCAGTGCTGCCATGAAACTGAGTTTATTGTTGAGAAAGGGTTGTAGGAGTAAACTGTGTGTAAATTTAATAATTGTGTCCTTAATGCAGATAAATTTTACAAATTTGTTTTCTACACAATCCTGTAGTATGTACAAACTCATGAGACTTTCTGAAGAATTGTAATGACACTAAGTTTCAGCTTATTTACCATTCAGAAACCACCACACTGTCACCTTTCTTCAAGGGCCTGAGAGGATAGAGAATTCTGTAAGTTTTTTGGGTTTTTTTGGTTTTGTTTTGTTTTTTTTTGTATTTTTAATTTGAATGATTAAACTATTGTGTATGTTGCTGAGATATTTTCCTTTTTCTTCTTAAAATATTTTTTTTTCCTTTTTTTTTTCCTAAAAGGCATCTCCTCAAACTGAAAGTAGCTTTGCAACTCTGCATTTGATACAGACCCCATTTAGGTTTAGGAATTCATTTTTTGTTTTGAGTTGTGAGGAAATTAACTTCCCGAAATAGATGTTGACGGACTCTCCAATTATTGCTGTAAATACTTTAATAGTAATACTACAACCTGTAGTTCTCGTGTTAGGGCATTTTCAGAAATGAAAATATTGGCATAGCATCAAACTAGCTGCCTCTTAAAAGCATGGAAATATGACAGCAGAAGTGGTTTTTCAGGTTACTTGCTTCCATTCTTGTATATTCCTTGCATGTTTGAAACCCTAAAACACATTTGTCACCATTGGCCCTCAAATTTAGGCTGATCTGTGCTTTCAGCTGAGTTGCTGTTATTCTCTTCTGGTCTCCTCAACCAAGAATCAAAAGGGCTGTCAGTTCTCTGTTGTGTTCCTTCCCAGTCATGGTGAGTCGTGACTTACAGAGAGTGTGACATCTCACCGAAGAGGACTCTAGTTTCACATCATACGCCTAATGGTTAATATCACAGGGAAGGGGGATTGTCAGAGTGGGTATATGATCAAATTCTGGTATCCAGACAGCACTTCCCTCACTAGAGGGAGAACTCACCTTTAAGTATTTACTAGGATTCGAAGGCCACAGCTGTCTTAAAGGGAAATATCTCTGAAGTTTAAGGCAGAAAATAAACCCACCAAATACCATAAGGCTTGCAATAAAATAAATACAGGGTGTTTCAAAAAGACCCAATTTCAAAGATATAGTGATTTCAAATTGGGTCCATCTTTTTGAAACACCTTTTAGTGCTGCTAATGTATTAATTCAGTGTTATTTAAAAGATACAGAGTTCCTATAAAAGTGTAGTGATTAACTTTTGTAGAAATATAACCTCTGTTGTATATGTATGAAAAATAGGCGATCTTATCCTCTACCACTTGTTCTCAGTAATCAGTATTCACTTATATTAAAATATCTGCTGATTTTGTTTACTTTTGAGTTCAATGCTAATGTAAGAAAGATGTCACAAAACGTTTTTAAAAAAGAGCCACTCATCTGTCTTCCAGAACTCCCCCAAGCAGTTCAGTAAGATCAAGCAAAACTCAGCAAAACACAATAAGAATTATTTTTACTGTCTTAGTTCGAGTACGTCTTTTTCCCAAGTCTGATGATGTAGCATTCAGCAGGGGATTGGCAGCACAGTTATTTTTTTGCAGAACACTTCAAAACTGCCTCAAAAGAATATAACAGGTTTTTTAGTGTGATACGGTCAAATGGTAGGAGGGGTGCTTACCATTAGTTAAATGAAATTCTGTTGATCTTGAGAATAGTCTGATAGCTAATTATAATAATAAAGTTGTATAACTTTCGCTGTTTAAAAAAAATGGTCAAACTGATCTGTCATCCAAAATGGTTTGGCATTTCATGTAAGACCACTTAAATTGTAGGCTTCTTGACAGGTAGAAGGGGCATTTCACCATAGCATGGAATTGTTTGCTATTAAAATTGTGATAATCCAAGCAGGAAGCAATTAGTCACTTCGTGTAAGTAGCTAATCAGGTTGTGTGGTGTGTTTGTGGTTGTTTTTTTTTTTTTTGCAGTTGTTCTTACAGTATGCAATGTGCTGCATTATTAAAAGTTTCTCTTGTGAAAGTAACTAGTTATATTATTGTTGCAACATACCTGAAAATGGGGAGCATAGTTCCTTAAAGGTGATGATGAAAAACTGAATGAAAGGGTTTAAAACTCATTTATACTTCATATATGCTGTTTGACTGTAGAATTCTGAGATGCTGAGTTTATTGGCACTTGATTGCAGAGAAAAACAGGGTGTTTCAAAAAGATGGACCGATTTCAAAGCAATATGATTTCAAAGCAATATGATTTTACCCTGTAAAACAATGTTAGTAAAATAATGCATTTGCTTTTATGTTTTTCAGCAGGGGAAAATAAGAGCTTGCAAGCTCCACACATTTTTTCCAGAAGTATTTGTTCATTGTTTCATATCTTGTTGAACTGTTTGTGTGCTTTGTCGTCTTAGTCTGTAGATAGGACACTTATTAAATGAATGTGCTCATACACTGTGGTACAACTCTGATAAGCTCTTACAATCAGATTAAGACTTCGTACAGAAAAGAGTTCAGCTGATGTTCTCATTGCAGAGTTTATTTGTATTTTTTTCCCATTACATTTGTGATTAAATTCTCCCACAGACATGAGGGCCTAGGTATGTTTTATACTAAAAATAGTCTTTCTCTGTGTTTACTTTGCAGAAACCTGTGCTGCAGTAAAAATGATAATATTTGGTTTTAATATTTATTGATATAAAGGACACCTTCACTGACTTTGTCATAAACATGTCCAAGGGCATCTAGGTGGTGGTAAAAGTAGTAGTGTCTTAGCCCTTCATCTTGCTGATGTTACAAATTGTGTGTGATTTCTTGGCATTTTGTATTCGGTTATGGCAAAATTCAGTTTATTTAATATAAAGTTTCCACTGTGTTTCTGAAACCAGAAGCAGGCCATTCATGTATTCGAAAATCTGTTTTCAAAGCAGCAGTAAAAAAACCCATCCATTCTTGCCTTTGCTATTATAATGGAGGAAGATTGCATACTAATACTTAGTAAGTACTTCTCTTACAACTGCATAGAAAGTATTTTAATTTCTTCTGCTTCTACAAAATCAGAGCATGGGCTGTGTGCTGATTTCCTTCCTCTGTGGTATCATTCAGGACTCTCACTGGAACTGCTAGTGAATGGAGTCCTGTTTGTTTGTTTCGGGGTTTTTTGTTTGTTTGTTTTGGGGTTTTTTGTTTGTTTTTTTAAATCATAAAATCATAAGTGATTTAAAAGTGAAATTTAATGTTGGGTATGTTCGGTATGTTTATTTCCGTCTCTTCTGGCACCAGTAGACCTGCATCGTCCAAGGCTGGAGTCATAACTCTGAAGATGATGTCTTGGAAAGAGAGCTGTGTTAACCTATCTTAAAGTTGCTGCCTTTGTTTAGTTTTTAATCTCCTAAGCCATGAATCTAAGGAAAAGTAGCTAATGTTCACAGGAAGCGAAGTATATGGTGGGTTATGACTATGAGAATGAAATCTGAGACATGTTAATCCTTGCTTGATGATTTTCAGTTCTGTTGAGAGTGGATAGCAACCTTCTGCTTGTGGTGAATTTGAGCAAATTCCATCTATGCTGGAGGTGTGTTAAATAACCCTTATGACTGTGGATATTAAACATTAATAATATTAACAACTGCTTTTGTGGCTTCTAGAAGATTGATTCCTTATACTCAAGTGTTATGATTTCATTATTGCAAGATTAACTTTTCTGTTAGTTTTATTCACTGAGATGATTCAAAATGAAGTCACGTACATTGTGAAATAGTGCAGCACAAAATACAAAATATGCTGAATCTTGCTTGGGAAAAAAGGGTGTTGAATACATTTAAGAACGTGGTTTTTTTCTTCACTGTTTCTCATCATTCATGGGGTGACACCTAAGAAAAAAAATAGGATACATATGAAATAATTCAAATTGATGACGGTTGGGCAAAGTGATAATTACTCCTGACTTTTTCACCTATCTGGAGAAGAGGATGGGCAGACTGTGACACAGGTAGACATCCTTTATGCCTGGTCATTTGGGCCCATGGAGTTTAATTATATTCCTGAAAGAGAAATGTATCTGAAGTTCACATGGAAGGGTGGGATTTTTTTTAACCTCAGCAGTAATATAGCCACAACAGTCTAGACTGTTTGAGGCATTGGAACATATGCAAGAGCCGAATTTCTCTTGTCTCTCAACATCACTGATCGCAGTTCATTAAGCAGCTATTGAGTTATCCCTTTGCTGTTGAAAATGAAACTGTCTTGCTGTTTAACACAAACGCGGGAACACATGAAAGGCTTTGTTAGTATTTAACTATCGTTCATGGGAATGAGACTTCAAAAGATAAAGATAATTTTTCTCCTAATTGCATTTCCAGTGGAAACCGCTTTGATTTGGGTTACAATGATAGCAAGATTGAGGGAGCGAGCTCCTGGTTTGCCTCCTGTTTGTTGGCATGGTGATGTGCTCACCGAAGAGATTCCTTCCTAGTATTGTGGCCAAATTTTATGTTAATCATGTAGCAAAGATGGCAACGTCTGTTTCCAAGAGTCGATGTGATTGCAGACAAAAGACTAAAAAATGTATTACATATTTAAAATGCAAAAGGATTCTAGGATACTATTTTTGACAATATTTAACTCAGAATATCTTCACCCTGCGATGACAAAATGTTACAGATTGGTTATTGAAATGGCTTAGAGACTCTGACAGTGAAATGAACTTGCACAATGTTATTTTTTGCCCTGGAAGAACTAGTCCCATTTCTTTCAGAACAAGGCAAGCTTAAGAGTATGCTTTAATTGTATTCCATATTGATGTTTACAGCATCACCCTCTAGAATTCATCCAGATGCTGAAAAATTGTTAATACATCAGTGTCTTGTGAGGATTTGAATCTTTTCCTCCATTCTTGAAGGACACAGAACCCTTTATAACAACACTGTAAGCACAATTATGCTGAGTGTCTGAAATATGTGACTTTCTCGTTTTGTAATCTTAACAGTGTGTCATGAACATTTGGAGAAGGCAAGGTGAATTCAGCTGCAGCAGACTGATGGGAGAAGGCTGTAGGTAGTATGTGAGAGAAGAGTGCTGCATTTCTAGGACAGAGCTCAAGAAGCCATGACTGCATCATATTCAGTGTTTTATTTAATTGTAGAGACCCTATTCTTTCCAGGAAGAGGAACAAATTGTTTTAAATTCCTAATCTTTTTTTTTTGCCAGGTGCATTTCGTCTGTCTAGTTCCCCAAGTCCTCTTGTGACAATTTAAGAAATTGAAGAGTTATTAAATTATACCTTGTGTGTTACATCTTTTGCAATAATTTATGACTGAGTTCAAGATACCAAAATAAATTGCTAGGAACAGACAAACCGATGGTGACTTCTAAATAAAAAATTGTTACATATCTCTTTCGCAGTTTATCTTTTGGAAAGCATTTTGTTCCTGGGAAACCTCTCCTGATATATAGCAGACTTCATGATTTGTTTTGTGGCCAAGCGGTAGGAAATGTCTGTGACTTGCAGCTTGTCTTCCAATGGGGAGGAGGGGAAGTCTGTGATGTGCAGAGTCCGGAGAAGAAATCCATTCCTACTACAGGACTCTGCCTCAGCAGCCTGCAGAGTTGATTCACATGCTTGCCACAGCTCTCCCTCATTTTCATGTCTCTTGAGCAAAGCAGCATGACATTTTCTGTAAGAGATTTGCTTTAAATAAGAAGTAAGTAATAAAACCCAACAACACCCCACAAACCGCAGACACACTGCTTTTCCCCCCCCACCACGCCCTGCTCCACTCCCTGGAGGCTGTGACAGTGTTGCTTGGTTATACCTATCTCGGTAGCATTGTATAACAAAATCCTGAGTTTCATTTTATTGTTGTGTGGGTAACTTGGTAAGATACTCATCTGAATCATTTGTATGATTTACCACAGATGACCAATAGTAATGTGGTGATTTAACTCTAGTAGACAGCTGAGCCCCATGCAGGTGCTCTCTCATTCCCCTTCCTTCCCCCTGGTGGGACGGGGAAGAGAATCAGAAGGGCAAAAATGAGGAAACTTGTGGATTGAGATAAAGACAGTTAAACGGGTGAAGCAAAAGCTGCACACACCAGCAAAGCAAAACAAGGAATTAATTTACTGCTTCCTATGGGCAGGCAGGTGTTCAGCCATCTCCGGGAAAGCAGGGCTCCATCACGCATGGCAGCAGTTATTTGGGAAGACAAACACCTTGACTCCAGATGTCCCTTTTCCTCTCCCTCCCTGCAGCTTTTATTGCTGAGCACGATGTCATATGGTGTGGTATATCCCTTTGGTCAGTTGGACTTAGCTGTGTCCCCTCCCAACTTCTTGTGCACTGTCAGCCCACTTGCTGGTGGAGTGGTGTGAGAGGCAGAGAAGGCCTTGACATAGTGCAAGCACCATTCAGCAAGAGCTAAAATATTGGTGTGTTATGAACACCGGTTTGCTCTCAAATCCAAGACATAGGCTTATAGGAGCTACTATGAAGAAGAAAATTTGCTTGATCCCAGCCAAAACCAATACATGCAAGAAAAATGGTAATGCATTGCATAGGAAGGTTTACATTATTGCATCTTACACATTATAGAAGTAAGCGTTATGGTGTTCTTGTGTTCTTTGTATCTTTCCAATAACTTAGAATATTTTATTAATATAATTCCTTGTTGTGTAGTAGTACTACTGGTTTGAGCAGGATGAGAATCAGCTAAACTCAGCCTTAGGCAGTACAATTTTTTTAACTGGTGACTTAAACCTAATAGCAGGGCTGTAGGTCAATAACTTCTTATATTATGGCTTCGGTTAGTTGTCTAAATGAAGGTAGCGGGGTTGTCTACAACAGGAAGAGTTGTCATAGCAGCTAACTGGAGTAGAACAGCTTGGCAACAAAAGCATGTTTTGCTGTTCTACATGAAATCACTTTCCAGGTTACCTCCAGGTGTTCTAACGTTCTAGTGCAATAGTGTGGTGCACTGAGATCAGAATTTGCTGTCTTGCTTGCAGAAATCCTGCTTTCTCCCATCTCTCCTATGGTCTCTTCTCACTTGTCCTTCTTTACTGACCTGCATGTAGCAGTCCTGACCTGTTCCAGTGGCCCTTTCAGCTGCAGGGGACGGTCAGGAATGGAATCATGTTAAGCCATTGCAACAAGCGCTCATCAGGCCACGCTGCTGATCTAGACTGGGACTTGGCAGATAACATGCCTCAAGGTTGGCCAGGCTTAGAACCTTATCAATTTTCCTGGCACATATGTGTGTCTGACTATGTGTATCTTGTTTAACTGGTTGCATATTTCTGAGTATTCGTAAATGGAATTTCTTCTTTCCCCCCACCCCAACTGACTAAAAGCAAAGCTTTGTCTTCAAAATTGTTCATAGCTGCTGGTTTTTTACTTACTCTAAGGGACCAAATTTTACAGGCTTGTTGCCAATTGGTATGTGCTGCACACAATAGTCTTTGTTCTGATCTTCTGTAGTGTTTGGAAAGATTATAGGTATGACAGCAATTTCTATAATTTTTCATAATTTCTAGTGCAACTTTCCTGAGAAGTTGAAAACAACATGATCAAAGTAGGCTCTTTGTCTAATACTTCTTTTTTAATAGTGTCCAACTAATTTAGATGCTTAAAACCTGCGATAGGCTTGGAAAGCCTTCCTGAGGTTTGCTAATTTGAGTCAATTGGGGCTTTGCTATGACAGCACTGTCCAGATTGAAGATCCATTCAAATACATGAAAGAAAAAGTAAGAATGGTAACGACACTGGAAAAAAGGTTTCAACATCGGTTACACAAGTGTAGCAAAGGGGCCTTGAGGTGTCTCTTCTGCAGAAAATAGAACATAGAAGCAGCATAAGGAAAACTTAATTCCAGCTTTGAGAGGCTGCTAAAATTCTGCTTTAGCAGAAATTAGATGTCACAAGGCATTGATCTTGATTTCAAGGTGTGCCTACACATCAGTCTCCTCCTTGAGACTTGAGAAATCCCTGTGGGTTGTACAGGCATTGAAATGTAATCTTTACTTACCTTTCTGCACTGCTTTTTTTGACACTAAAAATAGATGGTAAAACAGCATAAGCATCAAGACAAACATTATTTAATGTTGGAGTTAGTCCTACATTAAATGCCTAAGGGATGTCTATGCTTACTGAATTGTTTCAACTCTCAAAACGCATGCAGAATTTTTTTTCTGATGGCAGTAGCTCACATTTAATGGTTAGCTTTAATGAAAGAATTAATTTCATACTGAAGCATAGAATTTTGAAGTGGTATGAAAAAGAAAATGGTACTAACTTATATCAGGAAAATTGCTATTTGTCATCTGAGAAGAAAACTGGGAAGTATTTGAGCTCTGTTAGTGTTCTTAAATGATGTGATGATTTTGTCATCTGTGAATTTTAGGAAGGTACTGTCAAATCAGTTGGCTAAGCTCTTTGGGTTTTCAGGAGATGGAAAGGAGGGAGAAGAGAGGTAAGAGAAACAAATGTAGGGGGTCTCTGAGAAGATTATGTTATACTTGGTATAATTCTGATCTATATTATGCCTTGCTCTGCTCTATAGTTTGCTACAGATAAAAGTTTTCTGTAAAATCTTAAATTGATTAATATATCTTTTGCCAGCGGAAAATTCTTGTTACAAGAGATCTGTAATCAAATAGAAACAGAAATAAAGTTTCTGCTTTGTTTCTCTTGAAGCTTTTGTACTATAGTAATAAGTATGGTGTTTGCTGAATGCATCTTTTTCTGAGATAACAGCTTAGAAAAATCTCATTTCCTTCTTCAAGGTATGGAATATACGAACGATGTAGAGAGTTGGTGGAAGCAGGTTACGATGTACGACAACCAGACAAAGAAAATGTAACACTTCTCCACTGGGCTGCAATCAACAACAGGATAGATCTGGTGAAGTACGTATTACACTTGAAGTTAAACATAAACTAATCATGTCCTTAAAAATGTTGATTTATTTTTTTAAGATGTTAAATATTCTTAATTCTCTTAAGAACTCATTTTTGGTCTTGAAATTTGGAGGAAGGGGGGAGTAGTCAAAAGACCTAATTTGCATTTTGGCAGCAATTTTTTTTGACACAGTTATCAGAAATAAAACCTGTTAAATGTCCAGAAGTCAAGACACTTCTCAAAGGAGATAAACCTTGCAGAACAGCTGTTCAGCTGTATGTGCAGTTTCTTTATACTGTGGTATACTTGTTGAAATACTCAATTTCTTTTTTTGAGGGGAAATTTGATGCTAGTGAATGTTTTCAATAAGCAAGATTAATATGATGCAAGGGAAATTTCTATTTCATTCAGCATTTCAAGGAGTTCTAACTTAAATAACTTCTTTGCATTTTAAAACCACAGATGTTACAGTAGGTAAGATTGCAGCACCTCTTCTGTCAAGTAATAACAATCTTTAATAGGAGGAGCTGTGGGATTTACAGTATTTTTTTGCTTTTCGGTTTATAAAACCTGGAGCATTGTTTGAGACTATCTTTTAAAATCTATTATTGTCTTTCAGAACATGGAGAGCTTAAATTCTGAAGGGATAATTCTTAGTACTTGCTGTTTTACAAATCATGAGTGTGTATAGAACATGTGTTTTTTTTTTTCTCTACCAGTAACAAAACAATGAGTTAAGTATATGCAATTAAATCTAAATACACAAAATATTGAATCAGCAAGTTTCTAGAATATTTGACGTAAACTCCACATCTTCAATCAGTCCACTTTTCAAAACAGTTCTTATTAATGAATGTGAGTAGTTACACATGAAACCAAATGTAAACCATCTTCATTTAAGCACATTCTCCCCATGTGTGTCCATCACTAGCACCTTCATCAGACCAGATCTTGAGTTTGTAGAAGATCTCAGGTTCACATTTGCTATCTTGTTTGTAAACGACTTCCTGTGTCCTGATGCAGTTCTCTTAAGAGAAGGTTGAATAGGTAAAGATAGGTAAATAGATAAAGATTTAGATCTGATGAGAAGGACCTTGGGGTCCTGGTGGACAGGAAGCTGCCTGTGAACCAGGAATGCAGCCTTGTGGCAAAAAAGGTCAATAGTATATGGGCTTCCTTAACAAAAACATTGCCAGCATGTTGAGGGAGGTGATCCTTTCTCTCTACTCAACTGTTGCAGCTGAACATCTATGTGAAGTTGCGGGATGCCCTTTGTAAGAAACATATGGACTTACTGGGGTGAGTCCAGTGCCGGGTTGCAAAGACAATTAAGGGACTACAACATCTGACATGAGGAGAGGCCGCAAGAGCTTGGACTTCTTAGCCTAGAGAAGAGAAGGCTTATTTTGTCAATGTATATAAGATCCTCATGGAGGATCTCACCAATGTATAAAAGTACCTGGGATACCTGGTAGTATAATATGTGGTAATATATATTACCTGGAATCTTATAAATGTATATAAATACCTGATGGGAGGGAGTAAAGGAGCCGGAAACAGACTTTTCTGTTAGTGCCTAGGGGCAAGACAAGAGGCAGAGGGCACAAATTAAGACACACATGAAATTCCATCTGAACATCAGTAAACACTTAACTTTACTGTGCTGGTGACTGAGCACAGGTGCAGGTTGCCCAAGAGAGGCTGTGAACTCTCCATACTTGGAGATATTAAGAATCCAGCAGAACGTGGCCTAGATAGCATGATCTGGATGCTTTGATCAGGGATGGTTAGACTTGACGATCTCCAAAAGTCCCTTCTAAACCAAACAATTCTTTGAAATAATTCAGTGTTTCTGAAATATATTTTTTTAAGTACAAGGAATAGATAGCACAACATGTTTTATGTCTTTTTTGTGGGTAGAAGCTTATAATGGAAAAAATAATTCTGCATTTGATATCTTTTTTTCATTACAAGAGAGGTAAACCAATGTTCTTTCTGGCATGCTGAAGCAGACACTTGCAAAAGTGATGCCAGACCCTGGTTTACCTGAATAACCTTTTTTGTGAGAGTACATTTTAAACTGTTGTTTTCTTCCCTTTCATTCCATTTTCCTTCTAGGTTGTTTTGGGTCTTTATGGCTAGCATCTTACAACTTGCTGTGAAATAACTGAAATGCATAAAATTTTTGAGATAGCCACTTTTCTTTAAGAAAAGTACAGCATCTGTAATCACAGAATCACAGAATCACAGAATGTTAGGGATTGGAAAGGACCTCGAAAGATCATCTAGTCCAATCCCCCTGCCAGAGCAGGAACCCCTAGGTGAGGTTACACAGGAAGGCGTCCAGGCGGGTTTTGAATGTCTCCAGAGAAGGAGAATCCACAACCCCCCTGGGCAGCCTGTTCCAGTGTTCTGTCACCCTCACTGAGAATAAAAGAAGTTGTTGTATTTTGAGCTCACTTTTTATCCATCTTGTATGCATAATGAATTTTTTTGAATGAATTGTTCATCTTATTTGAGCTGTTGGAAGACAGTTGTATTGCAGATATTCCATCTCATTTGATATGTCTTTATAAAGTCTAAAAAGTGTCATTGAGACAACTATCATAATTTAAGAACATCAGTATGACATGAAGCATTTGAAAAAATAGGCCTGTATTGTGGATAATATTTCTATATTAACTTAATGTACAGATTCTGTATTAGCTTTGCAGTGCAGTGAATCTACCTGTGTGATATTCATTATGACTTAATGCTTTAGTTTCCTAACATTTTATGTATTCAACAGCTTTTTCTTTAAAAATCAAAGCAAAAGTCTGTCCCCAGAAATTTGTTTGGAGACATTCTGTCATTTACAGAGTAAAATCAGACCAAATTTTAAATTCCACATTACTCCTCTTTTTTCTTTTTTTCTTTTTTTTTTTTGTAAAAGAAGTACTTTAGCATGTAAGTATTTCATGTTGTATTTTACCTTTTTTCCCCTCCAAGCATGTTGCTGACATTTTGATGCTATAGCAATTATATTGGGCATAGAGGTGGTTCAAAAATCAAAGTGTCATATTCAGATAAATGGAAGTCTGTGCTTAAATCTCTATCTGAATTTCCAGTTAGGTTTTTATTATGTGTTAGGGTGATCTCTCCACCTACATTTGAGTGCTGGAAACTTGTTCTGAGAATTTTAATTCAACATAACTTTAATTGTATCAACCGTATCTCTTTGAAGTTATTTTAGTATGAGCCCTGACAACTGAATGTTCTTAAATCTAATGTGTCGAATTCTTCCTTTTTCCTCAAAAATATGTCAAAGCTTTTGTCCCTTCTTGATGCATCTCTACCACTGTGACATACTGCATTGCATTTTCTTCCTGCTGTTTACTGGAGTACATATGACTACTAATGTCTGTAACTGCATCTAAAATTAATTCCTCCTGATGGCAGTTCTTACGCTCCATGTTCCTCTGTCTCTAGGAGTTCTTGATTTGTTTTAGTTTATATCACCCAGCATATCATACGCACTCTCACTCTCTCTTTTGTGAAACAGTGGCTTATTCTGTTTCCTTAGAATGAAATAATTCAGTGTTTTTGTTTTATCCTACCACATCTTTTCCCAAGTCCCCACTATTTATCCCCATTATTTGCAATGCATAATTCCATTAAATATGTTGGCTAGTGAGCTTGGCATCACAGAGATAGATTCTAAGTGTAAGTGGTCTGCTGTCATGATACTAGATCTCAGAGTCTTGAGTACTGGGTGTTGACTATATAAGATCTTCTCAATGAAGTAGCTTAGCAAGCTCATCTGTGGAGGGTGCAGGCTTAGAATTAGACTTTTTTTTTTTTTTGAAAGTATTTCCTCATCCTGTCTATTGTGAGACTTCAGATTCAGCCTAGATACCTGTGAAGCCTGTTGATTTTTTAGTAAGGAAAACTACAGAACCTTTTCTTCTGTAGGATCAGGGATAAGTGTCAGACATCCATAATATAATTCTCTTTTCATCATGACACTGATCTATTGGTCTGTCTTCAACTCAATTTTGTAAAATTACAAAAATTTGCCTTCTATCTCTACCTATTGACTGCATTTCTCCATTCCCTGTGTCCGACTTTCTCCAGACAAGGATTTATATTCTGCTTTTTCTAGCAACAGTGACTGCATGCACTTTGATTCCATAAGCACTGAATACAAACAGGGACATTTTTCAAATGCCTGGCAAAGGCTTAGTGATCCTAATGTGGAGATCAGTGGAAGTATTTTCTTAAGGCAGCCTCTTATCAGATCTTTTTGCTTTGAATGTAAGTAGATTGCTTAAATAGGACTTGCAGACCTGGCATATTCTAGCGTGGAAGCTTAGTTGAGTCACTGAGAGTAGAGTCACCCAGTTCCCCCTGTTCTCCAGGGACATTCTCACCAAGCACAAAATCGCTTCCACAAGTTCTACCTGGACAAGGAGATTAAGTCCTCAGTCTGGTTTTGCAGAAAAATCTCACCATTTATGTGTACTGAAATGCAGCGATAAATCTCAACTTAGTCTAAGAACATCCTTAAGGAAACATAAAATGATATTTCAATGTGCCATCTGGCAGGAGATCTCTGCCTTGTCTTTTCCCAGTTGTCAAACTGCAAGTTCTTCCTTCTAAATAAAATATACTAACCAGTAAGCCGTACTGCTGCTCAGTAGGATCTGAACATATTCTGTGTTTCTGTGGGGACCAGTGTTTGAATGAAGACAATCTGTTTAATGTTCACCTCCCCATGAGTCGCTGTCACATCAGCAAGATGGATCCAAGCTTTGACTCTGAATTTCTCTGTGCTGTCTTTTATCTAGACAAAATTTCCTCGAGAATTCCTTCCCAAGATAGACTAAATATCTTCTCAGTACCTTTTTCAAATCTGTTTTTAGATAGTTGAGACTTCGCTTCACAATAACAAAATTATGTTGTCCCTTTACCTTATATACACCTTGTCTTTTCACCACTACAGGACCAATACTTTCACAAAATCTTTGATTGTTCTCATTGAGAAATTCAAAAGCTTTACCTTAGCAGAGAGATGTTGCAATTTTGTTCCTTTGGTGTTGGAAGCCAGTGAAGTGGACTGTCCTGTCCTGCATCAATTAGAGCAGATCTTGTTTGTCATACAAACCAGAGTTTCTATGATTTGGCAAGTCTCGAGAAGTACTTCATTGTGTCTGATAGCTCTCAGCAACTGTCTAAAGGGATTTTTCCTTTAGATGTTTTTAGTGTGGACATGGATACCTAACACATTTTTCAGGTTCCATCCCTGAGTGTAACTTCTGGGCTGTTTTTGAAGGTTCACTCTCTGAATCAATAAGCACTAGAGAAAAAGAAGGTAGTTACTTGAAGTTTTTCAAATTGTTTGGTTTGTTGCCTTTCTTCTTGCCCCATCTTGAAATACTTAGGGGAAACTGAGGTGCCAGAAACTCAATGCTGAGGATTTGATGGACAGTTTTGTGTGGGTGAGAGAGCAGGATTCATCTACACCTGACAGGTATTTTGAAGGCAAAAAGTCTGCAGGCACAGGTACTTGAAATGTACAAGCACTTAGGAATCTATAGCTGGATAATACTTTTCAAACGTCTGTTAGTAATAACTTTTTTTCCATTGGCTTATACAGTAGCGAATGAAGAAGTAGAAGCCTTCTGGGAAGGCCTTTTTTTAAAAAAAACCACATTGATTTCTTTGTAAGGTGTGCGTTTTCCTTCACTAAGGAAAAGCAATATTGCCAGTTAGGTATCCCGTATAAAACATCAAGGAAAACAGTTCACAGAAACAGTACAAATTCCTATGATTATGAACTGCTGCTGTTAAATATGGGTAACTTGTTTTCTTCCTACAGGTAGCTCGTCACTGTAAATATTCTTGAGGGAAAAATATCTTCTAAACCATCATTTAGAACTATTTTTTAAATACCCTAATGTTTTTGTCCTTTGATTTATAACAATTGAGAAGTATATGAAAATCTTAGTACTTGGCTAAAGACATAACTGAAACATGAGCTCTTAGAACAATTACTTTAGCAAGGCCATGCCAGTGGTGATACGTGCCGCAGATTGAAATAATTTTGCCATTTTAGCAAAAATTCTCTAAATATGCTCGTTTTCTAGCAGCATATTATTTTACCATGAATTCAGAATTTTTTTAATGCAGCAGCCCCTAAATATTTTAGCAGAATCCATTTTGTTAAACACTTCTGTGGTAGCACAACTTGTACTAATGTATGTAGCACTTATTCTGTTTTATCTTAGAATGAAACTAGAAAATAGCATCATGCTTAAAACACAGTAAAAAGCATCTTTACTCTCCCAACCCACATCAAAAAGGAAAAAATTTGAATGCACGTGCATGACGTCTAAAAAAGAAGGTTATATGAAGGCAAGGAAAGTTTCTGATATTCTGATCTGCAACTGCTTGTTTTGCATAATATCGAACATGTTTACTGTGTATCATTTACATTTAACCAAGACAAGCAGTAATGTTTGTTATTTTTGTTATTCCAGATACTATATATCGAAAGGTGCTATCGTTGATCAGCTTGGAGGAGATTTAAATTCTACCCCACTTCACTGGGCAACAAGGTGGGGAAAAGTCTTCTGGAATTGGTTTTCCTGTGTGTTTTTTTTTTTTTTTCTTAGCTTGGAATCTGCTACTGATTGATTTATGAAATTGCTGTATTTTGGGGGAATTCTTTGTACAGTAATTAATTCAGTCATTGATAACTGGGCACACTGTGAATGTGGTATGTTTGAGCTACAGGAGCTTTCAGCATATAGTTCTGTTTTTGTGTTCTCTTTCTGATGTAGAGGAAGGTGATTGCTATGATAGGAAAAAGACTAAAGTAAAAGTAGAGTCTGTAGTCACTTTGATTTATTCTTACTTTGGAGGTCTTATTTTTGTCAGTCTTTTGAAGCTCAGTTACACTTGTGAAGGTGGGGCTTGGGATGATTTTGTGTGAAATTGTCCTTGCGGTGTTCTACTATGTGTGGATTTTTTTACGATGCGCTTGAAATCAGATTTATGGTGTAGAACATGGTCTGAAAATGATGAATGGCTGGGAAAATTGAAGACAGCCTTTGAGTAGTAGCTGCTCCTTCAGGCAAATGCTTAGAAGTAGGTGGGAAAGGAACATTGTCCATATTAATATTTTTAACTATAGACTGCAAAAGGAGACGTAGAAAATAAACTTTTGGAACATTTAATGTATCAACATAATTTTGTACTAAAGATGAGGACTTGCTTGTTAGTTAAAGACTGTAGCTTGTATGTTTCTTTTTGTTACAGATCACACTCTCTGTTCTGTGTTAACAGCACAAAAGCTTGATTAAATTTTCTAGTGTTCATAGCTGTAATCTGTTGTTCTGTGAAGCATTGTCCAGAGCTGCTTCTGACAAATTGAAAAAGTCTTTTTGCTCATGTCAGAAACTGTGTACTGACAGTTAGGCACCGTATCAACAAGAAGGATATGCCTACACTCATTATGCTAAAAATATGTTTAAGCTTTTAATATAGTGTGGAGGAAGTATAGGCCTTCAGTTTTCCTTTTTTTCACTCCTATTTTTATTTCACTACTATTTTTAATACTAGAAAGATAAACAGTATGCCCAACAAAAACTGAGAGTATATAGCCAGTTTGACATCTCTTAAAATAGCAGGTTTCTTATGGGGATTGGAAGAAGTCACAGTAGACTAGATTTCTAAACTAATAACTTGTATTTTTTGTTGACTGGCATTTTGCTATGCAACACACTTAAGCCACTGCATGCTATGTTTGCATTGGCTGCATAAAATTTGTTCATATGAATGAGTTTGCATTCTCAGTTGCAGAATTAGGTTGTGACAGTTGTTGTTTTTAAGGTATGAGTCGAAGTGCAGAAGCTCCAGTAGTGTAATTAACCGTTAAACATATTTGTTGTATTCAAATATTCAGATTTTGATAGCTTTTCAGTTGTCTGTTTATAGTTATTCAGTTGTCTGTTTTTTGTGTTTTGTTACATTTAGACAGGGTCACTTATCCATGGTTGTACAGCTGATGAAATATGGGGCAGATCCGTCACTAATTGATGGAGAAGGATGTAGCTGTATTCATTTGGCTGCGCAGTTTGGACATACTTCGATTGTTGCTTACCTGATAGCAAAGGGACAGGTAAATTTTAATTTAATATCATATTTAAATAGATTCTACTCAAAATTAGAATAGGAAAACAATTGTAACCCACACCTATCATTCAGGAAATGCAAAATATTTGCCTGACTAAACATAAAAATAATTCAGTGTCTTTTATTGTAGACTACACTATTGATGTGCCACCTGCTAACTTCATTTCTTCTAAAAGTGGTCTGAGTACTTTGGCTTTAATTCATACCTGTCTTATGTAGTATATGGATATTCTGGCAGTTACTCTTTTACCATTCTTTATTTGTAATTAATGTAATCTTTAAATGTTAACAATGACAATGATGGCAAATATTTTAGAATTCTTCACAGAATCATCAGGTTATACACAGGTAAAAAAATCTATTGCCAAAGAATTGTTATAGGTCATCTCTTTTTTTTACACCTCAGTCCACAACTTGTATTTATTGCTGTTATTAATTGCATGCATGTGTAAATAAAGAAAAAACAAACCAACTCAAAACCTCGCTAGCCTCTTATATTACTACTAGATCTGTAAAGTGTGTATATAGCTTTTGTATTCATTAGTGTTCTCATTGCCTCCCATCCTTCATTCTGTATGCTCAGAAACGTTTGCCTTTTTGCTACTCACCCTGCATTATAATTAGTAGATTTACTCACCCACAGATATGTGAAGCACAAATTTTATTTACATATAGAAAAGTCAAGGCCCTCCTTTATTTTTACAGTCTTGCTACTGCTGCTAACTCTGCTATATTCTGTTTATTCTTTCAAACAAGTGAGATACAATCCAATGAGTCAGGTAGAATATGACTATGAAATCAGTAGGTTTGGTCTGCGTAAAACAAAGACTAAATTTGCTGTAGAAAATGATTTGTGCCTATACATGTAAAACAATAAACTATTGCCCCATGCAGTATTCAGTTGGTATCCAAGAACTGTTTGGTAAAACAGCATTTAGTGTATGATAGAGAGCAGGCGGGGACAAGAAGAGGCTGATCATATATAATCACTATTTTGTAGGAGATAATGATTGGAGAGAAATGCTTTTTCATCAGGAACAAGTTTTGTATTTTGTTCACAAATTATGTATAATTGTATGTGGCTTTTATGTTACTAGAAAAATCTTGCAGCTGTTATACATGTGCAAACTTTTTTAAAGCATAGCATTAATGAAGGATAAATGGCCTTTAAAATGTTCTGCTGTAATTATGAAATCTCCCTGTAAATGTTTATTTGCCCTATTTATCTGAGCATATAATACTTCAGTCCAAAAGAAGCTGTGTGTATTTACACGTGTAACAGGTGTACACGTGTATACCTATATAAATGCACAAAACTTGCTTTAAAATTTGAAAACTTTTATCTTGGAAGCAGCTTTCCCTATTAATAGCTTTTAAAAGGATGATTCTTATTTAATCCCCAAATGTTAATAAGTATGATTTTGGTATCCTATCCATGCCATAGGTTTGAATTAATTTTAACAGTTATTTTTGGAAGCACTTCAAAACGTTCAACTTGAAAATTATGGATTGATTTGCATGTTTAAAATATATTAATATCAATAGCATGGTAAATGACAATCCCTAAACTCGTAGTTCTCTAGCTATACTTCATACAGCTACTGAAACTACATGATTTCTGTAGAAGCTGTGGGAAATACATGATTCTTCTTTTTATTTTCTTTACTAAGTACATATGAGGGTGTTAATATTCCACCCCCTCCTTTTTTTTTTTCCTTTGTGGTGCTGTGGTCTGGGTTTGAAACTTGAACTCCTTTTGCGTATGTGGGATTACTGTATATACTACCTGCAAAATCTTTTTAATTTTGCAGAGACCAGGTTCTCTTATATCCAAAGAGTAGGCTTGACCTTGTTCTGAATCTAATTGTAGGACCTGTGTGGTAAACAACAACTAAATAAATGTCAAAATAAAGGTCAGTGTAGGCTGTTGTGCTTTGTTAGTTCTGATGCTGATACCTTTGTGGACCTGCATGATCAGAGGAGAGCCAGTTTTCATAAATTAGTAGAGAACTGACAGGTGGATTATGAAGTTGCTCCTAATTGCTTCTTGTGCCTTTTTGAGACAGAGCTGGAACCCACCTTGGGCGTTGCTGCTTCACTCTCTCCCTGGGCTGCAGCAGCCAACGGTGACATTTCTCATCTGAGGCTCGAGTCCCATCCTCCAGCTTCTGGAGTGAAGTGTAGGGGAAGAAGTCTTGGTCAGATGCCCTCTGGCCTTGGCTGGAAGTGAACCCACGTTCATGCCAGCGAGTGCTATGCAGCCAAGAGGCAACAGTAGCTGGTAGCTGTTGGTTTTTATTTAGCCGTGCCTCTTCCTGACTTTTGAGAGACTAATACCTGGCTGTATCATAATTTGCTCATGTCGTTTGTGTCGATGTGTTGCCTGGGTCAAAATGAAGCCAGACACAAGCACACGATAAAAATACAACCAGGTAGCAAGTAAAAGAATCTGTAGCACAGTACAAGTTTAGGAAAGGTCATTATTTAAAAAAAAAAAAAAAAAAGAAAACAACGAAGAAAAACTAGAAAGAGCTTGAAGGCACTCAAAAATGTTCAGATTTGATGCTTGTACTACTTGACTCTTGACACTGTGCTTAAAATGCCAAAGGCAAATCAGGGCCTAGCATACTCAAATGTGTCACCCTGGAAAAAGTTAAGATGTGGTTATGGTATGTTGGATGGTTGAATAATGTGATCTCATCCTGCAGTATGTGTGAGATAACTTAACTCGATCACAAATAATGAGTGACTCTAAAGTTACTAGCAGGGTAAAATCGGTTGTAAGAAATATTCTAGAGCTAAAATTCTAGTTTATTTCAAACTCATAGTTTAACTATCACTGGCTCAGGCCAGTGTAAGACACCGAACCAAGTGTTTATTCCCTAGACCGAACTCACAGCGTATTACTTACAGAATTATAAGTCCAGTCATGTTTCTTTCTCATGTTTGTCAAAACTGACTCTCCGTTTGATGGACTAGAGTATTCAGAACAGAGCTTTTGTTGTTTGAAAGAACAAGGTAGGTTCAGTTCTGTGTTACCTTGCTTGATGAGCCGACTGTTGGTCTGCACTCAGTTCATTCCACAAGAATCCTACAAAATCTCTGCTTGTAGTGAATAACTAGCACATATCTTTCCTAAATTAGGAAGTGTTTTCAACTTACATCTGCCTTGCCAATAAATCATCTTTACTATATGCTTTCAAATATGTCATCTCTTTAGAAGCCTGTTTCTCTTTCCCTGGGTGACAGTCCATGTGAAGGAGACCTTTCCCTTGTGGAGAACAGGATTCTGAACAAGGACGTAGTGTGAGTCTTTCTATGAAGGCCGTTGTTTTGTGAAATAGCCAGTAATGGATCTGAAGAGCATAAAATTTCTGGTCTCCTTCTGTGCAATTTAATGTACGGGCTACGGAGATGATTAGGGGCCTAGAACACCTTTCTTATGAAGAGAGACTGAGAGAACTGGATCTGTTCAGCCTGGAGAAGAGAAGCTGAGGGGGGATCTCATCAGTGTTTATAAATATCTCAAGGCTGTCAAGAGGATGGGACCAGACTCCTTTCAGTGGTGCCCAGTGATACGATGAGGGGCAATGGGCACAGGCTGAAGCACAGGAGGTTCCATCTCAATATGAGGAAAAACTTGTTTACTTTGAGGGTGCCAGAGCCCTGGAACAGGTTGCCCAGAGAGGTTGTGGAGTCTCCTTCTCTGGAGACATTCAAGACCCGCCTGGACATGTTCCTGTACGACCTGCTCTGGGTGAACCTGCTTTAGTAGGTGGGTTGAACTAGATGATCTCCAGAAGTCCCTTCCAGCCCCAACCCTTCTGTGATTCCGTACTTTTATGTGGAATCCCTTGATGCTTTTTGTGCTTTTGAAAAGTCTGTGTTGTATCACAGTACTGGTTTGACCATTGCTTGTCCTGATAAACTTACATGCTGCTCTGATCTCTAGCTGCTCTTCCGAATCCTACATTGTCAGTTACGTTGCTTTCAGAAAGTAGTGTTAAGCAGCAAAATAGTTGCTGCAGCTCCTTTCCATGCAGGAAGCTCTTTCTCCCCTATATTTTTGCCTCTTCAAAAGCTTTTTGTGGAATGTTCTGTTAGTGTCCTGGGATTCAGTCTGGTTATCTTTACTTATGCAAAGTTGTTCTGTTTCAGAAAGAAGTTAAAAATTTGCTAGTTGTGGTTTAAGGAGTTCACACTTGAAATACATACACAGGGCAGCAGTTTGTGCAATTTTTTTATCATTGCATCACTTATTGTTGAAATCTTTGCTTCTTGCAGTGCTCATATTGTTGTCCTAACAGCATGGATACACCTCTCCATGAGCATTATCAGATTGACCTGTCACCAAGAGTTAAACAAGAAATTAATGTTAAAATTGGTACACGTGAGAACAGAAGTCTTCCAATATGTACCTGCTGCTGAAAGGGTCATATTTTTGCCTCAGCCCTTTGGTAAAATGCAGCAACAGAGCTGCCTTTCTGAAATGTCCCACTTGTGTGGTTGTAGTAATGATCTGGCAGAATAACCAAGAATTTTTGATGGGCGTTTTTTAAGGGCACGTGTCTGCTGTCCATCTTTGCTTCATCTATAAAACAGCGTGCTAAGGAATCTGAGTTCTTTTCCTATAGTTATAGTTCCTTTGAAAAGGGATCTACCTCAGCTCATGCTGGACCTTAATATGCATAATAGCTGTAGCCTGCCTAGGTAATTTATGTGTAGAGAACAGTCTGGCACTCATGTGTTGGTTTGGGGTTTGGTTTTTTTTTGGTTTTTTGTTTTTTTTTGGTGTGGTGGGGTTTTTTTGTTGTTTTTTGTGGTGTTTTTTCGTTTGTTTTTTTGTTTTGTTGTTGTTGGGGTTTTTTGTTTTGTGTTCGTTTGTTTGTTTGTTTGTCTTTTTTTCCTTTAGCTGAGTGTCACCTAGTATGCAAAGGGCAGTTTTGATTTGTCAGGTGGAATCACTGAAGGAATCTTTTTACCTGCCCCTGCTGTTGGTCATGAATAATTGCTTTTCTATATGAAATCTAAGGATGAAAGTGTGATTGTTCATGTTGTAGAATCTTCAAAATATGTTGTTCACACAGTGTGATCTGTGAATCAAAGTCATGCTTCTCAAGGATGAATGACCTTGAGGTTAGGTTTCAGTTCTAATGTCTTTCATGACCTCAACAACAGGAGGTTAAAAGGAGTGCAAACAGGCTCAGGAGGATCTAGTCTTTACACGTACTGAGGGCAAACGTACTTGGATCCTGGTCTCAATGCATGCAACTCTTTTCTGAACAAACCACAATAAAATAATGGTTCTCTCTTTCCTCTCCATCAATCATGTATTTTTGTTTGGTTTGGGCGTTTTGGGGGATTTTTTGTTTGTTTGTTTGTTTATTTATTTTTTGCTCAACAAAGTAATTCCTGATTTTACTCGGAGTAAAACCTCAGAAATGTAAAGGTATCTGCAGGCTAGGGATGTTTTAACAGCAGTTATTTGCAAGAACTGAGTTGGATTTCCTGAAAAACATCTGCCTGAGTCAGGCTAGCAGCACTACAAGTAGGGATCCCAGGGTTCTGGGAGTTTGACAGACTAATAGAGTAGAGAAGAAGGTTCTGCGGGTGTTTTTCCTGCTTTTGAGTGCAGCATTACACCATCTATGTATACTTTTGCTGTTGAAGGTTAATAATAAGATAGAAATGACTGGTGTTAAACAGCATGCCTGTTCCTTAGTTTCCAAAATATATTGGAATGCTTGTATTTTTGCAATAGTGGTATTAATGTCTGTTTAAATACTTTTTTATTATGTACTGAAAGCTTGCCAGGATTTTTCCAGTTCAGTTGCTTAGTCTTAAAGTGCTGCATCTCATTGCAAACATTGTATCCACTGGAACTTAAGCATGCTTATTTATCTCACCAACTTTTTTGTTCTCTTTTCCTTTTTTTAGGATGTAGATATGATGGATCAAAATGGGATGACACCTTTAATGTGGGCAGCTTACAGAACACATAGGTAATATCTCACTGCAGTTTTGACTCTCTCTTGATGTTAACTAAATGGCGTAGGCTAGTGACTGGTTTTGATTTTTTGGAAATTCTTTTTGTCAGTGTTCTTTCTGCAATTGCCGCTTTATCTTTCTTCATTTATGATTGTTGTGAGTTAACCCCAGCCAGCAGCTCAGGCCCATGCAGCCCCTCGCTCACTCTCCCCCAGTGGGATGAAGAGGAGAATTGAAAAGGTAAAAGTGAGAAAATCCGTGGGTTAAGATAAAAACAGTTTAATGGATGAAGCAAAAGCTGCATGCCCAAGCAGAGCAAAACAAGGGATTCATTCACTGCTTCCCATGGGCAGGCAGATGTTTGGCCCTTTCCAGGAAAGCAGGGCTCCATCATATGTAAAGGTTACTTGGGAAGGCAGGTGTCATAATTCCAAATGTCCTCCCTTCTTCCTTCTTTCCCTTAGCTTCATATGCTGAGCACAAAGTCATACAGTATGGAATACTCCTGTGGTCAGTTGGCTCAGCTGTCTGAGCTGTGTCCCCTCCAACTTCTTGTTCAGCCCCTGCCTACTGACTAGTGGAGTGGGGTGAGAAGCAGAAAAGGCCTTGATGCTGTGTAAACACTGCTCAGCAGTAACAAAAATATCTCCGCGTTATCAACACTGTTTTGGTCACAGATCCAAAACATAGCACCATTCAAGCTACTATGAAGAAAATTAACTCTCTCCCAGCCAAAACCAGTACAACGACCTATTCAGGAGAGAGGACATTATGCACAAGTACTCACTAATACAAGTTTGCAAAGTAAATCTTCCTGTGGAGTTGATTTGAAAATGCTGGTGTAAAATGCCACTTCTCCCAAGAGCAAATTTGTCTGAATTAGATTCCTGCTCAGAAGAGCCTGTCTCCATCAATTGTTGAGAAGAACATTGGCTAACTTTTACAAATACCTACCATCACCAACATTATCATCCTATTGTGTTTTCATCTTTTGGAATACAAAGTAGAAACATAATATGTTTTGAACTTTGGTTGTTATCTGGCAAGTATATAATCGTGTGTGCTTTTACAAACCTGTTTGTTAGTACTGTTAGGTTTCGGTAAACATGAATACAGAATTGTATACCAAATGTGCTTCATGACATCTCAGAACAAGCTGTCTTACCAGCTCCTTTAAAGTCGACAGAATTGTGGTTGCTCTTTGTTAGGAAGGGAATTTGAACCTTTCATAATTGTCAGCAGAAGTCACTTTGCTATTACATAGTGTACCTGATCAATGTCCTTTATAGAAATTGAACGCATTGACAATAAGCTGGTATGTATTTGAGTTCGTCTTCTATAAATCTAATGAGAGTTTTCTTTTCTAGTGTGGATCCAACCCGATTACTACTTACATTTAATGTTTCTGTTAATCTTGGAGACAAATATCACAAAAATACAGCATTGCACTGGGCTGTGCTAGCAGGAAATACAACAGTTATTAGTCTTCTGTTAGAAGCTGGAGCTAATGTTGATGCTCAAAATATAAAGGTAAACACTGAGCCTTTTATTTATTGTGGGTGGTTTGAGGCAGAAGTAGCATTGCCTCTTGAGAATAGTTTATTATTGTGGGTATGGTGGGACATGGAGATGGAGCAAAAGCTGTGCCACTTATGTTTGATTTGGGAATCAGTTTTTCCAAACAGTGTTGCATAACCACTAAATCTGCACCTTCAAAAGTACTGATGTAAATAATTTACCAATGGTTATGTGCAAATATGTGGCAGTGGGGTGTGCAATTAGACTGCATGTGTGAAGACCCATGCATTTGAATGCAAAATTGGAAATCTGACTGGATGTCTTCTAGTGAAGTTCTGGGGTGACTGTCTATTTGTTGGAGTGAGAAGTGAGATGTGAGACATCTCTGTCCTCATCCAGAGAGATGACAAATGCTCTAATGTATCTCCGAGTGTCAGTAAGGAAGTCGGAGGCCTAAAAATACCAATAGGAGTAAAATATGAAAATGGGCTCTTTTTTTGCATCAGAACTTTAAGTTGCCTGATTATTCTACCAGAACCTCTTAATGATGCAGCTAAATTCCGCACTAACAGAGCCCATCCCCAGTATATGTTAGACCAGCCAAGCAGCTGTTTGAATTTATGCCAGAGACTTGGAGTTTGTAAGAACTTCTCCAGCAGTGGAAGGTGCGCCTATTGAACATGGTTTTGTCCATTGCCTCCAGACTAGTCTGTATATCAAGTTAGAAGCACTTCACCACCCAAGGTGTTTCTTCTGTGCTGTCAGAGAAGAATTTACTTTTAGAAAAAAGAATTCTCAATTTCTCTTCAAATATTTCTATTTTCCGCTTAGCATTACAGATGGAGTGGTTGCACTGGAAAATAGAGCTGTAAATCGACATTTATAAAATATTAAATACTTCATTAAATTTATTTGACCTGTCACCATTTTCCCTGATGAGTAAGACGGCCAGGGCCTATTTTGCTTGGCCACAAGCGATAGAAATATGCTAAAAATATATGTATATATATGCACATCAGTTTTCTTGAACAGCATGGAACAGTCTTTTTAAGGGTGCAGTCAAATTTTACTAGTAGCTTTCTAGGTCCTACATCCACTTTAGAATATCAGAAATACTGATGATCATGAACGAAAACTCATTAGAAAAATCACATGGCTTTTCACATGTTTAAAACAAATCAACTGGCTTCTTGCATGTACTGATGTGAATATATAATAATTATTCCTGGTCTGTAAGGTCAGTCGTGTGGATGAATTATGCTTCTAGTCTCACTTCTTATAAACCGTTGAAAAGCTTTTTTTCTATGACACCTAATGGTAAAAATTAAGGTATTTTTGTGGAAAAAAAATCAGTGTGTCATACCTTGCTTCCATTGGCAGTCTGACTAGTGTGATTAGAGCTTTAAAGTCATTGCCTTAGCTACATTTCTGGACTCTTACAAAATCTGTAATAAAAATTCCTATGTTTGGCCAAATTAAAAAGTATCTGCTAGCCTGAAGCAGTTCATGGTCTCTCCTTCTTTATTGACAGACAGCAGCAGTCAGTAGAAAAAAATGGTTTTTGAACCTGCTGGATCATGATTATCTTTCCAGTCATGGCAGAAGACATGTGCCTAGTTTCATTAACACGCCTGCCTTCTGCAGTGTAGTCTGGGTTTCTTGCATGCCTTCCTAGGTGTCTGGGATCTTCAGAGGATCAGAAATCATTCTAGCAGTGGCAGTTCTATCATCCTGCCAGTGGCTTTATAACAGATGCCGATTTGGGTGATAGTAAACGTATAGGAAACATAAGAGTTTCGTTGTTTTTTCGTAGGTATATAGAAACTCAGTTTGGTGCTTCTCCTTTGACTGCTCAGAAAAAAAGTTTTCTTTGAGCCAAAAACCGGTTGTGAAGTGTCTGGCTCATGTTCCCCCAGATATAAAAGGAATCGTGAAAGGCTCCTTTCCGATGCAGTCACTTCGAGATTTCTGCAGCACTATCTAGCGAAGTCCTTTTCACAGGTAGCTCATGGAATTGACCAAGAATGGTGGTAAGACAGCTAAGGTTAAAGAAATACAGTGGCTGAAAGCCCTTCATCTTTTTCAAATTTTGAAGTGGCTGGAATACGAGGTGTGAGCTTTGACCTTGTTATCAGCTCTGGGCTGCCTGTGTTAGAGGCACGTGCTGCTGGCCGCTGAGGTGTGGGACAAACTGGAACCAGTAAGGTGCTCTTTTTACTTTGCCTGACAGTTTGAGAAGTATATGAACAATAGCACTCTTATTCCAGAATAAAGCTTGTAACAAGCAGCAGGTTTGTCCTGTTTGTGTTATTTATCCTCTTTACGTTATGCTATACAAGAAAACAATACTTTTCTTTTGGTAGTAAGATACTTTCTTCTTCCTTTTTGAGAACCAGATTACAACTTGGAGCTGGAAGCTGCTTTTCAGTAGTTGAAATAAAGTGTGGTGTGTGGGGGTTTTTTTTTTAAATTTGGTTGATTTTTTTGTTAAGGAAATCATCTTGCCACGCTTGTAGACAGATTGGGCATATGAGGACAGAATTTCACGGGAAGTCAGCTTATCGCTGGGCATTTGAGAGGAAACCTGTATATTTTGTTTAAGTATAAGCAGAAGCTCCTTTTTCACTAGAGAGTGATGGAGACCAAAAAGAGCTTTTGTGGTTTAAGGAAGATATATTTAAAAAAACCCCAACAAAATCTGTTAATGAATTGTTGAATGGACTTTAGATGTAGTTTCTTGACTTTTCAGTGTTATCTGTAGGCTTGTCTGTGGAAGTCTACATGGAAAGTTGCTTATCGTAATGACACTTCAGGTTATTCTACCTAAACACTTAAAATATATGCTATTGAAGCCTTATTGCTTGCTGACAAACAAGTGTGTTACTAGATTAAGTACCCTGTTTTGTTTTGGTTTGTTTTTTTTTTTTGTTTTTCTGTCTAACCAAGTCAGCCGTCCACCACCCCTGTGAATACAAGGAAAATATTAAAATGGCCAGATGATGAGAAGCATAGTCAAAGACTTCTTTAAAGCTCCCTCAATCTTTTTATCTAGGCAGTTCCTAGGTGTCTCATGGCCCTCTAGTGGAAGGGATGCTCAGCTGGACCCCAAGACAACTTCAGGATTTACTTGGGAGATCAACTCCCAGAGGGGAGTGCTTGTCCACAGGTAATCTTTACAGTCTGGATATATAAGGTGGTATTAAAACAACAGCAACTCTGGAGTTTTCCAGATATTAGCAGTTCAGGATGCTATTAAATTTATGATGTAGGCACCATAGTTTGATTTCAGGCATTTCTGTTGAGGATGGAGTTAATTTGTTTCTTAAACATCTGGCTCTAAATAACTTTGTAGCCAAGTTAAGTCAAAAGGTTATTCTTTTTTAACGGATTTTCCTAGTTAAACTTCTGGCACAGGAGGAGTGCAAGGTCCTGTTAAGTAGCAAGAAGCTTCACCTCATAATCTGTAGTCTGTGCTGTTCGCCCTCCTTTTAGAGGTATGGAGCAAGATTTCAAAGGCAAAAATGGCAGTTAAGTACTCAGTTCCCATTGTTTTTCTATGGGATGTAGGTAGCTAACTGTACTTTAATCTTTGAAATCCCTTCTGTCTGTAGTAATTATTGCCCTTTCTGGGTAATTTCAGTTTCTGGTACCTGTCTCACTTTTTTTTTAGGAGGGGGCCGTGCGATGGAGGATTCAGCCATTTTTCAAGCCTCCATGAACGGTTTGTTTAGGAGGGGAGTTAACTCCAATAGAAGAGAGGAGGAGTCATATGCAAAACTGGAGCTGGAGGTACCTGCAATTGGTTGTCTCTTGCCTCCTCTATAATTTTAGATTCAGTCAATAACTTTCATTTAGCTCTCTTCCTAAATGTTTAAAAAGCAATAAAATCAAATCAGTTCGGTAGGCACCTTTGGCCCCTGTATCTCTCTCTATCTCTATCTTGCTTTGTCTGTCAGTCCTCTCTGAAAGCAGGGAAAAAGCAAGCATGGACCATTGCTGACTTAGCACCCAAAGTATGCGAAGCACAAGCTAAGCGTGAAAGTTCAGAGTTTTGGAATAAGTTGGACATGAGAAAGCAGTTTATTCTTTCCTGTTTTCTTCCTAGAACTTCAGTAACTGAGATGAATATAAGAATATTAAGCTTGTGGAAAAAAATTCCTCATAGAAACATTTCAGGATATTAGTAACTTCACTCTGCTGAAAAGGCAGAGTGTTAACTGAGAAGTCAGACTTTAAACTGGGAGAGTTTCCATGATCCAGTGAGTCACGAGTTCTTATTCTTTGCTTGATTTCTGCTGCCTGTCAATAGCTGAGGGGGAAGCACAGCCCTTCGTTTACAGACTAGTAGACTGTGTGTAGAACTGTGAAACATAGATGTGTTATGCCAAAGGCAACAATTATTGCTATGTCAGGACATACATATTGTCAGGATCACACATTTAATCTTCTACTTGTCCACGCATGTATAGTTATGAGAGTGAAAAAGACCAGAAGGAATGATTGATGTTTGGTGTCAAGTAAGCTGCAGAGCCAAAAGTGTGCCAGAATGTAGCTTAAACTAATTTAAAATGTATTATTTTTACCTGCCAATCTTCTGTTGCAAAAGTGCTTTGAATGCATTTTATTTTTAAATCGGATATTTCCCACTTTTATACTTCTGTCAGGGAGAATCGCCGCTTGATTTAGCAAAGCAGAGGAAAAACGTTTGGATGATCAATCACCTACAGGAAGCAAGACAGGCAAAGGGATATGACAGCCCATCCTTCCTGAGAAAACTAAAAGCTGATAAGGTAAGAAGTAGTATCACACTTACATAAATCAACATTGCTGCTGTTGGTTTGGGGTGTGTGTGTTTGTTTGTTTAAGGAGAGCAGTTCAGTACTGTGGTTTCCCCACATTTCAGTTTTCGGAACCATCTTTTTGTTAAGGCAAAAGTAATTGCAAAAAACAAAAAGAAAAAAAAGGCTTTGTTCAAGGCAAGAGGAAAGAAAACCCTAAACTTCCACACAGTTACCTTTAGTTTTTGTACTAAATAAACGTTAGGAAAGTACCAAGTGGCCTGGTATTGTTTGGGATAGCCAAGATTTTCACAAAGCTGACTTTCAAGTGTCTAAAGAAAGAAGCATTTTAGATATTCTGAACTCGGATCTCCTCTCTAATCCTTAGTGTTTTGTGTTGAACAAAAGCAGCAGTCAATCATGGCAGTATAATGTAATATATGAATCTGTAATGTGGAGGCCTTTTTCTTCTCATGTTGTTATTTAATACTGCAGATAGGAGGAGGCAAGAAACAAGGGTACGAAGGGTGACATATTGCTCTAGCTTGAAAAACTATCTACCTGCCTGTAGTTTGGTAACTTATATAGAGTTGATATTTTCTTACTAGGCTGAGTGTTGTGCTGGATATTAAGTATTGCTGTCACTGATTAGTGAAAAGTTATTGATTTAAAGATACATTGCATGTTGATGGTTAAAGCACTGGCCACAGCCTGTGCTTTTAACCCTGTGGTGATATAGTAGTGCAGTGATTATTAACTTTAAGTGATTTGTGCATTGCATTATGTGTACATGTGCATTGTGGCTGTGCTTTGAATATCTGCTGAGAGTTCAATGCCTTCATCAAGAATTGTACCCACATAGTATAAAACAAAAAAGGTCCTGTCTTTCTTCATAGATGCTTCAGTATGAGTTTATCTATTCCTTACATAACTTCCAGTCTTTAAAGTTCACCAAGATTGCCATGTGCTGTGTAGTAGTTTATACACTTTGACAGGTTGTTAAAAAAGATATGCTGTTGCCTTTATTCTGGATTAACAGTAAAGTCTTTAGAAAACAGTTCTTTTAGAATAAAGGAATCAATTGATTTGCTATAAGGTTTTAGGAATTTTTTTGTCTTGCCCATACATTTGAGATATGTAAATATAGGAAATGACAAAAATTTATGAAGATTCCTCCTCCTGTGTCAATCTTCCTGAAAATTTATTTAAGCTTTTGTGACTGTCCTATTTATTCTAGAATATTTTTATACAACCTGTTCCTAAAAATAGAATTACTTACTGATATTTGTTTCTATACAGGAATTCCGTCAGAAGGTGATGCTGGGAACTCCTTTCCTAGTAATTTGGCTGGTTGGGTTTATAGCAGACCTAGACATTGATTCTTGGCTCATTAAAGGGCTGATGTATGGTGGCGTTTGGGCTATGGTGCAGTTTCTTTCAAAGTAAGTGTTTTACCAGGATTCTGTCTGTTTAGTGTGCACACAAGAGGTGTTTTGCTAAGGTCTTTATTGGAGAAATAATCTTAAATTTCTTTTTTTGTGTGTGGTTTTTCGACATGCAGCATTTATTTTTTTGTTGAGATTTTTAAAATTATATTTCTGGGAAATATCTTGTGCAACTTTCGCTCTTGTAATGCTCTCTTGTCTTGCAAATAGCCATGGAGTTACCTTGGGTGAATACCACTGAGCTAAGAGAAGCTAACAGCAGAACAGAAATTCAGTCGTTCTCCAGAGGAGGGTGCTGAATGTCTGTGTACAAGGAGTTATCAGCATGAATTTTGAAGAAAGCAGTCAAGGGAAAAATTACTAGAAAGGAACAGAAAAAAGAAACGTGCAAGCTCGCTATTTAAACCCAGTCATTTAGAATTTAAATACCCAAAGGCATCTGAAGAGATTTATACAGAGAAATGAAGTCAGAGTCAGGTTTTGTAGCTTCTGTTGTTGGGGGAAAGGGTAACTAAAGAAAAAGGCTGCTTTCTAATAATGTTTTTCATTTGTTACCTCATCATAAAGAATTTTAGTTGTGTTTGATTATTTTAATTATCTGTAAACGCACGTGCATACACACACACACACACACACACAGAGGCACACTCCAACAGATTTTCAATATCTGTAGGCTACTTAATTTATCCTTTGCTTTTCATTTCCATGTGTGGCATGTATAGAAGAACTTATATCTTCATACTTAAGAGCTTTCTGCTTTTCTGGCATCGAATATCATGTTTATTAGAACCACTTGCTTCCCCTTCCTTTCTGTTTAAAGAGGAAAATAAAATATATCTGTTCCTTAAACCAAGTTCATAGAATTTTAGTGAACTTGGTACACCGTGGAGGGAGTGAGAGGTCACCAAGCTTTTGTCTCTGCAGGATCTTGGAGATGATCTGTTCAGTCTTTTTATCATCTCTGAGGCTGTGCAATTTGCTGACCTCCTCCCACAAGTAATTTATTTGGCAATGCAAATCCTCAACCACGTCTCTTGCAGGAGGCATGGACAAGATTTCTTCAGGTTTCCAAAGACCTACATTTCATTGAATTTTATATTTTTGACCTGCCTGACACATATTCAGGATTAACAGTATTACTTTCTCTTATCCTTTGCTTACTGTTTAGTATAAATACTTTTTGAAATGTTTTACACAAAGCCCTGGTTTGAATGAAACTTTTGGTGTTATTCTAGTAGTATTTCCTTTCCCTATTGAATTTTAGCTAATCTGCTTGCCTGGGTTTTCCTCCCTGCTCCTTTCACACGCACAAAAAAAAGGTGCAGAAGTTTCTGCTGAGTAACTGTTGTGTATCCAAATGTATATTCGGTTAGTACTTACAGGCTTAGCTCATCTTCCTTGTAGGATTTTCTCAAAAGACCTGAGAAACTTCTGTTAGAGAAGAAACAGTTACTAAAAAGGAGTAAAGGAGTGAAATGGAAACTAATCGGTGCTCACATTCGCTTGTTACAGCCCTGAAGGCACCATCAAGACAAAAAGCCAAATGCATCAATGAAAGGATGTTTAGGCAGATGGTGGAAGAAATTGTTTCAAGGAATTTAGCAGTTAAGAGTGTGACTTTTGATATGTTTAGCATTTTTTTTTTTTAAATGAAGTTACCTAGTCACTCACCTAGTTTGTCTCAACTAAATTCAACTTTATTCAGAATATACTTTAAAATGCAAGAATATAAGAAAGTAAAAATAATTCTGATTAGCTTAATTTTTTTAAATTGAAGTAGAAGCACTCTGTCTTAGAACTTGGCAAATCTAGTAATATGGGAAATGAATTAATCTGCTTTTTTCCCGACTTTCTTTTGGCAACTTTTTGAAGCAATAGATTCAAGAATCTGAAATATTTCAAGTATGTAGAATGGTAACACCGAAGTCTCTTAAGCTTTTTTTTCTTACTCAAGTAATTTTAACATATTATTTTCATTGTGTGTGTTTCCAAAATATCTTTAGTACTGAAATCTCATTAAGTAAATGTAGTTTGCAACCATTATCCATGCTGTAGGCTAAGAATCTCTCAGATTGCTAACTGCTTTCACAGTGTAGTCATAGCATGAGTATTTACTCATTCTACCTTTCTTGTCCAGTTCTTGACATTCACTTCAAAGGTGGATGTATAAATTTTAATTAAATACATTTCAGTCATGAGCCTTCACCTGGACAGGTTGAAAAATGGGAATTTCTCATGAACCTTGAAGGTAAATGTGAGGAAAATGGTTTTCATGGTGTATTTTGCATTATCCCATATAATATATATTTTAACAGGAAGTGTTTTTCAGAAACATTAGTTCAGGATTTACATTTTATAAGTCGAAACTTATCGTGTGACATTGCTCCTACTTTACAGGTCATTCTTTGATCACTCCATGCACAGTGCTCTGCCTCTTGGGATATACCTGGCAACAAAATTCTGGATGTATGTGACGTGGTTCTTCTGGTTTTGGAATGATATCCTTTTTCGTGTACAACAATAAGTAGTATTTTTTTTTTTTATGTTAGTAGTATGGGGTAATACCCAGAATTATCCTACATATGAGAGTGAATAAAGTACTTACAATTTTTAAATGGCGATCTCCATTAAACATATTTTCTGTTTTTCTGGTAGCTACTTTCTTTCTTTAAAAAAGCGCACATTATAGCTTTGCTTCAGTGAGTAAAAGATTTTCTTCAAAACTGGCTTATAGTAGTCTGCAAAATTTCCTATGCTTTACCAATTTCTTAAGCAACTCCATAAAATATGCTGTGACTGTGAGCTGACAAAGCGTAATTGACTGCATTTTAGACACTGCTTTTCTGAAAAGCAGTGAGTAATTTCATGGTTCCAGCTTTATAGTTAGTTCTTCGTAAAGATTTTGAAAATTTCTTTTCATACAAACTGTAAATATATTAACTGTATTTTCAGTTTTTGAGGATGTATATATTGACAACACTAATGATAGAGATTTTGCATATGCCCATCTTTTTATGTTTTTTGACTGTCTCCCTAGATATGAACTTTTCATACTCATAGGGGTACAAATTCATTCAGAGTTCACTGAAGAATGTCAGTTATCCACCTTAAGGAAATAGATTAAATTTTTAAGCAACTTTCTTGGTTATTGTAATAAAATAACCAAGAAAATGAAATAGAGATTTAATGTTTTATTAAATGTTTGATACAGTTCTTCCAGTTGTAAATAGTTGAAACGAACTTAATATTTATGATGGATGATGGTTTGACTTTTCTAGAAACTGGTTTTCTTCTCATCCTCAGAGGAATTACCATGAACTAGGAAAGTAGCAATGCAACCCTTTTGTCATCTTGTTAAGCTGTTCTCCAACCTTAGCTAAAAGAGCCTGTTATTTTTGGGTTGAGAACAGAGAGGAGACCCCACTTCCATGCTGCCTTTGGCTTCCATGCTGACAGTGTTTGCGAAGGTGCTGCTGTGAGTAATACCAGTCCTATGTGGCTGGAGATGACTGCTATTTCACATTAAAAAAACCAACAACAACAAAAACCAACACCCTCCAAAAAAAAAAAACCAAACCACAAAAACAACAAAAAAAACCCACTTTAAAATCTAGTAGCTGTTAAGTAAAAAAATAAAATTAAAAAAAAAAATTCTATCACTATTAGCATGAATATGTCTTGAAAGAGTTACTTAGAAATGCTGGTCCTGCTACCCATCTCTGGCCTGATTTTCTGTGTTTTTACTCAATTAAATTTACTAGTAACTGCAGAATGAGGAAAGCGCGTACAAAATGAATACGAAAAGCATTTTAGAAAGCAGTAGTTAAAAATGGAAGTGTACTTTTTCAGCTTTTATGCAATGGAGTAGAGCTGTCTAAACATGTCCTACCTCTAAACTCTAATTGCTTTTCTGTTCTTTTTGTTAAGAAAAGCCAACTTTTGGCAAATAGTAAAATACAAATTTCTGAGGCGGATATAACTGCGTTATATCCCCTTTGAATCTCAGCTCTCCGTACCTTGTAGGTTTTCTTTAGAAACTCACGTTTGCTAATGCTGCCCCGTGTTTTGGGTTGTGAATGTTGAGCTACTGTGAAATGCTTTTCCGTGCTAATGTAACTTCAGCTTGAGCCACATCTAGGAATGTGCACAGCTTTAAATCAGTCCTTGACCATATTAAAATGGCTGCACAGCCAACACAATTGATGACGACCTCTATCTTGATGTAGAAAGCTGTCCCTTAAGGCTGCCAAATTGTGAGATTTTCATCCTGGAGCTTGTATTTTCTTCATATTTGTACCGTGTTGCTTAAATTTTTATTTCTGGTAGCCGTTCTGCTTAATGTAACTTGAAGTTTGTTTCTTTTGTGTTTTGGGGGTTATTCTTGGTTTACAGAATAATGTTCATTGTCCACTAGAAGTAGTAACCATAGACAGTTGTTTACCCTAATAAAACCTAACTTCAGAATGTCAATAAAATAGTGTACTGCTTCTGTAATTTAAGGTAGGTACCTCAAAACCTTTGCAACAGCCTTTTTGTACACAGAAGTAGTAGTCTAAAAACTTTGGTTACTAATTGCTTTCATTAGAGCTGACACAATTCTCTGTGACAAGCAGTTTTAGAGACTTAGTGCTTGAGGCCATCTTCCTTTAATTGATGATTTTTAATTGGAAGTCTTTGTAATAAGATTCTAAATTCATTCTTCTCCTGGAAAATTGCCCTGTAGCTTTATTGGAGGAAAAAAAAAAGAAATCGCATGCCTGCTCTATTTTTATAGCATGAGGCACAGCATTGTGGTTGGAGAAAGGATTCTTTTATTTTTACAGCTTTGTATGATTAATTGCAATAGACCGGAGTACTACTTTATACTCTGTAATATTCAAGTGGTGAAACTTGGCCTGGTAGTTTTTATGAATTCTGACCATCTTCTGCTCAGGAAAAAGAGTTTCTAAGCTTAAGCAACTATCGCAGATTGCATTATTGAAACTTTGTATTGTAAGTAATACAAAAGTATTAATCGCTGCAAGTGTTACTTTAGTATTCACGTGTTTGGTAAGAATTTTCTTGCAGATATTTTGAAGGTGTCTGGAAGATCATCTGGTCTTCTGAGATTAATCCTAATGAGACAGAAAAGGGCAGTCGAAACAATGTGTCATAAAGAACAAACAAACCCAAAGATTAGAAGTGTGGTTTCTTGAATTTCAGGGTGATCACATGAAAAATAAGTATAAATTCTAAGGCTTAATGATATGTCCTCTAAAAGACCAAGCTTGAGAGTAAATTCAAACAGTTTAGATAGTTCTAGTGTGCTGAATTTTCATAAATGTTTCCATTCTGTTTGATTTTTCTCAGCAGCTTCTGAGTCTGGTATATTTGTTAAAATAGAAATCCTATTCTTGCTGGGAATTAGGAAGTTATTGTCTGTAGATTTATGGATATATGAATCTATGGTCTTGTGCTTCCCTGCCACTGTTGTGCTGCTGTTTTACTGTTTCACTTTTAACTGTATTTTGCCCATAAGAAAGGACAGTTATCTGTTGCCCTGTTAGTGTATTCTAATCTTCTACGGTTTGCAGAGTAGGGGAGGGGAACCCTCAAAAATCCTGCACACTAAATCACCGTATTTTAATTTAGTTTTATTTTTAAAGGAAACAAAAAGATTGGAAATTACACTTCTAATAACATGAGACTAGAATTTCACATTTCATTCTTTTTCATTAGCGTTTATAGGTAGAATGCTCTCTTGTGTCCTGTAAAAGTCCAGGGCACATGTACCAAGTTCATATCTCAGTTGTTCACACAGTCTTTTCAGTTCCAGCTGAACAAATAGTGCCTGTTATGTCAGAAGGTTCTTATACTGCTCTGTTTTTGTAAGATGTCAGGGTTTGCTGTAACTCAAAATATTCACAGTAGGGTTTTTTTTTTGTTGTTCTACCATTTCCATTTGGTGCAAATAGGAGTGTGCAGTTTTCATTAATTAAACTTCTTTGATATAGCATACTACTTGCAGTGCTGATATAATGAGATGGTGTAAACCAATTTATATTTTTAAATAATTTGTTATTGACTAATACGTGATTGTCTTATTTCAAATATACTTCATGTGTTGATGGCTTTTAGATGAAGGAAAACAAACACTACACACTTTTTCAATTCGGGATCATTTTAAAAACTGGGTGTAAGAGAGCTCATGATGATTTTCATGCTTTCACACAGCTGTTTCAAAAATTGTAACAAGCCAATTGGTACAATTAAGCAGTTAAAGACAAACAGGAAAAAAACCAAACCACATTCATATTACAAAAACTAGATTCATAAACTTTTTCTAAACTAAGAAAGAAAAAAAAACCAACTTAAATATGTGAGGTGGAGGAGATGGCAGTGAATTAATTTTTTTTTTGCAAGTTAAAGGATTTTCTTTGACACATTGAAGATGGAGGTAGAGAGCTTTTGCAGAGGTTCAATGGATGAAAAATGGATTTTGTCTAATAAATACCTACTCAAATGAGGCTGCTTCTGTAGGTGTCTGCTGTTATCTACCTGGACTCCTGGATCCAGATGTGCAGCTGTGATGAATTGGCAGGTTCATTAGTGTGTATTGATCTCTGACAGCTTACACTGGATGCAGATTTTTCTCTTTAGGACAAAAGGACTTAATTACTGGATCTGTAGTTAGTTGAAAGGAGCATCTTTGTATATCATGTGCACTTTGGCTTGGTTTCAGATTCTTGTATGATGTGTAGCTGTGATAGCAGGAATTTGCATGTGTCTGAGCCCTTCTAAATAGGCTGCAGTTCAGGATGAAAAATTAGTTTATCACATGTTTACCTCACTCATGGGTTGTGGGGTGGTTGCTGGGGTTTAAATTTCTTTTTAATGAAATGGTCTTTTGGTTTCCTGGAATAATTTTCAGCCTATTGTTACAATAATTCAAGAATATTGATTCGGACTAAAAGTAGGAAGTGTTCCATGGGTGTTTCTGCTTTTCCTCTCACAATGAAAACTGGAGAGACCTTATAAAAGACAGCAAATTGGTGACAGGGCAGAAGGTGAATGCCTGCTCTATCACACATTTTTCAGCTCTTAATAATATGGTAATGTATTTTTCTTTCTGTGGTTGTAAATGAGGATGTTAGGACAAAACAAGGGACTCCCTCTGGAGAACTGATTCCCTACTCTCTAGCTACTGCAAACCTACAAGGATTTCTTGCAAATGAAGAGTTTTGAGAGATGTCTGGGTTACAAGTTTCTAAGATCTCTTTGGAAGTCAACTTCAGAGGGGAGTTCAGCATAACTTTAGATACACCTGGTGTAGACATCCATGTCTAAGTTGGTTGGTTAATTCTTCATAGCCAGTGGAGAAAAATAGCCACTTGTAGGGTACTGCTTCTCAGACTTAAATTAATGTCTTGATACTGAAGACAGATTAGATGTGGCTGTTGTATCTGAAGGCATACTGAGTGATTTATGGTAGGTGAGATGAATCCCACAGTTGTCGTTTATACATCAGATGCCAGAAATACCCTGGAGAGGGCAATTCTAACTCTCCTTTCTCCTTCAAGGTCTGGTTGATTTTTCATCCCTTCTCCCCAGTTTTGCTTAAAACTTATGAGAAGTCAATTTTGAAGATACTAATGAAAAATACTGCTGACTTTGCCATTCTCCATTTACATAGTTACTGCTCATCTGTACTTATCTCTGCTTTCTCATGTAGTCTCCTGACATCTTCCATCCTCAGCACAGAAGTACCTTATCTGCCACCTTTTACACTGTCAGAATTATACTTGTCTGACATGACCGTGATAAAAGGCAAAATGTGGACTTTGTGAGGAGTCTCATATGCTCTCTTTGTATTTTATAGAGTAAAATGGGGGAAGGGTAAGTTGAGAAAAATTCTGCATACTGAACTTCTACTAGTGTTGCTTGGATCCATGGACAGCTTCTTTGTCACACAGGTTGTCCAAATTTTATTCAATAAAAAACAATTCCAAAACTTTAAGGTCATAAAAACCCTTTTAATGGATAGAAAATAAATTGTCTTTCCCCCTATCTTGTTTAACAGTCTAGACGTGACGTTTGGTAATCAGGAATGGGTCATATATTTTTTTTCAATTGTACCTTTATTGTTTGTAACAAATGTCAGATTAAGGTATTTTTAATGAAAAAGCGGTTTTCACTGTTGTGGCAAAACCCCCGTGATACTTTCAGTATTCTAAAGAAAATGGAATCTGTTTCTAGCTATACAAGTAAGTTGAACTGTCTTGTTCTTGGCAGCAGGTAATGCTAGAAGACAAATATGAAGAAATTAGATTGTATAAATATTAAAGTCAGAGCTTTTCATCCGTGTTGTATCAAATAGAACTGTGATTGTTTAGGTTAAAGTATAGCTGGTGTTTCTTTCCCCCTTTTATAAACTTGCTGGAAACAGCTTTTAGAGGAAAGATTAATTAGCCTTTAGTGAGTTAATACTAACATTCTACTATATAAGGTACATGATTAAAATTTTTACTTAACTTGCCAGTATTTTTTAATTAGAAATTCATAGCCAATTCCTCCCCCCAACAGAAGGAAAACAAAAGTTATTCAGGATACAGTTCACATGAACAATGAGACCCTGTGAGCGTTTCAGAAGTCAAAAAGAGGCCTTACTTGTATTTATTCATATTTCAGGGTTCTTACATATCACAAGAGCAGTATAGAAGGATTTGAGATACTTACTGTCATTCTATAGAAATTCTGTATTCTTCATTTAATATTGGCCTGCATCTGTACCATGTAGACTTGTTTATCAATGGTTTATGTAATTTTTTCTTAATACTGCTTAATGGCTTCAATGAAAGCTTTTTCCAATAGAGTCAAACAGAACAGAATATACATGTAGATATGTCGTAGAATACTATATAGTATATATAAATACCAAACATTATGTGTATATATATGAGCATCTATTCTAACTTGAAAATCTGATTTTTGGAAAGCATGCAAAAATTTTTCGTGTTGTCTTTAAAGTTTTATACCAATTCAGTACAGATTGCCACGTAATGCTTGTTTTTAGTCTTATATGCAGGGGTGTTTAATGCAAACACACAATATATTGAAATTTAATTACAGTAGACATTCTAATGACTACTGAAGTAGAGAGAAATTTTCACCTAAGTTACTCAGAATATAGTGTATTTTGGGTGTGCAATGATTTGTGCCTGAGTAATAAATGTCCTTTTTGCCTAGATAATGATGTAGAGGCATCTGTCACTACAGCTTTGTCAAATATAGCATCTCCTCACAGTTATGACTGACAGCTGACAGGTATCTTTAGTCAGGTTGGTCAAGTCTTTTGTACGTTTATCAGAGTAAATAATTTTCTACTTTTTGTGGAAGAAGCATGTCTGGAGTATTTGGTTTTTCAACATCATTGCCAAGAAATGTTTTAGTTCTGTGAAGAAATGTCAAGTGTTGTAAGACTGGGCACGTTATACAGCAAGTCATTCAACACAGGAAATAATATTTTAAAACTCATGCTTACTTTCTGGTTTTATACAGTAACTGATTTTATAAACACTTCCAGAGAATGCTAAATCCTGTGGTTTTGTAAGTATTAAATGAATTTGTATGTTAAAAATAACTTTCATTGATGTGTAAAATATGGGTATTGCCTTATAATAGGACCAGGTTTCAGACAGTACCTTTCTTGGAGATAAGTGGTCTTGAGACATGATTGCCATGCAGCCGTGGTCACTGCAGCACAATTCCTTCTATGGCCAGAAACAGTCCTTGCTGTCATCTAATGGGAATGTCAAGCCACCAAAGACATAGGCAGTCAAATGTCTATCTTATAAATAGAGCTCTGAAATGTTTATTGTGAAAACAGGAAATACTTTAAAGAAGATAAATTTCATGGGATTATTTAAATGGGAAAATAATTACAAAAACTGAACTACCATTATTCATTCTTTAGAAGGATAAGTGCTTTAGAAATGCCGCTTTGAGAACAGCATTATAAAAAGTAAGTTTTTAAGTTTGAGCAATAGAAAATACTGAGTACCAAGCTAGGTCTTAAAGCAGTGCTGAATTTAGTTAATCCAGAAACAGTGATTCAAGGGTATTCGTAAAAATTACGTTTTATTTCGGAATTATCAGTGGGTATTTTCAGGAGGAAATTTGGTTTTAAAGTTTAGATTCCTTGACTTTAAACACATCTCAATTTTTTCTTTATACATCTTCCGTTCCTCGCTAATAGTGTTGCACTTTTCTACAATTTTGGAAAATCCTGGAAATCTGATCCAGGAATCATCAAAGCCACGGAAGAACAAAAGAAAAAGGTAAAGCCATGAGATATATGAAACTTGTTCTTCAGCAGCCTTCCATCAGTTGATCAGAGTAGTTTGCTGTTCACTACATGAAATGTCAATAAATCGTTGTGTAACAAAAGGTCTAAAATGTTGAAAGGTCTTGTCTTCCAGGTTTCCTTTTTCACATTTGGAATATGTGTTCAAGTCGTACTGGTTACATTTCAGCCATTTTGAGTAACAAAATAAAATCTCAACTTAAATTTTCAAGATAAAAAGTTTAAAAAGCAATTGGATGAAAATTAAAATGTGAAGTTTTAGAGTTTTGCCTTACTGAAACAAATAACACATTGTAGGAAAAGTATTAGTTAATTAGATTTCATGAAAACTTTCCAGACTTCTAAGCACCTCTAATTTTACTTATCTTTTGTGTCTAAAAGTGTTAGACTGACAAACATTTTGAGCCTAAAACAACGAAAACCCGTGGGTTTTTGTTTTGGTATAAATATCAGAGAAAATATAGATGATTTAATGATCTCTTTCTAAGACGTTATAACACTACTTTTGGCATTTCTGCGATCTTTTAATTTAAATGCATTGTTCTCAGCAGCCCAACTGAACATCAAATATGCCAAAATTATACAAGCAGCAGAAGTATTTTGTTTGTCTAATTTTGATTGTTTCCTAGAAGCTCACATCCCACCAAAAGTGAGTTTTGAGCTTCTCTTTCGTGGTCATTTGTGAAAACCCTTGTGTGGATCGACATCGGACCACTTGGAATTACGGCCTTATGTAGGAATGAAAATATAAGAGCCTCTAAAAGGATGGTTGTGATAGCTTAAATGATTTTTGTGTTCCCCAGTAGGTTATAACTGAGTTGTTACTCAATGTGCAGATTTGCTCTGCAAATTCCCTTTTTGTACTCCTTCAAGTGGACTAAACTAAATAGAATAGTCAGCAACCGCCCTTTGATTTGGATTCAGCAAATTGCACAAATACGCTATTCGTTTGATCAACTTGCTGAAGTAGTTAAGTGGTGTTACAAAAGCCTGGCCGAACTGGATAGAATTGTAAAATGCAGCTTCTTCAGGCAGATGCATATGTCTGTGAATGTTTTGGGTTTCTTCCATTTCAGGTAACCAGATAGTAAAATTATCTGTTACCAGGTGTATAAACCACTGTAGGGCATGCATCTTACCTTGGTGCAGTGTAGGGCTTTCTCGTGTTTTCATATTTGGTCTCCAGATGTTTAAGGTTGAGTTAGACTTTAGCTTTGGAATAAGCAACCAAGCAAATTCTTTGAATTCCAGATGACCAAGTAAAGTGTGTTTGGAAAAGTGTAGTAAGCAACAATTTCAGGTGTTTATTCTTCTGATATGTCATATCCTTTCTTCTGTGTTACAAAATAATGCAAGTCACTCTTAAAATGAGTAAATAAAATAATCAGTAGAATTTTCCAGTAATTCAAAAGTGTGAAAAATAGACCCAGGGTTTACAAAGCACAATAGCTTGAGTGCTTCTGGGTCTCTATGTTAGAAATTGATGAGAGTTATATTTAAAAGTGATTTGTCTGCTCTTGTTCAGTTCTGTTCTCCTGAACGTTGGCATCTTGCTTGTGGACAACACTGAACTCCAGTGTTGAGCATCACACCACGTACATTCCTTTGTGCATCCTTTCGTTAGTCTGTGGTGTAGTGTATACTCCCACTGTAATCAGAGGGACTATTTTTGAAGTTGCCCAATATGTATTGTCTGAAATTGTCCAAGGTATCAAAAGCCACACCAGTGGCATTGAAATCATGGTAGATAGTTGAGGGGTTTTGCTTTCTGTTCATCTAGTTTATTTGCAAAAGTTACTCCTGTGAGGGAGGCCCTTTAATTTCAAGTCCTGTGGTGGGAAATGTTGCTAGAGCTGTGAGGGACGGCAGAGGGGGACATGGAGGGGCTTGTGCATGGTGGTGGTTGGCTGGAGGGGGGGTCTGAAGGGTTGCGGTGGTGGAGACAAGAACACTGGACCAGGAGCAAATGGGAATACAAGAGGCAAGGAGAAAAAATAGTTCAACTTTCAGAGCTTAGAAGTGTTAGAAAACTGTAAATGTTATCCTTCATTTACCTGAGACCAGCAGGGAAAGCTGTAAGCCATCAATTTACTCCCAGACTCTTGACTGTAGGTTTTACTAGTTACTTTGAGGAAAAGTTTCCATAAATTTTTCCTAACCAGTTGTTATGTGTAGTATTCGGGAGGAAAACTTCTGTGGCTTAAGTTAAGATACCCACCTTAGTGGTCATCATCTAATTAAGGAAGTTGTTTATATTGCTATGATGAGAAAATAGTTGTAAGGACTATTTTATTGCTTCTGCAGTTAGAAACCACCTTGATGCATACGATACATGTGGTTTGAAAGAGAGCAGTCGATTAATCTATTTGCCATTAGGCTATCTACGCTGAATGAATTCCTTCTGATTCAAGGAAGGCTTATTCTGGCAAAAGATGTTTTCAGGATATTTTCCATATGTTGCAAATGTCATTTAAGCCTCACCTGGCATGATTTCAACTGCTGAGTTTTTAAAATTGTTGGAAACCGTTTAATAGAATAATAAGTTCCTTCTATTCCAACAATGAAGTGGGTACTGAAGGAGTGTACAAAATAAAAAAAATTTTCATTTAATGTGAAGATATAGGCGTGCTTTAACTGATACCTACTTCTGTGTATCACTTGACCCATAAATCTAGCATTATCTGTAAGAGGAGGTTTGGTTTGCATTATTTCTCTTCTTTCTTGAAGCTTCAACATCTGAGCAAAGAGTTGAATATAGATTTAAAGGTTTTGATGGGCTACCTCTGGAGAGCTAGTCTGGATTTTAGACTAGCTGATCCTGCAAGCTAGTTTTATTTATGTTCCTGTTTGGAGATTCAGCTGCATTAATTTTAATAGATTTAACAACAGTTTAGTTGAACTGGTGCTAATCACTGTGTGGATGTATCAAAATTAATATAAGCTTGCTTTTTCTCTAATTAAACTTACACTAAGAATAAGCTAGAATTAATTTAGAGGTAAATGTGCATATTGGTTTAATAAAGTAGGTTTAAAATCAGATTCGGCTGAATTTAAGTTGTTCCTGTGTGTAGAAAGTACCTGAAATGAATAGAGTTCACAGCCCTGGGTCTGAGAAGCAGCTATTACAGTGGTTGTCAGCACTTGTTTATAAGCTAATTCTATTTTTGTCTTCTTTACTCTTTTTTCTGCAGACAATAGTAGAACTTGCAGAGACAGGAAGTCTGGACCTCAGTATATTCTGCAGCACCTGCTTGGTACTGTATTTTTTAATCAATTGTAACACATTTATCTTTTGGTGGGATTTTTTTGTTGGTCATGGTGGGGTTTTGGTTGTGGGTTTTTTTGTGTTGTTGGGGGTTTTTTTGTTTGTTTTTCATTTTGCTTTTGTTTGGTTGGGTTTTGTTTGTTTTTTCTTGGTTGGTTGGGTTTTTTTCATTTTTTCGAGCTAGGCCAAAATTAGACGTTTCTATATCGAACACATTTCAAGGGCTGGATTTATTTATAGTTTTTAATTTAGGCAGTGTTTTCATTAAATAATATATCTGTACACAAAACTCCCTGTAACAATAAGAGGAAAAAAAGTTATCACTGTGGAAATAACTTGCCAGTGTCAAAATCCAAGTATCCGATATATCTACCAAGATGGTTGGTTATATACCTAAAAAGTTATGAAAATCACAGGTGACATTCTACCACCTCTATAACTCCCAGTAAAATTATGTAGTGCTTCTAGTAAAATATTTTTTTCAAAAAATGAAGTGTATTTCTCGATTTGGCAGTAATTGGGAGGGGGAAAAAAAAACCCTGAATTTTTGTAAAACTTGCAAAATTGTGAGCAAATACTTTTCTTGGACTAGTTAATACTTAATTTCACCACAGAAAATTTAAAAGGAAATAACTGCTTAAGGAAAGACATTTACATTGTAAATGTAATGTAGTTCTTTTTTAGAAAGTTAACTAGTAAATGTAAAATTATCAATGCTATCAGTGTTATACTATAATTCTCTGACCTGTGTAGAACATGAATGATGTTAATATTTCCAAAATTTAATCTGGAAAATTATGTACAGATGTGGCACCTTAAAAATTCTGTATGTGTATATACATATATATCTCAGAACACTTTAGGATCAGTTCTTTTTTATCGCCATTTTGTATTTCTTTCAAAAAATAACCTTTTAAAAAAAAGGTTGGGAATAATTTAGCATTTTAAGTTCCACTTGTTGGGTAATATTCCTGTCTTTAGAAAATAAGCTGGAAGAGTTTATGTTGGAGCTCAGTTATGAATGATACTGACAGAACTGTGGAACCCAAACTATTCTGTATTTTCATTGTTAAAAAGCTGAAATGAAACTGGTTACTGTATAAAGGTCAATAGCTGGAGGCGATAGGCAAACTTTGTATGGAAAAAAAAATCCTTTATATAACAAAAATAGCGTGGTAATAATTTCCGTGTGGTTTTATAGATGTTGTGCTAAGTAATGTACAGAATAAGCTTAATAGCTAAGATTGCTTTAAAAATTAGCATGAAGCTGAAATTCTCTAAGGGGTTAACAACAGCAAAATCAATTTACATTTAAATTGAGGAGGGTTTTTTTGTATTTAAAATATGTCAGGGTTTTTTGCTTTTGTAAACATACATTAATCATGGTTACAGATACGGAAGCCAGTGAGGTCCAAACACTGTGGTGTGTGCAATCGGTGTATAGCGAAGTTTGATCACCACTGCCCGTGGGTGGGAAACTGTGTAGGTGAGTAATTTGCTAAAATACGATGTTGTGGTAGAAGAAAAAGCATTTTCAATATTGAGCTTAATCTTTTTTCTACATGCATTTCTCAGCATTATTCTCATTTGTATTGTCTATTATATACCCATCCTGAAAGCTGTTCTGCATCTAATTCAATTGCCTATGTATATATTTTTATTAACGTAAATTCTAGTAACGAAAAGATGCAAAGTTTAACTGCCTTTTAATGTCTGCAGAGAGGGCATGTACCAATTCCACAACAGACTATTATCTATTACATGAGATAAAAATTCTCATCTTTACCAATAATTTTCAGTAATTTAACGGGAAAGTATACATACTGAAAAATGTAATGATTATAGCAGTTAGGTATGCAATGACCTCCTATTGAGGTATTATCTTTTTGACCCTCCATGTTGTCATTTCTTCTCCCCAGTGGTAATGAAAGGAACATAGGAACATATAATCATAGAATCATTTCGGTTGGAAGAGACCCTCAGGATCACCGAGTCCAACCATAACCTAACCCTAGCACTAAACCATGCCCCTAAGAACCTCGTCTAAACACCTTTTAAATACCTCCAGAAATGGTGACTTCACCACTTCCCTGGGCAGCCTGGTCCAATGCCTGAACAGATGTAGAACAGCAGTAAAGTCTCTAAATGCTACTATTCCCTGTCATATTTTTTGTGAAACTTATTTGAAAACCATTATCATGCAGGGAGCACTGAGGACTTCATAGCTAGGAAATGAGGGCAGCTTGCTTCGCTGGTTTATTTTTTTAGGACACGAGCAGAAGTAACTTTAGTCTTGGGGAGGAATTAGGACCTGACTGCCAATAAATGCTTCATTGTAGTTCTTCCAAATATATATAATAATGGGTAGTCACAGTAGTTTGGTCTTATGATCAAGAGTAAAATAGTCAATGCTGACATTAGAATTGTAATAGAACATCACTAAAGTCTCATAGAGATGGACTTAAATGTAACTATTCCTACATTTATACAGTCCTAAAATTACATTCGACCCTTTGCAGGCAACCGCGAGGCTGATGTGGCCCCCGGTGAAAATGAGTTTGACAGCCCTGATCTAGTATTTTAATCAGTAACTGGAAAAGTGTAAAAAACATCTGGGGAAGGAGAGACCTTAGTCTGTATGTGATAAGAGAGTGTGCGAGTAATGGGATTAAGTTAGGTGGAGAAAATTGTTTTTACAAAACAGTGCTGATGGAAAAGCAAAGTCCTCCTACTAGTGGGCTCGTACAGATTGGGATAAGTGGAGGTAAAAGTAAACATTAGAGTGCTTGAAAGCATGCTGGGAGAAAAACCATTAGAAATCCCATGATGGGAACAGCCCTGACCTGGAGGGAGTGATGGTCTCAATGGCCTTATATGGCTCCTCTGGCTCGCTCAGGCTGGGACACAGTGACTCTGAACCCGTTCTTAAAACAGCATTCATGGGATGTTTGCCAAAAAGGGAAACATGAATCACGCCTTTCTGGAAAGGTGGAATTTGGAAATGTTTTCTGTAGCCTTCCTTGGGATGTGTTAGAAGGACAAGAATTTTACTAAAGTTAGAACTGAGAAAGATTGTAAGAGTGTGTACAGACACTCTAAAATTAATCCTTTGGGGATAAAACTTGGCACATAAAGAGATTCAGAGATAATAATTTTACCATTCTGAAGAGGTTGACGAAAAATGCAGACTATTTGAAAAATAAATAAATTAGCAATTGGGGCAAATTATCTTTCTCATGCCCGGAAAATTTAAGTTAAAATTACAGTGAGCAGGTCTCTAAAGGTGATTAGACTTATCTTTTTAATGGAGTGTCAAAATAGCATTATGTTTTTTACAGTTGGTTGCTTGAAAACAAAAAATAACAGATTTTATTTAACTCGTATTTACATTTCAAACACAAACTGCAGACTTGCAACAGAAATGTAGTTTTCAAGTTTAAAGCATGAGAGGATCTAGAGCCAAATTTTAAACTGTTATCTCAAATGGGCTATGTTGACATCGTACTGAGTTATTGTTCTGATGTAAAATATCTTGTGTATATGAGAAATTATTTTATGGTTTTGAATAATGTTAACTTTTTCCTCCCAGTAAAGCTTCTTCTCTAAGGAGCTAAAAGTAGCAAAAATTAATAAATGAACAAACCGTCTGAATTATACAGTATAACTCCATCAGTAAAAAATCAGTTTTCTTTATTGTGTGTTATTACTTATGTATAATATAAGCACAGCCATATAAAATAAATTAGGAACAATTCTTACAGCATTGTTGTTTTAGCTGTGGGGGATAACTTACTGTGTTCCTGCCAATCCAGGGTGAAGCTGTAGAGAGTGGTGCTGTGTTTTGTCCAGTCTTATTTCAGATATAGAAGAAATGCACCTTCTCCACTTTCTTTATCTGAAGTCTGTTTTTTTAAACTCTGACCAAGGTTGTACCTGTCTCATTTATAGTTTTCAATGCTACATGTATCATTTTACCAAATACAGACAGAGTTCCTGTTAAGCAGAATTTGGTTTAGTATCATTGAAGATGCTACTGAAAAGAGCATCTCATCAGCTGCCTCTGGTGAACCTCTAGGTCACCGTTTAACTTCTGGTTTTGTTTTAGTTTGGGGTTTTTGTTTGGGTTTTTTGGTGGTTGTTTTTGGTTTGTTTTTTTTTGTGTGTGTTTTTTGTTTGTTTGGGGTTTTTTTTTGTTTGTTTGGTTTTTTTTAAATGTCTTTTATGAAACTGAACAGTTCTGAAATTTAGTATGCAAATGAAAGCGATACCTTAGGGACGTTCCCAACACAATTTCTCACATGCTCTTAGGTGACTGAAGGCAATGTTACAACATATTTTGTGTCTGAAGTAACTCGTTTGATTTTCAAGGAAATGTCTTGTGTTTAGTCTAGTTTGTGTTGCATGTGTATTTTTCCTCATCTCTTATTTATATAGCCTTCCAGTTCACTTGATTATCTTCTGCCTCCAGAGGATGCTCTTGTTTTAGCAGGCAAAACATTTGACATAATGAAGAAGTAAATGCTGTGCTGGTACATGATGACAGCCACATCTTTTGTAGCCCATTATCATCTCTGTGGGTTTAGTGTACAGCCTAGAGCTGTTGGAAGGTTGCAACAGTGGACATATTTCACAGAATCACAGAATGTCAGGGATTGGAAGGGACCTCAAAAAATCATCTAGTCCAATCCCCCCACCAGAGCAGGAACACCCAGATGAGGCTACACAGGAATGTGTCCAGGTGGGTTTTGAATGTCTCCAGAGAAGGAGACTCCACAGACTCCCTGGGCAGCCTGTTCCAGTGCTCTGGCACCCTCACTGAGAAGTTTCTTCTCAAATTTAAGTGGAACCTCTTGTGTTCCAGCTTGAACCCATTACCCCTTGTCTTATCATTGGTTGTCACCGAGAAGAGCCTGGCTCCATCCTTATGACACCCACCCTTTATATATTTATAAACATTAATGAGGTCTCCCCTCAGTCTCCTCCAAGCTAAAGAGACCCAGCTCCCTCAGCCTTTCCTCATAAGGGAGATGCTATACTCCCTTAAACATCTTTGTTGCCCTGCGCTGGACTCTCTCAAGCAGTTCCCTGTCCTTGAACTGAGAGGCCCAGAACTGGACAAAATATTCCAGATGAGGTCTCACCAGGGCAGAGTAGAGGGGAAGGAGAACCTCTCTCGACCTACTAACCACCCCACTTCTAATACACCCCAGATGCCAGTGGTCTTCTTGGCCACAAGGGCACAGTGCTGGCTCATGGTCATCCTGCTGTCCACCAGGACCCCCAGGTCCCTTTCCCCTACACTGCTCTCTGACAGGTCGTTCCCCAACCTATACTGGAACCTGGGGTTGTTCCTGCCCAGATGCAAGACTTTCCCTTATTATATTTCATTAAATTTTTCCCTGCCTAACTCTCCAGCCTGTCCAGGTCTCGCTGGATGGCAGCACAGCCCTCTGGCATGTCAGCCACCCCTCCCAGCTTGCTGTCATCAGGAAACTTGCTGATAGTACACTCAATTCCCTCATCCAAGTCATTGATGAATATATTAAACACACTTCCTCAGTTTAGCTGTGAGGATGCTGTGGAAGGAAGGCTGAGTACTTCAGAATTATGATGTACATGCATAAGAGGCATCTTTTTAGCTTTATTAATGTTAAAAATAGAACAGTATTTTAGTAACAGAATTTTCTTGCCTTTAAATTCCATCTGAAACAGAATGGTTTATATCCCATGAATTTATTTTAGCCAGGTTGTTGGGCCTCGTCTGTTCAGTTACACGTATTTGTTTTAGAAGTTCTGTTAGGTATTTTAATTTCAGATAGCTCCATCAAGCAGGTTTAAGCCCAAGTTGTGAGTTAACTTATTATCAAGGGGCGTTGTATATTTATTCATATTTCTGTTTCTTTTAAGAGAATGAACTCTGCAGCCTGATGATTTTTTAATGGAATTCTAAAAATATTTATTGGTTTGTAATTCCTGGCTATTTAGGACTCTGCAACAGTTGTCACCAACATTGTTATAAATATTGTCTATCAATAATTTTATTAGCTCATGATTGCAAATAAAGTGCATGTCTGATTTGCATTTCTGATATGACAAATTGAAGAAAATGAAGCAGAAGTAAACCAGCTAATTTCACTGTCTTGAAGTTATATTGTCTTATATTTTGGAGTAATGTTTCTGTATATAATAATAAGTAGTTCTTCTAAGCAAGCAATTAAGCTTGCTGATGTAGTATTGTCTTTCTTCTGAAAGTGTAGTAATTTTCATCTGTGGTGTTCTTGTGCAACTTCAGGAGCAGGGAACCATCGCTATTTTATGGGATACCTGTTCTTCCTGCTTTTTATGATCTGCTGGATGATTTATGGATGTATCTCCTGTAAGTAAATGTGGTGTTTTGGCTTTTTTTACTTGCTTATGGATACTTTGTTTATCACCTGGTATGGATTTTGACAGATTTCGACATTGTTGGAGTTTTGGATATTTTTATTCTGGAATTGAACTGCATATTAATAGTGGTCTATATTGGATATTTTAGGTTAGAAGATGATGTTTTTCTTGTCCTAGATTTTTTTTCTTCATCACAGCCAAGTATGTGCATATGTCATGTATTCAAGGAGTTGGGAATGGAAGAGAGAGCAAGTGAAACTATTTTGGCATATTGTCATTTTCTTATTTAATTTAATACATACTAATGTGGGCATTATGTTGATGTACAGTAACATATCTTAAATCTCCTGTATGGTTTTTGACACTTGTTTTTTTCTCCAGACTGGGGTTTCCACTGTGAGACAAGTTATGCAAAGGATGGATTTTGGACCTATGTCACGCAGATTGCTACCTGTTCTCCGTGGATGTTTTGGATGTTTCTAAACAGTGTTTTTCACTTCATGTGGGTGGCTGTGTTACTCATGTGTCAGATGTATCAGGTATGGAAGAGCACTTTATTTGTAATGCTGAGTCTCGGGAGTGACTTAAGAATAGGCATCATTCACTTCTCATTCACTTTTTTTTTACAAGAGGTTAAAGTACCTACCTCCCACTTTCCATTCTCAGAATGACAGGAAGGCAAAACAGACCAGAGAAAGGCGATAAAGACTAATAGAGGATGAGATCTGCAGGTTGCACTTGGAATAATGCTGTATGTCATTAGCAGAAACAGAAGGGTAACTTTAAAGGGGCTGCAGTAATTTCTTACATGGCTTCAGTGTGATTTGAGATCACATTACTGTACTGTAATCCAACCAAACCCAAGCTTTTCTTTATCCTTTATAGGGAAAGACAAGTCATACTGAAAGCCTTTCAGTGTGACTTAAGTCTTTCTGTATGACTCGTCATTAACACACTGTGAGACTTACTGATTTAATTTTTCTAGGGATCCTGGAAATAGAAATCATCCTCTAAGGTGTAGGTAAAACTTTTCAGGAAATTTGAGTTTTGTCCTCTTCCTTCTACCATAATCATTTAGAATGTATATCAGTTTCAAAATCTTGTATGTGTGAGTGAAAACCATTGAGTCTTTCAGAGGTCCTTCCTGCCAAAGACAAATGAGCAGAGGTAACTACATGTATTTCAGGTGACTTTCAAAACAGTCTAACCTACCTATTCTGTACTATAGACTTCTGTAGCAGAATAAGCATGTAACTTTGCAGAGAGTTTTCCGTCATACTTAAATCGTGATCCATTAAGTTCCCTGCTGAGGATTCCTGTTAATAAAGATCTGTCTACAGATGAATCTTTGTTTTATGCCACTTGGAAAAATACATATCATAGTATTTTGTATCGTTAATGAAATTAAGCAAAATAATTCTAGCATTTGAGTTCTTTAATAATCCTGGAAACATGAAAGCTGAACACAGTCATGTTACTAAATTTCCTAAGAAGTTTACACATAGGAAACTTAGAATTGTTCTTGACAAATCTCTTTGGAGTTTGCCATAATGATAAAATTAATAAAGATATTATCTTAATTGCTGCTTTTGATTTGCTACTGCACAGCCCCTATTCTTCCTTCTCTTTTTTTTTTTTTTTCTTCATCATAAAGTTTGAACTTGTCCTTCTTATTGAACTGGGCAGGATTATTGGCAAAACACTACCTACTATCTTAGAAGGATAATTTAAAACCTTTACTTCCTACTTCAAATGTTGGCCTTTGAGAGCCCATTGATGTACATAGACAACCCAAACTTAACTTTCTCGGTGTTCTTGCTTTTGTAACATGCAGCAGAGTTGACTTTTTATATGTCACTAAGAACTACAAGATTTTATATTCCCTGCAGTATAAGGCTGCTAAGAGAGTTCTCACATTTTTGTTTCCAATTATATCACATTACAGTAAAGTCCAATTTTGTGTAAGATACCTTTTTAGGCTAACATAGTTGTAAAGCCGTTACAGAGAAGCATAGCCTTTCGGCCAAGTGATTCTGTAAAAATGAAAAAAACACAAGCAACAACAACAAAAACCAAAACACCTCGTTTTTTTCTGGCTATCTTTTTGTCTTGTAGACAGAGAAGTTTCATTACTGCAACAAATTTATGAATGGGGAGAATATATTACTGCAGCTAAAACTGGGATGTCAGGAGGAAAAGAAAGTAGTTTGAACACTGTGTAAAATAACTCCTGAATCTGTTGTTTACAGTGCACTTCAGCTGACAATATAGTAAAGTCATCTCTTTATTATGGACTTAAGAAGTCACAGTTTTTTCAGTGATCATAATTTATTTCTGATCACTTTCAAAATTAAACCTTTCGCACAATCCAGTACAACTGTTGTATGGTGCTTTACGTTGGGACCTCCTCATTGCCACAGACAAAAATTCATTCTTCAAGAGAAGGAATATAAAACAGTAAATTTGGTCCTCCTTTTTCAGTCTGTCTCATGCAGGGCTTGTCTGCTTGTTTTTACATGAGCTAAATTGCTTAATCTTTTTCCTGCCTTCAGATATCTTGCTTAGGTATCACTACAAATGAGAGAATGAATGCAAGAAGATACAAGCACTTTAAAGTTACGACCACATCTATTGAAAGTCCATTCAAGTAAGTTTTAAAGTGTAAACATCTTTGTTATTTCTGTAGCCTTGCATACATTTGTGCAGCTTGTTGAAACAGAACATAGCTAAATACTTTTAAAGTAGTTTCACTGCTTGGAATGCTGAATCTATCAGCTGTTTTTTACAGTGACATGTTCTGTCCAATTAAATGAAGTGTTAAATGTTTTGTCATGACTAAACAGGGATGCATAAACACAGAAAATAATGCTTTCCATCAGTGGTCATACTTTGCTGTAGAGTTTACGGGGAAATAAATATCCTCTTTATAAATCAGATACCCAAACCAGAGGTAGTTGCTTATTGCATGGTGTCAGTGTTGACCTGGATCTTCAGTTCTGCACCAGGCACTTTCTCCTGAGTGATATTTAATGTGCTGTTGCATTTGCTCTGTGCAGTAGGTCCTGTTGCTCTCTTTACTGTCAGGAAGGAGGCAGCACTTCCTTCCTGCTCGGGAGGAAGAGCACAGGCAAAGCTGTTTGTGGGGAGGGGAGCAGGATGTCCCAGGAACTGAAGGATGTGTTGCATGGGTGAGATGTGGGCAGCTTTTGGGTGTCAGTTGGAATTCTGGTTTGTGTAATGGGGACGGTACAAGCTGGGAGAGGGGCTTGGGGATGATACAGCACCAGGATGAGAACAGGGCAGCGTGGAGCAGCTTGTTGAGCCAACGCAGGAAATAAGTGAAGACATAAGGCTGGAATATTGGTAGGGTGCTGTGTCTCCTGGGGGAGTTGTGGCTCTTTCAGGTGGCACCCAAGGGAACAGGAGAGGGGAGTTATTGTGGCAGTTTGATTTACCTGCTAGAAGAGAAATTTGTGTGATCTGTTTTTAAACAGGGTGGTGCACAGGATAGGAAAAAACTGCTGGTTTTGTCTCTCTCTTCACAAACCATTTTCACTGAAACAGCTGCTATTATAAAAACTACTCCTGAAAATAACACCAGATGTCTAAAATAACAGACCTGGCATCACCTGTCAGATGAAGCATTGACATAATAGTTGTCATCTCTTTGTTGCTTAGGCCTGTTCTTGCATATATCATAACACAAGCTTCTCTTCCGAAAAAACATGATCTATACAACCCATGTGTAATTAAGTTAAAAAAAAAAAGAGGAGTTGGAATTCTGATGTAGGTGTCTAAAATATTTGACAATTAATTGATTCAGCCACATAAAGCACTTGACTAGTTCATTTAATTCAGATAATACTCTCTTAATTTTGTGTTGTCTGGGGACTTAACTGATCTTAGACTTTGCAGCTGGTGAACCAGTGTTTATGACAGAAATAGATATTAATAAAAATGGAAATTATTCTAGGAAGACATTCAATTCATACAGTTTTGTCATGCATCCATCTGTACAATGCCGCTTTCCTCTTAGAAGGGGATCTGAATTACTGTGCTATGCTACAGTATGGTACACTACCAATAACATGCTACATTTCTCCATACAGTTTTGGTAGATAGTCAAAGAAAGTTAGTGTCTTGGTTGTGTCCGAAGGTCAAACATTCATCAGTCTTGTGACTACTTCTTATTTCAGAACTTGCTCATCAGCAAGCACTAAGATAATTCTCATCTGAATTGGTTTTCTAGAGTTAGGAGCTTAAAGGATAAGGAATAAAATTTGTGTGTAGAGAAAAAATATTTGTTTGACGAACTGTGATGTTGCTTACTAACGTGTTTTTGTTCTGTTTGTAGCCATGGATGTATAAGGAACATTATAGACTTCTTTGAATTCAGATGCTGTGGTCTTTTTCGGCCCGTTATCGTGGACTGGACAAGGCAGTATACAATAGAATATGACCAAACTTCAGGATCAGGCTACCAGCTGGTGTAGCACCACCTTCATCCTGTGAGCATATCATATCTGAGTGGTGCCTGAAAAATTTTCTCTCTCTCTCAAATCCGCATCCCTTGAAGAGTAGCATGCTATGTGTAAGGCTGATGATGAATCATAAGGTACCTTCTCTTCATCAGAATTTTATTAACAAAAGTAAAAACGGACAGAATAAACTGCCAAACCTGATAAGGAAGAGGAGGAAGATCAAAAAGGGATTTTAACAGTTCTTAACATGAGAATTACTCGCGACAGCATATTCACAGTATTTGTTGTTGGGTTTTTTATTTAAGGTCCTTCACAATGGAGCATGAGATTATTGAAGTATTGACACAAGTAGCAACGTTGTGCTGAGCAGAAAAAATTATTTCCCAATATAAATAATTCCACTGAAACAAGAATCTAGGTTATAAAACTCAATTTCATGATGCGGAGATCACTGATCGTTATGTTGTAGTTCCTGTAATGTGATTTTTTTTTAATACAGATTTTCTGTAGTATTATGTACATTGAAAAATGTGCTTTTCAATGCTGTTATAAACATCATGTGATGGGAATCCTCTGTAATGTGCTAAGTTATAGCAGTAGGGCTTATCAGATAATGTTGAGAAAAAATAAGTTGCCCACACTTTTTGGTGATTATTTTTGCCACCACTTAGTGGTACAACTAAATACTTGTAATAACCCTGTTCTGAGATTATATAGTCTGAAATAAACAGTTGTGCAAATAAGGAAAGCTCTTCTGTCAAAGCCCTGCTTAAATGCATGATAACACCTGTAAAACTAGATTACAGGGTATAATGTTCAGGAAAAAAAATGGGGAAAAAAAATCATTATCTTTGAAGTAATTGTATAAGCAACTTACAAACTAGCAATGTTTCAATATTAGGTTTGGTCCTCATACAGTACAATGTAGTGTAACTGGAGACACGTTGGAAGAGAAATTGCATGGGGGAAACCACAGATGTGAAAGCAAAAATCTCAATTATAAAAAGACAAGATAGTTTTAAATTGAAAGCAACTGCGGAAGAACCCAGAGTTGTCTGAAATATGCTTATTTTGTTTGGATATAAAAGAATGGAAAACAAACTTTAAAAAAATCCCCATAGTAGCACATGCTCACAGAAAGTGTAATGCAATGTTCTGAAGAAGATGGTGTATTGGCACATGGAAATCACCCTTAATTTCTTTTTATAAGTTCTCATGCTACAGGTATGTTTGGAAGGTAAGGAATGATCTGAAATTGCATTCCGAAGGGGCTTTTCTTGACTGCGATGCACTGATTTTTGTTCTCTTGTTTTCACATACTCATAGTGAATTGTTCACTGCTTCCTTAACTATTGTTTACAGAGAGACTGAGAATCAGGTTAGTTCTCTTCTAAGTGCTGTAGCAACCCAGTGGTTCGAGAAACCTGTGAGGGGAGTTTGGGGAGGGACCTGAAAACAGATGTCTGAGACCAGTGTAAAGAATGTGTATCTGTATATAAATAATTTATCAAATAGTTTTCTCTCTGTGACTGTGTGTTTAGTGTATTTAAAGCTGCTCATTTTCATTTTATTCAACCAAAAAAAAGTGTAGGAAGATATCTAATGAGCTTTTAGTGATGTTCAATATTGCTGTTAATAGGCATTATGCCCTGCAAATTCACTGCATGTTTGATGCTTGGCAAAATTAGCGTTTTCTGTAATATGCAGATTACAGGTAATAAAGCAATCTAGTGGTATTCCCGGCCCTTGCCTTAGTAAGAGGAGCAGTGAAACTGTAAATAGTTGATGTTCAGTATTTGCAAGTAAACATTTTTTCTGTAGTTGTTCATTGATCTCAAGACACACACTTAGTTTGCAAGTACCAGATATCAGGATTTACAGAAGTGCAGCATTAGAGTACTTGAATGTTTAATACTGGAAAAATCAACATCGTCTTGGACACAGTTTTAATAGGAGAGGTTTGGGGGTAGGGGTGGCAAAAAGCTTTTGAGGTTTTTGTCAGACTAAATTTGTAATCATAAGGAAGACATGTTCTGTTTCGGTGAAAAGAGTTGACATAAGTTATTAATATTTTTTTTCCAGTCGGGAAAAAGCATGAAGAATTTACGATGTTGTTTATTTTAATCACCAGTAATGTTCTGCATATTTGTTTTGGAGGGGGTTTTTTTGTTTTCTTTTGTTTTGTTTTGGTTTTTTTTCCACATTTCCTTCGGGGGTCGGTTCACTTGAAGAACTTCAATCCACTTTGTTAAATATCGCCTAGCACCAGAAGAGCAGTTCAGTATGTGATACAAGTTTTGGGTTTAGTTGCCCAGTAGCATTAACTGCCACAAATTATGTCATGCAGTCCATGTCAAAAATGGTTGCAAAACAAGAGGTGATCTTTGGTAGTACGTAGTGAGTTCTGCGCCGTTTACTTGTTAGTAGCTCTCTGGTGACAGTTTTGTTAAGACCTGCAGAATTTGAGCAATAGGAGGTGGTTGTGAAAATTAACTTGCATCTATGGATTTGGGATATATGAAGCTTCCAGTGTAAAATGTAACTTGTCTTGAGTAACACTGAATCCTTTGATGTGAAATCATAAAATCAAGCAGGGGGGAGCCAACTGTGCAGCGTTTTTCTGTCAAGTTATGAAACTTACAATTCATTTGTTGAACCAAAACTGCATTGCTTCTGAAACTTAAAGCTGATCTAGACCAGCAGCAGATCAGAACAACTTAATCTGACATAGGGAGAATAAATGGGAATTTTGTCTTGGCCCTAAACATGTGCTGTTTCTTTGCAGGTTTTCTGTATTCTTTTATGTCCACCAGATATTTTTTTTCAATTAATGTGTAAAACATCACTACATTTTAAGCTATGAATTTTTTTGTATATTCTTTATTTATAACTGTGCCAAGTATTATTTTAATACTGTTGAGATCTTGATGTATTACATTGTGAACAAAAAAAATCTGTAAAATGTTTAATAAATTAGCTCTCCTTACATAAATTAAATCTGTTAAATTTTGTAAGTTATTAATCAAATAAATATTGACTCTTAGATGCAGTGTTTGTCTTGACTTGGGATATGATTTCAAAGTGTTGTTTCTGTCCAATTTCAGAAGCTGCACCATGAGAAAACAGCTGCTATCTTGCATCTTATTTTAGTAAAGTCGGTTTCCAGAAGGATGTACAGGTGTCTTAGAGCATGCATCCAATTCTGTGCTGATATGAAATCCTGTCAGCTACCACTTTACTGGGTTTTGGTAAAGTATACCTTTGTACTACCAATTATAGTTACCATTCACTAATTAGTACACCTTTCGAGTAAAGGTGCTGGCAGGATAACATTTCATAAGGGAAAATTGCTTTTAGAGAGCATTTCAGGTGGCCAGATGTACATATTTAATGATAATGGCATTTGAGGTGTTCTAAATGCACGTAGGCCTGATAGGTGTGACTAAGATATGCATTTCGACGTGGCGTTTGCAGGAGACAGAATACTTTGACTCTTCTGGTTTGTGCTAAAGGTTAGATTCTGAGTAGAAACAAGGTAACCATCCAGGTTGGATTTAATGAGGGTATTTATAATCAGCAGTATGTATTAAAGTATAAGGCTAGGAATTAAGAGCACACCTAATGGGGAGAAGAAAAAGTCTCTTGTTTTCTGTTGAGTATGGGTTCAATCTTAGCGTACATTGAGGATTGCTGGTGCTGTTCTAGGAGGTTCCATCTGAATATGAGGAGAAACTTCTTTACTTTGAGGGTACTCGAGCACTGGAACAGGCTGCTCAGAGGTTGTGGAGTCTCCTTCTCTGGAGACATTCAAACCCTCCTTGTTCACATCCCTGTTTGATCTGCCCTGGTGAACCTTCTTTAGCAGGTGGGTTGGACTAGATGATCTCCAGAGGTCCATCTCAACCCCAAGCATTCTGTGATTCCCCAAGGAATGGTTCTGGTGAGGCTGGGCCCAAGCTCGCCTCTGCTGACCACCCTTTGACTTGGCCAGTAAGAGTCAGGGAAAAAGTATTCTTTTTTTAAAAAAGACATATTCTGTACTGAAGATCTCCAACAGAGATTTGCAGTGCTCCGTCAGAGCAGTTGCTGCTCTTGGGAGGTATGGGTGGGCTCCTAATGGCTGGAAACCTGGTTACTTGGTTTGTTTTGTTTGGAAGAAGCCTGCCCTATGCACCCTCATTATGGCTTGATTAGAGTTCACTCCCTCTTGCCTCCCGTGAGCTGCCCTTAAGTGAAATCAGATTTTTTTGCTACAAAGGCAGAACGCTTGCATTTGGGTTTTATCTACCTTAGGCTACTGAATGGAGCTCAGTAAAAATCGTACCAATTCCAGGTTGAATTTATTTGCATTATCTTATAAGCAGAGTGCCGTATTCACATTGCCTCCAATCCTACGTGCTACTTAAGATCTCCAGATCATGAAGTCCAAGTGCTTTTGAGAGCCAATCTCTCCTGGCATTAGGGCTCCAAACCTAGACTAACTCCATTAGTTAGCATTACTCCAGCCTGGGCTGAGCATTTATTCATCCATGTTTTGTTGCTGCTGAAAAGTTGACAGTAACCAAGTGAAAGCACTTCAGTATAGGGTTTTCATTTCTCTTGACAAGTATATTGTCTTTATGGTTACAAGTTTGCCGTTTTCCTTCATTTATTTCTCTTTCTGTGGTTAAATGATTTAACTTGTTGGGATGTAGAGCAGTGTGGAGCTGTGAGTTATTGCTATGACTAGCTCTAGAAAGTGAAAGCCCGTGATTTTTAGTGGTTTAAATCACTTCCGATCATTTCTCCTGTTCATTTTTCGGAGAACTGAAAGCTCTTTTTTGTAGGTAAATGAACAATGTATTAGATGCCTGTTTTTTGTCAGCATAAATTGCACCTGCCAGCTCTGCTAATGTGGTGGTTTAAGATCCTCTACAGTAGCTACATCAGCTAATGGGGGAGCAGTTTCACCTGCTCAGTAGTGTGTCAAGAACGTTATTTTGGTTTCTGTCTATGAAACAGTGACGCCCAGCATTTTATAATGCTGTTCCTGAGAAGAGGAAGCACTTCCATCAGGTAACAAGGCTGTGGAAAGGGGATTTTCATGTCCTCAGCTGCTGGGGCCTGGATGTCACTTCTAAGTTAGAGCTGTCCTTGTTCAGGTTGGAAGAGTCAGAGGGGATCAGCCCTTTCTGGACAACTGTCAAGTTGGTAAAGGAGAGAAGTACTTTTTTTCTTTTTTTTTTTTTTTTTGTAGTAGAAAAGTATTAGGATCATCAGTATGAGTAGCAGGACCAGAGGTTTCTGCCCCAAATGTGTGCTGTTTCTGCCTTGCTGTTGTCTTTTTCAGCTGTAATCTTTCCCTCTCTGTGAACTGTACAAGCTCTTGGCTCACATTTTGAGCCGTCTGTCTGTTCTTCGTCATAATCCACATTGTTGCTTTGTAACCCGTACAAAAGTCTCTTTATGTATTATTTTGACCAGTACGTATTTTTCTAATTAGGCTTTTGGTTTGCACTGCTTCACTACCTCAGACTGCAGTCGTAGATTTTGCTTGAAAACTGCCTTGGACAGTGCTGATACATTTGCTCACTATTTTATTGTAGCGTTCCTAGTCTTGAATGTATCTCTATAAATTCACTCAGTGAAGGGGTTTTTTTTCCCCCCCCAGAGGTATCAGCCTCCTTCCCAAAACAGGCGGTGTTTCAAATCTCATCTTTTCTTTAACTAACTTCTGTTGGGCGTGATGAGAGTTGAAACTGAACCTCCCACCTTCACCCCATAACACCACATGGGTTGTAGCCACCGGGATGGAGCTTGTGCCTCCCTACTGGTGTGGTTGGCTTCTAGTGAAACCCTCACTGGGCAATAGCATGTCCTTCACTGGAAGGGCTGGAAAGGAGCTCCTACAACTGTCTCTTACCTGCTGGAGCTCAGGCGTGCTCCCCTGAGGTACCCTTTGCGTTTTTAAGAGGTGTCAAAGCCCGTGTGCCTCCTCCCTACTGTAGGCAAGAGCAAACCACAAGCTTTGCCAAGGGGGCTTGGCAGGGGAGCCTGAGCTCGCTGGTGAAGGTTTGCTTCAGGTGCTCAAGGAACTTAGGCCCAGATTTAAAAAAAAAATATTTAAAAAATTGCTAAGCTGTTCATACTAACTGCTGGTTACTTGTATAAAAATAGGGCAGCTTGCCTCAAACTGGGTGATTTCTTGCTTCACAGTTTTAGACTTAAGTACCTCATTCTCACATAATGCCTTTGTGGTGGACTGGTCCTAAGAGCTGAGGAGGTGACTCCCATTTGCTTCACAAGAAGGGCAATTGCAGGTGCCATCAGCTCAGGCCTCGCAGGCTTATGTTGGGGGCTGCCCCAGGCCATAGAAGAAGCCAAGCTCTTCTGGGAACTTTCTGCTCAAGGGCTGGCTACGGAAAACCAATTTTCTCTTAATTGTAGACCTTTTAAGAACTGCCGCTAATGAAGAGTTATATTAGCAGAGTCAAGGATCCTGACTATTATGGCTTTCACCCGGCTGGTGTGTTTGCATGAAGTAGATCTACACTGCATTTGATGTGTTTAATTGCTATTCCTCCTTGCCCATCAGCTTGAGTTCAAGTCACATTATCTACCAGGGTGGTTAAAGGCAGAATTTTACTCGGCTCTGTTGTTGCCCTGCAACTGCCTTTGCCAGGTGCCCTCCTGAAGAGGTTGAAGCCTTCTACCATCTTCAGGGAACTGAGGGTTATAACACTACTGAGAAAAGGTCAAAAGCTGCTCTTAAAACCTGAGTTTGATGTGCTAGTCCAGACCTTGGTCAACTGCTGAGGAGGAGTGGTATGAATCTTCAGCTGTCTTGGTAGAGTACTCCTGCACAGTAAGTCCTGTGCATAACATCTCAATACGAAAGCAGGTACAATCCCACAAAAAATTACAGTGAAAAAGGTTTGGTTTACATTCGCGGCAGAGACAGCCAGCTGTTTAGGCAGAGAGCTACTTAAAATCTATCACTTTCAGAGCTGCGTCACTACACAGCGCAATAGATTAAGATCTGCTGCTTTTGTGCAGTGAGCAGCTGGTTGCCTTGCACAGGCATATGATGGCGTGATACAGGAGGACGGTCGTTCACCTCTGAAGGCCGTGACCAGCGATACGTATGTCCGGCTTCCAGTCACGCTGGGCTTTCAGTGAAGGGCTGCACCAAGTCTATCATTGCATCTCCGCCCTTGCACACCCAGAGTACCCCAACACCACTCCCCTTACTTATCTTTGCTGACAAAGCATGTAACACTTGGGTTTAGGATATATCAACAAGCAAAGCTTTATTGAATTGATAGTCAGTATTAAGTGTTACAGTGTGATACACAAAGCAAGAAAAAAGCAGTGCTTTTTTTAAAAAAAAAAAAAATCATCTGCTGAATGTATGGCCCAAGCACTATGGTAACTAGTATCTGTTTCCACAGTAGTTAGTAACATTTAGGAAACTCTCTTCTTTCTTGTAGCAGGGTCTCAGCAGAGCCATAAGGGGTTTTGAGCTGTGTTCCCTCACTGAGCATGAACGAGGGCACCCGCTCCCTGGCCGTACCCAAATCCTTTGGGGCCAAAGTTCTTTGCGTAACAGCCTGTGAGAAACATAAACATGTAGTAGCTGAGCCTGCTGGCTCGGTAATTAAGAACAGCATTGTCTAGGCTAAACCCCTGGGCTGCTTCCCATTTAGTCACCCGCACTTCCCCATCAGAAGCAATGCTTAGAAACCTTTTGCTAATGGTTAACTGCCATGGTTAAACTTGGTAGATGTGGCTGCTCGGTCACAGCTCCCAATCTGCTCTGTGAAAGTAATTCATACATGGTCCAGCCTGAGAGAGCTGGGGTTGTTCAGCCTGGGGAAGAGAAGGCTCCAGGGAGACTTTGTGGCCTTTCAGTACTTAAAAGGGGCCTGTGAGAAAGATGGGGACAGAGTTTTTAGCAGGGCTTGTTGCGATAGGACAAGGGGTAACGATTTTAAACTAAAAGAGGGGAGATTCAGGCCAGACATGAGGAAGAAATTTTTTTTTTTTTTTTTTTTTTTTACACTGAGGGTGGTGAAACACTGGCCCAGGTCGCCCAGAGAGGTGGTAGATGCCCCATCCCTGGGAACACTCAAGGCCAGGCTGGACGGGGCTCTGAGCAACCTGATCTAGTTGAAGATGTCCCTGCCCATTGCAGGGGGGGTTGGACTAGCTGAGCTTTGAAGGTCCTTTTCAACCTGAACTATTCTATGATTCTGTGGCTAGATATTTGATAAAACATATGTTGCCACCAAACCCCTGTGTGGATCAGGTTTATATCCACGATACCACGCAAGAAGGCTCAGCAGGGTGCTGACTAGCTTGTTTCCCTGCTCCGATCTGCTCTCTGACCCAGGCAGAGGGCACAGGCTGCTGCTGCGTTACTCAGTGTGCAATGTTTGGTTGATGCAGAAGTAAGCTACACGAGCAGCTTCAGTGATATTTATTTCATTTCTCAGCTCTATTCCTATGACTTACAGAGCACTTCCATCTTGACAGAAGCCTGTAAGTCTCATACCAGGAATAAATTCAGCATCTGTCCTTGTAACTCATTACCTTGAACCACAAACAAATGGTCTTTGTTTCTTTCCTCACCTTTACAATAGATTTCTCCCTCTTTTTCAGTTAGGGTTGTTGATTCTAGGCTTTTTCCACACTTGGCACATCGGAAGCAGTTTTTGTGCCATGGCTAGGGAAAAAAAAACCAAACAAGATAGTTTAAATACGAAGAATGCCTGAGTTTGTAAAAAAATATGTTACCCAGAGATGCCTGCATCAGTATTGTTTACAGATGACTGGTGCAATACAAACCAGTTCCAGTGCACCAGTAGGAGATGAGAGCATCTGCATTTCTGTGAGTGGCCCAAAGCCCTGGATTCTACACAGCGTCCTGCTCAGGGCAGTGTTTTGAAAAGTTTAGGCTTGCTCTAACCAATTCAGAGCAGATCTTGGCTCTCTGTAGCAAGGCAGACAGCTGGCAGGGAAATGCAATTTTAAGCTAAGTCTGCCCCGCAGTTTGTTCCCTACTGGAACCCACAGAACATCCCTGGCTCACTTTAAAGTCCACACAGGAGGTACAAAAGGGCACAGGCAATTCCTTACCTTTCCAGCTCCTATTACTTTCTCTGCGGCATAAACAGAATCGCCACACCTCGAGCATTTCTCTGCCCCGCCAAACTTCTGAGCGAACTTTGAAGGGTTTGGGTTTGTTGTGGGTCGGTGGGGAGAGGGCGTGCTGAAAGAAAGGAGACATTCGTAGTCTTTATTCTTCTTACCGAATGACCTCTTGCTCTTCTTAACAACACTAAGAGAGCAGCATCCAACACACAGCACAGAATAAAGTACTTTTTCAAAACTGGAGAGGTAAGTTAACCAGCAAGGCTATTCAATTACACTTGGTAGGAAAAAAAAAATGAGAATGGCCATGATTCAAAGGATAGCAAGTAGCTACTGTAAAATCTAGTTCTCTGAGAAGCCTTCACCTTTTCACTTCTCTAGAAGTGCTGAATTCTCTATCAGGACATGGATTTAGCAGATAGCAAGCTACAAGTAATTCTGTTAAATTCCTGTCCACTGATCATCATCTGGAACCTGAACTGATCACTGAACCTAATGGAGTGAACTGCTTATCAGTTCTGGCTATGCCTGGGCTGAAGAGCAGACATGGTGTAAAAGTCAAGCAATAATTTGGGAACTTGCATGAAGCAAGTTGTGAGGCAAACTTCAGCTTCTCACATGCTTTGCTTTACAGCAAGGACTTAATCAGACTAGGAACGTTTATTATTTAATAGGCCTTTTGTTTTTGGCTATAATTAAGAACAAATGGTTCTTCATTCACCAGTTAAAAATTCATTCTTCTTGTAGCCCCAGATTCTCAGCTTTCCAAATCCATCCCTGCCAGAACCTGTTGAACATTTGCCTTTGCAGCTTATTTAGTAGAGCAGCTTGAGACTCAACGGTCACCTCTGTGGGCTTGTGCAGAGCCACCACCAGCTCCATAACCCAGTCCCCTATGGCTCATGTGTAGGGTTCATGCATCTTTACCAACTTCTGCTCATATGGTGCCTACTTGTGTAGTCACCAGTGGAAGCTTCGTGCACTGAAGATTAATCACCCCATGTTTGGTTATACTGGGGTATTTTGCAGCATTTCTATTCCAGACGACATGAATTAAACAAAATCCAGCCTGAGGGACTCTTCTGCAAACAGTACTGGAGGACAAGGGTCACCTCCCCACCCAAACTCAGTTCACTCACCTCTCAGGCTTGATGCCCAGTCTCTCTCCCCGGTCCATATTCAGCGTGCCAGCCCCTTGGCCATACCCGTAACCTTTCGGGCCATACTTTTTTCCGTAGCATGATTTGCAGTAAACTTCAGCATCATGAATCGCTACAGTTGTGCTGTCCAAGTTTTTCCGGCAGACCACTGGAGGAAAAAAAAAAAAAAAATTATATTGCCTTAAGAGACCATTTCCATCAGCACATGGAGTAAGCCAAATATCAAGTGAGGAGTGGTATTATGGGTTTTCTTGCTCACAATTCTTCCTATTAGGCTGTGGGACTGCTAAAGATTAGAGGGGGCAGGCTGTCTTCAGAATTAATGAATTATGCTTAGCCCTGTAAAGGGCTCTATTCCCTCCCACCTCTTCATGACCGTGACATTTAAAGCCTGGAAACTTGCTGTGGCTTGATGAATGAGGCTGCTCAGAAACCCAGATAGCGCAGACAGCATTTTCCCTTGACAGATGCCATACAGCACAAAGCAGAAGTCTATGGGTGCAGAAGAGCCCTTCTCCTGCCCTTTTGGCCAGGGCAGGGCTGGGAAAAAACAACCTTCAAGGTTTTCCCCCTGCCTTGGCACTGGTTTGGAGCAGAGCTGGGTCTGTTTCGCAGCTGTCACTGGAGGGGCTGTGCTTTTCTGGCATTCCTACATTGTCCTTCAGCACAATTCAAGCACTCTGCTCAAGGTTACAGTAGAAGGCAGAACTATTTCCTTCTTAAACCTTCTTTTGTATCCCAGCTGGCAGACTCTTTCCGTCGGCAGCAGCATTATGCCCGTGATAAAGAATTTGGGGAGGAAAAAAAAAAAAGCTTTATGAATTTTTTGTTTAAAGAGAAGTTTAAGGTCTTCAAAATAGAGGGTGACCTTTGCTTATAGCATTCCTTAGCTCCAAGGTTCTTTTTATAAGACACAAATATCCAATAAGTAAATCAACTAATGCATGTTTGTTAAGCCTGCAGACTTTAACCCCAACAGAACTATGCACTAAGGAAAGGCAAATACTCAAACACACTAGAGCCATTGTTTGACTGTAAGTTCCAGGTTTCTTTTAATAGAAACTCCCATAAAAGGCTGAAAATGAGGCAGCTGAGACATCTAATCTTTTCTTGTAACTGCTGTAGAGCTGAGGGAAAGGAGCGTAGGTGTGCCGAGGCTCGTGGTGCGCTGATGTGACGCTGCAGACTAACAGCAAAGTGATTTGAAAGGGCCAGTTGTAACTATGGCTAAACTGAGGCTAAACCCTCGCTTTGCCTGCAGGTATTAAACACAAGGAAGCAGGACAAAGCAGTACCTCATGTTTGTAATGAGGCGAAATTCTCTGATTCAGACAGATAGGCTGTCTGTTTGCAAAGTAGGAGCCTCCGATTCACATCGACCCTTTGTTCCCTTCATTGAAGCAGAGGTCTTTTCAGCAGAGAAAGCGATTTTCAATGCCTCGCTGGGCTTATTGGTTGGACTGGAAAATAATGCTTTGGACTCCGTTCATCTGAAAGAAACCACGGGCCTCTGTGCCAAGAAAGTCCAGGCTTTTGGCTGTGCTAAAGCATCGACAGCTCGGCTGTGCTCAGGCCCACTGGTGTCCTGCTCTGTGTGCAGCTTCAGGGCAGGGGTTTGATAATTCTTCCTTCAGCTCCTGCCAGCCCTGGGACCACCATGAGAAGTCCAGCTGAGCTCAGACCAGTGCAAACGGGGCTCTGCCACTGGGCTTTCTCCTCTGCTTGAGCAATGCTTTCAGCCAGGTTTCCATCCTAAAGATCCCTTAGACTCCTGAGGAGAAGGATGGGGTAGGGGGGTGCAAAGGGAGGAGAGAAGCATGACGTGCTCTGCTTTGGGAGGCACATCCCACCCCTCTCACACTGCACAGGTAGGATAATATCTCTCCAGGAGACAAGCTCTCCCCTCGGCACCGTCAGGCCCAGGAAGAATGTGGTGAAGCAGAAGTCAAGCCCAACGTGACGGACAAAGCCACCTCTGGCCACTGCCATCCCCTGCGCATCACAGGTGCCAACTGAGCCTGGGACATCTGTGGACCAGCACCTTGCTGTTGTGACCCCCCGGCTATGCCGGGAGAGGTTTTGCAGGGATGTGGGAAGGGAATACTTACTGCAGAGGAAGCAGCAGCGGTGGAAGCTCCTCCCGTCGCATTGCACCTCTTCGGCATGGTAGACGGTGCGGCCGCAGGCGCCGCATTTGTTGCCGCCTCCCCAGTTTGGCATGGTGGTGGCCCTGTGCGCCCAGCCAGGCGTGAGGGGACAAGGGGAGAGGTTTGTTAACCGCGGTGTCCTCCACCGCCCCAACTCGAGGAGAGTTGAGGTCACAGGCTCCTTTAAACCAGGTCTGCGAAGTTTGTATGTCAGAGCACAAGCCCGCGATTTTGTCAACTGTTTAAAGACGTGACCTTCCACCGTGTGAGAAGTTTTTGTGATCAGATCAGCTTCTCAGCCCTTCAGATCACAGACCAGACTTAAAGGCTTAGGCCGTCTCTCTACGGCTATTTGTAAAAGCAGATGGACTCGCAAAGGGAACAGAGGCCGCCACCGCTGCTGCTGCTAAATAGCAAGAAAAAGAGAGACACAGTCTTCACGAGACGTGTCCTTCTGTCCCTGCCTGGTATTTTGAAAATTACATAAATTGGACATGCACAAATTACAGTTTCATGCACAAGGGCTTTACTGTACCTTGAATGAATGCCCCCCCAGATGGATATAATTTCAGTTTCTATGCTTCATTAACGTTGGGCCCCTTGTCTGATGGAAGAAAACCAATTGTGCCAACAATGGCATTTTGTTTTACTGCAGGGCCTATGATTTGGGATGCAGTACAAGCCAAGTTGCCCTCACCGGACAATCAGTTATTAGGGCTGTAGGGACATTCTGAACTCCTTTGAGATCACACCTGCACTTCAGAGAAGTTTAAGGGGGATTATTTCCCGAAGACTCCACCACTATTACATGAACTGCACCTTTACCAGAGAGGTATAAGAGCGAAATCCAACTGCTCAAGGAGTCACAGCTGCTTTAAAATAAAACAAAACAAAATTCCCTCCCATGCATTACTGCAATGAACACTCGGAAGGCTGGTGGAGAGGTACAGGCACTATCACCCATCATGTCAAACTACAGCCTTGAGAACAGTCTCCTACATTAAGCCAGAAGCAGCAGCTGCCTCATCTCAAGCTGAGCTGCCCCCTCCCCAGGTCCCCTGCCCTCATGTTATCACCACCACCAGTTCCCATCAAGCTCTACGGGGAGGTCCTCTTGCTCCTCCCCATAAGCATCCTGGGTTAAAACACCAAAGCAGAGCACTGCCCACCACCTTTGGCTTTTCTGGGACTTTCCTCCTTTTGTCACCACCATGAGCTAACACAGCAGTGTTTGCTGAAGGCTCATCTCCCAGTCATCGCTGAACTGCCCTTGAGTTGCAACCATTGCTGGCTAATGGTGGTTTGCCACCAGACCACCTCTCGTAAGCACGGAGGCCAACAGCAGCCAGAGAGGGGGTTATCAGTTCAGCGAGTCTAACCCAGCAGAGCTTCTCAGGCCTCACCACCCTCTCTGCTCCCTACTGACCCTTGTTGCAGACAGGGTTTCTGGGCAGGGACCATGGGTTTGCCCACTTGTAGCCCAGAGGGCACCTTCTGCCACGCCACCAGCAGCACCATTCCCTCCCAGTAGGCTCCCCACAGCAGCCCTGTGGTACTTGTCAGCTTTTGCGGGGGGAAAGGAAGGAAAGGGAAGGGTAGGGAAGGGAATTTGTTGGGAGCTTCTGACCTCGTCACAACCCATCTTTGGTTACCCTTAGAAGTTCTCCTGTGTTGGCCAGACAGGGAGAAGAGACACGCGACAGCATCTCCACACAACATCCACAACCTGCTGCCTTCAATCTGCTTCTGGCTCAGAGGGATGGGTGGCAGAGCTGAGGACTACCAACCTCCAGTTGTCTTCCTGGCCAACAGAGAGGAATTGGAAGTGCTGCCATGACACAGGGAGCCAGAGAAGAGCACTTTGCTTCACGATTCCCTTCCTCTAAGGGGCTCTCACCGATGTGTGGGAGATACCTTGGTCCAGAGCGAGGGGTCTCATGGGCACTCAGCTGCTGCCCCTGCTCTCCAGGCAACGTAGAGCAGACTCACAAATCACATCTCAGAGCAGCAGTTCTGGCTAAGCCTGAATTAACTGACCCATCTTGCTAGTACTGCTAAAAGAAACCTCCTGCTCAAGCAGCCTGACCAGTAATTCAGCAGTTTTCGGAATGCAGGGAAGGTTGCGCAGTTCCCAAGTAAGACTTGCTGCCAAGTAGCTGCTACAAGACCTTTGTCCGAGGCAAGCAGACAGCCATTCATGGCATGTGGGAAAATGAGATTAGTTTATTAACCTAATTTGGGGCATCTTAGGTACATTCCTAAGCAAAGGCTTAGGAAACTTCCTCGGAGTGGCTGAGCAGTGCCATTTGCACACTGACACTAATTACTGAGATATCCCATTGTTTAATACTTCCATGGGATTAGCACCATTACTGCTCCATGGTTTAGCACTAATACCCTGACTGAGCTCATAAAATTAGTTTTATGACATTTCCCACTCTGCCTTTGTCATTCTTGGCACAACTGTAGAGTCTAAAAATTAAGATTCCATTTCTTTTATTCAAGTGCTTGGCTGTGCTACTGCACAGCAGCTGACATCAATCATGGCGAAGAGTGTCCTTAGTTAAAGGGAATATAGACTGCACAAAGCTTTGGAAAAGGAATGCATGGACTGGAAAAAAAAAATTAAAAAAAAAAAAAAAAAAAAGAGATTCCTTTCCACTTGGTGTGCTTTCCAAAACGTAAATGGTATTTGGTACAAGAAGTACTTATGTTTTTCCTCTCACCATCCCCGTGCTCATGTTCTTCTGTGCATTTACATAAGTCTAAATTATTGTCATCATTTTGTTAGCAAACAATGATTTAGTTTCCATGCACACTAGAGCTGAGGACCTGGATCAGGTTCCCAGTTTTGCCCCAAATTTCCCGTGTAATACTGGGCAACACGGGGTGCAGCTCCACCCCTTCTTTCCAAAGGAGATGAAGTATTAGACAGTTTGGCAACCATTAGCTGACTCAAATCTTCTGATAAGGGCTCTGGGAATTCATTAAATGAAAAGCAAAAAGGAATTGAAGTCAGTACTTCAAGGTGACCTTGGTTTCTTCAACAGAAGATATTTCCATTTATCCTCCCCACAATGTTTCCATGATGGCGTGTGTGGGAAGAACGGCAATATTTCCTCAATCACCCAATGGCAAGGGCTCCCCTGAGGCAGGGGTGCCCAGAAGGCACTTAAGGGGAAAAGGGATGACCTGAAGAAGCCCTGCACGTAAGACAGCGTACAAGCCTGTGCTCCTGCCCACCAGCTGCTCTTAGCACCACCCTGGAGCTTCACACCGCCCAGGTCTCCTTTGAGAGCTCCACAGGTAGCAGATTCAGATTTCCAGTCCTGCCTTAATCCTCCTCTGCTCCCTGATGACTTTTTCTCTAGTTCAGACAGGCCTTCAGGGAGCTCAAGAGCAGTCATTAAACATCCAGATGATCTCACTACCAGTACCAACAATTCTGACTTCCAATTGCAGGTTTGTTGGCAGCTGCTTTCCTCAAATAAGAAAATCCTGACTTTACTGCTAAGCTCGTGCCCAGTCAAGAGGGGAGCACGTTATTCAGCCAGCGCTCACTGGAATGCCAGTGAGAAGCCATGGCAACTGCAAAGTCCTTTCCAACCCACTTGTGAACGGCAGGTTTAAATACAAGAAACCTAAACCAGCCCCAAGACAAACGCTGAGGAATTTCAGGCAATCCAGTTATCCTGGATTGCTTTTTCAGCCACTCGTTGGGGAAGCCAAGCATGTTGCCGCTTCGTTCAACACAGCGAGCGGGAAGCCCCGGCTCCCGGCACTTCTCCTCGCCCGCAGCTTCACCTCTCCCGGGCACCGGCTCGGTTTGCTCCGGCCCAGGGGTCCAGCACCAGCCCCTGCACCAGCGGCCGGGGGCGGTGGTGGCCGGGCAGCCCTTACCCCCAGCCCCGCTCCCGCCCTACCACCGGGGGCGCCGCCGCGGGCCCCCCTGCAGCCCCGCCGCGCTCACGGGTGGGGCGGGACGGGCCCCACGGGCGCGGCTTCGGGCGGCGGCAGCGACCCCCGCGTCCCATCCCGCACCGCGGGGCTGCGACCGCCCGCGCGGCGGCTCTGCCGGCGGCTCTGCCGGCGGCTGTCCCGCACCGCACCGCTCCGCTCCGCTCCGCTCCGCACCTGCGCGCCCGCTGCCCGGCCCGGCACTCACCGCGGGGCTGGGCTCGGCTCGGCTCGTCCCGGCGCGTCTGAACCCGGCGCGGCCCCGCAGCGGCTTAAAGGGCCGGGGCGGAGCCATGTGGGGCCCGGGCCAGCCCCGCCGGCCCCGCTCCCGCCGCGCAGCCCCGACCGTGCCAGGCAGCGGTGCTCTCACCCCCACCCGTGGGGCCTGAGCCCGTCGCCGCGGGAGTCAGACCCCAGTGGGTCTGGGGGAGCCGTGTGCACCCCGAGCCCCCCCGTCCGTGCCGGTCGGTGGGGCATCCAAGTGCGAGGGGGTGACGCTGCTACAGCCGCCCCGAGGGGACAACGGGAGGCATCCCAGCTGCAGTCTCAGATAGGAGCCCCACCTGTGTTTTTACTCGATTTTAGGATTTTTCCTTAAATTCTAAACTTCTTCACTGCCCACATGAGGTCGAGGCAGGCACCGTAATCGTGTTTCACCAGCATGAGGGAAGGTGTGTAGAGCTTGGAAATACATTTCTCCAGCCATGAGAAAGAGCTGGGGTGGGACCTGGTGCCCAGGCATGTAGGAGTCTGCAGGCACCCCCGGGGAGGAATTGGCACCGCAGATCCCTGCTGAACCATTGCTCCAGCAGGGAAGCTAATTAGGAAGGACCTTCATAGTTTTCACAAAAGGCCAGCGACTTACGCCTGTCCACACCAACCAGTTCACACTGTAGAAAACAGCTGAGTGCTTGAGCTGCTTTTGGAAAACGGCCCCATCTCCTGAGTCCTCAGGGCCATCGTGCGCTGGCTGAATCAGTTCAGGATTATGCACAGGCCTCCCTGTGTTTAGAGGGAGATGAAGGTTCATCTCCTCTTCTTTATTAATCAAATGCCAAATCAGCTACTCATTGCCCGGACGAGCGCTAGAGTGCCCTGTTTCAGCACAGGAACCACTTCTTCATGCACACAAGAAAATAAGCCTGGCAAGTTGGCTGGAGGCAGCTCCTTACAAAACCTCCAGCACAAATGCTGTTCAGCAAAATGGCTGTTTGCAGGTCAGGCGCGAAATTGGTCCCGCCGGACCATTAGCGCAGGCAGCTGAGTGACATGCAACCCGCGTTGTCCAGTGGCCGATATATGGAGCCAAATTGCCTGTACCATGATATTAAAAATGACCTCCATGTCAGGCACGTGAAGGAGAAAGGTGAGCTGTCCTCTCCCCTTAAAACGTGCTTCCAGTGTGCTGCAGCCAGCCTGCTGGCAGCCACAACTCGCTGAGATTTTTTCCTTACCTTTTATGACTTTCTTTTTTCATTTGCAATGAATTGTGAATGACCAGTTTGTGTGCGATTTGTGCACATCTCAGAGTCCTGCTCCATAAGCAAAGCTGGAACCAGTTCCCGGGGAACAAAGTGGTGTTCGCCGTGAGCAAGACCAAGAGTGTGACCTCAAACATCATAGCAAACATTTTAGTCTAGGTTTTGAGGGAAGGGAGCACCATGAGAAGCAGAAGTATCAGCAACTGTTGTTTCATGACTTGGAGCTTACAAGAAGGGAGAGGATCTCTTCAAGGCAAACAAATAAGAAGCATATGAGTCACAGCAGGCTGACTCCATTTATTGCGTGAAATGCCTGTGCTCTCTTGTCCAACCTGTCCTGCTCCCAGCCCTGCTGGAACTACCTGTGATGATGCTAATTTATTTACCGTGTCTCCTCAGGTAGTCTCCAAAGCTATTAGATTTTCCCTTTTGATAACATTTCCTACAGACTACAAAAAATAAACAGCAGAGATCTCAAAGGGAAGAGAGCGTCTTTGCAGTTCTGGTAAGGTCTGACCACACTCAAATAAAGGAAATTCTCATTGTGAATAGGGGGCCACACTAGTGCAAGATAAAGCTCTCTTCAGCAGTGAGGCACTGCTAAGTGAGCTAGGAAAGAGCCTGACATCCAAGAATTCATTTTCTCATGTCTAATATTTAGTCAGTCAGAAGCAGAGTAACTATGAGGGACAGACATAAGTATACTGATAAGTCCATTACTACAGGAACAATATTAAGGAACACATTACTATGACACTCAGGAGTAAAACCTTGTAATGATGGAAAACAAAAGCCAACAAAAAACTTTTCACCACATACTTTATTTCTGTTGCTAAGGACTATTTCTATCAATACATTTTATAAATCTAGACATATTTATTATCTACAAATACATACTTATTTTATATATAGACATATGTAAATATACATATTCTTCCTTCTCAGCAGATGTCTTCCTCTCTGTCTTTCCTGAGGGCATAGTTCAGAACTTTTTAAAGATAAATCCTGCATCTGACCCTGCCACATTCCTCCCCGCTCTCCTGCACTCCTTCACCCTGTTACCCAGAGCATCCCTCCCATTGCCCAAACAGCCCCACTGCCCCCTTCACCCTTCTCCTCATCCTCTGGTCACTGTCCCATCCTTCCCTGTGTTCCTGCCTAACGCCTGCCATAAATTCCTCTTTCCGATTTGCCCAAAATCTCAGGTGTTTCCTCTTCTCACTGGCCTGGGAGGGGGGACCTCCCACCCAACCATCACTCCAGGTCCCTGCAGACTGTGGGGCTCCTGCAGCCTGCCAACTTTTTGTCTGGCTTATGCCTTTTTTTTTTTAAAATAATAATAATTAGGACAGTTTATTTCTGAGAAACAGGATTCAAGTGTGTTAACAGCTCCTGCTCGTTTCCACTGCTGATTCAGCAGCTCTGTGAGGGGGGAGTTGTGCCTCTGTTTTTTACTGCTTCCTTGGCCATGGGAAAGCCCACAGGCTGTGCACAAAACCAGTTCTCTTTTCACTTGTAAAATTGACCCAAAGCATGTTTATCATCTCAGAACAAAATTCTCAAGGTTTTAGCTAAGCCACAATTTTATGTAAAAGTTGTTTCCCGTGTTTCAGGGAGCTGAGTAAATCGTCAGCTTGTCTGACCTAGTTACTTCTCAGAAGACTTGTCACACATCAGTGTTTTCAAGCCTTTTGCATCCACTAAATACCTTCCACTCACCTGAGATTATCTTATCCTTGTTTGATCTTGTAAGCATGGTCCCACACGTCTGCTTACGGCTGAGTCAATCTGCTTGCTCTTCTGGTAATCCTTGCTATTATTTTGTGAAGGTTTATTCTACATACTCCAGATTTTACTTTGCAGGGGGTTTAGTCATATTCTGACATCATTTTTGCCAGACCTAGTTTTATCCAAATGCTACTACTGATAGAGCTCCCTTAATTATGTTGTTGAAAGAGCATAATTTAGCTATTTTTTCCTATTATGAAAGATTGTTTTAAAGCTAGCATTAGAGCTTATCATTTACCAGTTTTCAAGGTCAGCCACCTCACAGTAGTTCCTCTGCTACCTTGGCTAATTTCTCACTGGCCATCCCCAAAATTTTCCCTAGTAAACGGAATTTTCAAGTGAGCTTGAAATTAATCCATGCCTAGAGTTATTCAGATTTGCCATGTACTGGAAGGGCATGTGTGTTTAGCTAATTTCCTTATCTAAATATTCATGCATCTCAGTAGTGCATGAATACTTTTATTTTACCATAAATACAACAATGATAACTCAGTGAAATTTGCACAAATTAAAAAATAGAGCAGACAATTCTAGAGTTTACCAGAGCTGTGATTATTCTTGAACCAGCTCTTTAAATCTGAAGTACAGATCTCTGAGACATTCAGTATGAGAAGGCTGTGCTTTCTGAGCTCATTGATTTATTTATCATTAGTCATATTTATAAATTATTTTAATTCTAGGAAATCTTAATTCTAGGGTAAATTTAATTACAAAATCCTCATTTGCCTAGTGATTATAAGAAATAGCTATTTGAGTGTCCAATAAGCAACATGATCTAAGCTGGCATAATTTTATGAAACCCGTATTTTCATCTTTGTTAACCTATGTCTTTGTATCAGTGATGCTTCTCAACATAGAAATAAATGGTCAGATTTGTGAGTCTGTTTGAAATCTATCCAGATCTCTTTTTTATAGAACATTTTTAAATACTATACCTCACGATACTTGATTCCTAAGATATAGGGACTGATAGCAAAGAGTTCTCTGCTGTCAAGATTTTAAAACTAAGAAACTATCAAGATTTGAACTTTTGATTGGAAGGATTTGCTTTGTTCTGTCATGGCCAAGGGACATGTGTGTGCATCAGCACAAGTCCTCAAAGGTATTGGGCTTTTGCAGCATCCCAGATGTTTCCCACACTGAGAAATTCTTGGTCCCACCTTAAGCACTAAAGCATTTAATATTATTCACAAAAAGGGTTGCAAAGGGAGATTGAGCATCACCTGTATATATCATTGCTTAGGTTAGTGAATCACCCAGATTACTTCTGGGCAGCATGCTTGCAGCAGAGATGCCAGGAGAGCACCACATTTTGCTGAGCTCCATCCTTCATCCCTAGGGATGGCTGTGACCCAGCGCTTGGGGTCTGGGCAAATGGGGGAGGTGGGCACTGCTGGCTCTTTGGGATGCTGAGAAATTGCTCCTCAGTGCTGATGTAGTTCATAGAATCATAGAATCATTTTGATTCGAAGAGACCTGCAAGAGCATCAAGTCCAACTGTTAACCTGACATTGTCGCTAAACCACGTCCTTAAGAACCTCATCTACGCATCTTTTAAACACCTCAAGGGATAGTGACTCAATCGCTTCCCTGGGCAGTCTATTTCACTGCTTCACAACCCTTTCCAGGAAGAAATTTTTCCTAATATCCAGTCTAAACCTGCCTTGGTGCAACTTGAGGCCAGTTCCTCTTGTCCTATCGCTTGCTACTTGGGAAAAGAGACAAACAAACTCCATGCTACAACCTTCTTACAGGTAGTTGTAGAGAGCAATAAGGTCTCCCTTCAGCCTCCTTTTCTCCAGGCTGAACAGCCCCGTTTCCCTCAGCTGCTCCTCATCAGACTTGTGCTCCCCTTTTCCAGAGGTTAGAGCCGGAAAGGTCCCACTTGGGAATAAGGACAGAGCCACTTTCCCACCCTTGCTGGGTGCAGAGGAGGGCGGGTGCTGGATGTTGAGCACACACCTGCTGCGATGCAAATTGTTCGTTCCCCTCCCCTTGCTGCGAATCCAGGTTATTTCTCCCAGGATAGCAGCACTATGGGGAGAGACTGAGGGAACCATCCGCCCTATCCAACGACCTCCTGACAGCTGGGGCCATCTTCCACCACATGGGAGACGGTGGCTCAAACCTCTGCTGCAGCCCAAGGATTTGAACTTGGTTTCCATGTGGCCAAGGCCAATGCTGCAAATAACAAGTTATTCAGGAGATGGTGTCATACAAGTCCCCTCATGCCTGATGTGCCACAAATGTGCCTCAGCGGGGCCAAGGGGCAGAGAAATGTCTGTCTTCCAGGCAGAAATGGAGGCAACTGGGGAACTGCCCACTGTTTTAGAAATATGGGTGCTAGAGGGATTTTAAGGAGACGGAGCAGTTGGTTTTGACTCAGAGGCTCTCAGATACCTGTCCAGCTCAGCAAAGCTTTCTGGACCCAATATGTTCCTGGTGCCCTATGGAGATGGATCTGGACTCCTGCGGGGAGCTCCCATTCATTCACAAGGTCTTGCACACAACACTTCAGCCTGATGTGAGGTTTATCTAAACCCCATAATGATGAAAGAAACACATGGTTTGCATCTAATCCCAAATACATTTAGTGAGGTAAAGCACAATGTAGACTGCTGGTGCTGATGTTCAGGTGATGGCACCGTAAAAACTCGGCCAAACATTGAAGTTATTATATTCAGGTTCTGAGGTTTTGAATGGAGGTTTCTGAAAAGCCTAGCAAAACATGAGGTCTATTTCAGATGATAGCTCAGCAGAATACTAATACCTGCACTGGTAATGATGTCACCTCCCTGGCAAAAAGCATGATTTAGGTTGAAAGTATTGATTTCTTTTATAAAGCTCAATTTATTCACTGTACACTCACATGGCCAGATTATCCCTCATGTCATGCCATGGAAAAACCTGAAGGCAAGAGCTTTGGTAATCTCAGCGATGTATAAGCTCTGTTGCTGACTGACAGGATTTCATTAGTGCAGGACAAAATTTGAGGACCCACACAGCTTGTTCCAATAATACCATTACTGATTTTTGAGGAGGGCAGGGAAATGTGTTTAATATTAGGTAGCAGGCACAGAGGGGATAGCAAGGTGAAATGGTCTGACTCTGCTGTTTTCAGAAAGCTTCCCAGCTCCATCAGGCTGCTGAGAGAGTTGCTGGGAGGATGTTACCCAGATAGCAGATGGCAGCCTCGCTAAATCCATAATGTGAAAAAACAGTGGTTCAGCTGAAAAAAAGAGCCCATGTGGTTTGTTTTTTTTTTTTTCAATTTACTTTTTTTTAAAATTTTTTTTTCCATTGGCCCTTTCCCAGTAATGGCTAGGACCTTAAACCCTTCTTCACTGCCCTGGCACCGCTGCGTGTAGCTTCTTGTCCTGGTAAGAAGAGGAAGCCCAAAGGGGAGCCGTGCCAGGGCAGGATGCTGTTCATGCCGTTCCCTGCCTGCCAAGGAACTTCGCTTTAGGCTCCGTTACATCACCTGCGAGCAAACTTCGTCAGAGCCACGGGCAGCCCTGGGCCAGGGCTCCCTGCTGGCTGCTGTGAGAAAGAAGAGGGTGGATGGTTTCCAAGTTGCATTGCGTTCCCCTTGTGGAGTTTCCTGCATCCTCACATCAAAGGAAAAGCATCTCAGACTCCACAGAAACAGCTCGAGGGTGGTCAGCAGTAAACCCAGCAATGTGCTGATGCCCGCTGGAAACCAAGGCACCTCTGCGGATGCTGAGCTGCTACAAAATGTGTCTTTGGCGGCACTTCCCCTGGTAGCATGACATGCTAAGATGCAACGTTGCCTCACCTTTGCCAGGCTTGGAACATCAGATCTAGGGAGAGGGAGTGGATGTTTTGGCAGGAAACCTGCCCAGCCTCAAGCGGAATAAGCTATTGAGTGTGGCCGGGCTGTAGCTTCTAGCATGTCTCCTCGCAGCCAGCAGTATTCTAATTACCCTGACTGTCTGCAGAGGGTCTTGCTGGGATTGCATATTGTTCTTGTTCTCATCTGAAGAAAAAAAGAGATTCCTACTTTGCAGCTGAATTTAACTAAGTGTCTGCAGCAGGCTCTGCCCACAAGAGCAAGGGGAGGCATGTCCATTAACTCTGGATTGACTTGTTCCTGTCTCTGCCAAATCCCTGGCATGCAGGATTCATGGCAGGTATGTGATACAACAGTAACACCTCACATCTACATTTTCCCGTGTGTTTTAGGAAGAACTGAAGCTGAACTGCTCACCTCAGTGCCATCTGAGAAGGAGAGAATACCTCATAAGTTAAATCAGCTTATGCTGATTATTAATTAATACAGTTATCATCACTGGTTGGAGTATTTTAATTACCTTTATCACTGAATAATAGTTTGAACCAGTAAAAACAGGCAATAGCTGTACTATGGAAATGCTGATTATACGCAGGTGTTTCAGCAAGGAGAGGATGTCAAGTCTGAGTGCTTGGAGATGTCTCTGTGATTGTATTAAGGTAAAGGCCATTGTAGTGCACAGTGAGCATCCAATGTGAGTTGCCCAGCAGAAACTGCTCACCTGGGGTGCTGCCTTCCATCATCAGCAGAGATATCCTTCAGCTAGCACTCGCACTGGTGCTGCCCCGGTCCCCTGGCGCAGTGCTCCCATCCCCATCCATGCTCCATCCCTCTTGTTGGCCATAGCATTCATCAGGGTGCACAATGATTCCCAGTTAAAACTAACTTTGCAAAAAATCATTTCTAGTGGCAATGCTGGCTTTGGCTGCTCATATAACTACATCATCAGCAACAAATCATTGTGAGGCACTCTGCTTTTCTGTGGTTTATTTGGATAACAATTTATGAACTCCTTCCACACACAGCGAGTGAAAACAAGCTGTGCTTAAGAAGCCCACGTTGGCCAGCTATTGCACATCACACAGTCTTGGCAATGATCCCTCTCTCTTGGCACAAATCCAGAAGCACTGGGAAGCTACAGGGTGTCTGATCCTCTTCTGTATGGTGCTGGTGGTCAGCTTTCAGCCCTTGTCTTATTCATTGTCTTTAATGCTGCATTCAGATTATGACGACCACGGTCCCGTAATGCGCGCTCTGTGACAGTGCACACACTGTCCTGCGAAGATAGAGCAGTGCCTGTGAAATACAGATCTCTCTTGCACAGAAATATAGGTGTAAAGAAAGCAATGCAAGAACCTAAAGGAGACCTACAAGTATTTTATCATGCAGAAAGCAAGATCTGGCTTTAATAACAATGAAATTCTATGGTAAGGAAAAAGCCCAAACAATTTACAGTATTTTCTTTAATTGGATTACAAATATCACCTTTGGAATACATTTAAAAATCAATTACTCTTTTCTCTTTGTTATGCTGTCAGTTTCTTTTTTACACTTCGTTGACCAAGGCAATGAAACGAGGCTGTTGTGCTTCTTATTGATTCCACTTTGAGTTTCAAGTCAGTTTATCTTTCTAGATGTTGGGCAACAATAATCTCTGTTTGCTGCACAAAATTCAAAACTGAGCAAATTGCCATCATCTACCACAGGATCATTTCTGGACTTCCTTAGATGTAGATTCTTCTGTAGAATTAATTAAAAGATACATTGCACCAAAAAAAAGAGATAGCATGTATGGAGGTCAGAAAGACAGCCTGCTTAACCAAAAAGTTCAAATGGGAAGACATCTCAATAAAGGTTGAAGGGGAAGTGGTTGAGATTTGCTGTCTAGAAGGTAGGGATTAAACAAGGATTTAAAAATAAAAGATTATTGAGGTTGTTTCGTAGGCATAAATGGGGAGACATAACAAGCAGAAGAGAAAGTGTGAAGCATGGAATGAGAAAAGGAAGGAAAAAGAGCAAAAATAGTAAATGTATGAATGTGTAAATGGGGGAAAAACAATAAGGGAAACTGGAACAGAGATAAGTAGGAAGATAATTGGAAAGGTCCCAGTGGAAAAGGTCTCTGGATGAGGACAAATAACCAACATGTAATGCTGTTTGAGACATGAGAGCTAAACAAGGGAAAGAGATGATCATCAGCATGAGAGAGGTTTTAGTATCAGGTTGAAAAAAAATTAATTAAAAATTCAGAAGATTTTAAGCTACAAACTGGCTCATAGATGCAGAAATATATTTTCTGTGTCGTTTGCAAGTCATGGTACTGCTTGTGCTATTCTGCCCAGAAATACTGAATTTCTGATGTTCATAAGCTTTAATAAATGATTTGTTAATTGAAATTGTAGGAGTTAATGATGATTTTTCCCTACCACCAAAAGGCTTATTCTGACTCTGACTGAAAATAATTTGCATTTCTTTTTCCAGAGACTGAATTTAATGTCAGAAGTTAATATAGCCATGAATGTCTGTATGGATATATGTATATGTAAGTATACACATTTCCACAGTGATGTCTGAGTCATTTTTGATCCATGGTTACTCACACTATTGTTTTTTCTCCTTGACTTATTCTGCACATTCGAGCTCCGTGCAAGAACACATCATCAGCTCAATATAAATCACCTAAAACTTTCCACTCTTGGTTGAAAGACCATCAATTATCATGTTGTGCCCTTCAGTTTAACACTGTGCTTTGTGTGCATGTAGCAGCCTGGGTGATGAGGCTCAGTTTGGGAGGAACAGCAGAAAGGTCCTTTGTCGTTCCTCCCGGGGGCTGGCGTACCTTGTGCTGGAGCTGCTGTGGCCACCGGCCCTCGTACTGGTGGAGCTCTGATGGTGTTGCTGGGCTGCAAAACCCTCCTAAGAGCAGGTGAGCCTCTAGTCTAGACAAGGCTAAGGCCAAATCAGGAACCTCCTAATGACAGTTAAAAGAGACCTGTGGATTTCAGTAGGGTCTGGACAGGTTTTTGCTCCTTCTCCTTGGCCTTCTTCCCCCACCTGGAAAGTGAGGATGACAGCAGCAAATGCTGGGATAGCTGAGTGGGGCCAATGACTTTTAACTGCTTAGTGCCTTATCGCTATCACAGCTGATTGCAGCTATAATCCTCTCAGTAATGAAAGGTCAACATAATTGTCCTCCTGTACTCAGCACTGGTGAGGCCCCACCTCAAATCCTGTGTTCAGTTTTGGGCCCCTCACTACAGGAAAGACATTGAGGTGCTGGAGAGAGTTCAGAGGAGGGCGATGAAGCTGGTGAGGGGTCTGGAGCACAAATCTGATGAGGAGCAGCTGAGGGAACTGGGGCTGTTCAGCCTGGAGAAAAGGAGGCTGAGGGGAGACCTGATCGCTGTCTGCAACTACCTGAAAGGAGGTTGTAGCATGGAGGGGGTTGGTCTCTTCTCCCAAATAGCAAGTGACAGGATGAAAGGAAATGGCCTCAAGTTGCACCAGGGGAGGGTTAGGTTGGATATTAGGAAAAATTTCTTCATGGAAAGGGTTGTCAGGCATTGGAACAGGCTGCCCAGGGAAGTGGTGGAGTTACCATCCCTGGAGGTGTTTAAAAGACGTATAGATGTGGTGGTTTGGGACATGGGTTAGTGACAGCATCATGTTAATGGTTGGACTCAATGACCTTGAGAGTCTCTTCCAACAAAAATGATTCTATGATTCTCTACTAGTCTGAAGATGAAATGCTGGGTGTTACTGTTATGGTGCTGGTCATTTAGCAAGTAGCCTTCTGTCTGTCTCTCCTTCACCATACGTGGTTTCAGCCTTGTTCCTGCAGTAAGCCGCAACGTAAGTATTTCCAGCATCAAATTCCCAGCAGGACTCAGGCCAAACCCCACAGAAACAGCAATGGAGCAAAACCAAACTAGGCACTGACAACTTTCAGGACGTATTGCAGTATTAAAATGCCTTCATATTAAATTTGCATTCCAAAATCTGACCTTTGTGTTTGCTTTACAACAGAAATAAGAGTCTTGTTTCCAGCTTGTGGCTATTTGGTAGGAATTAGGGCTTTCAAGGCCCATTCCATTGTACACGTTCTTCTAAAATCAGCTTTTAGTGTCCTAAGAATAGTTACATGGGCCTGAAATTCACAACTAAAATTTGTTCTCATTTATCTACATGTAATTGTTGTCATGCAACAAGATACTGTTTTCAATTCAGCCTTATGTTCCCAGAAAGAAGGTTAACAGAAATCAAAAGTAATTAGCTCTTTTAAAAAGCTGTCATTTTATGCAAAATGGAAGAGGATTTTTTTCTTTTAAATGCAAAAGACATAAGGTAAAATAAAACTCTTTGCATCTTAATACAATTTTTATTATTTGATGGTGCTTTCTATGGTCGTCTCTGAAAAATCAGAGAAGAGGATGGGGTGATTCCATTGCCTGTGGTGTATTTGAGTCTGGTGCCAAAACCAATAGGGAAATTAGCTGAGAGATGAAGATTTAACCATTGGATGAGATTCTTGCTGATAATTATGTGTTCAGGATAATGAACAGTGGTAGATTCCATCAGCCTGTGACTGTTTTGCGTTAAGGGAGGACTTGCTGAATTCAGTGCACACAGCAGAAGACCTCTCGTACAAATTCCCTCCTGTCTCACTGCACTTGAGTTGCTTTTAGCCATTTGGTATTTCAGGAAAATGTTCTCAAGGTGCTGGTGTGCTTCAGGAGTACATCTCTCATTTGGAGAGATGTTGGGAAGGCCAGTTAGATCAATTTTCAGTTGTGCAGATTGGACACCAAATCTCATAACTGTAGGACACCTGGGGACCTTGGAGGTTTGGAGGTGTCAGAGATTTCTACCAGTTTCTCTCCTTGCTTCCAGCCCAGCAATTCACAGCCAGGCAATAAGTGGGCCACTTGGCCAGATGTTTTATAGCCTGTTCACCCATGTTTTGTTCACTTTGCTGTTAGCTCAGGAGCAGGACTGTATGTGCTCAAGCAGACTCTATGCCAGCTCAGTGAGGCTTTTACCAAAGAGGATGGAGCCCCTGCACTTGCATGTGGATGTTTGGGGAATGCTCAGCACACCATTAGGGCCTTGTTGAGCACACCATTAGGGCCTTGTTGTTTGAAATGAGCTTTTACGATTGGAGAAGCGATGGGTTGCCTCGTTCAGTGAGTGGAGACTGTTGACAGCTTAGCTGAAATGAAGCCACTGCTCTTGTTGCTCTGTACTTGTACAACCAACAAAAGTTCTTCTCAAATGAGGAAAGTCAGTTGTCCTTGGAGTTGCTTGTTTTAGCTAGTGTAACTTCAAATGATATTTGAATCTGTGTAAATGTAATCCTTTCCTGGTGTTTTCTATACTAATCATGTCAGTAATGTGTTGTAGGGCTAACTCACTAGCTTATTGTCATGGTTTAGCCCCAGCTGGCAACTAAGCACCACACAGCTGCTTGCTCATTCTCCCCCAGTGAGATGGGGAAGCGAATCAGAAGGGTAGAAGTGAGAAAACTCATGAGTTGAGAAAAAGACAATTTAATAGGTAAAGCAAAACCTGTACACACAAGCAAAGCATGTACACACAAGCAAAGCAAAACAAGGAATTCATTCACTACTTCGCATGGGCAGGCCATTTCCAGGAAAGCAGGGCTCCTTCCACGTAATGGTTACTTGGGAAGACAAACACCATGACTCCAAACGTCCTGAAAATCTTCCTTTTTCCTCAGCTTGATATGTTGTGCATGACATCGTATGGTATGGAATATCCCTTTGGTCAGTTGGCTCAGCTGTCCTAGCTGTGTCCCCTCCCAACTTATTGTGCATCCCCAGCCTACTTGCTGGTGGGTTGGTGTGAGAATCAGAAAAGTCCTTGACGCTGCTCAGCAGTAGCAAAAATATCTCTATATTATCAATATCAATTTTGGTCACAAATCCAAACCAGCCCCATACCTGCTCCTATGAAGAAAATTAACTCTATCCCAGCCAAAACCAGCACACTTATACAAACACTTCCTGATATTATTTTGATGTTTTCATTGACTCTCTGCTCCTCCTGCTCCCACCGTATGGAAAATGCAGCACGTACCATGTTGCTTAATCCTTTATTTTCCTCTCTGACTGGCAGTTTTTTGCTACCTCCACCCTAATGCCTTCATCTGGCTTATTTTACTCCTCCTTGCCTGAGAACATCTCACAAGTCAGTACAGAATGCACACACATGTGCCGACATGCACACGCACATATACGTACGTATATATGAAGATATTATTTTCACATGGACTAGGAGGACAACATGGTTTACATCATCTCACATCTATTGCTCTGATCTTTTCAAATAATTGATGTCAAGTTTCAATGTTATTTTAGTTTGTCTTAGCAGGACATTTGCATTTGAATTTATGTTATATTTTGTAGTTTGATTCTTTTCTCCCTGGTTCAACTATACTTCAGGAGAGAAATGTTGGAAAAATAAATATGAAATAAAATTATTGTGCAATATACCACTCTACTGCCAGAATTTCACTGTGTTATAAATAATTTCATGTATAGATGAGGAACAGACTTTTCATTTACTACTGTCTGTCTGAATAAGTCATATATGGTGAATTTCTGTAAAGGGGTCATGTTTAACCGAAGGTATCTGTTATTGTTGGCTTTCCAGAACTGCTAGACTACTCGTGGCACTGGACCAATTTGTTATTTTGGGAGTAGATAAAGTCTTTGTTTAGCCTTCTGGCACTAAGCGTAGCTCTTAAAAATGGTTTTCTTTGTTTTGCTTTAGTTTTCTGTTGCTCTTAAATCTGCTCCGTTCTATGGGGTTTTGTCACAGGAGACAAGAGGCCTGAGTATTAGGTGTACTCTTTCTTGGATGTCTTCCCAGAAGGCTTAATTTTGGGTGAGTGGGAGAGGGACACGTGCAGATAATGTACAATATTGTACTTGTAAATTGCAGTGTCAGCACTCCTGCTTTCATTTAAGACCAACAGCTGTTACTGTTGCTGATGTTCACTAGATGTCAGATATGATTTTTCTATTATACCATAGCACCTGGAGAATTGAATAACTTTTTTCCACGTGTGTTACCTCATTGTGTGCAGTCTATAGGTAAACAACTTGGAGTTAAATCCAGTAGAGGACTCAGTTAAAGGAGAAGCATGTTTATACCTGACTGCAAAACTTCCTCAGTTCCTGATTTTAAAGTTGCTGGACCTGCATGTTTACGCAGACCTAGAGCTGCCCCAGCTCTGGCACAGATGTCACCTTGGGGTGTGGAGGCCAGGTGGGATCCTAAGCAAAATGTTCCTGCCCCACAGCCATTGCCATGCTTAATACACAGGCAGGATTGTTCTTGCAGAAATACCATTGACCACTTCCCTGAAGGCAACTTGAAGTGCCATTGTGTGTGATAACCTTACAGTTAGAACAGTCAACAAGAGTCTGGGACACCCAGGTTTAGTTCTCCTTCTTGCTAGCAGTCCTGGAGGACTGTCTTCCTGGCCTGGCTCCAAGCTGTCCTGAGATAGTGGGGCTGGCAGCTGTGGGTGCAGAAGAGAAGGAGAGCTGTTGGGGTGAGGGTTATACACCCTACTCTTCCTTATGCCTGGGGCTGTTTCAGTTCATTACTCAGGGACTGCTCCCTGTAAGAGCACCCGAGCTGTTATCTAGGGATTCCCCATCAGACGTGTCCATCCCCAGGGCAGTACGAGCACACGTCCTCCCTGCTCCTCCATCTGCTCTCCTCCATGAACTTGCAGCCTGGTTCACAGTCTGGAGCAGTTTGCTGGATTTGGGCTCTAGACTTACAGTATTTTTATTAAAAAAAGCAATCAATGAAAATGTCTCCAGGAATCCATTTTTCCTGGAGACAGCTCCTCATTCGTCTTGAGTACCAAGTTGTGCTGCAAAAGGCCCAGCTCAGCAAACACAAACCCACAAATTTACCTTAAGTCCCAAGGGAGCCTCGCTGAGTACGATTCTGGCTTGTGTCAGCATATGTTTGAAGAGTCTGAACACAGAGACCTGATACTGGAAATATTTATGACAGTTTGACAGTATTCAGCAGCACCTGGATCCCACTCCAACCCTCAGATGAGAAGCAAGTGGGTGTCGCTGGTGCCCCTTGCTGATAATGAAAGTTTAAATGATTTTTAGAGGGATGAGAGAGAGCTCCATATTTCTGCTGTGGATGAAATCACGTTTCAGAAAAAGGTAGATTTTTATCGAACATGTGTCCAGTCAGTCTGTATTATTCAGGTGGCTAAATATCAGCCTGCTGTGTTGCTTAAAATGTAGAGCTGTACTGTGTAGTCCTTCAACGGTGGCTGCTTGAGGCTTGGGCGTCTGGGTCTCCTGACAACTCAGCTGAAGGAGCTGATGTGGATAGTGCTGTGGCACAGGTACCTGCAGTACCCACATGTCCCTGTTCTCCTGAGGCATGGGCTCTTGACCACCCACCAGACCTTTTGCAGTGCCTGAGAGGGGAGACATACTCCACCATCCTCACATGTAACTCCTTGATCCTGGAGTCAAAGCTTTGAAATCTCAGAGATGTCATTTTCTTTGTTTGTAATTCAAGTGAAGTGACAGGACAGAGAGCATTGGGTGGGAATAAGTGAGGTGATGCAAAGAGAGCGGCAGTTACCTCGTGGGGACCAGATGATGAGCAGCATATTGATGAGGATTTGAAGGCTACATGTGTATGCTATTCCTGGCCAGATCCTGAACTCCTGACACTACTATTTGCTCAAACAAGCTATTAACATCGGAGGGTCTGTCTGTACAAGGTGAGGTTTTTACAGAGTGAGAGCATCAGTATTTGGTGTCTCATAGTAAGGGAGGGAGTTGTAAAGCTTTATAAAATAATATGCTCTAAAAAACAATTTGAAGGGCAAAAGGAGGGTGAGAAGTTGGACAGGAAGTCAGGTCTCTTGCTCTGTAGCTAGAATGAGTTTTGACACAGAAGAGCATTGTGGGTACAAGAAGGCTCAGCTTCTTTTTGCTTCGGTGTTTTGGCCAGCTCATCACTTCACTTGTTTTTGGCTGAGTAGCTGTGGTGGCTTGTTTCCATGGTCATCATTGGCTCATTTGTTTTCCTCAATTCTTCGGCATTTTCAAAGAGTCCAATTAAGGCCATTTCCTCGAAACTTCATCATTAGGGACACTGCTTGGTTTGCACACTCCAGTTCATGCCAAATGTGGTGCAGCTGTCCCATGTTAGGGGACTTGTGCATAGCTTCCATTTGTGGAACTGGAACTTTTTGCATCTGTGAAGTTTTCTATCTGACTTAAATTTCCCCTGGCCTAGAGAGATACCCAAGATGAAACAGGAACCCATGTTTCTTTTATCTTAAATAGATCCTCATAAACTTCTGCTATAAAGGGGGCTTTGAATTACTGGGAGCAGGGGCAGACAGCATCCCACCAAGAGCATGGCAACATTCAGTAATAGGATTTGGGTCTTAATTTGAGGCTTAGCTAAAAGAAAAGTGTCAAAATATTGATCTTTCCAAATTGTATGACGCATGCGTTAGAGCTGGCTGCTGAGATTTTACTTCAGTCTGGGTCAAGATTGTTGATACAAGTCATGAATATAAATATTACTAAAAGGTTGCCTTTTTAGCTAAGTATATATGTATATATGTTTTACAGTGTAGTCAGTGATGTTTACTGAACAAAGCTACAGCTTGGGTCAAAGACATGCCAAACTGCCAGTGTGCGTTCTTTATACCTTTTAACAGGAAAGTAATGTTGAAGGAATATAGCTGCTGTCCTACAATACCTGGCAATGGATCCTTCATACTTGAAGATTTCCTGGTATCTTATTTTTGTGGGGAAATGAAGCATATTTGATTTTTCAGATTGGATGAGAGGCATATGGACATTTTCATCTTCAGTCTAACTATGAACATTAATCCTCAGGAAGTTAGGATCAAAGAGCAGAAATGATGCTTCATCTTTGCTTTGCTTCTTAATGAATTAAACAAGTTATTTTCTCTTGTCCTGGGCTCTGGCAGGCCTGAAATGCAGGAATGATGAATGTGGTAATGGGTGTTTTTCAGTAACAGATTCCTTCTCTCTTTTTTCCATTTTCCAGTTCATCTATTTGTTTCAAATATATCTCTCAATTTCTCTAAGTACTTGTAACTAGGTTTAGTTGCAAATACCGAAAAATTCTCTTTCCAGATAGTAGCATACCTAGGAATGGAAATTCAGAACAGCCCAAGTTATGCTATACAAGCAATAACTGTACATCTGCTACAGCAAAACACTTCATTTGCAATATTTTAAACAAGTAAACAACCAAAGTGATAAATGCCATCCTTTTACATTTTTTTTCTCAGAGAAGGCTATTAAAAAAAGACTTGATACATTTATTTTCAATTCAGTGCTCATCTGCGTTCAGTTCTGGGTTATGGAGAAGCTGGATCCTACTTGTACCTCTGCTACCCATTTCAGCAAGTTGCCTCAGACTAAAACACTGGGGGTTCTCTCATGCTAGTACATTGACATACACCCAGGACCACACGTACCTTCCCCACGTGCTGGGTACAAATACTCCGTGGTGAATAAACACAGGTTCAAGCATTCCCATCAGATGCAATCATTGACGGAATGGATTTTGGATGAGGCAATGAACTTGGGCTTCCCTTTGCATCCGTGAAACAAGCTTTTAGCTTTCGAAACTTGAATAAGAAGCTCATTTGCCAGTAGATTTCCATTGAATAAATGAATGCAGGAGGGAAGGTAAGCACAATAGCAGATGTAGGTATGGGGTTTATAGCCCAGAAGGAACAATGAAATTCTAAGGTTATGGACATTTTTGCCCACTGCAGTGTTATGACCCTCATATATTGTGAAGGGGAAGATGATTACATGGTAGCTGTGCAACTATAATGTTATAAAATGGATGGGATGGTATCTTTCAAAGAGACTATCAAATGATTCAGTAGCATGGATAACCAACCGTGGATTCCTCTGCATGACAAGACCAAGTCGTAATAACAGCTTGGGTATAACGATGCTGTATTTTTCCATTAAAGAAAGTCTTATTTCTGGAAGCTTGACAGATTTTTAAAGTAACATAGACTTTTCTTACCACTGAAGCCCACATCTTTATTACAAAGCCAAACTGTTCTCTCTGAAACCACATTATGCATGTTGTAACAGTACTCTCCCACAGACGATGAATACATAGAACGTATTTTTCCATGTGAATCATCCATTCACTTAAAAAAAAGTTCTCTCTTATTAAAAAAAACACAACCATGTGACAAGTTCTGTAGGTTTGCATTCCATGTCTCCTTTTCCCTTGGCTGGTAAAATTTTATTGCTCTTTCAAATAATTTTTCGGATGATTGCATCATTTTTCCTTCTTATCCGTCCATTTACTTTTTAACATAATATAAAGCAATTTTCATCCTCACTTCATTGCAAGCACACCCAAGTGAAATAAATGACCAAGAACTGATCCTGCAGCGGGATGAATGCAAACATGTCTGTAGCACTCCTTGAAACCAGTGGTCACACAGCTGTACTTCAAGTTGCCTGCCTGCATTTCTGTGCTGGATAAAACCATTTAAGAGAAACAAAGGCACCATTACAATTCCTGATGCTGATCACTGAAGAAAACAGAGTCTCCACATTTTTTTATACTGTCCTTCAAAACTAGGAGGTTACGAAGGAGCATGAAAAGCATATGTTATTGTTGTAAGGGTGGCGCTCTGGGTGAGCATCCATCACCAGATTCTAAGTCTCACCACTGGTGATACGGCTTTTCACAGATATTATCTGTCCGTTTTGCAGCTCCAGATAAAAGGTACAGAAGAGCCCAGGTTCCAGGAGTGATTAGTTTTGATAATTGTTCTGCTGCTTGCTTTGTGCAATTTACTTCTATAAATACACGCTAGGGGAATCATTTATCTAGTGTACCATGGCACAGTAATTTCCTATATAATTTCATCCAATTGCTGCAGGAACTCATTTGAGCAATTGTTAATTAATCATTAACAATCATTAACTTTGGGTAGCAATAATTGCTAATCAAGATTTCCATGCTGCATTTTTAATCTCTGAAGGTTCATCATTAATCAAATTAGTAACATTTTTTGCTATTTGAGGAAAAGAAACATTATGTAACCCATCTATTCAAAGGAACTGTTAGTAATGTCTTTGCCTTTAAAATCATTATATGCCCACTCTGGGTTTTTGCTGCATAAATTACTTGAAAATATTTTGCAGTTTAAATTAACAATGCTTCCCCATTGTTCATGCTGCTGACAATTACGCTGATAGGAACAACCGTGAAAGTAGTGACACCACTCCAACTATTTCCCTCATGGTTAATCTTCTTTGCCTTATACCTCTTGGCTTTGAAAAAAAACCAAAAACCCAAGCCAAACCAAACCAAGCCAAACCAAACCAAAAAACAAAACCAAAACCAAACAAACACAAAACAATGACAACAAAACAAAACTCCCAACCCCGCCCAGCCACTTGTAGTACTTTTAATGCCACCTTTTCCTCAGTGATGTGGCTAATAATAATCTGTTTTTCTATTAGTGTATCCTTATGGCCCATCAGCACCATGGTTGTAGATAAGGTAGATGTTGCTGCATCAAGACTTCGTGCAGCTCTGCAATAGAGGAATATTTCATGCTAATTTTCCCTCACACTGCAGTGACTTTCCAGTGTCCCCTTGGAAAGAAGACAATGTCACAGCCCATGGATGACAAGCAGAAGGAAACCTTCCCTTGGGAAGAAAAGCTGGCTCGGGGTCTCTGCTCTCCTTTCTCCATGGCTTTACTCGCCATCCTTGATAGCAATAGTGTGGGAAGGAAGGGGCGAGGGTGGAGCAGAGCTGCAGCTGGGCTCCACAGCATCTCCAGTGAGGACTTTCATGCCGCGTGGCTTGGCCGGGTTGCACCAGCCAGCCCACATTCTTCCAGTGCCACGTGGGACTTCAGTTGACCATGTAGGAGAAATCGGACGTGGGAAGTCAAAATCTTTCCTATCTGAGGCATGATGGAGAAGCAGCCCAAAAGCTGCTGTGTGTACATCAGGATGTTTGCAAGCGCTGGGAGGATGAGGCCAATGGCCTCCCTAAAGTCCTGGCTCCCAGCTCAGCTCCAACACTCTGGCCTCAGGCAAGAAACTCCCATGTGTGTGCCTGCACTCCGGCCAGAAAAAAAGGAAGTCATAATTAACTCACAGGGCTGTGAAGTGCCTGGACAAGAGAAAAGCAACATATTTGAACAGCACCTCCATCCAGCTGAGCCTACCTCTGTGATGCCAGAGAGAGCTGCAGGATCCTGCCATGCCAGGGCTTATCAGGGTGGGACCCACTAGTCTGGGGAAGCAGAGATTAGCTGCTCCTATCAGTGCATTTACCAAGATAAACTGCTCACATACTCACCTCACCGGGAGCTGTAAAGATTAAGATTGGCGAAGTCCCTTGATGGTGAAAATGCTATTGAATGGCACTAATGTTTTATCGCTGCTGCTCGCTGCACAAATACTTGCTATTAGATTTATTATTAAAACACGTTTCCCATAGAGCCGCAGATTGTGAGACCATGAATAGTATCAGCCTGAAATCAGAGTGATCTTATTTCAAGGAATTCCAGAGGAATGAACAATAATTTGCCACTAATTGCCAAGAAGCTTTGATAAAAACTCTGAACTGATTCCCAACAGCACATATTTTCCAGAGCCCGCCTGGTAGTTTTCAATAAAACCCAAGAACAATATGACCATTAACTGTTAATGTTAAATGTCATCCGGATTTGTTAATGTCATTCTTCACTGCACTGCATCTTTTCTATGCGTGTTTCCATAATTTATGGCACATGGCCACATTTGGGCTCACTCAGTTATACATTCATGAAAAACCCTTAGATGAAGGTCAAATGAAGCCCACAAGGGATGGACAATTACCTTTCCCATTTGAATTTCTTTAAAAAGTACAACAGTTATATTCTAGTGTGTGGCTTCATTTGCAGGCAGCTTGCATCTGCACGGACTCTTTCCAATGTAGAGGTTTAAATATGCGCAGTAGATACTTGCCCTCAGACACATGATGTGAACTGTGGGGTTGTCATATGCAGGGACAGTAGTTGGACTCGATGATCCTTGTGGGTCCCTTCCAACTCAGGACATTCTATGATACTTGAAATGGACACGGTCAGCAGCAGTGATCGCACTTGGATTGCATGGCCAACTGCACAGTGATTGCTTGTGGGGATGTCTGCAGCACTGTGCATCTGTACCGTTTCCTCCATGAGTCTTCTGGAGAAGGAAAAAGTGATGTCTGACCATGACTGAGCTGCTTGGAATTATGCAGGACATCTGCCCCTGCCCTGGCAATATCCTTCACTGCAATAAGAGGTTATCTGTTGATGCATGATTCAAGACCCACACTAAATAACATGGTATGCTTGCTGAAAAAAAAATACTATTTCATGCTTGGCAAGTGTTTGTCATGTTGTTTGATGGTTGCAAATGTTCAGAAAGTTACCAGCTATTTATGAGGCTATTGAAGGCTTCGCAATTTTAACATATACTGTTTCATTATTGTGAGCACTTATACAAGGTATAGGTTGGCTTTGCTCAAGTTTGTTGCCATTTTAAGTTCCAATACCAGTAATCAATACCAGATGTCTTAAGTTACCAGCCAAACAAGAAGATGCTTGGTGGATGCTTGAAAAAAATGGTTGTGTCTTATGGGAAAGTCAATTGTTCAAATTATTCAGCAAATATTGCAAATTCACAGATAATCAGAAAATCTTCTGAATGTTTTGTCATCATGAAATATCTATGTCTTATTATTTTAAATTAATATTTCAACTGGCTCATGTTTAATTTATTCTGTGTAGCTGTCCTGGTTTTGTCCTATTGACAGAGGAAGTAACAAATGTACAAATGTGCTCTGATTCCCCAATTCCCCATTTAATAAAATACATTAAAAAATTAAGAACAAGCTTTAAGGCACATCCTGCTGCATGGCTAGTTCTCTTAAGAAGATTAGCAGACTTTATGGTATCCCAGTCCTCGCTGTGCTGGGATCTCGGCTGCCAGTTGCTGAAAGGCTGGGCTCTCCCCTCATGTACACAGAAGTCATTAAAAAATATAATTGTTGGTATTTTAATTGCCTAAATTAGATGGTCTTGATACTGCCTAAATTGAGAGATGTGCATGATATTCATTAGGCCAAATCCATTGCTAACATAAAGCCACAGAAGGAAATGGTATAAATGCAACTAACTCTGATGATCTAGAAAGGCCTTTGGTACAAGACTTCTTATTTCAAGAAAAAAATATCAGCTATTATCTTACTGTGTGTGAATGCCAAAGGATAGTGCAAATGAGATTCTCTGCATCAAACCTTGTACTTGCAAACCACCTAGGTAAGGTTTCTTTTCTGTGATCTGCTTTAATGTGTCTTCTCCAACTCATGGCTCCTGTGTGGCCAACACTCTCCAGAAATACGTTAGACTGAAGTCACCAAAGAGAAATTTTGAATGTTTGAGTCTCTTTCTAATCATTTAAACATCCTCTAATTTGAAATGTTGAACACTGACAGATACTGATATCTTGTTGCTCAAAAATAACCTGTAGCTTGTTATGCGAGAACTTTGTTATGAAAGAAAATGGCTTGTACCCAAGCAAAGCCCTGATATTTTGCCGGGGTTGTCTTGGACTTAATTTTGCTATGAACCAGAATGTGATCAGGTATAGCAGCAGGCTGTACCAAGAGATGACAGTGTCCTCTTCCTGGGGACTGCAGTTTCACCTCTGCATTAAGTTATAGAAGCCAGTTTGAGGGCTAGAGCTGAAGAACCAGGGTGTCTCTCTGGTTTCTGAAAGCTTCTGCACAGACGGAGGTACCGGATTTCACTGTGTGCTTGAACATTCAGTTAAATGGTAACTCAAGTTTCCTAAAATACCTGAAAATCTGGTGTGGACACCCTCTGCATACTAGCTCAAAGATGGTAGTTTACCCATGGGACCAGCCAAGCTAAAGACCAAATGTTCGAAAACTGGTGCAAATGTTAGCAACTGGTGTTTTTAAATAGAAAATCCATTATAGATGCAATTCCAGGGTCAGACACAAAGTAAAGACAGCCCAGGCAGGACTGTCAGACAGACTCTGGCAAATCCGTCTGGCTGAGAGGGGCAGAACATGTGCATTGGCTTCCCCTGTTCACATTGCAGCCTGTTAGTAGACTCTGCCACTGACGACAAATATTCAGCGTGGTACTTATTGAACTGGAGTGGTCAAAGTGCAATTACGTATTGGTATTTGTCAACTCTAGCCTAATAATAGGGGAAAAAAGCCCCACAAAACAAAACTCAAAAACAACAAAAACCCCCCACCCACAAAAAATACCACAATTAAACCAAACACAGGTTTTCATCTAGACAAATTCCAAATCTACAGCTGAATTCTCCTACAATCAGAAAGCAGGCAACCCAGAAAATCCTTATCCTTTAAAATATTTATGCTGAAAAGCACAGATAGCTATAGTATCTTCATTTTTGATAATTTATGTCCTTTTGTGCAATAAGACATTTCTAAATTACTTATGACAACTTTATAAAAGAGCTATAATTTCTTTTCTCCCTCTCTTGCTGTTCTTTGCAAAGTCACATTCCACTGCAACATTTGAAGCACGGATAGAATTTGAACAGTACTTCATGAAAAATATAATTTTCAAGAACAGAAATAATAAATGGCCAGGAAATTGCTATTTTTTCTGTTACTGTCAATTAAATCCATGGAAAAGAAAAAAATACACTGCAAAGTTGCTGAAAGATTCACCACCACAAACTATGTTTTAAATACAGAGGAAACTTCAGGAAACTTCAGTGACATGATTTCTACAAGCTGGAAAATTGAAACTAAGAAAATTTAATCTGGAAACCGCTATTATAATTTGCAACTTTATTTATACTTCTGCAAATAAGTTTTCCATATTTTTGTCCTAGTATTAGGTGTTCAATTTCAAGTCAGGCAGATGTTGTAAGGCCAAAACCTTACTCGTCATTAAATTTATGAATCAGTTTTGCTACAATAATGAGCTTTAAAAGAAGCGAAGCAATCTGGTATTTCCTCTATAGGAAACCAATATTCTTCTATATACTCAAAAGCATATTTTTTTTGTTGCTTAATGATAATATTTTGTTCTTTTCCCGATTTACATATTTTGGCCCATCTGAATACCCTTCATCTTTCAATTAGTTTCCCTATTACATGTATAATTAAAGACAAATCAGATTATGGTGATTAGCATATATTATAAACTGTTTTACTGATTTCTGAGGGTATATTCCTACAAGGGATAACATAGAAATTAGAAGTCTAATTAGGACAAAATTACCTTTGCTAATGAATCTAAGCAGTAGTTAAATCCTCTAACAAAAGAGACATTTTTGTGCTTTGGAGGTTGAAGGTGTGATTCTTAGAAACCAACATTAGGAGTAAAACCATGGAGTTTCAAGAAGATTTACAAAGGGCTCAGCTCCAAAACACCTGAACTAATTCTCTGAAAATCTGCTGCCACTGGGTTACTGGGTCACTGCTGCTAACTGTGGTTGCTTAAGACATTCATAATATTGTAGAAGCCTGAGCAGAGAAGATGATATACCTCTGTGTGATGTACAGCTCTTCCCATTGTTCTTGGGGGTCATGGGGACAAAGAAGGAGGTTTGAGGAGGGAATGCAAAATTTTACACATGGTGGGAGGGTATGGTCAGGCAAGAACAACCGCACCTTGCTGGTGAGGTTGGTGTGTGGCCATGCACTTACCCTGAGCCTATTGCCTAGATAAAGAGACTTAACTTTGCAGTGGATGAGGAGTTGATGTAGGATCATGGCAAAAGAGTCAAAGGCAGAAAGCTGCAGCGGAGGGATGCCAACGCATCTATCTGTCCATGCTGTAACTCCAGTGGTACCACTCCCTTATTTAGTCAGAAAGCACACAGAATTCAGGAGCAGTTGTTGTAACAGAAGAAAGCACCTCTAGGTTGAAGCACATGCCTAAGGGTTCAGGAGACCCAAGGTGATTTGCAGCCACGCCGCTGAGTACAGTCTTTGGAGGTTGGTTAGTCCCAAACCTTTATGTGCATTCAAGTTCTTGATTTTCCTTTGAATTAGGAATCAAAATACCTCTGATGGCTTTGATCTCAGTATCCCTGTCCTAGAGTCCCCCATCTGTAGAAAAGTAAAAATAGTACTTTCTACTTCAGATATTCTAAGTATGCTGAAGAGGGAGGAGTGGTTCAATGGTAGAAATGAAATGGTGTAAAAGTACCTGAAATCCACCGAGTAAGGACTGTCAGAGCTATTGCAGGCACAGTCCTTCCCCAGGCTTGGACCCTTAATGAAGTGGCAGTGTTCTCCAGAGGCTTTCTTTCCCCCCACCCACAGTTCTCCACTAGGATAGATATCTGCACTCAGCCTGGAACGGAGCGCTTCTTCCCCTCCTTCTTCATTTGGATGTATATTTGGAACATGAGAGTCAAACCGTTCCTCTTTAAACAGCTCTATTTTCAGATGCTAATTACCTGCTGAAACTTTCAGCCTCTGAGGTGAAGTTTTCCAGACCAGATTTCTGCCCCGGATTAATTTCATTCAAGTGTGTAAGTAACAAAGCACAGCTATTCTTGTAGATAGAGAAAATATTCTCCCTTCATCTGAAGGAAAAAAGAAGAAAGTGATAGATTGTTTTGAACAGCTCCAGTGTTGAAATGGGTTGGAGCAAGAAAAGACTGAAACATTATAGGAAAACAGCCCTTGGAGAGGTGACGAGCCTTTTGGTGTTCCAGTGAAGCTGGCCAGAGTTTGGGAATGATAGTTTCCATATGCATGACTGGTTTGCACAACTATTTCCTCATATTCTGCACAAAATGAGGCAGTGCTGTGCATGGTAATACTTTTCATTGTACGCATTAAAATACCTCACTAATTGGTGAGGTGGGCTGTACCTCCATCACTGTGCAACAAGGGAGGATATGGGAAGAGTGAACATGTAGAAGAGGACAAGCAAAGTTGTCCATTGGAGGTGAAGTTTTGGACCTGTCCAACAGCTGGGTAGCTTTTTTCTTTAAAAAAAACCCCAAACCCAAAAAACCAGACCTACTACTGCAGTCACTGAGCATGTGTGTGTAGGTTGTTCTTAAATTAAACGTGGCTTAGCTTACTCCAGCCTATGTGCATCAGGCTGTCAAGATTGAGTCAGTATACAGTATGAGAGAAAATGAACTAAATTTTTCAAGAGAAGTATTTGTGGACTTAAAAATGGAAATATCTGCACAGACCAGAAGGAGGCAAAAGGAGTAACTGGAAGAAGGACTAACAGTTTGGAAGAACTGAGGCATATAAAGGATTTGTAGCTGTTTTGCAAGTATATCTCTAGTACTGGAGCAGTGCTGTTTGCAGACCATGGTCTCATCAAAGGACTTGTGAATCCCTACTAGACCGATGGGACCAGTTGTAAACTACTGTTTAATAAAAGTAGCAGTTTTCAATAGGTGTCACTGGCAAAACAGTCTTGACTTGGGGAACTACTTCATTTAATTTTTTGGCAAATTAACATAAAATTTTAATTAGTGATTTGGATATTGAGGAAAAGAAGACCATTAAATAGTTAGGAAAACACCTTTCCTCCCCATTCCCCAGACTCAACTTAAGCCAGACACCTCCCAAACCTCAACTCCCCTTGTTTCTACCATCTTTCACACTCAGTCCCTGCCAGCTCCTCCAGTGAGACAATAGGCAGCGCTGGATGGTGGGTCTGTTCATAAGGGTTTCTTTCACCTGCTTCTCCCTTCTTACTTGTTTTCCTCTGTCAACCAGCCACACAGGGTTGTCCCTGCCCCAGCATGGGTCACGCATGGCCATGGTCCCTCTGAGGTACCTCCTTTGGCACAAAGCAGCTCCTCCCAACAATGTGTCTCTAGCCACATTCCCAGCAATAGCCTCCAGCATGTCTCCTCTGCCTCCTCTCAGTTATCTCCCACTCTGTGATTCCTCCTGTGTCTCCTGTCTCTTTCCTTAACCGTGCTGGATGAAGATGCTGGGGATGCTTGGGTGGCTGGGGGCCAAGAAAATGAAAGAAATCATGAAACCCGTTGAGACGATGATGAATAAGAACCAATTTTCCTGGAGGGCAGGATGGCCCAGGGTCCTAGTGGCAGTTGAGCAAGTATTAGGGGCACTGGCAGCTGGCGGGTGCTGTAAAGGAGAGAAGGACAAGGCACCAGATGCATGCAGGAGGTGTAGAAGAAATGGAACTGAGTGCATGAGTTACTTGGCCATGCTTTGGAAAGAGGAGGTGTCATCTCTGATGCACAGCAAGTGGTATGTCTGAGACAGGGGTGAACACCCCTGCCCAGACAGCAATCCTGGAGGGTTTAGTCTGACAGTCCAGCTCTGGGAGCCTGCAGGAAGCCATCCAAGTCCGGGAGGAGCAGGGCAGGGGGGAGATAGGTTATATTACACCCTTCCTTGAAGCATTTCCTTTTGGCTAGCTCAGGTTTCTGTCTCTTACCCTTCAAGGCTGGCTTAGTCAGGGGCTGTAAATCCCTCTCTGGGAGGCAGCCAGCTGAAAGCTGGTCACTACCGCAGCAGCTCTCTTTGTGGCTTTAGGTCTGTCTGCCTGTTCAAAAGATGCTACTGGCAGCTCTGCTCCAAGCACAGCTGCCCACATGCCCAGTTTTTTTGGAAAAAAGCTAAATCTCAGACAAAATTAGGTGACCTTCCTTATGCACACTGTCACTGGGCAAAGACTAAAGGGCAATCAAAAAAGAAAAAGCTGAGAGACTCCTGGGGATCTAAAGCAAAATTGCCTTAAGTAGGTTACTGTCTTATATCCTGAGGATTAAATGGACAGGTTCCTTTCCATTTTCCTTGGCCATTGTTGCCATATAGCACCTGTGCTTCCTCTTCAAGACAAGGTCTTCCAACAGGCTTGTACAACAATTTATTTGCTGGCACCTGTGAGCTCAGTGGTAGCCCTTAGGCAGTGACATGAAACAGTCATAAATCATGGCTCAGGCAGAATCCCCAGAGCAGCTCTCACTGGTATACTGTGTGAGATGTAAAGCCTTGACACCAAAATTACCCTCTCCACTTGGAGAAGTCCTAAATTGAGGCCTGGTTTGACACAGTCCCCAACCTTTACTACCCCTGCCTGACTGTGCTGGAGGTTACCGTTGTTTGATTGATCTTTCTCTTTGTTCTTGTCCTCTGAGGTAGACACCCCTCAGAAAGATATCCTTGAACTTGAGATAACTTGACTTGTTCACACTGACTGTCTATAACCATCACTGTGACACATATTACATCTTGTTACAACATTTACTTAACCTCAGGAAGGTTTTCTGTTGAGGTAAGCCCTGATAGCCTGATTAGCGTAATTTTGTTGCCCTAGGAAGAAATGTTTCCTGCAACATAACGTACAACAATTTATAACACTTTTCTTCCCTCTGGCACTTACAGAATATATCAGGACAAAGAATTGCAGCCAAATACAGAATTCAAGACACAACAAATTTTAATTAATTTTCTGGAAGAATTTATCATGGGGGAATCAGTGGGAGGCGAGAAACAGAGCTTTCCCCTGTATTTCATTTTCCTTAGCTGTATGTGACAGTAGCTGTCTCTCAGCATGACTCTTTCTTGTAAGCATGCTCAGATGCAGCTGGAAGCTGGCTAAACTGGGATGGATGGTGCCAAACCTCTATTGTTTGGCTGAAGATGGGTATTTTAGAATAGTTTTGCTTTAAAAACAACTATTCTCCAAACTTTCCATTCACTGTGAGGTCCAGGAAAAGTACTTGGTCGGGCAGGAATCATGGGAAAGGCAGTGATGTAATCAGTGCAAATCTACCATTACTCTGAGATAATTTCTTTAGGCTGAAAGATGAAAAAGCTCGGAAGCATTTCCATGCCTGGGTAAGTCTTACTGATGAGCCATTGCTAGAACATCGTGCTCCAGGACAGACCTTTCACCAAAGAGCAGACAGACACTGCTGGTTGTGTACGATGACAGCTGGCTGAGAGCTCCAGCTAGGCTTACATGAGAAATGTTGGCTGCAACAGGAATGTTGGCTGGGGCAGAGGCATGTGTTTTAATACAGAAGATCTGTGCCAGCAACAGTTGTAGTGTGGATGCAGTCATGCTAACAAAAAGTGCTCTTGCCAGCACAGCATACACAAAGTATAACAGCAACAGAGACTCCCTTTCCAGCTCTTGGCATCCGCTTGGGGAATTGAACTAGAAGCATCTGCTCTTCCTGTGCAAGCTGAAGAGCTGAGGCCTTGGAGGACTGAGCATAACAGCCCTGCCCTGTCCTGATCACAGCCCCAGAAATCAGCAGTTCCCACTGGTAGAGCAGGTTGCACCTTCAAACAGGGACAGGCTTTGGGTGCAGAAGGAGCTGGTTCCTCCTGTGCACTGGGGATTGCATTGATGTGCTTGTACCAGTGTCTCAAATCCAGGCTAATCGCAATTATTGATAAATCCTTATAAAAATCCTGCTAAGAACAGTAAATCTTGCTAAACAAACACTTGGCAAAAATCACGACTGGCTGGCTCAAGTAGGCTAAGCTAACTGGAACTGGCAATTTCTTCAAACTGGGCACTCTCAAGACCTTGCAAAATGCACCCACATTGATATGTTCCTGGGGCTAGCATAATGTGAAAACCAAAGGGCTTTTAGGGAGATGAGATTTTGGCTTTTCTTGGGAAGGAGAAACCCCATAACAACAGCTTACCTTGTTAGATCCTAGCAAGTGCCAGTGGGAGGGAATTTATGTTCATTAGACAAATGCAAATTCCAGAGAGGAGATTAAACTCATAAGAGTCTTACAGAAAATAAACATCCTGGTTAGGGAGAGAGGCTGGAGAACCAGCACTAAGTATAAACATTGGGTACTTTAACCTCAGACAGCAAAGAGTGTTAATGGATAACTTGATACGCAAAGTACTGAAGAAAACCTCGAGAGTCCATTTGAAAGGGGTTACAGAAACTCTGTGTGTGTGTAAGATAAGGAAGGAGGCCAACAAACACAGCTCTGTTGGTGTGATTTAAGAGCCAGGAAGAGGATCCGAAAAGCTGTTAAGGCTGTGGGAGATCCTGCTTCCAAGGGTAATGGGATTCTGATTTTCCCAACCTGAGGTGCAGGATACAGACAGGACAAAAGGAGTTTATTCAGACAGTGTCAGAAGACAGAAGCAGTCAGAAACAGAGCTGAATTCATTCTACCCATGGAGGTAGTGTGTTTGTTTAGATAACAAACAGATTATGTGATTAGAAAATGGTATGTTTTAAAAGTGATTCTGTGTCTTAGCATCCAGGATGTAAGTTGAAAAGCCTTTCTAGTTCCTGAACTTTTGATGAACATCTAGGTGAGCTCACAGAGGGAATTTCAGTGATCCACGTATCTGTCAGAAGGGCAACTTGGTATTGTGTAGGCAATTCAGGCAGATCCTAGACTGCTACTCACATTTCTAAATGTAAAATTGTGAAACTGTTCACCAGGACAACGCTCTCTTGGTGTGTTGTTCACAGAAAGGGAAGAACTGGGATCAAATGGGGCTGCAGTTTCTGCTGCAGTGACCACAAGAGGGCTGAGTTCAGGATCCAGAGGAGAGATGGGAGTGTGAGTGGTGGAGTTAGAACTGGAATTAAGGAGGGTGCCCTTCAGCTCAGTGAGGAATTTGCTAGGTATAATCTTGTGGAAAATGTCACAAATGGGAAGAAGCCAGGAACAAATCATCACGTTGTGCAGGAAGACTGGGCATTGTAGCAAAAGGCCAGCATGGTGAAGTGGGGAGTTTCTTGATGAACTAAAACATAAAAAAGGAACATACCAGGTGTTAACAGAAGGGTAGGCAGCAAAGGAGTTGTATGAAACCATTGCTTGCATATGTACATACAAATCCGTTGGGAAGAGCCTTGCAATGGCAACAGTCCTGATTTGAGTAGAAGATTGGAGTACTTGCCCTCTCAAGGTATATTCCAGCCTACATTTCCATGATCCTATAGCTTCAATCTCAACAGCAGCTTAGTCTCTGAATAGCTTAATGTTTCTTTTCCCAGAAAATATGTATGAAAGTCTCCACTGATCTATGTATATATCAGTGGGAACTTGCGACAGTACCTTAATTTTCCATACAGATTAAAAATCCTCATCCCTCCCCAAGCAAGAACACCGACCTTGAAATCAGAGCAGAAGGTTGTGAATGTGGTGTGTGAAAGATAGGAGTATGGTCAGCTGCACGCCTACCCTGGATGTTTCTGGCTGGCTTAAAACTATTTGCTTTATAGCTTAGTGAAGTGACGCTGGTTGTTATGAATCTTGATAGCTGGGAGGGACTGGGTAATGGTCCTTTCTTGTTTTCATTACCGGCCTGTATAATTGCAGTTAATAAAAGCAATGATTTCTTAAAATGCACTTTGTGTATTGCAGCTGTCCTCAGGCAAGGGGACAGCATGTATGGTTAAACACTCGGCCTTCAGAGCAATAGCAGGTCTGATATTCTCCTCCAAATCGTGTAGGAGAAGAATCACATCCTTTGCTGGGGACGGAGTTTTGAAATTATATTCTCCATCTTGCTCTGGTTTGCCCAAACCCTTTTGGTACACTCATCTATACACCCACGCTCTTTCTAAATTGAAAAGGGAATGTTTTGTGCTTTTGGGGATTAGTGACTCGAGCAGAGCCACTAGGATGAGATCAAAGGCTCGTGGGAAAATGATGAGCTAGCCTTTCTTTAAGTGAAAACACAGCAGCAACCCTCCCAGGGCTCTGTCATTGCAGTGACATGAACACTTTCGCCCAGATTCATCCCATCGCATCATAGGCACTTAATGAGGCACTTAAATTAAGAGTTGCATTGTCTTAAGATCTCTTATTCCTGTAGACAAGGAACTCCAGAATGCAATTTAGTCCTCCTACGACCTGAATTCCTCTTTCAGGGTGCCTTTCTCTGTCTGGATGCTAAGGAATCCTTGGGTGACTAATGTAGGCACTCCAAAACTTCCTTTTTGTTTATCAGCTTGAAAGTCAGGATCTACATATTTTGTCTATGTAAAGCTTACAAGTCGTGGTTAATTCTGTTGGCTGAATGATTTGATGTGATGAGTCAGCTCATTGCTGATATACACTACCCAGACGGTCTAGAGGATACAGAGGAAACAAGAGTCTTTACCCTCAGTGTCTCTGCTGTGGACAGACGGACAAAAGATAGGCTAAGGGTAAGGTCTGAACTTAAAAACTAGTTCCACAAGTGAGCCAGGACAACAGCTAAATACAGTCAACATGCTGCAGCTGTCCTCCTTCCATTTTCTTCCTTCTCTTTCCTTCTTGGATGCATCAGACCTGCTGTGAGAGCAGTATGGTTTGTTGCATTGGTCTGCACATATTGACGGGATAAATTTCCAAGATTTCCATAAGCTTGTTTGTACAGCCATGTAAAATAACTCTGACTCCCTTGCTAGCTGTTTGAAACTCTGAAACATAAACCTAGGTGGAAGAAGACCTGCTGTAGAGATCTGATAACACTTAATTGGTCTCTCTCTTTCACTTACTCCTTCCTCCGGTGCCTCTGGGCAATCCAATCCCATTGGAGAGGCAGGTGAGCATGAGCCGATGGACTCCTCCCTTAGCCTGTGCATCCTGTCAACTGAGCTCTTCCAGAAAGGGTATGAGGTGATTAGGGTAATATCCTTCAGTGTATCATTTTCCATGCGGGTGCTGCTGCACGTTAACTGTGTTGAGGATAGAATTCAGCCTTTAGCCTTTTCCTAGCCCTGTTGGATTGCCTCCTGCTAAATACCAGGAGCTCATCTGGACTCCTCTTGGACCTCAGCTGCTGTGTTTGAGAAGGTCTGATTCAATCATGTTATTTCTCAGCACCAGGTAAGACAACTCCAAACACTTCTTCTGGAAGGTGACACTGCCTTTTCTTCTGCCTTTTCCCATTCCAAGACATGCAGTGATGTCTCCCCTCCCATTTACCATGCCCACCAGGTTTATTTCTGGACAAGTTGGTTCTGCCATCCTTTAAAAAAGGTATCTATTGCCAGTGTATGGATGGAAACAGAAAGGGAAACTGCAGAGACAAGATTTAGCTCTGACATCAGGAAAAGTTTTTTTAAAAACTGTGGCCTGGATTCCCACCTCTTGTCTTCAGGCACTTAAAAGAGGTGCCAAAGAGCCTGGTCAATAGTTGCAGATGGCAGTTGTTGTGTTTTTTTTCTGTTGTTTTTTTTGTTGGTTTTTTTTAGCTTGCCTCAGGTACCATCAGAAAATGCCCATCTTTCTCTCTTGTCCACCGCCCCTAGGCCAGGGCTTAACCACGCTGTGACTTCTGAGGTGTTAAAGAAGGTTGTCTGTATCCTGGAAGTCCTCTTTCCTGCTGTGAGCCTGGAAAACACATCCCAAGCTGCAAGAGTTGTTCCTATGAAGTAAAGATGTTGGTACCCATAAAAGATGCTGGCTTTCCTGTTCAGATGTCAAAATACACATTTAACTTTTGTTTCATACAGCTACCCACTTGTTTGAAGTTACAAGCACATGCTGAGTGTTGGTTTCCTTCTTTCCTTGTTTCAAAGTGCGCACTGCATGTCTATAAAAAAGTATATTGAAGCGTAGGAAATCCTTCTTCCTTTCATTGTGCATCTACTGGACCTGACACCCATTTGTTTAAACAAAAGGAGAATTTTGAAAAAGTGGAAAATCCCAAGCACTTAATTGCATTAACTAATTTTTTGCCTTTCAGTAGATCACATTTACCTCATCTTGCAGAGTAACACTCCTGAAACTTTCCACATGTTCCTGAGGGGTCCAAAACCCCTGGGGTCTCAAGGCATCTGATTAATCAGGGATGACTCACATGACTGTGTAAGCCTGGCCACAGATGGAGTGGGCTCCATCTCACTGGAAATGATCTGGAGGATATAAATTTTATACAAAGTAGAGATTCTTAGTTAATCTAGACAGAAATAAGTTGTGCAGACATAGTTAACTGTTGCAGTACTCAGAAGACCTCTTCTAAACGTGCTCTCAAGGCATGTGGACAGCCAGCCAGGCTGTGCAGTGATGGGGAGGCTGTCACCACCCAGGTGGTGCTGCCCGCTGCACCATCTGACCTTTCAGCCACACAACACACCAAACCTTGAGCAGCTGTGCAGCCGCCAGCAGCCAGAGCAGGGCTGCTCCAGCCCGGGCCAGCACGTGGGTCCTTGCTTGGTAGGATTACAGCAATGACAGCAACTATAGCCAAGTGTTTCCATATGACTTTGAAGTGCATTTTTCCTTTTTCACAAATAGATAGCTATCTTGTTTCCCCAAAGAAGAACAGAGCATGATTTACTCCCCAAGGACAGCCGTGTGCCTGCCCACAGGATGGAAACATCTGTGGAGGTGAGCAGGAGTAGTGAGGACTTTTTCTTCTGTGCTGGTTTGTGGGAATTTATTGCAAGCCACTCAAAGGTTTTATATCAAGTGAGTAGCGTGCTAGTGTCATGGCACCATGAATATTTCAGGGCTGGGGTTTTCTGTGTATTTTACTTTTTGCTTGCTGTGCGTGATACGCCAAAGACAATTAATTAGAGGGGCTGCAGCTGCACTGTCACTGAACCTGAGTGACCGCCAGCAGCCTGCCTGGAGATCGGGTCTGTGTCTGGTCAGACTGGAAAGTGTGCCCAGCCTGACCAGGTGCAGGCCACCTTTAGGGGACCTGGCAGGACCTGGAAGGCATCAGTGTTGCATCTACACTCTGTGTGATGCCCACTCATCATGCAGCACCACCGTGCCATGTGGCAGGAGTGGTGGGGTCCAGGAACTCTGTACCTCCCCAGCCACTCTGATCCCGAAGGAGTTGTTGACACAACCAGGGAATCTGTGGGACAGTGGGGAGCAAGTGCCTTGCAGCCCTTCTCCCTTATTGTTACCTACCAACAGTATTAGTGGGTCACGTTTTATGGGGGAAGGTACACAGGTAGTATATAGCTGTCAAAAAGACGGAACAGGTGAATAGCTCAGAGGCTATCAGCTTCAAAACGAGGAAGAAGCTGGAAAGAGGTAACACAAAACTACATTTTGAATGCTGGATGCTCATGCTGATTTTGGAAGACGATTTGGAAGCTTAAGGGGTTTTAAGCTGCAGTAAACCAACATTAAAAAAAGAAACAGGTTCTCGTGCCCTCCTTATCTGTTAGACTAAGATGTTGATCCTAAATGTTTACAGTGCTGAAGGGACTATTCATAGCTATTCATAGTGATAGGGGCTTTGAATACTGCCTGTCAGGACAGAGTCTTAACAAATGCCTCCTTGGAAATCAGTGCTATGGGGCCTAATCTGGCAGTCACTACTTTGGAAGAGCCCAGAAGATTTGTCTGAAAAAGGATGACAGGAGGGTATTCTGTTGTGTTTCTAATCCTAATTGCTATAAACTGTAATAGGATCTATAATGCTTCAGTTGTTCAGATGGGCGGTTTGGCAATTGTTTTCTTCTTCTTCTGGCATTTTCCTTTTTTTTTTTTTTAATTAGAAATATATCGATAGGAAAGAATATTCTATTTTATGGAACTGGTCAAAAACTGGACAAAAACAATATAATCAATTACACTGCGCAGCAACTGACCCTGTTCTAAAGTAATTATCAATTTCCAGTTGGTCCTCATTTCCCCATCACTCTGTCTTCTCCAATGCTGGCAGCTCTCTTCATTCCCAGGCATTCCCTTCATTCCCAGCTTGCAATGTCTGAGATGAAACACTATTAAATATAATTAAACATGTTTAGGAGACACAATCTGCCACCATGCTGGTATCTTTAATAACTGAGGCACAGAAAAAGAGAACTCCATTTTTTCAAGTGTAGCACACCTATGGCTGTCAAACTGAATCTCTGTGCCCTACTGTTAAAAACTAGGCATCTGTTATATTATTCATTTCCAGAAATCCTTGTTTCTAGTGTCTGAAAATGGCCTCTTGCTTTACTGTGATGATTTTAAAATACACCAGAAATGTATTTTCCTGCATAACTATTCACTCTGCCTTAAGAATATTAAAAAAACCAGATGCGACTCATTTTCTCTTACATAGTCCAAACATTTCAACAGGTGGGCTGTTTTCCTTACCAGCCTTTGGACTCCCCACTGTTCTTAATAGGATTATTTGGATAAATAAACTCATCCAACTTTGGCACTTTATTAATCATGCACCTGAGGCAGAATGTGCAGAAGTTAATAGAAAGAAAGGATGTTTGCTCTGGTAAGAAATGAGCTAATGTTGCTTTACTATGAAAAGGCATAAAACTCTTCTTGCCTGGAAAAAGAAATAATTTTTTTTTGCTTAAATCTCCAGGTTTATTTCTGCCATAGTTCAATGAACACCAAAAAGTGAGCAGGTTGGAACATAGTTTAGGAAGGGAAAAGAAGGAAGAATTATTATAACTACCTTATGGTTAACAGATGTTCCAAGTAGGCATATGGATGTCACTTTTGCTTCAGAGTTATCCCTGTACTATTTAGCCAATGTTCAAACCCATTTCTTGCTTTCAGGCCCTATCTGCCTTAACTACAGTTGGAAGAAGTCTTAGCACACAGCAAAAGCAAGATAAGTAAATCAAACAATGAAACAAAACCAGCTTCTACTATAGAGAGGAAAGACAAATTTTCAAAAAATGAAATGATGAAATAAAATAGGGTGGCCATTCTGCTTTTCCTTCGGTGGGGAATGAATTAGCAATGCAAGGATGCAATGAGATACATATGTCAGTGATAGATTTCAAAGCCAGTATTGAGATGGAGATCCTGAACGAGGGAAATTAAAAGATGAGCGGTGCTGTATATATACAGATCACAGAAGAGGTGCAGATTAAACTCCTGTGTGTCATCCTAGATGGCCCCATCTTGCTTCCCAAACTCTGATCATCAAGGAGCAGAAGGTATAGTAAAATGTGCCAATGGGCTGTACCTACCTTTAAGATGAAATATTTTGATTCTTGGAGTGACTGCCATGACTCAGGTGCTCTGACACAACACCCTGTGTAATGTTTCTTGCTTCCTCCTCATCATCTGGCCTTTTCGTAGAGGGATTACAGGATTACGAGTGCAGTGGAGCTGGTGCTACAATGGAGTAGAAGCGGAAGTGGGACTGAAGCATCTCTTGTACCTGATGACAGAAAGCATAAGTGATATTGATGTGTTGTCCCAGTGTGCAAGAAAACATGCATTGCAAACAGATGCAACAGTGGAAGAGGGCATTATCTGCTGCTTTTTCTTCGGCTGGGCTTACAAAAACACCTATTTGCTCAGATCTGCTAGTAGGGCTACTCACGAAACACCCTTCGTCAGTTCAGTCCACATGAACTGAGTTAACCAATACCTACAAATGAAATAGTTTAGACTCACAGAAGTGGTTAAAGGGATGCTTTCTGGAGAAGCAGGGGAGAGTGGTGATGAACAAGCTAAGAGCACTCATCTCTTCGGGTGATGCAGTTCACAGAATGTCCTCAGCTGGAAGGGACCCACAAGGATCATCGAGTCCAACTACTCTCCCTGCATATGACAACGGCACAGTTCACACCATGTGTCTGAGGGTATTTCTCCCTTGTGTCAGGCCCTCCTGTGAATTCAGCCCAGTGAATTTATCACCCAGTAAATGTGGATCTGGTTCCAACTGTGAATTTGAAGAGCGGGAATAGGATTTTAATGCTTTTACCAACTCCTTCAGCTAGAACTGTATTAGGATGTTTAGCTATGGCACCTCAGAAACTAGCAAAATCTGTGAGAGCAATTTTTCTCAAGCAATCTTATTTTGTATATAAAGTACTCATTAAAAATAAGGAAAGTTGTGAGGGAGTGTGTAGGTAATTGCACAGCAATGTAATTTCTCTTTATATTAGATACTATAGGAATAAACCAAGCAGAGTGGCATATTTGACAAGAGGTAGAAGAGATGACCCTCCACAAGGTCATTTTGTTTCTGGACAGGACATTTGTCACAGCTGCAGTACTGTTCAGCTTTGGATGAGAAGGGTGTGCAATATATTTTTAAATTAAATATTTCAGACACTGTTCCCAATATGAGCGTGATCTAATGAACACTGTGTACTAATCTCTGTTAATGATGACTGTGCTTGTGACCTTGGATAAATCATTGCATCTCTTTGTGTGTATTCTCATCTAACAAATGTCTTCCTCACAGATTTGTAGTGAAGATTCATTAGCTAATGTTTACAAAGTGCTTTGAAGACATAAATACAGTTATTACTTTAAGAACTCTGAAGTTTATGAGATTAAGAGGGCATCTTGCCCTTTGCATCCTACTCACCAATTGGAGGCTGCAGTAACCATCCCATAAATAAATGCATCATTCACATCAGTCTTTACACATAGCTGTTATCTCTTACTAAAAGTCTATAATTCTACATGCTCACTGTCCACTTTCTGTGAGTGTCTAATCATTGGCAATTAAGGAATAAATTATGTTCATTTTCACAAAAATGGTACACTAAAGATGAAAATTTTTTGCATGCACCGGTGTGATTTGTCACTCCAGATAACCACAGGGTGATTTTTTTTTCAATCATTCTTTTATTCATATAATCCAGAGCACCTCATTTCCCAGGAAAATAGCACAATCCTCTCCGGACATAAAGGTGCCATTAAAATGAAATAAGATTAAAATTCATAAATTTATTGTGTACCAAATCTCAGGAAGACATTGGCAGGTATTGTTAAAGTGTCTTTTCTGAGCTTGCAGATTAATATACCCTACTGATGTACCTCTGTGCTTCTTAGGCTGTAGTTTAAGATGCTACAGGAGATCTCTCTAGCACAGTGAAGCCACAGAAGTCTTGATGAGAGCTATTGAAAAAGTGTGACTGCTCATAAAAGCCTGATTAGAAATCATATATATTGCTGAACCTCAGATTTGCACCAATGAAAATGAAATCAGACTTTGTCCCAGGTTGGTAAGTTAACATCTTTTCTTGGTCTTTTTGGCAAAAGTGACTGCAGTGCCATGGAAATAAGCAGCAGCAGTCAACTTTTAGAGCAGTTCAACATTCCTCTAATTTATATAGAATCAGAATAATTTTGATTGGAAAAGACTGTCGTGGTTGAGACAGACCAACGACAAAAGACCTTTAAGATCATCTAGTCCAATCGTTCACCTGGCACTGCCAAGTCCACCTCTAGCCCATGACCCTAAGAACCTCATCTACATGTCTTTTAAACACCTCCAAGGATGGTCACTCAACCACTTCCCTGGGCAGCCTGTTCCAATCCCTGACAACCCTTGTCACTGTAAGGTCCCTGTGCTAATGATAAATTAGTGTACAGTTACTGTCCATGCCTCCATTTTCCTATGTCCTTCTGTTCTTTTGTATTGGGGTTGCATGGGTTCATTTCCACGGTGAAGAAGGGAAGGATACATGGAGATATGAGAAACAACAACTGTGTGTCTGGCATGGCATGAAATGGGCCCTGAAAACCTGGCTGAGGCTACTTTCCTTTACAAGAAAGGATTACCAACACTGAAGCGACAGGTTTTTTGGCTTTGCTGCCATCTAGCAGAAGAAAGATAGCCTGACATTTACCCACCCGCTGGGACAGAGAGGCAAATTAGATTCCTGAGGTAGGTGGAGGATAACGTGCATTATGGCTGAGGAATGAGCCGGCCATTCTGGCCTAAGGCTTCTGCATGTTGCGTGTTGACTGTTAAAAGGTGGTTTTGGAAGAGCAGTTATGAGGCTGCTGTTCCTTCCTGCTTTTCTTTACTTGCCTTTGTTGAAGTGTCCCTGGCTGAGACTGACTCACGTCATGCAGGACTGAACCAGCCTGCTGCTGCCCCACCAGTACTGTTACTGTACTGTGCGGCAAAAATAAGGAGACTTAAAAGAATTCAGCGATGCCCTCTAAAGACAAACCTTCTCAGCAAGACGAGAGACTTTTTCCTTTCTGTAGAAAGCAAAACACTCCTCATGTGGACAGAACACATTTGATAATAATCAGTGAATAATAACAGTCACCTTGATCTAGGTTTGGTCAAGGCTCATTCTAAAAAACAACCCTTTAGCTTCTAAAACATTTCAAGCAAGTCATTAGCTGATTCTGAGTTTATACTGCTTTATCATCTGAATGGTCTTGAACAAAGCTTAGTTATGTAATGATCATGTTAGGCTCCTAAATGAGTTTCCTTTCCTGTAATTATTAATTGTCCAGCTTCCCTCTTTCCTACAATCTCATTTTCTCCTGCAGTGTATGTTCCCTTCGCAGAGACAGATAACTAGATCTTGCAGACAGTCATTTATGGTCTGTTCATTAGTTCACAGGCAAAGGAAACTAAGCAGACTCTACTCTGATTTTCTTTTTGGTCAATGGAAACTGAACATTTTTTATGGTTTTGTTGATGAGAAAAAGTTCAATTGCTAACGTAACACAGGTTAAAATTCAGAGAAATAATTTTTTTTTGTTCTGGAACAACTGAACTCACATGTGTTTTCCAGGGAAGGAAAAAACCTGCTAAACCTGAGTTGAGGTAATAGAAATGTGTCTGTGAGGCTAACAAACATTATAAGAATGGTGTGATTAGGCTCAGACTAAGGATCAACCAGATCATTCAGCCTGAAGGCTAAGCTTTAAAAGAAACAGAGGCAAGTTAAGATATAGACAAATCAGCTGATTAAGTCTACCCTGTAGCAGTGTCCATTATATCATTGAAAGCAAGTCATTTTTCATGCCAGGTCAGATTAGACTGGTTTTGTTTGTTTGTTTGTATGTTTTAAAGATAAAGTGAGAAGTTTTATTCCCATTCCCATCACAATATGGCAAAGGTAGTTTGTCTGTCAGGAGTATGTCGGAAGCAACGAGACCCACACTCAGCTGAGTTTCTGGGCTGCTGCTTTTTCCTAGGGCTTATGAATTCAGCATTAAATCATGTTCTAGGTCTCTAAATTACATTCGATGCCACGTGAATGCAAATATGTATTAGGTAGTTTAGGAAATGCCCTGTGGGGGAGGATTTTGACCAATCTTCCTTCCTGCTCAGCTGCAGGTGGCTGAGGAAGGACATGGGGCATGTCTTACCTTCCTTGCTGGAGCTGTTGGCTGGACAATCCCCTCCAGCAGAAGCTGGGAAAGCTCTCAAGAGGAGAGGGCTGGGTCACGCATTCAGCACCTTCAGAGCCACAGCTCTTCTCAGGGTGGTATGCAGGCTGTAATTTCTCAGGGTGGGATAGACATCACCACATCCATGTCCACTTCAGACTCACAGGGCGACAGGCTGGAAGAAGGGAGCTGGGGAATGAGAGAGTCCAGGAAACCACCATGGCCCACGAGGATGCGTGGGCTGCTGGGAGAAAAAGCTTGGGTGCCATGGGACGCTGCTCTGTACACTCATTCCTAGGTTCTCCTCCTCTTGGTCTTCTTTTAATTTTACGGTAGGGGTATTCTTAAAATAGTTTATTGCACAAGTCTTCTTCAACTGTTTCTTTTCATCACGTCCAGTAGAACAGAAGGGAATGGTGTCTCTGCTCAGAGGTGCACCGGTCACCAGCCCTGGAGAGATCCCCCCTCTAGCATGGTATCTGCAGTGTGGTGACATGGGCTGCATATGCTCTTTGTGGGGCTCAGCCTCTGCACCTAACTAAGAAGGGAAACATTCATGTATGCTAAGGCAAAATAAAGGGCCTTAACCAAGCGAATAAAAGAGAGAATAACTTCAGCTTTAAAACAAAATAGCTGTCAAATCATATAGTCAGTGTCACCCAAATAATTGTTTTAAATCCAGTAAAGTTAAATCGAGTATTCTGTAAAAATGAGAACATCTCATGCTGCAGAAATGTGCATTTAAGCCATCCAAACAACACTATTGTGGAAGGACAATTATGATTTAAAACTGGACTAAAATAAATTGATTTTTGCATCAATCTACTGGTGCCTCTACTATCACTTCAGTCTTTCTGAACTCCACCTCGGTACATGTTTCCTTTATGGACTGGGAACTCCCAGGAACTCTAGGGAACATTCCTCTTTTGTGTTCACCAGATCAAGACCGGTTGAATTAGGGTTGTTTTGAAGTGAGAGTCACACATGCTATCCAAACCAGCTCTCGAAAAGCAAAGGGTCTGTAAACCTAAGTGTCAATCAGATTCAAAGAAAGTAGAGTTATGTGCATGCTCCTTATATTATTCTGTCTTACTGCTGCTTCCTCTATTAAGTCACTCAAGAGCCTGAAGCATTTTCTGTGATAATTTACTTGCAGTTGGCCTAGTGATTGGAACAGAGCATGTCTATGCCAGCGCAGTCTCCTTAACTGCAGGATGTTATTGGTGATCCTCTGAGTATACTTTAATTTGAATTAAATTTTCAGGGCAGAAATTGTGTTTTCAGGTGTGTGTATTGGGTAATGAGGCTTTCTTCCAGTACAGGGTCCCAGGATGCTTTTTACACAAGCAATAAACGCAGGTAATTAGAGGAGGCAGAGAGTTGTGTCTTTCCTTTTTTAGAGAGTATATGGTATTGCCCAGAAAAGGACAGCTTGTCCAACCAACACAGAGTTAGCTAATACAGATTTACAAAAATCCAGTACTGGGTGGCAGATTTATGGGCTACTGATAAGTGACCAAAAGCAGGAAATAGCAAAGCTTTCTAAACCAGCACTATCTCTATTATAAATGTGATTTTATGTCTTTAAACAGACTTCATTAGCACTTATTCAATCTTCTGTGTGTTTTATTAATTCTTTTTAACATAATGTCTGGTTTCACAGGTAGATTTTTAAATGTCCTTTCTGTAAGATTTTCTCTTCCTCACACCAACAGTTCTTTGTGTGCAAATAACTGAACGGTGGCTTCCAGTGGTGGCTTCCAGGTTCAGCAGATGTCACTCAGACATAGTCATGGAATGATGCTACAGAAGCTGCAGTTTTGAAGCATGATGTTAGCCACACTGAGGATATTTATTCTGTCTTGTGAAGTCTGACTGCTTTGTGGAAAAAAATGTCAAGAGCTATCAAGGAAAACTCTCTCTGAAAAATTTCAGGAGCTGAAAGCTTTTTTAAAACGTATGGAGAGAATTTTAAATTTTGCAGAATATCTGAGAAATGACATATTTCTCTCCAAGATGGAAACAATGAGCAAAAACAGAAGTGATTGTCTGTGTCCTCCTGCCCTTTCCACTCTCATAGAATTTGTGGCTACTTGGAAAAGCTCCTATCTGAGTAAAACCACAGTAAACACAAGGAAAATTGAAAGACATGCCATGACAGTGTTATCTATGCTATTTAAACTGTTTAGAAACTGGAATAAAACACTCTATGTTTTATCAGGCATATATTTAGTTTCTTGCCCAACAAGGAAAGCCAGGATTACTCACTTCTGTTTGGAATACGAGTGCCGTATGATCACTCTGTAATGCTGGGGGAAAGAGGGGGACAGAGACCATCTCTGGAGACAGCAGCATCATTTGATCCTGGCCACAGCCGGTATATTTGACATCACCTGAGACCAAAGACTCTGCCAGGTTAGTAGCTATTAGCTTTTCATCAAGAGGCAGCAGTTATGCACCTTAACAGTTGTTTGAAATGCTCATGCAGCAGAATAAGTGTCCAGTGCACAGGCTATACACTGTGTCATTGCGCATAGCCTGAAGAAATACATGTACCTGGCTACAAAGGGGGAAAATGAGGGCAGGGACTGGCAAGTTGGCTGGACCTAGACTTGTTTCATTCTTGCAGCTGAGCTAACGTCAGCTGTGCTGTGTTTCTAGGAGCATTTGTTCCACTATGAGACAGTGTTAGTGCTTGCCAGAACACTAGACCAACACATTGACTTGCTCAGGATCCTTCTATACCTCTTCTACATGGGGCTGCATGCCACATACACGTGCAAAAAAACCCAAACAACCAAACCAACCAAACAAATCAACCCAAAACCTATTTTGGTTAACGTATATTTGGATCATGAGTATATTTGGGCCTGGAACACAGCATTACAGATCTGGTTATCTAAAGCCATCATCAATTTGAGGTCACCTGGTGAAACATTTTGTGATGCAAGACAGAGTGGCTGTAGTTTTGCTGCTACTGAGGACTTGTTGATGTTCGAAGTAGAACTAAGAAAGCTTCTTGCTCAGCCTCATGGTTGGTATTTACTTAGAAATCAGCAAGCTATTCATGTGGACAAAGCTTGCAGAATTCAAGCATGTCAGTACTTCTGTAGGAAAGGATGTTCCCACTTGTATGCCCTCTGAGATGCCCATTATTGAGACACACCTGTGTCTAGCACTGTCTGGAAACTGTAGATCTCTTAGGGCCAAAATAAACCTTTTTAATGTTCTGTCTGAAGAAGGTGGAACCAGCTGCAAGTGCACTAAGAACTGTGACAGAATGATGTTGAGTAGATGATGAGGAATACTGCTAGCTGTGCTGTTAAGAACTATCACTTCTACCTCCCCATGCTTCCCTTCCTGAAAAACAAAAAATAATCAAGCCCTACACAGTCAATAGTAGTTTTATAGGGTACGGGATTTCATTTGTCTGTGTTAGCTAGAAAACCCATTTAAGACTTTTCTCAGCTCTCCCAATACAACCTACGTGGTATGGATATTAATGTGATTTTCCTGCCCACAGTAGACAGGGTTTTGGGCATAGCAGTGATGTGCTCACAGCAATTTATTGTGAAGTAGAAATGTTACTTAGTTTCGTATCAACTGAAATATTTTCAGTGTGTATGGCTCCCATTCCAGATCTGCATTTCTACAGTTTAAATTCAGAAGTTATGAACATGTAGATACCCCTAGTCGTACTTGGCTCCAGGGCCAAACTGTTGATAGGACAGAGTTTCATTGAGATAAACACAGTGAGAAGAAATACTGCATGACAAGACCTTACTGCAGGCATTCAAAAATGTTTTGCAGTGAGACACCTTAGCCTAACTAGCATGCTACCGGGATATTCTCCTTAGGCATTAATTTTCTTGGCATCTCTAGATATATATGTTGTCTCGAATTTACTTAGAGAAGTCAGTCCTTTCCTCCTCTTCTGCTCTACCTTTCCTCCAGAAGTACAAAGTTAACTCCTGTTTACTTCACTTCCTTAACCAAACTGCACTGAATTAGTTCCTGATGAAACTCCAGTTACTTCAGCACAGTCTCACCAAGAATTAGCTTGCTCTGCTCCCCAATTCTTAAGAGAAAATCCATCCATTTAGTCAGATATAACTGACATAATCAACAAACAGCCCAAGTAAGATTCTTCCTTACCTTGTGGTCCACTGCCTTCATAGTCTAAAAATGGCATGAAGTGACTTAGGCAGTTACAGATGCTTAAATGCCCTTTAGAGTGGTGTAAGTGATAGCCTCACAAAATTGAAAGCCTTGGGAAGCAAAGATCAAAGCAAGCTCCTTTTACAGTCTTGCCGTCTGTGCAACAAGTTCTCTCCTTGTAGTATGTCGTAATGTGAATTCTGATGTCTTTCAAGTGATATTTAATCCAGGTCCCAAATGGGATTGTTTTTGTCTGCACTGTGGCATGATGGATGTCCCATACACACATCCCCAAAATCTTCTGGAATTGTGTGACTCTGCAACAGTAATCATTGGGGGAAAAAAAAAATCTATCCCTGAACAACAAACCAAAATTGCACTGTTGAGTTACAGACATAAAAACAGCAGGTGATTCTGGTAAGGCTGAATGACGAATACATCAAATAGAGAGTTTAAAAATGACCTCCGGTGTTCTATGTATAAACATATATGGATATTTTACTCATGGTATGACTTTTACTGTACACAGAGAGAGGAAGCATAAAAAGAATTGACTGCTCAAACAGAAATCACAAATATGATTCAAACTGATCTATGGATTTCTGCTGACAGAACTCATGACTTCATCTAAACTAGCAAAAGTTTTATTCTGCAATTCCAGTAGAATCAATGACTCAACAATATAGGAAAAAAAGAAAAGAAAATGGATTATTACTCTTTATTTATGTTAGCTCAACCATACTGCAACAACAACTCTGTTAAAATGTAGCAGAAAAGCTCCTGAGATCAGACTGACAAAGAATAATTTGATTCTTTAAACAACACCTACGTGGAATACAAATGTTCTTCTGGAGAAAGTACTGCGTGGAACAGTCCTGTGTTACAAGGACAGGACTGAAATCTTCTCTCATTTTCAGATGAATTCTCTAGTGGTTTTTTTCAGGAACTGCCGCAATGAGGGTATTTCCCTCTGCCCCCTTCCAGGAGCATCTCCATATTTCCTATTAGTATTCCTGTTTTCTAAATGCCAACAAGGGACAAGAAGGCAGGCACTGTCATTATAGAAGCACTATAGTTATGTGCCCCTTTTAGTCCTGTCTCAAAGGATGTGAACAGGTCATGGGAGACAAGATTCCCCACTCCCCAACAAACCAGTACAGGGTGGGTAGTCCCAGACGAAATTACATTCTGAAACAAGGTGGATGGGTGAAGGTAGTCATGCCCTGGAGAGCCATGTCTGAACAGCTGCATCACCTTCCAGGCAGCACATTTATGGATTTGCCTCTGTTGTAACATCTCTCCCATTTTACGGGACTTATGTGTGTTGCTCATCTGGTTTGCAGTGTGGAAAAGGATGGAACCCGTCAGGATATGTCATAATGCGGTGATACAACAGGAAAACATGGGAGGAGACCGGATGTTCATACAAGGGGCTATCTTTTGGAGATGCGGGATGTTTGACACGAAGGGTTTCTCCCTGAGTTAATATAAGCAGGCAGAGGCAGCACTGCACCAGCTGTTGTACAGCTGTATGAATGACAGAGCTGCACCAGCTATTGCAATCCCATAGAAAACCAGGTGAACGGTTTCAGGGAACTGTCATGAAAAAGCATCACAGTGCAATACTCAGTAAGTGACTGCTTGGATTTGCTGACATTGTTCACTCTTTGCAGAATTTTTTCCAAAGCTATGGTCATTTCATAGTTGTTTCACATTTTTCTAGATTTACATGGAAATGACCTAGCTTCTATTCTGGTTCAGCTGTAGTTGACTTGCTGGCTGGCTGTTGTTACTGCAAAGATTTCTGAATTCCTTTATTACTTGCCTCCTCTACAGCATTGATTTTAGTTTAGCATCTTGTCCTCTAAAGTGTTTTCAATGTCTTTATTTTTTCTCTCCTCACATACATTTTCAAGCTGCTATAAACACGTTGCATTCCTGGTGAACAAACAGGAAAAAGCTTGCAAGGGTAGGAAGGACATCGAAAAAATGAATTCCCATCAGAAGAGAGCTTAAGTATCATCAACTGTGGTTAGGCAGGTATTTGCAATTCTGATGTGGCAATTAGACCCTTCGGTGTTGGGCTGTGGGAGGAGATATGCAAATTTCTTATAATGCAGCTTTCTGATAAGCTACTAAAACCAAAAATCCCATCAATTCTAGCAAATTCTAGATATACACTTAATCTCTTTGCTAGAAGGGAGCTTTAGCCAGATGTGACTGGGCAAGATTCCCCTTGCACCTCAGGGGTGGTTACTGTTCAGTGAGCACTTGTGGCCATTGCCGGCATCCCAGGAATGGCTGTGTTCAACTGGTGCTGTGTGGGTATGATATAGAGTGACCAGATCCTCTGGTTGGAAAGATGTTTAATCCAGCTCATCACACTGTTAGTTGTTGATCCAAATGTTTTCTGTTTGAAATGCTACCTAGGGGGAAATTTCTTTTTTTACTCTCATCTGGTTATGACTAATCTTCTCAGCCAAGCTCCCTTTGGCCAAGGAGGGGCCCAAGACAAGAATGGTCTCACTCCAAGAATGGTCTCGCTCCCTCCTAATTACAGTCTTTGCCCTTTGGTTTAACACAGAAAGACTATTATTTAGAGTACGGAAATACCAGTAGGTATACGCGAACATGAAGTCAGTTTGCAAGGTGATATGTTAAAGCTGATTCAAGCTAGTACACAATCTCTTTCTCATTATGGAGGCATAATTAATCACTTTGTCTCATTATCACACTATTGGATTAAATAAAGTAATTTTAACCTTCTTCCCTATCTTGGAATCTACTCTGGCACAACATAAGCCAATTTCCTTTGGAAAGTGTGATTGAGCTTTCTGCCTGAGTGGGTATGGCTCTGCAAAGATCTTCTAGTATTTAGTCGATTTTAGTCTTTTCATCAATCACTTTAACTTGAATAGCATGTTAGAGCCACTGCCTTGGAGAGCATCCCCCTGCAGGGCATCTCATTGTCTAAGCTGAGGAGCTTGGTTGGCTGAGTCCAAGGTTGGCTCGTTTGGTGATCAGAACTGGGGTGAAGACACCTGAAGGCCAGGGCCTGTCCCACCTTTCCCTTGGGAGATGCTTTCCAGCTGAGGCTTTACCGCTGGTCCCATCTGGGCTGGGTGGCAGCTGGGTGGCAGCTGTGCCTGGGCTCGTACCTCCATCCGTGATCTTGCCCTGGACCATGATCTACTGGCTCGGCTTCCTGGCTTGCCCTCAGACCAGCCTGGTGGCTGAACTGGGCAATTGCTGGGTTGCATCTGCCCCTGATCACTGTCTATGGGCCTGATCCAGACCCTCACGTCCCACTCAGCACCCTGGCTCTTTGCTGCTGAGGCCACTGCCTCTGTCAGCCTTGCTACCACACTGGGCTCCCAGTTCACCTTCCCTGGGAAGAACCTAGCCCTTGCTGCACCCTGACACAAGTTTTTAGGACTCACTTAAGCCTACTAAAATCAGATAATCAGATAATGTCTCAATGGTTCAGTTCTGAGACAGGTCTGAAAGGAGTTTCACCCACCCAAGTGACAGGCAACCCTGAAAGCCATAATCTGACATAGCCCAAGACTCTGGGCTTTAGCCCTGTGTTTCATTGCAACAAATCAAGAGTTACTGAGTCACAGCACCTACCCTGTGGCTTGTCAGCTGATCTTCCTGGGTGTTTGGCATCCGTTACCCCATTCCTGCCAATCTTGCGGTGTGAGGTCAGTTGTGGTGGGTATTAGGTTACTTTAAGGGAAGCTGACCCTGGAGTGAACTGAGGTCAGCAAAACCATGGGAAGGACAGCCTAGGTTTACTGCAGCGAGGCGGACCTATACCATAGCATCCCCGACAAGGGATTTAGTGATAAGAGATGGAGCAGATAGAAGGTGACGGTGCTGAGCATGGGCAGTCAGGGTTTGCAGAGCCAAAGACAGAGGACCGGCTGCAACGTGCCAGGTGGGAGGCACATGAGTTGGGCTGGTTTGTTCCCAGCTGCCCACAATTTCTAAAACAATAGCCAGTTCCTAGAGATATGGATCCAAGGACCTTTCCCTCCCAGGTGACCTTGGGAGCTGTGTGTGCCTGAGAGCTGTGCACACATTCCCAGTGCTGCCTCAAAACCTGGAAGAATCCAGGTCTGTGTCATGCATGAGACCTCACAGCCCTGCAGCAGCCTGCGTACCCATCTGGAGGCTGGCCTGGCCCTCAAATTTAATCCATTCAGGCATTTTTCACCTCTTCTTTGTTGTGCTGAAAATGCTAAAATGGCTTGTTTTGTTTTGTTTTGTTTTCCATAGGATTTGGAAAGGCTTCCCCTTGCTAACCAGCTGCCTGCTGCTGACAGACTCTATCACCCTGGAGCAGCCCCAGAGCTCCACGCAGGGAGATATCGCAGGGAGGGATTTCTGCTTCTTGTCATTGCTTCTCTGATTTTCCTTTTCATTTTGGCTGGACAGAATCTCTCCTTGAAAATGAAATGGACGAAATAAATATGATCCAATTTAATATATCATTACAAAAATACTATCTTTCTATACAAAAATCACATTCCAGACCAAAATTTCCTGGAATTCAACAGTCTTAAAATGTTTACGAACCTCTGGGATTCATTTTGTTTTCCTTAATTAAACTCTGCTTGTCTTGAGAAAGCCAAAGGTAGGCTACAGGCATGTTTACCTGATGTGACAAATGGTGGGGACTTTGCTAGGAAAAAGATGTTAGGTGAGTACTTTCTTTCTGTCCTCTGGTTTCTCCTAGAAATAACAACTCACTCAGATTGTGCAAGAGTTTGCAGCTTGCACTAACTTGAACAAATATCTGGAGAGACTTCTTAACTGGGAGACGAGGGGGGCTGGCGCCTGAGTGAATCCTTTTATCCTCTGCAGAGGCTCCTGGAGCGCAGCCCTAGCTGTGCTGGCAGGGCATTGCGTAGTTATCTGATTATAGTAAAATATATTCCCTGACTGTATCTGAAATGTTCTTTCCTCTTTAATTGTATGTGCTGGGAAGACTGAAAAGGTTTTCACTTTCTCAGCCTCTTGAAATGATCTTTCCTCTAATGAATTCTGATAATCAGATAATGTCTCAATGGTTCAGTTCTGAGACAGGTCTGAAAGGAGTTTCACCCACCCAAGTGACAGGCAACCCTGAAAGCCATAATCTGACATAGCCCAAGACTCTGGGCTTTAGCCCTGTGTTTCATTGCAACAAATCAAGAGTTACTGAGTTACAGCACCTACTCTGTGGCTTGTCAGCTGATCTTCCTGGGTGTTTGGCATCCGTTACCCCATTCCTGCCATTTTTGTAAATGTCTTATAACAGGCTCCAATCTATATGATTTCAGCCTCACACTTACGAAGAAGAATCTTGCATTAAAAATCAATGGCACAGAATGGTCAGAGATCAAGAGAAGGTCACTCCAAGACCATCAGGCTTGTACTGCAGGAGCGCAAGGACAGGTTTTGATGCCACACCAGGCTAGCGGGCTCTGAAATGTCCTCAGAGGGAGCCTCAAATAGTGTGAAGTCCCAAGCAAGGCTGAGCAGAAAAGCACTAAATGATTTTCAAATCAGTGAGTGTGCTCTGGTTTGACAGAAGTCAAAGACTGCTTTGCTTGGTGTCGTGTAGTAGACAATGAGCAGAATTAAGCCCAGAACCAGGGGACAGATCCTCCTCTCATTCAAGTCAACGTAAATCAAGAGTGAGTCCACTGGAGCTACTGGCATTGCGTTAACATAAAGGAGGATAGGAACAGAAACGTTTGCCACTTAGGCCTAAAATATCTGCAGAGATGTCTTTCACCAACATCTTCCAAACATCCTAACTTCGCTACAGTAATGATGGGAACCTGAATGCAGGTGAGGTGCCAGTGGCTGGTTTTGTCATGACAGCTTAGAGCAGAGCTCCAGCCCCCTCCTCCTCTGACATCTTCTACCTTACATTTGTTAAACTCCCAGTGCATTTCAGGCACAGGACTAATTGCTACCAGTTAATCAAGATTTTAAAGGGGTGCAGGGTTATCATCATGTGTTGGTTGGCTACCAGTGAAATGCAGCGACTGCGAAGAGGCAAAGTGTTTTTCTTAGCATTGAAGAATTGGCTAGCGAAGTAAGGTAGGTGCTTCAGTCTGGACATTTTATTGCTGTGGAGTGAAATCTTTATACCTACATCTTATTTTCTAGGCTTTAAATTATTTCCCTCTTCTTCACAAGTATTAAACCTGTTCCAAACCGGCCTATTTCAGCTGTTGTTACAGGCACATACCAAATTGCTGTATTTTACATGTATTTCAGATTTGTTTGATTTCCCTACAGCGCCTTCACTACCACACCACACCTAGAGGATAAGTCTGCAAACTGCTGGTTCAACAGCTGTCAGTTTTGAAACAGGAAAGCAATTGTTGGAAAAAATCAAGTTTCATGCTCCCCTCCCACCCAAATTTGGTATGTCATCTATGAAATTAAACTGCTGTCACGTCCAGGGTGAGAAATACCCAGCCAGAGATGGGGGAAAGGCATGAAGTCTGGCATGTCATGTTCAGGGTGAAAATGAGAACTTTGTTTATTTGGAAAATGGAGTAAAATGGAGGGGCTCCAACTAAGGCAGACCTTTTTGTCCTCTGGGAGGTCCCATGATATCAGACTTGGAGGTCATGGCATTTTGCAAACAAGCAGTGCAGCTTTTTGCCCACTCACCAGCAAAATCACTGTGGCCTCCAAAGGAAGTGTGGGAAGGCTCCGGACTCTCAGAACTCAAGCTGGTGCTGACTGACACCTTTAGGATTCATTTCATCACTCCAGGAAGCCTTGGAGAAAGTGCTTGAAAAAAAAGCACCCTAAATTCTCATTGTATTTCTGGTGCAATAAATGAATCTGTGAAGAATCTGGACATTAATGCTTACTGCCCACTTGTATCTTCTCAGAAGATCACAGTCAGCATGGCTTAAATTTGCTTCATTTGTGTGTGAAGGAATTATTTTCACCCCTTTACATCCTGAGCTATTAAATTTTGAGTTATGATGCAGGCCATGCGGCCTTGCTCAAGACCTCTATGAGCTGGAAAGAGAAAGCGTTGCCATGAACCAAGCATCTCTCAGGAAACCCTCTTTGTTGACCAAGATGGCTGGGAAAGACCTGCTACCCTGGATGTGGCAGGAACAGGCTCTGCTTTGCCACCCATTGGAGGCTTCCCTTTTGCTTCTCTCTCTGACGGGGTTTGCTGGCAGTGTTCAACACCCTCCGGCATCAGGGGGTTATTTTTTTGTCTCCCAGCTGGCTCTGGGATGCCCTGCCAAGGCTGCACAGCATTAAGACACAGTGCCACTGCTTTTAATTTTCCCTTTTTATAGACAGAACTAAATCAGAGGGAGTTGGGTGTTCCCTTCTAATTATTTTTTACTTCAAAAGGAGGAGTTTTAAGTGCACGAGTGAGGATGAGAATTGCTGGAAGCTACAGCCCTGCTTCTCCATAAGGAAATCAATGGCCATGGTCCTGCCAGAGGAGCTGGAGCACAGTTAGGGCTTGTTAGTGCTTCTCATACCATATGTAATCCCATTAAACTTATTATCCTTGCTTTGTCTGTTGAAAGGGAAAGTTATTATTGGTGGAGTCACAGGGGGAAAAAAACCCCTCAAAACAATATCGAGTGAGTTGCTGTGTTTTCCTATCAGAAATGAGTTTTGAAGAACCTGGCCAGTTGCACCTCACAGGCCTTTTGCAGCCATTGCTGGTAACACGGGACCTTAACTCACGTCTAATCACAGTGGAGAAGGGGACAATACTGGGCTTGCTGAAACCAATAGCAAACCTGCTGTTGATTTTAACAGCAGCGAACTGGGGCTTGGGTCAAGCTGTGTCTTATGTGTGATTAGGGAAGGGGAAAGGAAAGGGAAACAGGGCTACGGCCATTGTCTCCACTTTTATTTTCCACAAGTGGCTGGTGGTTGATAAGCACAGGGCTTTCACCTGTGGGACACCAGCCCCTGTGCCAAGGCCTGGCCCGCTCTGGGGAGCTGGCGGCTGGGCAGGCATTGCTGCCATCCTGTGGAGAGCCAGGCCCAGGGATGGCTGCGGGGGGCAGGCCCCATGGCAGTGGTGGGACGGGCCTCAGCGGTGCTGGACATCACCTCGTGTGCTTTTGGGCTAAGGCCATGGGGTGTTCCCTATGCCAGCTCCGGGACCCTGAGAGCCAGTTTACAAGGCATTGGTCCAACTGGAGTGGGAATCGCGCCCATGACGTGTAAAATAGGAAGCGGGAGCCGCTGGGGTGACTCATTCGGTGCTCACACCCAACAGGGACTCACCTAGAGGCATGGTGGGTGGATGCTGCTTTTCAAGGGCACCCCTCCATACTGAAATCACAGCCTCAGGCTCTGTTTTAATTCCATTTTTATTCTGTAAAAGTTTAATATTTTGCTAAAAGATAGTATTAAAAAAAATGATAGTATTAAAAAAAATAAATTCAACTCAACAGTGTGATTGGAGTAAAGCTATATGCAGATGGCTAACAAGATGGCTAGAGAGCAGGAAAAGCAGCATGTCTAATCACTGAAGATCAGTTATAAACAGCAATAAAATTAATATCTATATTAAACTAGCAGTGCAAAGGTACAAACTGGAAGCAGCTTTACATTAAAAATACAGCTTTTTAAATACAGAAATAGCACCAATTTACAAAAGATAATCAGAAATGTAAACGTGGCAGGTAGATTCAAGTATAAGTTATACACTCACACTCCTCAGCAACTCTCTTGGGACAGAAAGGTTTCACAAACCCTGCAAAACATCCTGGGTATGCACTTCGCCTCAGTGCAAATACAAATTCTGCTTTTCCAAAGCTACTTTGCTGATGAGTTGTTCCTAGTTTATTTTACTTCTTAGCTTGCAGTGAAGGCAAAGATAGGAAAAATAAACTCATCGCCTATTGACGACCAACCCTTCCCTCTCACCTGTCTAGTTCAGCAGCTGAGGTACTGCAAGAAGCATTGATCCCTTCACTGCCCGACCGTTTAGGTGAGAATTTTGCATTGACAAAAACCAAGGTGGCTTATCAAGCCCCTTCTCCCCTCAGGCCCAAATCTGCTTTCACAACCATGACCCGTCAAACAGCTTTGATCACGAGGGAGTCAATCCTCATTTCCAGACCTGCTGTATTTATGGAAACTCAAAACTAGAAGCAGAAATTGGAAAACTGAAGACAGATTTTTCGGTCCCTGCAATTTCAAGTATAGTTAGGTCATTTATGGCACACAATAACATTACCGACAAAGCAAGGCACTTTTTGCCATGATGCTTCAACTGGAGCGAAGAGCCAATATTAGATCTGATTCTCCTCTCTGCTCCTAGCTGCCATTTCACTAAAAGGCTACACCGTACTAGAGGGGAAGAGAAAAGACAAGGTTGGGAGAATCTATATCCACCCCGTCATCCTGAACCCTTGCAGCCTGTTTCCAGCCCAAACACTGACAAATGCACATTAGCAGAAGTGCAGAGGCAGCACCGTGCCAATTACACATTGCTTTTCAAAGTGAAATTAAAGTGGGCATATAAGAATAATTCAGAAGCAGAAATTGTAAACTTTCACAACTGTAGTGTAATTTAAAAAAAAAAAGAAAAGAAAAACACTCTTAAAGTTACCAGTCTGAAGATTTCTCTTTACCACCCCTGAAATTTCCTATGACAATTCTATAATAGAGATTTTCATTCAACAAGGGCTAATCAGCCCTCCTTATAAAGCTGTTATTGGTCTATTCTAAGATAAGGCCACATTACTCAAATTCTCAGCTCCACTAAAACTCTTTCTTAAATTCCATTTTCATAATACATTTCATTATAAAAATAAAAACGCTCACCAAATTCCCAACCCCCAACCAAAGTCCTAGCCTGCCTTGACCAACAAAGTAGCACATCCAACAGTGTATCTACCCTTGGAAAATCAGTACCGGTATCAAGGAGAAAAGAGCTGGTAATGCTGGCCTTATATTTGCTAAATATCCAGAGTAGCGTGATATGAACAGCAACACTTTCTGTCTTTTATACAGGAAACTGCACAAATTTAATTGCAGATTCCTACACCAGTGAAAACACACCCAAGCATAAGAGCATTAACTCTTAAAATTATGTCCTATATTACTAATAGCACCATCCATTATTTGAGGACTCTGAATTTTAACTGTTAGACTTTTCTTCCACTTTATCTTCTCCTAAGGAATATAAATAATTTTTTCCCACTTCCAAAGTTTATGGCTCCTGCTCTTTTCAGCTTCTTTTTATGGTTTAGATAGATACGCACCAAAATATAAGATCTCCCTTGTCTTCCAAGTGTGCTCAAATGCACTATTAAATAGTCATAAAATTCCTCTAAGTGAAGAGTTAGGCACTTAAGTACATACCCCTTAAGTAGTAAACTGCTAAGTAGGCACTTAAGCAGACTCAGGTTAGACTGAATCTAATAATGTGGTTAATGACTTACCAGTGTTCCTTGGTCATAAAGTCTAGACTATATATTTAAAGGCAGATGAAATCTTGCACAGCCCTCTTGGTGGCTTACCACTCTCAAATTACTTTGTCCAACTTATTTAAGGAATCAGGTTCTGTATTCTTTACATTTAACTTGTACATTTTGCTCAGATTAAAAAACAAAAAACACCCAAGGACTAATTACAGTTCATTAACACAATTATAAAAATGTTAACATTCACAGTTATTTTGGTCTTAATATCTTCACATGCATACATTCAATCATATTGTGTTAAGCTATTATTAGATTTTTCTAACCACAAGTGCTGGGCAAATTGTACAACAACCGACATTCAAGTAATCCTACCCTGAGAAAATCTGTTATTCTGAAGCTGCAAAAAACACTTTTTTGCACTAAATCCCACTCCAATGTACAAAATAAATAGCAAAAGGCCACACTGCAGATGCAGGACTTGACAGATTGGTACCAAGGAAGCAGTTGTTCTCACAACTGCAAGAGATTATCATTTTCACCACAGATTTACTCAGGGTAAGTAGAATACATGCAAAAAGAATGCTTACCCCAGATAAGTGCTAGACATCTCACTAAAAATCAGGAAAAAAGAACCTCCAGGGATTGCAAAGAAATCTGTTTGCACCTCCTCAGAGCAATAAGGAGAGTTTCCCAAATTAAAACCACAATTACAATTTGATGCCTACAAGGCCGTGTGAAGCAAAGCATTTGAATTCAAATCAGTACTGAAGGAACAATTCAGTAACAGGTTTTCAGTACCAGGGACGATTTGTGAACGTGGTTAACAGAACTGGAGGGTGAATAGATAGCAGGGAAGCATGCCAGATGGGATGACATTTCAACGCACACCTCTTGCCAGGTAAGAGCTTGTTTGCTTGTAGTCAATAGAAGGTCCTAGGAAAATCTGCCCACCTTTTGCGACAAGTGGAGCTAGTCAGCGCTGGTACTAGAGATTTCCAGTCTCCTTTGCACAGAGCTGGCATTTCTGGTCTGGTTGCCTTCATTTTTCTTCCAAGCAACAGGGTCTCCAAGACTTCCAGGAGTTTTGAAGAATGCCTCGTGACGTGCAGGACGGATACTCTTGGGAGTGAGGGGAGCTGACGAAGGCTATTTGTGAAACAAAACCAGAGTGATTCAGTAGGGTTTTCTCAAAGCCTACAGGCAAGCACGCAAACAGAAGGCAGCTCATAGACTTTAAGGCCTGTAGCCTGCTACTGTAGGGAACCACGTCACACATTCTTTCAGAAGCTCCACGTGAAAAGCTATGGGCTTTGTCCCTGCATTTTGTTTTGGAGCTGGCTGCCAGTACATCACTGCTGGAAGTTGAAAGCCTATATCTCATTTCCAGCTTAAATGTATTAATGATTAGTTCATACTCGTTCTTATGCCAATCTTGTCTTTTAGTTTAAATGGCTCTTTCCCTTCCTTGATGTTTTACTCACTTTCATTATTTCTTAGCATCCAAACAGGTCTAAAATTAGTCTCCTAAACCCTGGCCACTCCTGTTTTAAGTGCCACTCACTGTAACCTCTAATGTTAGTATCTGTAATCAGATTGGCTGCCAACCAGTCTCTATTACAGCCTTTATCTAAAGCTTGAACAAGCTAAACATAAAATAACATTCATAAAGCTTCCAAAAGTTCAATCTGTTTGTCACTGCATTGGACAAGAGGAAAACAAATCACAGATTTAAGAATGTAAGCTAAAGCAGTGCCAAAATGTCACTGCTGATAGTTGTGAAGACCCAGGTAACACAGTGTAATGTGACTGTTTAATGTCACTCATTGTACTTCGGATAAATGAGCTCTCCTTCACTGTTGAATTTCTCATTCTTTTTTTACTCGAAAAGTCTGTTTCTATGGTAGATTTTTTTTAAAAAACATCTTTATAAAAAAGATAACATTTGCTGGAGATAATATTTGCTGGAGAGAGATGAGAACAGGGGCAAGGAGGTAACCCAGGACACTACTAGCAAAAAAGTGTTGCAGCCAGATGGCTCCTAAATTAAGAAAAGCAAGCCTCTTTTCTGTAGCCACTGCGTAACTCACTTACAGTGATAGCATCAAATGGCTAAAAAATATTTACTCAGATTTCTGGGAAAAAGAAAACCTTGTGACTCATTTTTTTTCTCTAATATTATAAGATCTTTAAAGGTTAACCTTTATATTATTTTTAAACTCGTGTAAGATTCTTAAAGCTCATCCTTTTACCATTCAGGGTGAGACATGCTATGCTGGGCTATGTGTTTAACACTGCCCCAAGCCCTGCCACCACCGCACCTGGACATGCAAACTAAAGGGTCTACAGCTTCCTCACAAGGGGAAGAGGAGGAGCAGGCACTGATCTCTCTGGTGACCAATGACAGAACCCAAGGGAACGGCAGGAATCTGTGCCAGGTAGGTTTAGGTTGGACTTTAGGAAAAGGTTCTTCACCCAGAGGGTGGTGGAGCACTGGAACAGGCTCCCCAGGGAGGTGTCAGAGCCCCAAGACTGACAGTGTTCAAGAAGAGATTGGACAACACCCTCAGACAGATGGTGTGAACTGTGGGGCTGTCACATGCAGGGACAGGAGCTGGACTCGATTATCCTTGTGGGTCCCTTCCAACTCAGGACATTCTATGATTCTGTGATTCTAAGTGGAAGACACCAGTTCCAGTGTCCCAACTCACCACTGGGACACACTGGCACCAGCAAAAGCTGCTTTCCCTCCCTGTGACCTGGCACGGCTGTTTCATGGTCACTGAATCACCTTTCGCTCTTACCTGCTGCAGCTTCAGAAGAGTCACTGGGTGTCCCACACACACAGGGGAGTCCAGTTTAACGGCACCGCAAGACCTTGCGAGCACAGGACTCAGGTGCAGAGAGGAGTGAGCTGGTTGCTGGGGATCCACTGAAGGTGCGGGTGAGACTTTTGGGGTGACCACTGCCGTGGTGCCTATGAAAACGGGTGTCGTTGATGCCAGGCCGGACATACTGAAATTCACAGAGGTGGGAGCTGAGAAGGAGCCATCGGGAACTGAGGAAAGAGGACTGGCGATGGTGGGAGAACAGACGAGAGGGAAGGAAGCCAAGGCTGCTGATGGCACCACAACACAGGGGACGCTCAGAGAAGGTAACTGGCTCGCAGCCAGGCTGATAGCACCAGGGGTTTGGTTTGCAGAGAACAGGAAATTAAAACTGCTCACTCCTAAACCAAAGAGAGAAAAAGTAATGCATTAATACAGTTGACAAAATGGAATTAAGCTATTATAACTTCATCTAGAACAGGAAAGAGGGAAGACAACAAAGAAAGAGACAGGCTGCCCAGGAAGAAAACTGACAGAAAGAGAAAAAAGAAGGAAGAAAACTGTCACAAACATGTGACTCTGCTGTTAAGCTCCCTTTCCTTACCTTTCTCCATCTCCCCCCCTACTGCCTGTTCACTATATCTGCATCCATTTACATTGTTTATATTTAAGCACTTTGCTGTTTTCTGCTTCTAACTTCAGTCACAAACAACATCTTGGCTAAACAAACTCATTTTTTACTAACAGGAATCATATCTTCTGCTATATGAAAACATATGCATTGTTTTTAATAATTAAAAAAAAGGAAAATACCCACAGAGAGATATCCCAAAGGCACTAATTTTCCTGAGAATGGCTGAAATGCTGTCTTGAAACAGAAGCTGCTCCAGTTCCCAATTTTTTTGACCTTCCAAACCACTAGGATCAACATTTTCAAACTGAGTGTCTCCATCCTATAAGTGAAATCCCATAGACACCACTCTGAGCCACAAGTGAATCAAACATTAAAGCAGTAGTCAGGGAAATACGCCACATGTAGACCGTTCCAACAAAACAGTCACCACTTCACACAACCACAGGCACAAAAACCAGTGGACATGAAATCCTCTTGTAATATTTTCAGCTCTTTTCTCTCCATCCCTACTGCGTCCTACGAGCAGGCCTGGCTGTACTATCCATGCCTCAGTTTTTGTGGGGTTATCCCAATGATGCACATGACAAGACAGTACAAAGCTCATAGATTACTAAATTCACTCAGGGGGATGCTGTTGCACTACTCGAGCTGCCTTCCTGCAAACTTAAGACTTCCAGCTCCTCCAGGCTTTGGATGCCAAATAGGTTTCTTTTTTGATGCACATAATTCAAGCATGCAAACCCCATATTATTCATCTCTATTAATGTTTGGGTACTTCAGAAAAATGCCTGAATTTTCATAAAAGCAACAGTTCGTCTGGAGTCAAGAGAATTCAGAGCTATTAAACTACAACAGAATTGCTGACAGTTTTTTGTGCCCAATATAGACTTATTCACAGATCTGTAGGTCTCCCTGTTTGCTCAGTGAACAGATGCAGAAGCTTGGGTCCCTCTAGAACTCATGGCTGTCCTTACCAGCAGCAGGCTGAACATAAAGATACTGTGGTAGGAAAGGTTGTCTGCCATTTTCTTTAGAGATGTGCTCTTTTCCTGGAGAGCGTTCATCAAGGTGTTTATTCTGAGACTGGCTTTTTTGCTCCTGAGAAGGCTTAGTAGACTCCTTGTCCGCAGCCTCTGGAGCAGCAGGACTTGCGAAGTCAAGATTACAATCTTCTAGATGTACAGCTGACATACAGCCACTTCTTGGGGTAGATTCTGCCTTGGGAGACTCAAAAGGCTTCTAAGCAAAAACAAAAAGGGAAATGATGAGTCCAAATGGAAATAACACAGCATGATGTCCCTTCTGCACCCCCCTCAGCTACAGAGTGAAACGTTCATCTGTGCAAAGGGGCAGCACAAAACTGATTAGCAAGTCAACAAATTACAAATGTTGTTTGAGGGTTTGAAGAGCCACATTAGTGATGCCCGAGCCCTGTGCCCTCTGCTGTAGTTCACTTTCAGTACTTGGAGACACCGGATAATAATACCTGAGCTTGGAGATTCTATTTTTTCGATATGGAAAAACATCTGTTTCAAGTAGCTTATATTCAAACACTGGTATGACCTTGAGCCTGACCCTTATTTTTAGCAGTTAAGAGAACCCCAAGATAGCTGCACTTCACCCTCACCATCATCCTTCTCTCACCAGCCTGCTGTGGGCAACACTGGGCTTGAGAGAGAGAGAGACTCAGGTTGGAACGTAGGGGAAAAGTACAAATCACATTTGCTGTAGCTCAGTGCAGCAAGCAATGCTGCTGCTGTCTGGGAAAGACCAAGCTATCAGGGGAAGATGAGGAGTAATAGTCAATTGATTTCATAGAATCATAGAATAGTTTGGGTTGGAATGGACCTTCAAAGGTCATCTAGTCCAACCTCCCTGCAATGAGCAGGGACATCTTCAACCAGATCAGGTTGCTCAGAGCCCTGTCCAGCCTGGGCTTAAATGTTTCCAGGGATGGGGCATCAACCACCACTCTGGGCAACCTGGGCCAGTGTTTCACCACCCTCATTGTAAAAAAAAAAAAAAATTCTTCCTCATGCCTGGACTGAACCTTCCCTCTTCTAGTTTAAAACCATTACGACTTGTCCTGTCGTAACAAGCCCTTCTAAAAAGTCTGTCCCCATCCTTCTCACAGACTCCTTTTAAGTACCGAATGGCTGCAATAACGTCTCCCTGGAGCCTTCTCTTCTCCAGGCTGAACAACCCCAACTCTCTCAGCCTGTCCTCACAGCAGAGCTGTTCCAGCCCTCTGATCATCTTGGTGGCCTCCTCTGGCCCCTCTCCAACAGGTCCATGTCTTTCCTGTACTGAGGGCTCCAGAGCTGGATGCAGGACTCCAAGTTGAGTTTCTTCCCCTCAGGTGGGCTGTTTTGTTAAAGACCATGATCATGACACTGACTCCAAAGAACAGCTGAGCATCACTTCACTATGCAAAGAAACCACAGCTCTTTTTCCCTGGTAGTGTGAAAATATCTCCCAGTTAATGCCTATACTTCCTGGCACAGCACCCTTACGATTTTATTAACACGTGCTAGGCAGCATTTGTATCTCTAAAAAGAGGAGTGTAGCGAATTTTCACTTCTGAAAATACTGTCTTGGGAACAAGTCTTTCCTCGCTTACAGGAAACCTAAGTGATAACAAAATTCAGTTCTTTACCTTGGGTACTACAAGTGAGAGGGGCACATCACTCTGCTCCATGCTCTGCTTTTTAGCAGCTGGGTCTTCATCATCTGCAGGTGCAGAGGGCGATGCGCACTTGTGGGAGCTGCGTTTCTGGCAGGCAGCCGAAGGTACAGGAGCCTGAGCTTCTGCTCTCCTGTTTCCCACCTCTCCTGCGATGGGCAGGGTCTCCCTCAAGTTATTTTCCTGAAGACCACCGCACAGCATAAAAAGGGACGAAGAGGGGAAGCACAAGAAGGGTTGGTTAGGGAGCAGGGTAGGTTTTCCATTTTCTGGTTTGGAGGCTGCTGGTGTAGAAGGGTGTAGAGGTTGGCTGCTGATGCCATTCGGTAGAGAGAGGCTTGGCACATCTGCCTGAACCACAGGGAAAACTGCCTGAGGCAAAGGGTTAACACAAAAATCAGAGTCCCCAAGAACTGGAAGAGGGGAGAGAGGTGAGCTTATGCTTTTGTTCCTTGCTGAATTTAGTATCGTCTCTGCGGCACAAGCTTTATTCCTAAAAAGAAAAAAAAAAAGTAGTAATGAAAAGAGGAAAATAATTTAGTCCAAAATTTAACCCTCATTTCATCCTTAAAAGCGAACAGGTACATTTTTGGACATAAATGGAAAAATTCCTGCACCCAAACCCCTACTTTTACACAGTTTACAAGGTGGGTCACTTTCTGTTATTAGTAATTACACTGAAGCAGATTTATCAGGTTTTTGGCAGAAAAATAATGCTTTTGGTTGCACTTGACTAGAGTCAACCATTCACAAATGAATTCAAATTAGTATAGGTACAGAGAAGACCCACTAATATGACAGAGAGGCTCTTCCATGGAATTGTCAAAAGAAGTCAAAAGAAGCAGGGATGACCTATACAAACACATATGAGATGAAGAACTACTGAAGCTAAAGAACAAGAGTAGTACAAGTACAGGTGGGTGTAAACTGGACAGAAGAAAAAAAAAATTTAAAAAAAGACATGCTGAGACCTATCAGAATTAAAGTAGTAATAATGAGACCAACGATTTTCTGCTTCAGTCCCATCAATGGAACCTACCCTTGAACTAAACATGACAAGCACGAAGCTGAAACTGAACAGGAGTTAAGACAAACCTACCCAGTATCTTCCTCTATTTTCTGCCTGCAGACAGCTGCCAGATTTATCATTTTGGAGCAATATTCATCTGAATTCACAAGACAGGCTGAAAGAACAAAGGAACATCCAATTAATAACAGGTAGGTTTACCCAGCATATTTTGACGCTGGCCATATTAAGTAATTGATATAATTTTTCTATCCTGGCACATTTTTATAACATACGCTAATCACCTACAGCCAGAACCTGCAAGACAATCATAACTCTCAGTCCCACTGGAGGTGTGCTCGACGCCATCATTTCCTACAACAGGGAGCTGTGAAAAGCCCTGTAATTCCTGTATCTTTTTTTAACAGCTATCCATTAGATTGTTGCAGTAAATTCCACTATATTAGGAACCATAAAACAAAGCAAGCTTTTGTGGCTAAAGAGTCCTTCTTTATCTATACCAAATTTTAACAGAATAAACTATATTACAGTTGCAGTTAGTGGAGAACAGAAACATTTACCAGAAAACAAACTGCAAATTCAAGGCAGTATGGCCCAGATTCATTTTATCTAACTTCAGGTATTTCTCTGGAGCGCTCAAATTAGAAGTCTCATCACCTGGGCAGTAAAAATATAGGAACCTCCCAAGGGTAATTCACCTATTTAATATGGCAGACCCACTCAGCCAAGTGCCTTGAATTGGTGGGCTCACATTTAGGCAGATCCAGTGGGATCCAAAAGAACATGCTTCCTTAGTAGTTACCTTGCCTCTTTTGATGCGGGCTGTTGGGCTCCGAACTGACCTTCCTTTTGGTCCCTTCACAAGGCTGAGCACCGTTAAATGAAGCATGACGTGTAAACCTTTGCTTTCCAGTAGCACAGATCTGATATGGGGCACAGGCTCCTCTCTGCATCCTTGGAAGAGGATTAGATGTCGGGCTATGCCCTGTTGACTCATCTGTGGGAACATAATTTTGTACAACAGTCCTTCAGAGAAAACAGCTCATCGTTTAGGCTTCTGTCATGTTACCAAACTCGCAAATTAGAGGTAACCTTTATACCACCCCAAACAACTGGGGTACTATGTTCAGCTCTGGTGCCCCCAGCATAAGACATAGACCTGCTTGAACAGGTCCAGAGGAGGCCATGAAGATGACCAGGGGGTTTGAGCATCTTCCCTATGAGGACAGGCTGAGAGAATTGGGGTTGTTTAGCGTGGAGAAGAGAAGGCTCTGGGGAGACTTTATAGCAGCCTTCCAACACATAAAGAGGGGGCTACAGGAAAGACGGGGAGGGACTCTTCATCAGGGAGTATAGCGACAGGATGAGGGATAATGGTTTTAAACTGAGAGTAGATTTAGATTAGATAATAGGAAGAAATTCTTTGTTCTGAGGGTGGTGAGACACTGGAACAGGCTTTCCAGTGTAAAAATACCAGCAAGACACTGTATCCTTTGACATCCAACCTTGAGTGTAGTCTAACAGGGGCAAATGTTGAGCTGGCCAGCAATTAATAATCAGAGGGCGGACAGTGAGTGCCGAGCCATTCTTTACACATGCAAAACAACCTTTTACCACTTGGGAAGAGACTATCAAAACAAAAAGAAGAGAGATGCGAGCTACACAAGTTACCGGTCTTTCCAGGGAATTCCACAGGCCCAATCCACTTGAAAGCTGGTTTGCGTCCTCGTTCCTCTGTGACATGAACTTTCTTGATCAAGCCTAGGCTGGTGAGAACATTGGCAATATCATACAGTCTTCGTACCTTTGCTAACAGGAAAGGGCAGAAATAGTCAAGACAGTCACATTTACAATGTGTAGAGTACATATTTCCTGATAATTTAATTCCAGAATATCACCCCAGCTTTCATAAGCGAGGTGGGTAAATTGGGACGGACTTAAGCCACCTCCTATGAAGCCTGCCGTGCCAGCTCCTGCCTGCTTGTCACTGCTTCTTCATATCTCAGCTACTCACCCATCTTAGTTGCTCAGGTTTAAGCTCACCTGCCTCATTTTGATGGAAATAGGTTAGGAAGTGATTACACTATCAGCTTGCCCAGAGGAGGCAGCTACCTCCACCTGGGGTAAATCACAGAATCACAGAATGTTAGGGATTGGAAGGGACCTCAAAAGATCATCTAGTCCAACCCCCCTGCCAGGGCAGGAACACCTAGGTGAGGTTACACAGGAAGGCGTCCAGGCGGGTTTTGAATGTCTCCAGAGAAGGAGAATCCACAACCTCCCTGGGCAGCCTGTTCCAGTGCTCTGTCACCCTCACTGAGAAGAAGTTTCTTCTCAAATTTAAGTGGAACCTCTTGTGTTCCAGCTTGAACCCATTACCCCTTGTCTTACTGTTGGTTGTCACCGAGAAGAGCCTGGCTCCATCCTCATGACACCCACCCTTTATATATTTATAAACATTAATGAGGTCACCCCTCAGTCTCCTCTTCTCCAAGCTAAAGAGACCCAGCTCCCTCAGCCTTTCCTCATAAGGGAGATGCTCCACTCCCTTCATCATCTTTGTGGCCCTGCGCTGGACTCTCTTCAGCAGTTCCCTGTCCTTCTTGAACTGAGGGGCCCAGAACTGGACACAATATTCCAGATGAGGTCTCACCAGGGTAGAGTAGAGGGGAAGGAGAACCTCTCTCGACCTACTAACCACCCCGCTTCTAATATACCCCAGGATGCCATTGGCCTTCTTGGCCACAAGGACACAGTGCTGGCTCATGGTCATCCTGCTGTCCACCAGGACCCCCAGGTCCCTTTCCCCTACACTGCTCTCCAATAGGTCATTCCCCAACCTATACTGGGACCTGGGGTTGTTCCTACCCAGATGTAAGACTCTACATTTTCCCTTATTATATTTCATTAAATTTTTCCCTGCCCAACTCTCTAGCCTGTCCAGATCTCGCTGGATGGCAGCACAGCCCTCTGGCGTGTCAGCCACTCCTCCCAGCTTGGTGTCATCAGCAAACTTGCTGATAGTACACTCAATTCCCTCATCCAAGTCACTGGTGAATATATTGAATAGTATTGGTCCCAGAACTGACCCTCGAGGGACTCCACTAGATACAGGCCTCCAACCAGACTCCGCCCCATTGACCACGACTCTCTGGCTTCTCTCCTTCAGCCAGTTTGCAGTCCACCTCACTACCCGATCATCCAGTCCACACTTCCTCAGTTTTGCCGTGAGGATGCTGTGGGAGACAGTGTCAAATGCTTTGCTGAAGTCAAGGTAGACCACATCCACTGCTCTGCCATTGTCAATCCACCTTGTTACGTCTTCATAAAAGGCTATGAGGTTGGTCAAACATGACTTCCCCTTGGTGAAGCCATGCTGACTGCCCCTGATGACCCTCTTATCCTTGATATGTCTTAAGATGGCACCAAAGATAAGGTGTTCCATCACTTTCCCAGGGATGGAGGTGAGGCTGACCGGTCTATAGTTGCCCGGGTCCTCCTTCTTGCCCTTTTTGAAGACTGGAGTGACATTTGCTTTCCTCCAGTCCTCAGGCACCTCTCCCGTTTCCCAAGACTTGGCAAAGATGATGGAGAGCGGTCCAGCAATGACTTCAGCCAGCTCCCTCAGCACCTGTGGGTGCATCCCATCTGGACCCATGGATTTATGGATGTCCAGATTGCTTAACTGGTCCCTAACCCAGTCCTCATCAACTGAGGCAAACTCCTCCATTGCCCTGCCTTCCTCTGGGGCCTCAGGGGTATGGGGGTCCTCAGGACAGCCTCCGGCAGAGTAGACAGAGACAAAGAAGGCATTCAGTAATTCTGCCTTCTCTGTATCTTCTGTCACCAGGGCACCCACCCCATTCATCAGTGGGCCTACATTGCCTCTGGTGTTAGTTTTATCTGCCATGTATTTGAAGAAGCTCTTCCTGTTGTCCTTGAGCCCTCTCGCCAGGTTTAACTCTAAGGAGGCCTTAGCTTAGTAAAGACAAGCACTTACGGGCAAGAGGCACCTAAGTGCACAGCTGATCACAAGAGGACACATATTTATCATCTTAAAAATATAACACTCAGAAAAATCTCTGTGACTCTAATAAGTAACATGCTTCAGCTGAGTATGATAATCACAGGTTGTCCACCTAAACTCCTCACATCCCTTCCAGTATTTGGGGTAGAATTTTAAGACCAAACTGCAAGTACTTTACTTTAAAAGTACTTTGAAGACTTAAAATAAAAGTCTTTATTTTAAAAGAATTACTACTGCTGAGTTTTTCCATGTTGTTGAAGGGATCTAAGTACTAAACCCCACTAACTGAAAAGCAAACTGTGCCATCCAGCTGTGAAAGCATTCTCGAGTGAAAAGGAGAAGTAACACATTTCTGCAGAGAAGAAAATGAATTCCTTTATATTAAACAACTTTTCAATTCAATAAGTTCTGAAAAGTCATTCAGAATGGTACAGGAAACAGGGTTAAAGTACAAAAAAAAAATTCAAACAAAAATATTTCTTCACTCAGAAGTTAAAACTTGGAGACAATTGTCAAATTGACTCTTCCCCACCCCAAGCTCTGTTTTTACAAACTGGCATTTGCAATTAAAAAAAGCAAAAACCATATTTCAGTAAGATTCCTGACCTAATGGTGTCATTTCAAATGTGCCCCTGTTTTCTTTACTCACTGACTGATTGATTTGTCTCTCAACAGCAAGCTTACTTTTAAATTTGCTGTGGTCCACTGTGTCCTGGGTTTCTTCTATCAGTATCTTTGCTGCAATGTCCAGAGTGACTATCTTGGTCTTGGAGACAAGGAACAGCATGACAAACTTTTGGCTCATAATCCGCAACGACTTGTCCTTTCTGCTGTTTGCAGATGCTGTGTTACAAATAACACCCAAGCCTCTTAGCACATGTCATCCATCACAGCCAGAAAACTAGCAAGTAGGTTTCTCACACACAAAAGAGGTGAAGTATTTCCTTGTGGGCAAGCAGAAGTCTTTTGAAAGGCAGCAAATAGCTGAGTAATGCAGACAGAAGTCTCTCTTCAAAAAGCAATAAAAATTAAAGCTTGGAGAAATTGCTTTTAGAAAGTCAGATTTCAAAGCAGATTCTATGTTATGTTACACAGTTTTGCACCACTGTAATTTTGCGACTCGAATGGACTTTTTAACTTAAACTGTATGTATTAGATGGGCAGCATGCAAACAGTGGGCAAATGAAAATTGGAACCTTCTGTCAGGATAAAGCATTTACTGGCGGGTACAGGTGGGAAAAGAACCAGAGTGTTTGGCAGAAGTTCCTGCCAGTCTGGAGGACAGAGGGAAAATCTGTCCTGAGACCTATGCTAGGGACAGGACAGAAGGAAGAATTCTGTCACCTCTGCAGTGAATTCAGCACCTTTTTGCAAAGGAGATTTTTTAATTACTTAATTTAAAAGCAAAGCAAGCAAAAAAGCCACATAATAAACTGGAGAAAGACACCCGTGTCTGTGTATCACATCACACACATTAGTTATCTTACCAGAGGTGCAATCTGGTTCTGAAAAGTCCAATAATGATCTGTCTTGAGAATCTGGAATAGTTTCCTTTTTCCGTTCTCCAAATTTGTACTCCAAGTCCTGCTCCTTGTGATGGAAAAAGGTCATTAGCTCTCCATACTGCAGCTCTCCTTCTTCCTGAAGTGTTTTCAGAGTTTGACTTAGGTTGTGCCGGCCATGCCAACAGTACTGGTTCTTGGCCACGCGGCTAACCAAGTGCAATGACTCGAGGACGTTCACTATATCGTAAATTCGTCTCCGCTCAACTCCTGTTTTAAGTGGGGAGGAAATAAAAGACATAGATGCTCATCTAGCTTTAATGTGCTCTTCAGCAGAGGTGGAACAGAGAACAGGCTGTTCTCTAATATTGAGTATTCACCACACATTTTTCACTGCTCACCTCGACACATTGCATTAGATCGATCCAAATCTGCACAAGTAAGAATTGACTTAAGTATGACCAGCCCCATGGTACGTTGTTCTTTGTCTATTTTGTTAACCACCGGCCCAGCCATGGCTTCAGCTTAGAGCATCTACACTGTGTCTAGAAGAACTGATTACAGTCTGCCCAGCCCCACTCACTCAGACCTGTCCAGACTGCCCTGACGTTTTCAGAGCACTCAGTCCCTTCTTCTCAGAGAGCTTCAGGGCTCGGACATATACCTGTACACAAGCCTGTGTGTAAGAGAGGGCAGGAAAGGGTCTGAGCCTGGCAGTGACATGGGGTGGATATAAAAGCCCCCTCCTACAGGAGCCAGTGGGATCCTGGTGCTCCACTTGCATTTCCAACGGCACAAGTACTTGCTAAGCACACAGAATCACAGAATGTTAGAGATTGGAAGGGACCTCAAAAGATCATCTAGTCCAATCCCCCTGCCAGAGCAGGAACACCTAGATGAGGCTACACAGGAAGGCGTCCAGGTGGGTTTTGAATGTCTCCAGAGAAGGAGACTCCACAGACTTCCTGGGCAGCCTGTGCCAGCGCTCTGTCACCCCCACCATGAAGAAGTTTCTTCTCAAATTTAAATGAAACCTCTTGTGTTCCAGTTTATACCCATTGCCTCTTGTCTTATCATTGGTTGTCACCGAGAAGAGCCTGGCTACATCCCCGTGACACTCTCCCTTTACATATTTATAAACATTAATGAGGTCAACCCTCAGTCTCCCTCTTCTCCAAGCTAAAGAGACCCAGCTCCCTCAGCCTTTCCTCATAAGGGAGATGCTCCACTCCCTTAATCATCTTTGTTGCCCTGCGCTGGACTCTCTCAAGCAGTTCCCTGTCCTTCTTGAACTGAGGGGTGTGTACCAAGCAAAGAAGTGTCAAAGGCTTTGCAAGGGGCAAAGCAGTGGAAAATGACACCCACTGTTCCCAAATGCAGCCGAAATGAGTCCTCAGTGCTGGCTGGCTCCACACCAATGGGAAATCTATGAAATTTGTCCAATTTGGGTTCAGCCTGACTGGTGTGAGCAAGGCTGGAGACTGAACATGAACAGGCTGGTGGCTCTGCTCACTGTCCCAAGTACCCATGTCCAGTGCTGTCTGAAGCATGGCTGTTATATCTACTAATATCACAGTGCACTATATGCCAGTGGCAGCATCTGCACCAGAAATCCCATAAAGGTTAACATCAGCTGAGCAGAACAAGTGCTAGCCAAGGAGAAAGGTTTTGAAAGACCTTCCTGCGGAAGGTAAGGCCTTGATGCATCTGTTTACCCATCTGGAGAATATGGATAACACTTACCAGACTCAAAACAGATATTATGATAAACAATTCATGAGTATTTCCAAGCGTGTGGATACCTTGGAGTGAAACATACTCTGGAAAAACAACAGTGCTATACACATCCTGGTGCCTGTCAGGCACTAGCAGCATGGCCCCCATTGTGGCCTTTCCACAGGTCTTCAGTGAACAAAGCAATATACATTTGTAGCAAAGCCTGTGTTAGAACCATAATTTGTTACACAGAGAGTAGTAACATCAGCAGTGAATAATTTAGTGGTCCCTTAAGCGTGTGGATACAGGCAAGCAAGCAAGCAAAAACCAAAGGGAGAAGAACAAATGCCCTTCTGGGAGGTAAAATCCCCAACAGGAAGTTTTAAAATAAAGTTTCTAGTATGTAGGAAAGCAAGGTAACACCGCTCCCAACACAGAATAAAGCACTACTCAAGGTCAGCTGTACAAGGCTGGAATACAAGCATCTCATGCAAACACAGAAAGGAGTAACTGCAAAATCTAAAAGAACAATTTAAAACCCCCTAGTTTATTTAACTATTTACTTCATCTGGATTCTCTCTCATTTCCACTTCCCATTACCAAGGCAAATAAATGAGTATTTCACGGACTTCCTTACCAGAGTCACAGTGGACATCACTCTTCTGCTGCCTTTCTTCCCAAAACACATTTCATTTTTGCTACCTCTTTTCTGTTAAATAGCTGAGTTCTAAATGTAGATACAATATTTATTTAGTTTAAGTCTGATTTTGTAAGGCCCTTTCTAGTGAAGAGACAATCTCTCCAAGGACCTGGATCTTTTTGTTATTGAAGTGCCCTAGCTGAGTCCTCTCTCGCAAATTTTATTACTTCTCTCAGATATTTTATGAATATTTTAACTAAGACCAAAGCTAACCCAAAGCAGACCCAGCAAATAGGCTACTTGATACCTTCTTGCCACCTCAATATAATACATTTTCTTATTCTACTCTTGCAGGTCTCCTGGTAACTTCCCCTCATAAGCCAATATTTAAAGCTAAGATAAACTTGGTGAATCATGAGACTTTGGAAAATATAATGTCAGGCACATTACTGAAGTCAGGCAGTAAACCCACCTGATTTCCTACATCTACTAGTTTGCAATTTTTTCCCCAAACAATCCATTTTGACAAAATTTGTTGTTTGCAAGTCTTCCTTCAGAGGGTTTGTAACTAATAACTCTTTCAGTGTTCAGAAAATTGAAAATTTAAGAAAGCAACAAAGTTGGTAAACAGCTGGAGGACAGATAGATAGATAGATCTGTCTAGTAAACAGTACTGTCAGAAAGCAGATTTCAAAATGCACTATCAAGCAGTAAAGACACTTAGGAATATTAGGCATTTCCAACTCTTGATTAGTATAATTAGAAGAGCATCCAAACTCAGGGAAAGGCAGACCTTGAATGTACTCTGTATGGAAGATCTTTTGGAGGCCCTCCTGTGGGGTTACTCCAGGTGATCAGTTACCCCGTTTTTGCAGGTGTACATACCAAGAATTGAAGCCACTTCATCCAAAGAAATAGTAGTTTTTTCTGTTGACAATGGATAGCTTGGATAGCGAGCTAGAAACTTTTGGCACAGGAGTCCTAAGCTTTTCTGTTTTCTGCTGGGCCTCTGCTTTTCAAATTCATCAACCGTGCAGTCGTCTACCATATCATACTGTTAAAAAATAGATGTTAACTCTTTAGTGCAGAGCTTTAGAAGAAAGGCATAGCCAAGTGAGGTGTATTTCAAATGTTAGCAATATTTAAGCTCAGACTTTCTAATAAGGAAAAAAACATAGACTGCTTGCAAGCACAGAGCACTTGGGTGAAATACTTTTGCTTGTAAGTTCTTTTTAATTCATCACACAAGATATCTACAGAAAGACTCTTATCTGCAAGATCATGGTTATGCATCAAGAAACAAAACAGTAAGACCAAACACCCAAGACTAGTGGATGGTAAGATCCTACTTGGAAGGAATATTTCTTTTTGAGAGTAGGAGGAATATTCCCTTCTGGATCTAATAAACCAGAAGATGTACAAGCCATCAGAGAGTTTCTACAAAACCTCTTTCAAGATCTTTTACTGCCTCTTACAGTGCCTCTAGAACTTTAAGAAACTGGGGGTAGGGGAGGGGGCATAATGCTAAGAGACTATAAAAGGCACCACCCAGTCTCTGAAACTTAAACTCAGTGAAGCTATTAGCTTAAGTGAACTCTGTAGGATGGCCTGAATGTGGTCTTTCTGTACCTGCAGGGCAAAAAAACCCGACAAAACTGTGATAGAAAGAACGTACAAAGAGGTATGTTTGTTTATTACACAAGCTGCAGAAAATGAGAATGATGGAGGATTTTTCTGCACTGGTAACCTCAAGGTTTTGCTTTTGTGTCAAAAAAGGGGAAAAAAAATATCTTCCCCTCTAGCAAAGAAAAGCTGAGAGTGGTGGCAGCTGTTGAAACCTGAATTTCCTTGCTTGTCAATTTGCTTCTGAAAATGCCGCCTGACTGTTTAAAATGATCTGGAAACTTTCTTTCTAATGTGGTTCAGAAAATAGTGTCAGAAGTACTTAAGTTGGGGAAAATAACGCATTTAAGCTCTACTTCCTTCACTGTCCTTTTAAGTAATATTCAGACTCTTGAAGGGTCCCAGGTTATTTACTATTAAGACAGTTAATTTTAATCTTTGAAAGTCCTTCTGCTCAGCCAGTGCCATGTGGGCAACTGTCCTTTGGAATGTTTTGCAATTTGGCAGTTTTCCACAGGGAGTGAAGTACCAGCTGGAAGAAAACTGAGACACAGCTTAAGGAAGGTCTAACTGAAGATAAGGTAATCATGCTCTAAATCTTACCTGTAACAAATTGTGTGTGTCACACTGCTCACTGTTTTCTATGGGTCTGAAGAGCTCTTTCTTCTTTTCCCTGTCCCTCATGTCAGGGCTAGCAGCACTAACAAGCATCTTCAGGTTAGCAGTGGGGGTCCAGGGATCAGGCTGAGGTCTGTCAGTGAGCTTAACAGGTGTGATTGGATTTCTTTCTGGGGTGCAGCCTTTTTGCTTTGATAAATCAACTGGTTCATTCTTAATGGGAGTCTTCGGGGCCATCCTGGATTGATCAAATATGTTTTCCTATTAAAAACAAGAAGTTCTTCAGATGTAACAGGAAAGAAAACAGTCTGACAATCAATTTCACTCTTCTTACAAAGGTTAATTGTAGTGACTCATGCCGTGGCACTCACCAGTATATTTAGCACAGTTCTTCTGCCTTTGTTGGAAGCGGTAAAATATTCTACATGCTAGTGTACTGGAGCCAGTGTATATGAGATAGTGCCCTGAATTACAGAACCTGAGGTCAAACAGTCAAGCTTGTGGCCTAACAGGCTTTTAAACTCTGGCTGTTATTACAAGACAGCATTGTCCACAAACATAAATCACCAAATTGGATTGAAACTGAAATTATGCATTGGTCACATTACACTTAGCAAGAAAACAGTGTGTTTGGTTTGAAAGATCCTCAGTGAAAAGCCATGCTGGGGATGCAGCTCAGACTGTCACAAATTGTCAAACTAAAGAGAATGTAACTTCATGTGCAAGTGAAACGAGCTCTGCATCTGCACTATCTGCTGCTCAAAACAACAAAGAAAATCTCCATAACTGTATTCCTTGAGCTAAGAGCTGCTAGAAGGAAAAGTCTAACTCATCAGCTGATTTTTATCATTCTTTAGATGAAACTCAAACCCCTCCAGTCCCTAGCTGCAATCAAACTTTTTTCGTATTTCACCTTTGTGTCCAATTCTACCCCTTCCTCTTACAGCAAGAATTATCACTGCAGATCAACTAATTTAAAGGGACTGACTCAAAAAAAGCATCGATGGTATCCTTGAGCTGAGAGATGTGTGTTTGAGCAACTGGAGACACTACTTCACTATAGCCTGTTAGTGCAAAAAAATACCAAAGGAATGAAACAGAGAGCAGACCATATTGGCTTTCCTTGCAGGATATAAAAAGTTGAGGTCTAAGTATCCTACACCTAGCACAGAACGGGACTCCCAGAAATGCCCATGCAGAAAGTTGTACTGTTACTTTTTGCTCAGGGAGACCAATATTCTGTTCTTAGATAGTCCAGCTATCACTTAAGTCTCCTTAATACCCTACAAATAGGACACCGCCACTCAGAACTCTAGCTAATATTGCTCAGTGGTTTCCAGATTCCCTTGAAATGATCGCATGTGCTTTGAGTGAAGGGAGAGAAAGCGAAGCAGACAGATTATCAGCAGAAAGCTAGCAAAGCTTATAACTTGCTGGAATTGGGAATGAAGCCTCTGGAACCATAGCAAATTGCTTTTAAACTATAAATCAGGCTTGAATTTGTTTGCTTTTCAGTCTAGCTGTGGCTTTTTTGGTGCTGGTCTCAAACTGAGCAAACTGTTTCCTTGCTCAGATTAAGATTACTACTTCATTTTTTTTTTTTCAAAATGAGTTCTAAAACCATGCTAACTTTGAAGTCAGACATTGTTATTATGTATTTTATTTTGTGCTGCAAGAAGTCCAATTCTGAAATGGAATATAGCCTGAAAGAAAACATTAAGCTACTGTTGGTTTGCTGTAAGGACTTTCCCAAGTTAAATTTTCCTGTTTACTTGGAGCAGTTCCACTATCACAAGCTGATATGGATATTTAAATAGGTGATTCCAAATATCATCTTATCTGGTACAGTGTAGCTAGAAAGCAGAAAGAAGTTCTAGTAACAACTGAAGCTGGCTCTTACTAGGAGCAGTTCTGTTAGCATTCAAACTAGAAACAAATCAGGCACACTGAAACTACTACGATCTGAGCAATGACGAGGAACACTTTTGCACACATTCACCTATGAATTATCCAAAAGGATGTAATAAATGTATCATATTTTACAATTAACATTCAGCCAGTTGTAATTTACTACACTGTGATAAATAGGGGTCGATTTAGAGACCATGGTCTTTCTTGGAATATATGTTCACATAGTGTTGGCACTCAATATATTCTTGCAATTTCACATTTGGCAGTGAATCAACACTTAATCTGTGATGGAGGAAATCTACCTTCCCCTCAAGCTCCTCTTCACTATGGTTGATGCTAATGGAACTGCGATGAGGGCAGCTGAAGCAACTTGCTGTTCCACAACCTCAAATTTTCATGTTTGTGCTAATATCACAATGAAAAACAGTAGTGGCACTACATGAGAAGCACACATCTGCTACCAAACTTCCAGGCTTTTATTTCCTGAATGTCATAATTGCCTACTAAGGTAAGAAATGCTTTTAACCCTCCTCCTTTTATTTTTTTTTTCTCAGTCACTGCAATGCTCTATGAACTCCTAGCTGTACTTCACAAAAGTGAAATGGCAGTTGGTAGAAGTATGAGATGCATCTTGATCCAAGCAGAGATGGCTTACAAATACAGGAGGACAGGAAAGGCTGGCTTAATGAACTCAGCATGTAAGCATGAACTGAAACAAATATCTGGGATAACAGGAGATGAGTCTGACAAGATCTGTGCGATCTTTGGAGGACTTGGATTGAGCATGGACAGTAGGTCATGAATCAGGTATAGTTCAGGAAACATTACTGAGCAAGGTATGTCCAAGGCCAGATATCCTGTCTCCTGGCTGGTGGGGCAGGAGAAGAGCAATGAGCTTGATCCTTGCTGAGCGGCACTGCTCAGCCTCTTGATCTGAGAACAGCCCTATACGGGTACAGGCATACTTTCCATAGCTGCCGTGCATCAGTACGGTCAAACTGCTGCTAAATAACAGGACTATATTATTCTCATGTCATCTAAGGCCTGGTGTAGGTTAGCTTTTGAACGCTGAGTCTCTACAAAAGCCTCCTCCACCTCACCCAACAGTAGCCACTGGGATGCTTGAGACTGCGTAGTGAGTTTTACTTTTTAAGTGACAGCTAAAAACTCTTTCCCTGGGAGTAATGCCAGAGTGTAATCACTTACTGACAACGGTGGCATGACTCACGGTTGTTTTACTGGATTGTCTTTTTACCTTAACAGTAGCGTTGGACACCCCTAAGCTCCAAGTGCTGACAGGTACCACGCTGCTGTGCAGACCAGGTGCGGTGGTCCCACAGGCAGCACCCCAAACACACCCAGTGGGAGCGAGAGGGGTACGATCCGGGGCCACACGCTTGACCCGACCCACCTCCATGCCCTCCGGGTCGTGGCCCTGCACCCCTGTGCGCATTGGGGCCGGGGCACCGCAGCCCCCGCCGCTCCGGCCGGCGGGGCGGACAAACCCTCCGCGGCCCCGGCCGCCCCCCCGGAGCTTCGCGCTGCGCCCGGGCCGGCGCGATGCTCCGCACCGGCAGAGGCGGAGTAACGCGTGAGGGGACCCCGCGGCGCCGGGGACAGACGGGACCCTGCTCCCGCCGCCCCCCCTCACGCCCGCTCACCTTTTGGGCCGCCTCGGCGCGGCCCCGCCGCCCCGGCCGGCCGCCGACCAGGTCCCGCAGCGCCAGGACGCTCACCTCCATCTGCAAAGCGAGAAGGCACCTTTAGCCCGGCCCTTAAGAGGAGCCGCTCCCGCCCCGGGGCAGCGCTCCCGTCACCGGCGGGACGCGAGGGGAGCGCAGCAGCTCGGGGCTTCCCTCCCGGGGAGGCGGGAGGGAGCGGCGGGAGGCTCCGCGCCCTCACCCCGGCGGCGGGCGGGCGGGGGGGGGGGCGCGCGGGGCTCTGCCGCTCCCGCCAGGCGCCCTCGAGACATCGCTTTACAATCCGGCCAATCAGGGGCGGCCCGCTGGGGAGCCCCGGCCGTGCGGCCGGCCAATCAGCGCGCGGGCAGGCGGGCGGGCGCGCGGCAGCGGGGCGCGGGACGGCGACTCCCGCCCGCGCGGGGCCGCTTCGCTCCTTTTCTTGGCGCGGTCGCTCGGCGGCCCTGCCCCTTGTCCCTCCCCCCCACCCCGTCTCCCGCCGCTGGGCCGCCAGCGCGAGGCGGGCCGTTGGCCGGCGGGAAAGGGCCGCCCGAGCAGGTGGGGCGGGTTTCTCCGCCGGGGGTGGGGGGGCCTCTCCCGGGCCGCTGTTGCGGCGCGTCTGTCGCTGAGGGGTAAATTCCTGACGGGAAAGTGGCGGCGGGGCTGGGGGGACAAGGGGACCCTCTTTCCCGGCGCCTTAAATCTCCGCGTGGGGAGGAAGGGAGCAGCGGGGGTGAGCGGGCAGGCGGCGGGCCGGGTGCTGCCGCTTCCCCCCCGGGCTGCTTGGTGTGGGGAGTCCGTGCGGGCAGCGCGGGCCTGGACGTCCTGCCCTGGCTGCGATTCTTCCCGGCCATCCCCTGGAACCGGCCTGCTGCCGGGAAGATAAGGCGGGCAGGCGCTTTGAGGAGAGGTCTGGACACAAGAAACGTCTGAGGAGCCCTGAGTCAGGCTGCTCCGTGGCTTTCCCTCCCTTGGTACCTCACAGCGTACCAAGATAAGGGAAGAACCGAGAGAGAGCCTTGTCCAAAGTTCACGCATCAAACCCACGCAGCCTGCGGAGCTGTGCGGTGATGAGTTTTTAATTTGTCCTGGTTTAACTATGGAGACAGAATGTTACGAAAAAAATGATGGAAAAATTGTCAAAATAATAGCTTTCTGCTATGCAGAACTACTTCGCACTTGAAAGTTCTCTAATCTTGAGACCCGTTCTGGAGAAATTTCCTGGGTGCAGTATAATTAATTTTGCTTTTTAAAGTGACTTCGTACTTAAGATAATTTTTTCTTTTGTTATGCTAATGACAGACATGCTGCTGCATTATTCCTGTCTTGTTGTAGGAGAACTTCCTCCTCAAGTTGCTCATGAGTTAGTACTGAGTTGTCACAGAAGAAAAACTCCAATACACAATTCTGATAATTTATAAAAATATTAATTTGTTAATTTTTGAGGAACAGAAAAAGTTTTTTCAATAGGGATGTAGATACGGGATCGATATTAAGCCTCTTGCATTAACTTTCATTTATTCACTCAACTTCTATTTTTTTTTCAACAAGTTCTGGTACACTGCAGTTTGTTGAAGAGAATGAAATATAAACATCCAAAGAACCTGTTTTTAATTTTAAAAGCCTTTTACAAAAAAGCCCTTTACGCTTCTAACCTTGGTTTTTCTATTGTCTAGAGAAAAATTAATTCCATAATTACAAAGTATGTCACTCAGTATGTAGTTGCATCCATAGTGGTGGTATGTGGAAAGAGACATTTCTAATGAGTAAACTATTACTACTGCTCTCACTCACAGGAACTCTGAAAACAGGCACATGAGAATCATAAGAAATGCAGAGTCATTGAAAATCTAAACAAGAATCTCGCGTCGTGGTCTGACGTGCTCAGACATGAGCTGTACGCCAACGTAAAGAAGTTGAGAAGAGAGTTTAGCAGCTGAGAACCTGCTTGTATGCTGCACCTCCAGTGATAGGAAATTTCCATCTGGCCCCTTTAGTCCTCTACTTAAACTGAAGCGACCTAGAAAAATACATTCTCAGACCTTTGTCTTAGACCTGTCACAGGCAATTGTGTATCTGTTGCCAATTAATAACATCTATTACAAGGTGTTACATGCTGAGAAAGTTTAATAGGTCTAACTGCATTTGCAACTCTAATACAGAGACTTTCTGGCTAAGAGCTTAATGGTGGTCAGGACCTTAATATTTGGGTCGGGTCACTTGCTGAAATACTATGGCATGTGCATATAGAAGGTCATTTGATCATTGCAAGGATTGCTTCTGACCTTAGAAATTTGGTCATTTATAAGCGATTAAACAGAATGTCTGTAGGCTGGCGTGGGACCCAGGAAGCTTAAATCCAGATGCTTGTCAACATCAACTACAGGCTATGTAGACAATACAGCACATCTAGTTGAGATGTTACTGACTTATAGTACCACCATTTTGCTGCTGGCATGGACCTGGGATCTTTAGTAGATGCTCACGGCTTCTGGCTTTTCTTACTGTAGGTTAAGGATGCCTCTGAATATAAATTGTGTTACTACTAAAGCTCTCTACAGGTCGTCAAGGGAGAACTAATTTGAATCAAGTTTTATACCTTCATTTAATTTTGCTGACCTTGTACATGCACAGTATTCTTGGCAGCTGAACTGCTGACTACTTCAAGGAAGGTGGCTGAAATTATGTGCTAGCTCTGTTCTGGAAAAGCCATGGTCTGTTGAAGATGAGACAAGTGAGACATCTTTGTCCACCTGGAAGCCCAGCCTGTTCGCTGGGTGAATTCAGGCCCAGAAGTGGTTGTTGAGCCCAGCATGTTGAAAAGTAGCAGAAAAAAAAAAAGAGAGGGGACATTCCTATGCTTTGGCACTAGCTATCATAAGGGGTGAGATGCAGCACTGGATGGGCAGTTGTGGGAGCAGCAGTGGGTGTGAAGAGACACTGGGTACTGTTTTAGCCTGAGGAAATGATGTGTATTTAGACCAGAGAAGCCCCTTTTGTGGGAGGTATTGGCAGTGATTTGGATGTGGTAATTGCTCTTCTGTAATATGGAAATGAGAATGTTCAGAGTCAACAAGTTTAGCTGTCACACAATGTGAGGAACATATATAACATAAAATGCATTATATTTGTTAATCAATACTGCTGTTTTCCTTAAGATCAATACACAGTTTTGTAATGCATTTACTAAGCTAATTCTTTGTTCAGTGAAATAAACACCCGAATCTCCTCTGATACTGAAATGCAGACCTTAACTGGTAAATATGTTGTGACTTAATCAGAACAAAACTATGACACTACATTTCCTTTGCTGCCTGTAGCAGCTGAAAGAAGTTTGCTGATTATCGGATAAGATTAATTATTGCAGCCATACACACGTATCTCCTCATATGCACCAAGATGATTTTGTGTCTATCTTATCTATCTCTATATGCACAGATGATCTGCTACAGCTGGCAGGAAAGAGTTAACAACTAGACTACTAAATCTGAGTACAAGTGTCTGTTCTTGAATGTTTTTGTTATGTAACTTTGTTACAGGACAAAAAACCCCTGTCTGATTATTTATCATTTTGTATAGATGATGCCTGGACTAATACATATATGTGTTTTCTATTTAACATGAATATTATTAAGAATTAAACATTCCCACTAATTTCCTTGTATTTGTTTCCAGACTTGAAAATGCAATATTTCACGCAAGGTAGAGGTGAAGGTGCCAATTCTTTGTGATAGAAAGCCAATACCTTTGGCAGAGGAGATAGATACAAACAAATCATATCAGTGTACCCAGCAGTACTTTCCATCACAGAATAGGAAACAGTTTTGAAGACATGAGTATCTTTAAACTTGTATGACTTCTTCCAATGCATAAAACATGATGGGTCAAAGACCCAGTAGTTTCTCTCCTCACCTGACTTTTCCTATGAGCTCAGTTATGCCACGAAATTATATTTGTCTGTCTGTTTTGGCTGATGTCTGAAAGTTCAGTTCCAAAGCTATGAGTGAGAAAGAGACAGATCCCCACACAGATCAGATTATGAGGTTTTATTTCCATTGAAAGCCAGACTGAGTCACCCAATTGCTGAGCCACCAGGGAATCTCTGGACACCTCTCACCAGTGGAGGCAGTGGCGTGCCTGGTGTCCCTGATCATTTCACAAGCTGTGACTGGCTCGGGTGTCGTCTTCTCCCCAGGGCAGCTTGGAAGTTCCCACTCTTCAGTTACCTCAAGCTGCCTTGGGCTAAGCATGTTCTACACCAGCATGAGCAGTAGGCATGACCATTTGGCATTCAAGAACTGCCAGAAGAAGGTGCATTAGAAGTGATCGTATGGGCATTTGGCACTAGTAGCCATGGCTGAAACAGAGAAGGAAGGCTGGGAGTAGGATCTGGACTCAGCGAGGCCCTTTTCTCACCATGCTGTGGGGTCACGTGCTTTGGAGGTTTGCATTCACTGTGATGCAGAGCCCCAGCTCTGCCAGGGGTGACAGAGAGGGGCCACAAGTAGACCACAGCTGGGTGGCTCAGATAAATGACAGCTAAGATACCCATGTTTGAAATCATTCCAGTAGAGGAAGGCATTGAATGAGTCTCTTATTTTCTGAGTGCTCTGCTTAACTGCTCTCTCAGTATTCTTACTTTGTCGCTTGGCTCCGCCTTATCTGTAAAAAGAGTAGGTGATTTCCCTGGATCCAGACCAGGGAAGGTGCTGATGGTGTTTAATCTGAGGCTACAAGCTGGTGGAAGAGCTTCAGATCTTTGGTATTTCCCATTGCCTAATCCAGGTGCAGCCCTGCTCAGAGCTGGAGATTCGCAGGAGGCAGCCAGCTGTTTACCTAGTGGATAGTGTAGGTAGGTGCTCCAGCTGGTTTCAGAAATCCCTTCTGGCATCTGAGCAACTGCCATGGCCGTGCCTCAGTCTTTTCATGGGCCTGATCTCAAGTAACCAGCCAAAGGTCACATAGGGAAGAAGGTAGCTCACTAAATCATGTCCTTTTAATCAGGCTTGCACCTGAAAATAATTTCCAGCTGCTGCTTTTATGAAAAGCTGAATCCTTCACGAAGGCAGCATTGCACCCTCAGTGATTATCACATAAAGAAAGTAAATCGCTATTAATGGTCAGCTCTGTGTAAGGTTATAATTTCACTACTCTTCTCTTAGTGGGATATAGTTTGTTTAATGTCCCATACCATAAACCTTATCTACTAGGGCCTCAGTTTTAAACTTATTAAAACAATTACTAAAGTATTACATTGTGACACTAGAAGTCCACCATGATAGTTGTTTGAAGCTCTGTCTTCCTGCACACCATGTAGCATCTATACCCTGGGCAGCCCTCGATCTAAAAGATAAGTGGTTATAGATATTTTTCATCTCGTTTCTATATCATAGAAAACCAGTATGCAAATGCTCTCTCTATCTTGTCAGGTTACCTTTAGTGAAAAGTGCTTAAGTACCTCTGCTTAGCTTGTTTAGACTCATCCTAAGAGGAATCAGGACCTTGCAGCACAGGATGCTTTTCACATGTGAGACCAAACATCTCCCACGCAGCTGCAGTCTCCGTTGTTTCAAATTAAATTCTATAGTTCTTTGTTTCTTCTGTGGAATATCAAAAAATACTGACACACAACCTTTTCTGCCTAATATTCACAGAAAAAGATTTGTTTCATGAAACTATCAGTAGTTTAAATCAAAGTACTGCTCTCTGGTGATCATTTGCTTCTATTTCATTGTGCAGAATGGTTCAGCAGTGCTAGTTTCCTCCATGGACCTGCTACATGTAAGTTTAGCTTTTTGACTTGGCAGTGAAATAGAATGCCAAGTGTCTTCTTACAGATGAATGGTTTTCCTGCTGATTTCAGTCTAAAACCAGGACAACTGGCCTGGCTCGGTCATTTAAAAATTTCTCTTGAGACCAAACATGGAAAACACGAATTTGGAAAGCAGACTCTTACCTGACCTGGAAATTATGATCATGAATGTTATAACAAGTCCCATTATGATGCTAGTGATGTGCTACCCAGAGAATTCTGTAAGAACATTTACAGTCAGTGATGCAATCTATTCACAAAGCATCCTCTGATGCAGGAACAAAATCAAGAGAGAGACAGGCACGAAAGAATAAAGGAAATCCCATACTTGTTAATTTTGTAGTGCAGTAGTCCTGGCAATGACTGCCATACACACTCCTGACTTATTTCATTGCTCTGCCCTGTATACTTTGATCTTATATGATTGTCCCTAGATTATGTAGCCAGAGGGACCATTAGATCATCTGGTCTGACCTCCCATGTGTTGCAGGCCATTAAATTGCATTCATTACCCTTGTATTGATCCTAAGGACTTCTGCTTGGCTAAAGCCTGTATTTGAGAGAAGCTGTGGTATTGATCTGAAGACAACAAAAGACTGTGAATCCATCGTTTCCACTACTGTTGGTTTAAATATTGTCACATTGTCCCTATTATTTTTTTTTCCTTATTTCTAATTGGATTTTGTCTGGCTTCATTTTCAAGCCCTTGGTTCCTGTTATACTTTTCTACCCTAAACTGCAGGGCCTTTCAAGCATTGCTTTTTCTCATGGCAGTATTGGAACTGTACGCAAGTCAACTCTTGCTCATTTCAACAGACTCAGAATAAGAGCCCTCGTTTCTCACTAAAAGCCTTTTCTGATGCTCTCAAATGACTTGGGTATTTTTATGAGCCTCTCCAATTTTCTTGCATGTGTTTTTAAAATACAGATACCCAAGCTTTATGTTTTGTTACTGTACCAGTCTCACTAATGCTTTATGCAGATGCCAAATCATTGCCCACTGCATCTGCACTCCCTTAGAAAACTGCGTGCAGAAAAATACTCCTTCAGCAGAAGTCAGTTTGAAGCTTCCTATTGAGATCTATAATTGTATTCTATTTGGGAGTTCTTAATTTTTCACAGAGCAAATTATCAGACAAAGTGTATTTATCAATCAAAGTACATATTTTGATTTCTTCAGCTGGCCATCCCTCTATGAAGCTCCTGCTTTTGATAAATTCAGCATTTCAATGAGGATGGAAAAATGTCTTGCAGGAGTTTCCAGACTGCTCTGCTTCTTGCTTCTGATACAGAGATTGCACCAGTCCTCCTTATACCAGCACGGCAATGACAGTTCAGCACTACACGGTTGTCTGCTATGGTCTGTCGATCTTTTGAAGTCACTGCTATGTAGCCCCATAGCTATTCAAAGGGACCTGTGTTCCCTCTCCCTAAATGAATAACTAGAGTGTGTACAGACAGTTGCATTTGCAAAGGGCTCTTCTCAATGAGCAGTTCATGTCTCCTATATGACAACCCTTCCCATCGGCATATTTTATCAGTTTTTAATTTTTGTCTTTGTTGAAAGTTTGCACCCGCTGAGAAGACAGCAGGTGCAGCTGTCCATGTACAGTGTGTCTTCAAAGCTTGCTGCTTTGGCAAGTTACCGCGTATCAGCGAAACTGTCACTGGACTCCCTGCCCGTCAGCCCGGTATAGAAAGGAGAGCAGTTCCCACTGGTCTCTCGTATCCTATATGCGCTATGCTTAAATGAAACTGGCCTGTCTGGTCCCAGCTCCTAAAGGCAGGGCTACAAAAACAGATAAATAAAATAACTTCTTAATAAGCAAAAATGGGGAAAAGTTCTACTGCCAGCAGGACTGAAGAAGCTCTTAGTTACTGATAAAGCATTGATCAGATCCAAACTTGAGGTTAAAGAGCATCTAAGGCAGACTTCAGCCTCTAAGAGTAGAGAGTTGTTGCCAAAACAAGCCATGGCATAGCGACCACCAAACCCCAGAAGTCAGCTTTTCTGGGGAGGAAGGAGATCTGGGTTTTTCAGCTGAGCAGTTCCTGCCACCTGGAAAGATACCAGGCTAGAGCCAAGGCTACCTGCCTTATCACCATCAGCAACAGCTACTGTCAATAGCTAGCTCTAAACTGATACAAACATCTGCATGATTTAGGCATGTAGGGGTTGTCAATGCCAATTTTTAGGTCCTTGGCTCTCGGAGTGTAATCTGAAGCTCCACGCTAGTCAGATTCAGCATTTGCAGAGATGAGTGCTACGCGAAAACCTAAAGCCTATGTGCTTAGTGGTGGGAAACCCTTTTCACCCAGACAACAGGACATAATAAGGACAAGGCTGAGCCCCTGCACCGAGGTTTCTGAAAGTGTCTATCCTGTGTGATACAGCCTGGTGCAGCAGTCTTCAGAACAACTGAACTTTGGGGTGAAGTGTTAAACTCATCGTGTACATCGTGCAGACACTCTGGTCACTATGTGTCACGTTATCTGGAATCTTTTGTTTCAGAAGCCTACTGCTCAGATGTTGAACCCAAGCTGGTGCCATCTGACCCTTCACCCAGGCAAATAAGCTCTTTTGGAGAGCAGGAAAGCTTGTCGCTATGGTCATGTCTTCAGTCTCCTTCCCTCCATCATGGATAGAGTAGTAGCCAGAGCTACTGTTGCTCATATGGCTTTTCCATCTTCCTTGTTTAACTCTTCCTTTTTGCCCCAAGGCCACAAGCTAGTTTGCTTGGAGCTGCCCTAGATCTGTTATCTTATATGCAATGATATCTCTACTGCTTTTCAGCATTTTATTTCTTGGAGTTCTGAGCAAAGACAGCTCCGTGGTTCTTCAGGGGACTAATTGCGATCTGGCAGAGCAGTGGTGTTTACTAGCTGGACTGCTTCCAGCCAAAAGCATCGCTGCCAGGCTGTAGCGAGGAGCAATACAGGTGCACTCATGCAGTGCTGTCCCTGGGGTAATAAACTAGCACTCAGCTGGTTCTGCACAGAGCCATATGATGTGTCTCCACCGGCGGTGAGTTTGGTCTGTAATCTAGATAAATTGCCAATAAGTAACAGGGCAGAGCTGACTATATATCCAAAGTCCCGTATAACTACGTTTTTAAAAATAATGACAGTGAAATAAAGCTTTGTGTTTGATAGATAGTAGGGGCTTACTTGACCTGCCAAGAATGAAGACATTTAGCACCTTCCAGGAGCAGACCCTGAATCTCTTGATGTTTGTAAGGCTTTAGTATTATACTTACAATGCACTTAAAGGGAAATAGAAGCCAGGTGGTACTTATGGTTGGCACATGAAGGCTGTGATTTAATGAAATTTCCTCCCTGATATGAAGGAGACTCTTGGAAGAGGAATAAACTGAAATACCTATGTGTAATGATCCTGTCAGGGTAGAGAACGGGCTAACATTGTTATCCTATAAGTTTTGCAGGGTATATTATATTACAAAACGCGTCGTAAAGATTTCTCTAAATACATTTCCATTTCTCTGATGTTTGTAAGCCGAGAGTAATATTTTTCTCTGATGTATGAATGTGGATGATTTGACAGGAGTCAACCAATGCCATAAAATAACACTAGAACCCTAACCTAACAGGGTTTAAAATGCCGATACAGAATAGCGCTGTGAGTCTCTCTCTTAAATAAAAATGGAGTATCATTTGTCTGATGCTCAAGACGTACCCTACAAGCCTCGCATATCAACTGGGGAACAGCTAGGAATTTGTTGCATTTTAAGACCTGACTCACTACAACAGCTTATCAGTCACAGTGCAAGTGATTGGATATGAATCTAGTTTACAAGCCCAGAAAGGCTGCCTACCTTCTAGAGAGCTGCTCTTTGTGTTTCCTTTTTGCATTTCTTGCTTCAGTACACTATAGGAAAAGTCAGAGGAAAATATCCTTTCTCATGAACCAGTCAAATTTCCAAGTGAATTATTTTTTAAAGTTTTTTAACTTAATAATCAGGTGCTTAAGCCTGATATAGTTCATACAAAACAAATGGGGAATAAGACTTTCTGCTAGAGCCTTTGGGGTGTATTTTGAGCAGTGCTTTACTAGCAAGAGTCTCAAACTCACTTATTTGATATCATTTGAGAAAAATACAAACAATACATCTCTTGGAAGCAGAGATAGCATTAACTTGTCTGAAATATAGCTCTGGCATATGTTTTGTGGGGAAGATGATAGCAAGAAATCAGAGGAAGGACAGAGAAGACAGACATTTAAATTTGGTCTGGTCAGGCCTATTTGCTGCAATTAACATGTGTAGACACACTCAATATCCCTTTTATTAAGGACTCCCATGTCCAGACATTCTGTCGGTTACAGGAAGGGTACCAAATGCAGAGAGGTTACCTTCAGTGAAACTGTACAACATCCGTGTTGCCAGCTAATTATAGTTAGTGCTGGTGAGGAGAGTGGAACGTAACATTGCCCATGTTAGATTAAGTCAGAAGTCTGCCCTGAGTAGCCCTGTGTCCCACAACAAGCAGTAGCAAATGCTTAAAGAAAGTGCATAAGATCAGAACATACTGAAAATGACCCTTTCCCTGATCATTCTTCCCAGGTCCAGCACTTTAGGGAACTTCCTGAGAAAGCAATTACATCCAGACTCTCATGTTGAGCAGCCACCTCTGAATTTAGCTTGCACAAAGTGCCTTTTGAACTCACCTGCACTTTTGGCCACCTCAGTGCTCTGGAGATGCAAGTTTCACAATGTAATTACACAGTGTGGAAAGTACTTTGCTTTGAAATATGCTGCCTGACTGAATACAAAGGTTTTCCTTACATTAAGCTGTCTGTTAAAACAGTAAAAATGAACAAATGAAAGGTCTGCTGTGGTATCCTACTATAGGATTTATCTCCAAGCATGTTAATGCTTCCAGTTGATTTGCAGGTGTAAATTGCATATTTATGTGGCAGTGCTGTTCTCATTCCCTAAAGGCCTCTAGAGTGTATGAATGAGCTGCTGTGTTCGAGCTGCAGTTGTGTGCAATCAGAGGCTTCTGGTTCCTTTGGGAATTCACTTACAGCATGAAATTAATCTCTTTCAGCTACTCTGGTTGAGCAGGTGAAAAGTGAAAATAACTATGAAAGTGCTGTGGCCTCTAGTAATTGTGTGAAACCTTGGAATATGCCTGCGCTGCAGCTTGCTAACATAGTTTGCAATTGTCTGAAATGACACAGTTCTTAAAATAGATAACAGCACTGTTTTCCTCTTGAATGGCTGGAAAACTGCAAAAAACAGGTAGTCAATCACACACCTTTAAAACGCCACTCATTTCCAGTGTGAGCATTGACTGAATTGCTTATTCAACATATCTGGTGTCCTCTGACATGTCTTGGGCAGCTAGGAATGCAAGTAATTAGGTTCAGTGCAGTGACTGTCTTTTTAGCTAGAATAACAAGAACTGATTTTACTGGTACTGCCTACACCATCAAAAGAAAACAGTATCTAACCTAGAGAATTGGCACCGAACCTTAAATGGAAGCTACTGCTGCTTTTTTTTGGCTGAATACCATGGAAGGCTAAATATAAACTCAGGGCTTACTTTCATTGCTTGGTGAAAATTTTCAATAATCTAGTATCTTTACTTAACCCTTCTCACTCACTAAGGAATCCGAATAATTCACAGAAAAGTCAATGGCTGCTTTTCCTCTTTTCTCAGTTAGTCTTTTTTTTTTTTTTTTTTTTTTTTTTAAATCTTCAGTACAATCGAGAAACTTAAAGATGCTCAGGAGGGTTGTTAAGGAACCACCTGTTCTCTCTCAACAAACATGTAAGAAGGTAGCAAGGTAAAAATGTTAGCAGGTATATTCTGGCCTTGCTTACAATGGGCTATGTTCCGGATTAGGCTTGATGGTCCTTTCACTGCTGCATCGAGAACAACAAAAATACCCAATTACTAGAGCCAGTAAAGGACCTGGATGTCTAAAGTTTAGGAAACTCACTTGAGTGGACTCTGGTGACCACAGTTAGAGGCTCACCCTCCTGCCTGGGAAGTTGGGTTACATTGGAACAACGATTGGACAAAGTTGCCCCTGAGACCTGACCTCCTCAGCTTTCAGGAAAATAAGATTAATAGCCACTAGGACAGCTCGGTACCCAAAATCCAGGAAGTGGTTTCAGTCTTACATTTCTAACTAGGTTAGTGCCATGGCAGGATGCTTGAAGCGCTGGTTGCAGGCCCAGAGGGGAGGCAGGATTTTGGATCAGCCGGGTGAGGCTTGTCCCAGGCTCAGCACATTGTGTGCTGAATACCTAATTCTGCCCTTTCTTTAGCAGGACCTTGGCTTTAGGAATTCCACAGACAGCCTGACAATGCCCAAACTCAAGCTGAAATTGAGATCCAGCTGGGGTTCAGGCATAGGTTCTGAGTGTTCCCAATTATGTTGCATCTGCGTGCTCCTGTGTGCTTTGGAGGAGTCCCGCAGAAAGGTACCTAGCAAATTCAGGTTCCTAGGGCTGAAGGGAAATGCTGAGTGATTTGGAAGAGGAAGCTGCATCCCAGTGCCACCCCCAGTGGGGCATCCTGGTTGCACTTAGTCCAAGAACAGCAGATATTCCCATGCATCGAACTCATACAAAAATACAGCTTTTTGTGCAAATTATGGAACAAATGGGCCTGTTGCCACTGACTGGTGACTGGTGACACTGATTCAAAGTCAGAATCTTGTTATCGTTGCTAGAGATTAGCACAAAGTATATGTAGGCATGAAATGTCTTTGCTCGAAACTTGTTGATAATTCGTGTGGCTGAGGATGGGGAAACATTCTTTTCTTGTAAAGAGTCTTGTATTATCAGTCTTGCAAACAAGTAGATGGATTGGATAAAGCTTCTGCATTCCCCTGGAAATTGGAAAGCAAGCTACGGACAAATTATTCAGCAAGTACATGTGCGCATACAGTGGATTTAACCACATCAATCATAGATATGCCTAATTGAAGCTCTCAGGGTTTTGCATTTCTTATGCTATCTGTGTAGATGTAGTGTGATATGGAGTAAGATTTGATTCATGACGATGCTGATATTTAGAATGGCTGGCTGTCAGTCAGTATTGATTATGGAAATCAACAGCTGTTGGAATGAATTTGACAGAATAAAAAGGTCTAAGTGTATACCTGTCACTACTCATCTGTCCTTCCTGGGCATTTTCCTAGGTGGGACACTGGCATCTGAAATGAAAATGCATGTTAATAGTTCAGAGGTGAAAACAACAGTTGATGTATAGGATGTAGTAAAAAAAAAAGGTGCAATGGGCAGCCTTCTGTTTGCCAAATAATTCAACGAAAGTACATTGATATTCCATCTTTTCACTGAACAAGGTAACTCAAACTGAAGTGTGAAAGGCCCTGTTAAATCAAAAGGAAAAACAGAAAGACATGCGTCAGGTACTGTATTTAAGACCTTTTAAGACTCTTGAAACAGTTCACAACTATTCTGTTCCTACAGAAAGATCCGTTACTTATACTTTGTATGTTACATAAGCAAAGGATAAATTCAGCATGCCGTGGACAAGAACTGTGAAGACTTAAGTGAGCACCTATATCTAGCTAGCATATCTCGCTCACACACTCTGTTTCATACTGTCACCAGATTGAATTTAGAGATGATGTTGAGTTTATTGTCCCTTACTGCAGCATGGGGTCTTGTTTTCCTGCTGAATTTTCCAGACACTTCCCACTTCAAGAATTCCTTCCCCTCTTGGGGCTTCCAATGTCCTGTACTCATAGCATGCCCACATTTTCAGGTTTTTAGTAATGGAAAGCTTTACCTTTTGGTAAGTGGGCGAGATACTCTGTAATTTCCGAGTAGACACTCTTGGCTTTTGTTCTGTGAAAGTCTGAAAGACACAAGGGATTTGATGCATTGTACAGTACAAGTATTTGAGAACTTTTCATGTCATTCTTGTCTATTCACCCAATGTGTTGTTATTGGGACCGAAAATTTTGACACACCTCTTTTAAGTAACAACATTCACTTTTTAATGGAGGTGAAATATGTGTTTTTGCAGAGTATTTAAAGACAACTTGTCAGAAAGGAGTGTGTTGCTTTATTGCATTTTGCAGAGAACTGCCTTTTATGAGCAACTGGACTTCTCTGTTTAATATGTTGTTCGATATAACTAGTCTTGAGCCCAGATTCAGACATCTGATTTTGATCAACTGGATGTCAGTAGCATAATTAAGTAAAAGGATATGACTAACTTGATTCTGCCTGGACTTTAGTCTTTAATATACTTGGTATTTCTTGTCAGCTTGACAAGGAAGTGGCAGGAGAAGAAAAGGGAGGTGGAAAAGAATTTAGATTATTTATTAAATGTTTGGTGTGACTGTGCCTGAGGTGTAATAATTGTCCTCGCTGTTCATTCCAGTCTCTCTGCCCCTTGCCTTTCTGGAGGTCACTGCCAGCTGAGCTGCTGCTTTAACTCTCTGGAATGATTTGGCTTAACAAAACACAAACACTCTCAAATCCAGGTTGTAGTCATTTTATACTTTCTTTAGTGGACGTGCTGGCTTAGGAGTTCCTGCCCCTGGGTACAAACGGATTACTTCTCACCCGGAGCAGTTGCCTGGCCAAGCTCCCTGTGCAGCTCTGTGAGTGTTTGACACTGTGGAGAGGGACCAAATATCTGCAAGTAGGAAGAAAAGAGAAGCAAGAGCTTCTTGGGACAGGATTGCCTCTTTCGGAAGACCACATGGAGCCCAAGGACAGGGCTGGCATCCTATGGGTGTTATTTCTGCCAGTCAAGGGGCTGCTGATCTTTCCATAGCCCTCTCTCTCCTTCCCATCTCTGTTCTGCAGTTCACCAGCACCCTTTCAATGTGTGCTGATACAACTTTTCTGTGGGTGCAATATATGCCAGACCATAAGATATAGCAGGCTTTAAAAAATGTCTATTTCTGGTATGTTTTTAATTTGGATCCATTTTTAATCTGGATAATTTTACTGATATAGTTTAGAGCATGACATGCTAAACAGTTGCCTCAGTATAACATTGGAGGAGGGTGAAGGAAATAATTTCTGGAGTTCAGAAAGGAGGGGCAGGGAGAGGAAAAGTCTTCTAATTTGGTTTTGCAGAAAAAGAAAAAAATGATAGTGCTCGACGTCAAAGGTTGGTGCAAAAGTAATTGCAGTTTTGGACTGTGAATTCAAAACCATTATAACTAGGCTCAAACACATCTTTATTAATCAAAATAGGAACGAGTACAATCAACACACTTTTGCCAAAGAGAAATAAGTTTTTTTATTTCTGTAGGTTAAAAGTCCCTGCTTTGGGATTTGACAAACTCTTGGGAAGCATTTTCTGCATCCTGCTGGTTCTGTAAGCGTTTTACCTGCAAAAAGTTGTCAAGATGCTTGAAGAAGTGGCAGTCGGTTGTCAAGAGGCCAGGTGGATATGGTGGATAAGGCAAAACTTTGTATCCCAATGTGTTGGGCTTTTGAAGCATTAGCTGTGCCATGTGTGGTCACACATTGTCATGGAGAAGAATGGGGCCCTCTCTGTTGACCGATGCCGGCTGCAGGCGGTGCAGTTTTCAGTGCCTCTCATCCATTTGCTGAACAGGCTTCTCAGATGTAATGGTTTCACTGGGATTCAGAAAGCTGTAGTGGATCAGGCTGTCAGCAGACCACTGAACAGTGACTATGACCTTTTTTTGGTGCAAGTTTGGCTTTGGGAAGTGCTTTGGAGGTTCTTCTTGGTCCAACCACTGAGCTAGTTGTCGACGTTTGTCATATAAAATCCGCTTTTCGTCACATGTCACGATCTGATTGTGAAATGGTTCATTGTTATTGCACAGAATAAGAGAAGGTGACACTTCAAAACGACGATACTGTTGATTTTTGGTCAGCTCATGAGGCACCCACTTATCAAGCTTTTTCACCTTTCCAATTTGCTTCAAATGAGGATCGGCTTCGATGATTGCTCTCAATTGGTCATTGTCTACTTCCCAAGGCCGGCTGCTACACTCCTCATCTTCAAGGCTCTCATCTCCTTTGTGAAACTCCTTGAACCACCACTGCACTGTCTTTTCATTAACAGGTCCTGGGCCAAATGTGTTGTTGATGTTGCAAGTTGTCTCCACTGCTTTACAACCCATTTTGAACTCGAATAAGAAAATCGCCTGAATTTGCTTTTTGTCTAACATAATTTCCATAGTGTAAAATACATACAAAATAGACAGCAAGTAATAAGGCAGTAGCAAAAAAAACCCATAAAACAAGAAAAGCACATTCAAATGATGTGTGACATAACCACATTTATTTAAGAATGTATTCCAATATCAAACAACAAATTTCAACAATGCAAAAATCGCAATTCCTTTTGCACCAACTTAATATCTCCTAGAGAAAAGGTCCTCGGGTTTTGCTTTCAGCAAGACCTGGCTTAGAGAGCCTTCTCCCTTTGACTGGGAAAGCCAAGCGAGCTGCAGACTCCTGTGGGGCGTGAGGCTGAGGAACCAGTTGAGTCTGGAAGATGTAGCTTGCCTAACCACTTCAGAGACACAGCCACCGTATACAAGCCCAGCTTTTCACCATAGCAGACTATATCGATAATGTGTCTTCACTCCCCTGATGTAGCTGATACTGGTATATGCGAAGCTTTTATAAACATGAAGATTTGGCCTTTTCATGCAGCTTGTTGTACTGCTCAGAGAAGCACTGAGCTGCCTGAAAGGATCTTCAGATATTGGTGTGTTAGAGAAGAGTCCTGAGGCAGTAAAATATGGTAACACAGCACCCTTTCCTGCAGGATGGGCCAAAGACAAGGCTGAATGTGTAAGAAGAAACAGCAAAGCATTGTTATTACAAACCTTTTAAAGACAATTTCTACCGAGAAAAGAAAAAAATGTTTCCCCACATCTTAGCTATTATAAAGTGCAGACTTGGCAGAATTTATTTTTTATCTTGGCTCTAGTATGTCAAAGTTATAGGTTTGATTCAGCAACATCTTGATGAAATTTTATGGCCTGAGGTTTTTCTTGCTATTTTTGGTTTGTTTTCAGACAAGGGAGGTTGAACTAGAGGAGCAGAATGGTGCTTTCTGGGGTTGAAGTATATGAAAAATTCATTCACTCTTATTCATATTCTTCTATATAGTTATGAGGCATAAAATAGCTACCATAGCAAACTTCATTAAAAGGAGAAGGGCTCTCAGAACTGGTCTTGCTTTCCTGTTAACTGTTTGTTGTTCCACAACTTTCGGTTGTAAATTAAATGCACCATTAAAACTATTCCAATATTAATATAGAAACCTAGACAAAATAGATAATGTTATACCACTTACTGGGCCAAAAATACCTGTAAGTTTTGAAACTGAAAGCATCTCCAAGGTGTTGGCAGTTTTAGTGGCTTTAAAAATTTCTGCTTAAATTCTAATCAGTCTGAAGCTCTTCAGACTCCCAAGGCAGCTGTTTGAAACCAAACCAATCCAGTCACCATTCTAGTCATGTGTGTCGAAACAGCCCTTACTGATGGAGGTGCATGGAAATTCATACCCAGCAAATGGATTTCAGGTCTTGACTTTGACCCTTCCTGTTTCTGAAGTGGTGATGTTATTAAAACAACAAAAGAATAACAGTTGGAAACAAAATTGTTTGTTTTGGCCCTTTCAGAAAGAGAGTGCCATGTAGTTGCCACATGTCTCTGTGCAAGGGTGACCATCCAGACTATTAGTTGATGTCTAGTTAGATCGCACGGTATTTGAAGGATGCCTCTGTAGAAGATAATTTAAAAAAACAAATGTCCTAATCATAATTATTAGGGAGCCCTGGCTGAGGACACATGCAGTGTGGGCTCTGTCACTGCTTCATTGTGTGACACAGAACTGGTCACTGCACTGTACTGTGTGTCCATCTTTCTCTTTGCAGAGCAGGGAAGATAATGCAGATCTTGGTAAGGCATTTCAGAAACCTATTTATGAAATTAGCAAGATACTAGTCCTTATTTATGCAATGTCCTATTTGTGCAACCTGGTGCAGGTCAAATGTGGATATGTTGACACAAAATCTTCAGTCTGTCAAGGGCAAATATACCTGGGAAGGTTGCTGCAGAAGAGCTGCCAGACCAGAGGAACAGCCTGAGCAGAAAGCCTCATACTTCTATTGCACATAGGCTCCTGTTAGCTGTCCACGTCTGGGGAAGATGACACCTTTCTGCCTGAAAATGGCTTGATTTTCATCTCTCTGTTTTTTGGCACTTGTGTGGCAGTCACTTGGGAAGGGGCATCTGTTATTTCCTCCAGCAGCCTACAAGCCAGAGCTTGTTTTCGCAGTCATCTGGTAGATGCTCCCAGCATGAGCGGCATGTCGCCTTCTGTCAAAAAGGACGCAAAGAGGGAAGGAAAGACAAAGAAGACATAATCAATTAACAAGGCAAAAGGTTAAGGGCAGAGAAAAATTAAACGGGAAAGGAGAAGTGAACAAAGGGTTCCCTAAAAAAGAAGCAAGTGAAGAAAAGAGTAAGATTAATGGAGGGAGGACATTGAGTCCTGTTATGCACTTCAAAGGCAAAGCATGCCTGTTCACAAGACCTTGTGCTTTTTTGTTCATAGGGAAGACTGGCAGTTGGAGGTGGGCAGTGAGGTCTATCCCCAGGGAACATCCCTCAAGAAGTGTTGACCTGCTGCTATCTTAATCACTGCAAACATCACACAGCTGATGAAACAGCAGTGCCCTTGCAGTGGCCAGGGCAGCTTGCAGCTCAGTTTGCCCAGGAAGTCCCACCATCAGCATCACCTGCTCTGGTGCACAGTGGTGTCAATGGGGGAGAAACAGACTCAATTCAAAGTATCCAGCCTAGTTGAGAGCAGGGGTAGGGATCAGTCTGCCAGGGCAGTTGAGAACCCTTCAAGGAGACAGAAGAGCACGTTTCTCTGAACAAATACAGGCCATTCTTCAAGCTCATTAAATAGATTTTTTTAGCTCAGCTCACAACAACATAATTCAGTTGATTTCTGATCTTTGCCATGTGTAAACCTTGTATGAGTTGCTAGTGTTCTAAATTCTGTCTACGAGTAGGGGTAAAGTCTATAAGATTACTGCTTTAGGAAAGCACAGACAGCTAAATTTAATTTCTCTACTGAGCTTTCTAAAAGCCTCTCATCTACATTTAGTTACAGCCATTCCAAGAAATATAATGCACCGTCCTGAAAGTGCATTCATCTTTGTAAACTGGATATTCACATTTTTGTTCCAGTGGACCATTTAGAGGCATGTTGCAAAGGGTGCCCTAAACCAAACAGATTTACACTTAGTTGCCATTCCTAAATACCACAGAAAATTGTGTTACAACAAAAAATAGAGGGTTTCATATGGTCTTGCACATACAAACTTTTGCAATATTATAGCATTATAAAAGCTACTAATTGCATACAAGGTGTTATAGCAGAGGAAGGTGGGTGTCTGGGAGCGGGTAAGGATCCTGATTGTCTGAGCAGGAAACAAATGTATTAATATGTATTTGGTTTTGTTTGCCTGGAGTTGTGGCCTCTCTCAGCCCCTGGATGTGCCTGTAAGCACCCACTGCCCATCAGCCACCCATGGGACATGTAAGGGGAAGTAATGAATGTGAGGCTAAGGCAGCATGTTGGAGAGGGACAGTAAAACAGGGAAGGTTAAATTAACAATTTAACTGTACAAATTCTAAAGTCCAGAAAAAAAAAAAATGCTTATGTATGGGTCTCATCTTCTGGAGGGGCAGTGCTAGGATATGTGTCCACCAGGCCATCTTTTTTCTCTTCTTCACAAGTCGTACTACTGTATTCCCCCTTCTAGATACCAGGTCTTGTTCCACCAGGGGGAAATGGATGCTGTGTAGCAGGAACCATTTAATCTGAAGCGAGCTGGGACCAGAGCCACAGGCAGCATGGGGAGGACACCATCCAATGCTTGTGGGAAAAGGACAGTCATTGCCTGTGAGTTCCTGGCTGTTGCTGCTGTTGTTCTGAGGGACAGAGAGACTGCAGCAGTAGCCGAAAATAGCCTGAGGAGGGTGTGGGTGAGCTCAAATGCCAAAATATCTTGGTGCAGCTCTGGCTGGGCTGATTAGTTAGTGTCTGGCAAGAGAGATTATGCTGAGATATTGGACTTGCATGGATAGGAAGCTTTCCTCCAGGAGGATCTTGAAGATCGGCATAGCTGGCAGCCTGCTGGTCCTGGCACCCTGCTACCTCTGCCTTCCCCCAGTAGGGTCCTTTCTGCCACTAAGAGGAAATTTCAAGGGTACTGTGAAGCCTCCTGATATTTCATGCTGGAAAGCAGCCTCTGCAGGCACCATGCTGGAAGTGACAGCTCTGAAAAATAAAGGACAGAATACTAATGTCTCCTTCCTAACATTAAGCAGGGACTCTACCAGGAAACTGCAATATGGACAAGGATTCCCAAGGACTGTTCCAGCTGGGTGCCCAAAACGGTCTGCGGAGCAAAGCCACTGAGGAGGAGCTGTGTCTGGTTCAAAGTCCTGCCTGACACACTGGAGCAGTCACCTGCAGCTCAGGATAGACTGTACACGTCTGAAGCCATTCAAGAGTACATTAAGTCAAGGAAGACACTGTCTTTGGGAGGAAGGTGTTGGCAAAAGATGTGGCAGGGAGCAAAAGCACAAATAACTGGTCCGTCGTGCTCCCTCAGGCAAGAGGGGCCCTCCAGAAAGTGATGCAGTTTTGACATTTCCTTCAGATTTTATATTAAGTCCCATAATATTTGGTCTTTGTTCTGAGTAACTTTTTGTTACAGTCTGTGCTCAAGGAAACCTTTTATCATCATCATCTCTAAAGACAGCTTCCATCTTTCAGAAGAAAGCACAAACCCCATAAATCCTAAAACTGCCAATGCAAAAATGCAAAGAAAAAACCAGGCCTTGTGATATACCTGGTGACCATTTTCAATGTCAGCATTGTGGCTCTCAACCTATTCCTCATTCCAAGCTTTGCCTTCAGCACAGAAGTTTCAAGGTTGCCTTCTCTCCTGTTGCCACTGAGCAAGAGAGGATCTTTGCAAATCCTGCCTGTGGTTGTGATCTGCAAGCTGAGCATGTTCGAACTAGTGGAAGTATTGCTCAGAATCAATCACCATGAAACATTTGTGCTCGTTCATCATGTCACGTGAGGAATGTATTTTACGTAGTTTTTGCATAGTGTGAGACATACGAGGGTCTTGGGCAGCAGCTAAAACAAGGGCCTTCTCTCCACCCGCCCACAGATGAGATGGGCTGCTTCTGCTCTTAAGCTCCATCACAGTGGGCTCCCATGTGCTTAGATGCTCCCATTTAGCTCTTTTTCTGGTAAACTCCTGAAGGAAGGCAGTGGTTCAAGTGCAGACTGAATCGTAGCCTGGTAGCTAGATGCCCTGCATTTTCAGGGTAGGCAATAATTTCAAACTTTTCAGCAGATCCCTTGCAGAATGACTGTCCTCTGCAGTCTTGTAGGTAGTGGTGATTTTATGTTCTACTGTATATGCTCCCCTCTGCCTGTGAGCCCCTTCTGCCCACAAAACCTACATTTCCTGTACTCTATATCTTTGTTTTTCCTGCATCCCTCCAAAATTTATTCTTTTCCTTGATACAAGGGAAAAAAATCCCCAACCAATAGCTGTACTTTAAAAAAAAAATCTAGAAGATAGTTCATTTTATGATATATCATTTTATTATTTGTTACTTAGGTGCTTCTTGATCTGATTCTCCCATTTCATATTTTTCCTGCACAGTAAAGTTTGGGGATCATTCTTCAATTTTTGTCTCTGTAATAGAATTAGACACCTGCCGAAGTGACACAAGTCTATCAAATAGGTGCTAGCATCATGGGATTTACTGGGCAAAGGCATGCTTAAGCTTTACATAAAAACATCAAACAGCCTATCTGGTAAAGCATACGCTGACTTTAGGGGAAACATTATAGAACTCTTTAGAGCCCTGAGAATGGCCAGACATGAATTATGCTGATATATGTCCATATTACTATTTTATTGAGGAAGATAAGGATAAAACAGGAAAATCAATCATATTCAAGGAATCCAGAACTACCAAATACATCTTCAACTGCATTAGGTAAGTATTTTTTATCCATTTATGTAGACAAATACTTTGACTTGATCATAAACAAAATAAAAAGTGTGTTTTTATCACTGGTCAATTTAAGCTTTGCTGCAGACATAATGGAACAAAAAGGCACAATAGCCTAAGGTTGCACATTTTGTCTGAGGAGCAAATCACTTCTTTGTGTCTGAGTGAATGTTTGTTTTGGGAGGAAAATGTTCTTTTACCTGGCAACAAAATATTTCTCAGTGTCTTGGCTTTGATTTTAATGCTGAACATATTTTTTGGAAGAATGCAGTTAAAATAACTGTTCTGGAAACAAAAATAGAGTCTAACCTTTGAATGTTTAGTATTGTGAAATGTGAAAATCTAAATTTGTTGTAAGCTTCTATGTATCTGAGGTATTTTCTATTATTCTTTAATGAAAAACGTGTTTCTGGCCATTTGATAAACATATAATGTAACCCTAGTCTAGTAACGGAATTTTAATCTATTTCTAGAGGGAACTTTGCTATATAATTCCACAATTCCCTAGGATTCTGCTTCTTATTCAACAACACTCTCAGAAACAAAGACTTCTAGGCTTGACTCAAACTAATTAAGCTTGTGAGGATTTATAAACAACAGGCAAAATCTTGCCAGCAAAATATTCAGTGAGAAAGAGCGTAGATGCTGAAGCCTCTCTCTGCAAATTGAACAGCTTTCCTTGTGTACTGGTTTTGTCTGGGATAGAATTTTCTTCATAGTAGCTGGCATGGGGCTGTGTTTTGGATTTGTGACCAAAACAGTGTTGATAATACAGAGATATTTTTGTTACTGCCGAGCAGTGCTCACACAGAGTCAAAGCCTTTTCTGCTTCTCACCCCACCCCACCAGTGAGCAGGCTGGGGGTGCACAAGAAGTTGGGAGGGGACACAGCTGGGACAGCTGAGCCAGCTGACCAAAGGGATATTCCATACCGTACAACTTTGTGCTCAGCATATAAAGCTGGGGGAAGAAGAAGGAAGTGGGGATGTTTGGGATGATGGTGTTTGTCTTCCCAAGTAACTGTTATGATGGAGCCCGGGTTTCCTGCAGGTGGCTGAACACCTGCCAGCTGATGGGAAGTGGTCAATGAATTCCTTGCTCTGCTTTGCTTGTGTGCATGGCTTTTGCTTTACCTATTAAACTGTCGTTATCTCAACCCATGAGTTTTCTAATTTTTACCCTTCTGAGTCTCTCCCCCATCCCACCAGGATGGGGAGAGGAGGTGAGCGAGCAGCTGTGTGGTGCTTAGTTGCTGGCTGTGGTTAAACCATGACACCGTGGAGCTCCAGCTAGGAGTCTGAGGGATATCTTTGATTTAAAGAGTGATTTTCAGAGCACAAAATGAAAACAAAATGCTTAGGCACCAAAATATTTTATAAACTTTTCCTGGTAGGCTGTGCTGAATGTTTGAAAGTATTAACGGCTGACCAGATGGTCAGTCTCTGGATGGAAAGCTGAATTGCCCTAATCTGGTCTGTGTATATACTCCTAACTTGGTTCCACAGTAAAGCAGTTAAGCTAAATATATATAGGTTTTATTCCTCAGTTGCAATGAGTCAGAAGCATGCAGGTGATTCATTAAAATCTTTTGGATAATGAGTCAGCTTCTCAGACCACAGTAACTCAGTCACTTGCAGTTGACTTGAATGCCTGTGACAGCCTGACTGTACTCTTGCTAAACAATGAAAATCCCAACGGTCTTAATTTTTCATTCTCTGAGCAAAAATATTGCACCTGGCATCGCACGAACACCACCTGGGTGTGACACAGCCCAGTAATGCCCTCCAGAGCCTTCGTGTTGTCCCATCCTTTCCACTCCTGTCTTCTTCCAGGAAGGCTAAATCTTGAGTAAGGTGGGAGGGTTTCAGTCTGGCAGATTCATGTCTTTTTATATCAACAGTGATTCAGCTTGAATAGTCAGGAACACATTTAAGGATTAGCAATTCATCCAGTATTAAACTTGCTTGCATTTATGCAACTGGCTGCCCTCTCTGAGTCTGCAAGATGTTCACGCCTTTGGCGTGTGCTGGTGAATGCCTTGCAGACTCGGAGAGGGGAGCCAGTTTCATGAATGCAAGCATGGCAAACCCATCTGTTACAGGATTTAGGCTCTTTGAGATAAATCTGCTTCCTCCATGTAACTTGTGCTTCTACTGGGTACAATCCTCATACAAGGATCCTTTACTTAATAAAACATAAACTGTCCCTCTTAGGAAGAAAGTATTTACCCAACTGCAGTTGGCTTTCTGAGCTACATTTTTATAAAACCAGATGATTGCTGATATTGTCATTGAACTTTTCCCACCTGACCCACATATCACACACTGTGCTGCACAGCTGAGTGGTAGGAGGTGCTCAGAGAATGACAGAGAGCTAGTTCTAGAGGGTGAACCCACTCCTGCTCAAGAGAAATTCCCACAGGAGATAATTTTCACATAGTGAGAAGTAGAAGTGGAGAGGATAAGACATAGAGCCAGGCAGCCCAATTCAGTTGCCTGAACAGAGGTGTCCAGTGACCTCTGAGAGACAGAAGGTACACAAGAGATATACCTGGGCTGCTGGATGTGATATAGGACATGTGGAAGTCTTGCATCTTAACGGAGAGGCAGCTGAAAGTGGGCTGGGACAGCCTAGGGCCTTAGATGCCTCTATTCAGAGAAGTGAGTTGAACCCAGGATGCTTCCATTTGCTTCAGAAGAATGTGTTGCTGGAGAGGTAATGGGACATTCTTAGCGGTAGACTCTCTAGGATATGAGTTATATCAGAAACTGTAGCACTTACCTGATTGATGGTATTCAGTGGTCTATGGCACCAGAACTCCACCACTTTCCAGTGAGAAAAGTCCCCTGGCTCTGGGAGTGAGCAGGAGATACCTAGCCCAGGTTTGTTCAGAGAAGTTGCCCCTCATCCTATCGTTGGGCACCACTGAAAGGAGTCCGGCCCCATCCTCTTGACACCCACCCTTGAGATATTTATAAGCATCGATGAGATCCCCTCTCAGCCTTCTCCAGGCTGAACAGACCAAGCTGTCTCAGCCTTTCCTCATAAGAAAGATGCTCCAGACCTCTCATCATCTTCATAGCCTACCGCTGGACTGTCTCCAGTAGAGGAGTCTTAAAGGCTGTGATAGATCCAGGTTGACAGGAAAGCTTTAACAAATGCAGATTAGTAGGACCTTGTGTGTTTTCTTCATTTACCTTGACTTGAGCTAGAGGCCACACAATATAGAACTCAATTTTCCATCAAAATCAGTATTTTTTAGTAAAGCCACTGCAATTGCTGGCTGCTTGACCTGTGTTAGATGAGTTGCTGTCTTGCTGACAGTTGCCATAGAGGGGTAAAGGATGGCACTGTTGTGATGACTGAACATCCTTCTCAGACGCTACTGGAGATCTCAGTCTGCTCTGAAGAGCAGTGTGGGATTGGCATCATGACTAAATAGAAGTCGTGATGAACTATGAGACTCTGGAGTAAAAATTTACAAGCATTTTAGCAAACTCTTCTTCCAGATGTGTGTTGCTACGTTTGGACCTGTTCTGTCTTTAGTTATACCTACACTCACACAGATAGTGAGCTGTATATTTGGATTTAAAAGGACAGATGATCTCATTCTGACAATATTTATTGCCAGCTCCTTCCTCCAACATGAAGAAGCAATAGGTTGTAAGCGATGTTTTTCTTACTGGAGGTAGTCTATGAATAGCAGAGGAGAAATATAAAGAAGACATAGGATATATTTTCAGATGACACTGATGGATATCCTCTCGTAGAAAATGGAGATAAATAAAACAGACTATTCCAAAACTGATAAAAATAATATTAAGCAATGAATTGTATCTTGTGAAATGCCTGGGATTTTTTAATCACCACTGCATTTATCCTTTACCAAACTTGCATATAACTGTATGTTTCTATTGCACTTTTCAATACTTCTTCACATACAGGTCACCTCTTTAAGGTGTTAATTGCCCTCAACAGCAATTACTTTCCCAGTCACTAGTTGTAACAATTAATACTGAGTCCTACACTGACTCAAGCGTTTCCTGCACAAAGGTGATCCAATCCAGTTCCTACTGAAGTCATTGGCATAGCTTTCTATTGGAATTTCATCAAAACTTTAATTTTATAGGCTTTTTTGGACACAGAAGCTTTTCAATATCAGACAAAAGGTACACAAGGGCCTTATAAAATGGAGTTGTTATTGATGAATAAGACTGAAAGATTGCTTCCTAATTACCATTTATTATTCAGTTAGTTTCAGCAGCCAATGGCATATTATTAATCCTGCTTTGAATGATTAAATCTAAAGACGATTCTCTTCAGTCTCCTTTTTCATTGTACAATAAACCCTATTTGCCATGTTTTACTAGAGCTATTTTTTATCCTGTCTGAAGTATTGAAAAAAATTACTAGCTTAGTAATTACTTCAGAATAGGAAATTTCCAGTAAGTCACAGCATTTTATCTTCTGAAAATAAAAATGCAACACGTCTAATCCTTTGTTAGATTATAGCAGTTTATTCATTCAGTTGTTTTTCATTCTATGTTTTTTTGAGGGAGAGAGTAAGTGAGTTTTTGTTAGTTTGCTCTCAAAAATAAACAGGAGGATGAGCAGCACTTGACAGAATCATCTCAGCAGATGGATAACTGGGCCTTCGTATACATATATATGAACAAACAAAGATGAAATGGTTGTCTGCAAAGAAATTCAAAGTAGACTTAGTGAGGAATGGTCTGGGATGCTTACCACTGCTTTATTTTAAACAGAAACTATTCCACCAAGGTCAGCATCATGAATAATGCCTTATGATTAGCAGCAGAGATAACTGTGAGCAGAGCAGTTTCCCCACTGCTGGCTGATGGTTCTTGACAAGCCCTGTGGAAAGGGCAAGGTTCTCAAAGGTCTCTGAATGAACAGACAGCTACTTCTGGAGCAGGAGAGGAGGTGCATTTCTTGAGCCTGATGAATGGAAGAGGCAAGGACAGAGAGGTGGAGGCCATAGGACTTGAGTGGAAGGTGCAGGGGGTTCATGTGGGGCAGGGTTTTAGGCAACAGGTTCTTGCTTTAACAACAGTATTTTATTACTAATCACACAGCTATCGCTCCATGATACTAAGTAGACAGTGTTTACCACAGGTTTTTTTTTTAAATACATTATTTTTTCCCTGGAATACTTTCTGAAACTTATTCTTCCATACAGTAGATCACTTGTTTACAGAAATGAAAGAAGTAGTTCCATCTACTTCATCGCTTTCAATTTTAAGTTCAGAGATGTGAGGAGAGAATAGGGAGCCCAAGACTTTTCAAAGTCAAGCTGTCTACCATTGTTTGAGGTAGGAAAACTTAGGTTTCATACCAACATCTGGGATTACAGGTGGGACAAACTGATCCTTGAAGCAGGCTGAAATTATCCATGATGTCTATAGGAAAACAGTAAGACTTTGCCAAAAAGAATGAAGTTTGGAGTTTTTTTGTTAAAAAAAAAAGGGGAGAGGGGGGCATAGATATAACAAAAATGCATTTGCTTGAAGGAATCAATCATCCTTGTTTATAGCAAAAATAATGTATACAATACGGAAAACTAATGGACATCTGTAGTGGTCTCATCTGTTATTTCTTCTTTTTTTCTGTGTTTTTTGGCAGTTCGCTGTGAAGGAAGGAGGACAAACTGATGATGATGAGCAAGGTGGAAGAAATGCCATAATCATTTTGCTCAAACTGTGCAGAATGTGTGTGCCAATGCTTACAAAATGCGCTGCTTGTTCTGAGGAGAGAAATCAGTCATCTGTTAACTTTCGCAGACAAAGGGAGGTTACCTGTGGTTTGGATTTGTTAAATTAATTTTACACATTGTCTCTACTCCAAGTAGAGACAGATAAGCACATTTGCAGGTTTTAACTCATGTTTTTCAACACTGTTCATAAAGCCCTTTTCTGTGTCCTGTACAGAGTACATTCAAAGTTTCTTTCCTACTCAAGACTTTACGACCACCTTAAAATGTCTTACTTCACTAGTGGAACCACAATAGCATCAAGTAATCCAGTGCTGCTAGAAGTCCAGGGGTTTATCTTCACTTCATCACAGTCATTATAATAGGTGTATGTTAAGTGTGTAATTGTCTTCTCTGTTTTTTTGAAGAATGGTTCATCCTGGTACTTGTGTGATGATAAACAGCTGAAATGTAAATACCACTCTCATGGTTAGACTAACATAATGAGAAAAAAAATTCATTTTTTAAACAAACATTAAAGCAGTAATTTTTCTATTTCCCCTTCCAGTTATTATGAGTCAGGTGGAATGAAGAAATTTAACCCTGTTGGAGCCGGCTATTCTTACCTGGTGACTTCAACTCCATCACTTGGGAATTCTGACATCATGCTTTCCACTTACCAGCAAACCTTGTCATCTTCCACTACTTACATGTAGTAGCAATCAACAAGACTGAAGATGAAAGTCCAAATAGTAAGGCTTGGCTCAATTACATTTATGACAATGCTCTGATTTCCATTTCAAGGCAACGTCAGTGCGTTTTTCCTGACTCTGTCCTGCTGTATGTGGTTAGAAGGGTTGTTTGCTTTAAAAAAGGACCCATACACGACTGTGCGGTGCTTATAGTTGATCTGAGTGCTGGAAAAAATATGAGGAAGATCTCATATAACAAAAATGTTTCTTTTTTGGTTCTTGCCTTTTGTCCTTCTTACAGTTCTGATCAAACAGTAAAAAATTATGTGTATATCTATGCTGTTTTATTCTTCATACTACAGCCAGGCCAGAGGATGGTGAAGTTCCCTTATTGCATCTGTGGCTAGTGCTTTACATTCGGTGTTGCCTTCTGCACTGGCAAATTATGTGTGGGAGAAGAGACAGAATGGTTCAGAGAGTTGCTGAAGAACACGTGAGCCTCTAAGTTACTGATATAAGCCACCTTCAATTAATAAATAGTTCCCAAATGTAATGAACATCCATACTGGCTTTGACCTATATGGGAGTCAGTTGATGTTCCTCTGTTCCACAGGAGGCTGCCAGCAGAAGTGACAGTGGCAGTCCAGAGATTTCAATGCACAAAGACCTATCTCTCGTACAATGGGTGGACCCTCAGTGCAAGTTTCAGGGCCATTTTTTCTGGATATTAAATCAGAACAATGTCTGATGCTGTCTTGTGGCTAGAATGCTTGAGCTGGCCAGTAGTTCAGTCTGGCACCTTACATTATCTCCAAGATGTATGTAAAGAAGGTGCGGATATTCTTTTCTAATGGAGTCTAAAAATAGCTGATGGTTATCACAAACCATCATCGTTATTTGGGTGTAAACTGAGAGGCACTAAAGGTACTACCTCTCAATGACACCTGTGCCTGCTGTACACACAGGACTCAGATGGCCAGGGCACCTGCTGAAATACTTGTTAAGACACAGTTAAATTTAGTGCTTAACAAGTGGTACACTTGTGGAAACATTCAGAATCTGTTTAATCTTAGCTAGCACTTTTAAATGGCTTTTGCTACTTTCTATCTAATAATGGTGTTGCTCTGGGTGGGAGTGGGAGTGTGCCAGCAGCTCCCAAGATCTTTGATACATCCAAGGTGTAAGGACTTGTTAGTGGAAGGTGCAAAGTCATTATGATTACAGAAATTTTAAGAGTTTCTTTCCAGATTTCCTTGTCCCAGACAATACTTTACCCACAGCTTGTTTAATTTTTCTGGTTTTGAGCATGACATAACCATGCTCAAGTCTGTTAACCACATTAGTGATGTCTCTGGGCTCGGTCTGTGGGGATTAAGTCACTCTCTTATTCTGTTTACACTAAAATTTCATTTACAAGGTGTATTTATAAAATCTGCTGGCATAAGCTTTTTGTCCCCTTTGGCTTTGTGCATCAAACAAATATCCTGTAATATAGATGCACATACATTGTCCTTGCAGGAAACTGTAGAGAGCATTTCAGAGATCCAGTCTTCTGCTGAAGGCTGTTTTACATGTGAGTGTCCTTGCTGATCCACCCGCAGACACAATGTGCCCTGACCTCACAAGGGAATAGATAGGGCAGCAGACAACATGATCAGATTATCAGAGGCCTGGAGTAGCCTTATTGTGTGCTATTTACTATTCCACACCTCTGTCTCTGTTGCAGGGCTGCAAAAAAAAAAAAGTTGCTACCTCTGAATGTTGTGAGAAGGCACTTGCCAAGAAGAGAGAGAAAGATTGACAGTTTAAACAAAATATGAGCTGAAAGACCCACAATTGTTTCTGCTATGAGTCCTAAAACTTGATTTATGAGCCTTAGCAGTGTATGAGCTATTCAAATTTTGCAGGCTCTCTAGAAAAATATTGTATTATGAAACTGCAATTCATAAATATTCACAAAAGCATATAAAAACCAAACACAGAATAGAAATTTAACTTCTAACTTTTCTAAATACTTGTAATACTTGTAATGCAACTTAGGAGTTATATGACCATTGTTTTCTACTTGAAATGAAATAGTTACCAGATTATTCATGCTGGACTTTTCCATACACTGTTCAAACCACCTAAACCAACAAAACAGGAGAGGTAGAAGCAACGTTTCTCACTGCGGTGCTTTTTAAAGTGTTGGTAAGTAGTATATGTTGTAGATTGACTCTATGTCAGTTTTTCCTTTGTGGTTCTTCAAATTGTATGTAATACTGATCAAAGGAGCTGTCAGTGCAATACCTCCCTACATGGAGGTGAGTGGTACACTGAGCATACATCAACACAACACAAGAATCCAAAATGAAATGCTAAATAAATGGTCATCAGGTAGCAGCTAGCAGAACTAAGTTATGGTATGAGATCTCTGACTGGTTAGTCCTAAATCACAAGAGAAAACCCCTGGTTGGTTCCATAGATCAAAATTCATCCTTCGAGAAATTAATCTGTAAAAGAAATCTTTTTACTGAGCTTAAACTTGCAGACACTTAGAACATACAAGATTCTCCTTAGGTAACCTGTCAAGTATTATGTATTTGTCTCTCCAGATAGATTGGCAACCTGTTTTCTCTGTGTTCAAATACCAAAGGCAATCTAATAAAAATAAGTGAAGCATGAAGTAAAAAAGAGTGTGTACATGAAGTCTAGGCCTCCCTGTCAAATAAAAGGGTGCAGATTTTTAATTGTTAGTCGACAGAGAGTTTACATTGCCCCTTTCTTTCAGGTGTGTTATCATTATCCCTAGGGTCAAAAATCAAGAGTTGTGAATGCTTCGTTATCACTGCTTCTGCTTCATCTGCCCTTTTTATATGACATATACCTCAAAAGACAAAGACGAGGTTTCAGAAGCATGAAAATTTCCTTGTGAATATTTCATAAAATAGCATGAAAACTGGGGACAGAGGGGAGTTGTTTGCTGACACCCTGCTATCCTCTGCAAGTTATATGAGAATGCTCATGAAAACTATCCCCTGACAATAGCTAGAGGAAGTGCTAGTTGCCACTTCAAAAAAAATCAGGTTACTAAAATATTACAAAACGAAATAGGTTTGAGTCCACATTCTTCCCCCACTCCCACTCAAGTCTTTGCATCTCCACTGGGGACCTCAGTGGTGTATACTTCTCTGCTTTCGGGGTCTGAACCTGCACATAAAAGCAGTATCAAACTGTATAAGGGGGAAGGGAAGAAGGAGCGATCTTTTATTCTAAGAAAAGCATGGCAGCAGTGAATCAGTAGGATGCCAACAGTAAGTAAAATATCCATTCCAGTGGGATCACAGCTCTTTGGCTGCCTGTCTTCTTCCTCTCTACTCTATTGTTATCTACAGGGACTAACTCATAGATGTCCCTGTCATTCTTCTTACCAGGGTTAACTAGGATCAGATCATGAGTAAAGATTCCTTTTTAAAACTTGCTTCTTTCATTACAATGCTCTGCAATAATTTTTCTAGCCTCTGTTCACAGACTGAAAGCTTCCCATTTCTTTGCTGCCTAGCATTGAAGAAACTCAAATAAATCTCCTTGGTGTGCTCTATACTTGCAAAGATGCAGTAGCTTACCTCCAGTAAGTCCCTACCACTTACACTCACCCCAAGGGTTACTGGCCTTCCAGGTGCCAACCAAACTTAAAACTCCATCCCTAAGGCTGCTTTTGCTGCTTTTTTTTTTTTTTTTTTTTGATCCCTGTGATTTTTGCAGCATGTAGTGGTGAGGGTGACTTTTTTTGTGCTCTCTCAGTGAGCGTACAGGAGGGGATTGGCTTGGATCACAGCTGACTGACACTTTGGGCGTTGCCTCTGGGTATGTCACCTCAAGGGTGCTGAGCTGCTTAGGACTGAGGTGTCCAGTATTTAGCTCAACAGATCCGGAACTCTCCCTTTACCTGGCAGAAAACTGCTCCTCAATCACAATGTCAAAGGCAGCTGCCTTATAGGGAAGGTTGCCTCACCACCACTCTGCTTTCATCTAACAGCAAAGCTTCCCCCCTGCAGTGACTGCAGCTGCAGCATTGTCACACAGAGCAGATGTCATGGGAGTTTGCTGCTCCCATCTCTGTGAGGTGCTGGCATGGGCTAGGGGGTCCTACCTTTACCTAGGCCAGGTGACCTCAGTGCTGTGTGTGCTGGATGAAGGTGATGACCACAAATTCATCCAATTCCCTGTTGCAGCTGCAGTGAACAGACACCGTAACCTCCCCATAAGGTGGGTTCCTTAAAAGTCAAGACCTTAATGCTTCCCATTCTCCTGGAAGGGAAAGGGGATGCAGTAAGGATATTCATGGTGTTTAAGGTTCTGAAGTTTAGCCCATCCTCTGAGGATGGGCTTGCTTTTAGTCATGCTTGTTTCTCAACGCCGTTACGCTGGGCTAGGTTGCTAAGCTTTGTGTGCAGTGAACTCTTGGCTTGAACTATATTAATTCATTCTGCTGCTCTTAAGTCACCATGTGAGGATGTCTCTCAGAGTATGACAGCTCAGATCTATAGGATTTCAAACCCAAGCAAGGAAAATGTTCATCGGAGCACCTAAGCGGGGACTTGCTGGTCCACTGCCTTCCCCCAGTGCATCAATAGATGGCAGCAGGCAGTTCCTCCAGGAGCAGTCTCCAAAGCAGCGGCAGCAGCAACAGGTGATGATCTTTCCTTATGCTGGCAATGGTTTGAGGTTTGAATCTGCCTGCAGACACTTATTAGGATGCTGTTCCCTTTAAAGGTAAAACATGTTGGTTCTCAGGTATGTTGTATTTTGTTATTGTAGTACCATGGAAGCAGTAAATAAGTGTTGGCCTCTGATACAATAGTATCCTAAGAAGATTAAATATTTGGAACCTAACAGATTTTGTGCTACATTCAGCTGGTTTCTTGGCAGTCTTGAGTGTTCACAAATCCCACTTCTTTCATTCCTTCTTGAGTCAGATAATTTTGCAACAGTCTGGCAAGGGGATATATTTTTTCTGAGAAAAGGACAGGTAGATGCAGTGTATTTAAGAAGACAGGGGAAAAAAAACTGCCTTCAAGGAAGACTAGTGTGCCTCATGGGCTTACATGCTCCCTTTCATTCTGAACATTTCAATTGTGAGTTTTACACAGAGGTTGTTTGTTAAACTTTGTCAGTCTGTGTTGAGCCATGAGCAATAGCCACAGGTTGTGTCAAAAATGAAGCTCAAATTCCACATGATGGAATATAAACCATGGCCAAATCATTCCCCTACTCACTTCAAAAAAAAAAAAAAAATGGGGGAACTTCTGGTATGTCCAACACTCCTAATGAAATAGTGTATAGTTGATAATGCTCACTGACTGGGAAATGCAGTAGCTGGAATGTTACTGTGGGTTCAAACCAGAGCTGGAAAAAACCTCTTTTGCCTATGGGAGCTACTGGGTTTGTGCTGTAAGGCACTATGCCCATAGTTTGAAGGTATAGCTTTGTTTGGTTCTTCCTAATGAGCAGTTGTGTTGCACTTCAGAGTGATTGTGTTGAAAATTACTTGTAATGACCAGAGTGATGTGGAAGAGGGTATCGCTATGATGCAAGTTTTAATGTTCCATCTAGTGGGTAGAGTTGACCCCTTCTGATGTTTTTATCCTGATGTGAGACTAAAAGGCTATGTAAGCTATCAAGCTTATGGTTAATGACCAAGTTTCTGCCTTGCAAATAGTATTAGCAAATCCTTTATCAAGAAGACATGATTTCTCTGTGAGCTGGCTCCACAGTTACAGGCATCAATTCATCATACTCATTTACTGTGAAAACAGCAAATTTCAGTCTGCAGTGTAATATAATACTTTTCTTCCCAGCCTTCTGCAATCTCCAGAGCAGAAAGAAAAAAAAAGGAATTTAAAGCCAAGTTTTCATGTGAAATGATGTCAACATAAAATTCAATTAAAGTCAAGGTGAGCTGTCTCCCAAACTGCTGATCCTAAACTTTCAAAAAGACCTTGAGGTGATATTCTTAGTATGAGCACTTAGGGTTATGAGACAGGAAGCACTGAGTGAAGAAGTACAACTGAAATACGTGGGACTCCCCCTGCGTGGGGGACTGTATTCCTTTTGGGGGTATGAGGTACTTGGCCCTCTCTTACATTTCTGCCTTCACAGCACAAGGCATTTTTATTTTGACACATCAGCTGTATCACAACATTTAGGGGAAAGGAACACTAGTGCTCGTTAATGTTTTGGTGCCACCGTGGGCCTTGGTGATTTTCAGACTTGGTCTCACTCTGAATATTTGTGCATGCTTTGAGTTTATCCACTAAGAAACTGTACAACCTAAAGACAGAGAGGGGAGAAAAGAATGAACAGAGACAAAACCTATTACATGAAAGTATAAAGGCCTAGAAAACTGGTTAGTTTATTAAGGACTTCCAAGGAGGCATTCTTGTGACAAAGATCATCACTTTTCAAATATCATCTTAAAAATTATAATCTGAACAGCCATATTTTTGCTTTGATATCACTTTTTTTGGTTGTTATTTTCTAGATAGATAAAACCAGGATGAATTCCAGTATCTAAAAGCCACTGAACATGAACATGCTGCCTTGCCATCTCTCTTTTCCTGTAGAACATTTTGCAAAGCATAATAATTGAGGCAGAATTGCTCTGTATGTCTATAGTCCAAGCCTTGACATGTGTATACTGTCAATGCAAGCATTAACATACTATTCTAAATTTTTCCCATTTGAAACAGGGCCTAAATAGCAGAACAAACCCAGCTGCAGATATCAACCATCATAATCTTTTTATTTTGCATTTCACAAATATGGCAGAGCTGCTGTGTTTGTAGTTTTCCACACAGCTGAAAATGTCAGCACTGAATTACTCACCAGCCTTTGGAAGTCTTTTATATGTGCTGGCTTCTGTGAGCTGTAGCGTACCAGGATTCACACTTGAGAGGACTAAATCACTTCCTTCCTCTATCCTGATATATATCAGGATGTGTGTGTCTTTATGGTTCCTGGGTGATAAGCTAGCAGCTTTACATCCTCTGCTGATTGTTCTGGAATTCCTTCACAAATAAGTCAAGGAAGCTAAAAAGATGTGCAAACAGAGAGTGAGAAATGTCTGTGATAAATAACTCGAATCCTCCTTCACAAACAAGTGCTTTTCAGCTACACCTCACTCAAAACCTGCTGTTTATTCTGCAAGGCCTGTTGTACCCTCCATCCTGCAGCCAGGATAGAAAGGAGGAGGTGACACACTTCACCAGGGCTTTTGGTTAAAGGAAAGTTGCTCTGGAAAAGGCCCGAGACCATTTCTGGGGGTGCAATTTGGTGCTGCAGATAACTGTATTTAATAGCTAATCATCTCTGAAAGCAGCATCCCCGTGGCTCTTCCTGCACTCAGCGTGCGCTCCCACCACTTTCCTGGCACTGACGCTCCCCTCTCTGCCTGGAGACACTTCGGAGAGTCAAGAACCACTGCCAAGCAGAAAGTGTAAGCAAGAAGGGAAAGTGGGATCACGTCTTTTAGCAACAACTACCTCTTGTATTTGCTTAGCTGTACTATTAACAGCACCCTCAGGGCTTGGAAGAACGTGCTGACCCTTGTAAATCCAGCAGTTTGCATGGCAGAGACTTCTGGGGTACAGGGCACGGCTGGATACAGAGAGGATAGATTTTACTCTCTGACTTCAGGCTTACATTGGTGACCTTTCTCTTGTTATATGTTACTAGCAGAATTTGGTCATCCATATGGACTAACTTAAGCTTGTATGTCCAGTAATACTACTCATTTTAGCAAATCCAGTTTACCAGTCCAGCTAACACTGCTGTTTTAAAATCATAGAATCCTTTTGGTTGGAAAAGACCCTCAAGATTATTGAGTCCAACTGTTAACCTAACACTGGCACTAACCCATGTCTCTAAGAACCTCATCTACATGTCTCATGTCTTTTAAACACCTCCAGGGATGGTGACTTTACTGCTTCCCTGGGCAGCCTGTTCCAATGCCTGACAACCCTTTCCCTGAAGAAATTTTCCCTAGTATCCAATCTAAACCCCCTTGGTGCAACATGAGGCCGTTTCCTCTCACGCTGTCACTTGCTACTTTTACACATTTTAAGAAAGCAGGTACTGGAAGAACAGAGTGGAAATTCCTGCAGCTTGTTCTGAACTTACTTCGATTCAGTGTTGGTGACTGAAGAATCAGCTTAAGCCTACCTGCAGTAAGGTACTTTTATTGTAACTCCAGCTCAAAATGTGTATCTCAGTCTCCAGAGGGATCAAATCTCGAATCAACACAGGCCAACATCACTTCACTCAGCCCTGAAGGGCAAAACTAAGCAGGAACACCCCCAGCCTTTGAGGCAGGCCTGAAAGGAAGACCAGGCTTGTGAGGCCATGGCTCTCCAGCAGTCAAGGGACTTTCTGAAGGACCAGTGGAGGGACTGTTGCTTGGTCCACTGGAGTGCACAGGGGTCAGCTTTGATTGCCTGAATGAACATGTCTAGTGCTATCTGAGACACCCTAGGGTAAATGCTCCTTCTTGGATATGTCAAGGCATTTCAAATGCATGAGATGATGTCTCTTTTTGGTCAGCTGTGACTGCTCTGTGACTGACCTGGCTGAAACGTTTATCTCCAGGAGGCGTACAGCTGAGGATCGCTGTCAGAGAAGTGTGAGAAATTAGTCAGCTTTGCAGTCCCACTTTTCTCCTCTTATTTTCTCCTGGCTAGATATGGCAGCTTCCTGCTCATATGGTGACTTCTCAGCGTTGTCCTCCTGCGTGTCTGGGTCTCCCAGTGCATGGTGAAAGGAACCACATGCCTCCACTGCAGTAGCGATTTTCACTGTGGGAGCTGGGCTCCTTAAAGCTTGGCTCACCCACATGTTTCTGCCTAAGTCAGCTCAGGATGTGTGGTATGGGTCCTCCCGTAAATTTGCATCTACTGCTTCGTCAAGTCTCTCAAAGTTAGCAGCTAGTAGACAGGGTCCTGTGGCACAGCTGAGAAATAAGTGAATGCAGCCCCAAAGTACCCTAAATCTGACCTTGCTCATGGATGCTTCAGCAGGCAGGTAAAGCAGTGGCTTCAGGAGGAACAAATCTGGCCAGAGAGACCTCCCCTGGGTCATGGAGATGAGGGAGCCACGACGAGGGAGGTCTGTCACTACACGTGTTGTCACTGCTGCCTGCATGAATTAGACTACATCCTGGTGTTTTGCCTCAGGAATTCAAGGAGTTGTTCAGTATCACTGTAGCCCCTCAGGAAGAGGAGTGTCTTGGTTGGAGAACAGAAATATCCCACCGTGTGTGTGTGTCCCTGGTTTTCCGTGTGGAAACTGACTCAGTCCCTCCCAGAGCTCTCAAAATAGCATATGGAAATGTGTTCTCGCTTTCACATTCATTTGATTCTGCCTTACACCTGTTAGACTTCACATTTTCCACAAAAAGAAGCAGCCATTGCCTTTTCGAAATAACATTTTTTTTTCCCAGAGCCAGCTGAACAGCTTGTGTTCCTGATCAATTTAAAAAAAAAGCTGTTCACCTAAAACCACAGATAAGTGAATCATATTCAACAAGGTCATCTATTCCCAGCTAAATAAATGACTTTTCTTCCAGGGTAATACAATCTTCTGTTACACAGAGATTAAATTACTGCGTTTGAAAAACCAAAAGTCTTAACCTTTTAAAATATCAAAAGTTGGAGAATTTGCTTTCAACAGTCTGACTAGCAGAGCAGTCTACTAAAGCGAAACAAAAAATGCTTCTTCTTGGGCATCTTCAGAAAACATGTGAAGTGTTCCAGCATTCTCTTAGATAAAGATTCATGCTGCAGGGTTTTTTTCTCTACTGTCCCTAAACTGATCTATTTACTGCTACAGCTACAAATGGCTTATGACTTCAAAAAGTCAATTAGGAGACTGGCTTTGATTCTCTCTTCTACCTAACTCCTGTCTGTGGCTGCTGTGTTGCCAAGGGAGCTGCGTTGTTTCCTGGTGCAGCAAAGAATAAAGTTAAATTTATATCTTGCTGTGTGCTAGAGAAATAGAGATGTAGTTATGTATGCATTACCTTGAATGTAAGTCATATAGAGATCCCCACCTCCTCTGCCTGCTACAAGGCATGCATGAAAATGTCCCCCTGGAATAGAAATAAAACCATAAAACACCATGTCTGTAGCTAGGGATGAGTCAGATGCAGACTTCAGAAGTGGATCCAGATTTCAAATACCACCCGAATCTGTGTGTGTGATCAAAGGTTTTGGTTCTGACCCAAGTCTAAATCACCATAACGGCCTGGATAAAACTCTGAATCCATAAATCTCTACCATTTTATACATCCGTTTAACCATATGGAGCTCCTTTCTCAAGCTGGAGCTGTGCAAAGAGGTAGAGGATGCTTTGCTGGGCATTGCGAGACATAAGTATGACTCCCAGACCAGCTGCAGAGCTGTCTAGTGGCCTTGGATAAACAATTTAATCCCAGCTGACATTTCACAAGTGATGGGACCCAAAGGGGCAGTGACAGGGCTGATGGTACCTGGTGGGAAAGGCACAGCCACATCTGACTCTCTTGGGCACAGGGTTTGGCCCTTGGGTTGGAGGTGCCTCCTGCCACCCACCTCTGCGGCTACGTGGGGCTGATTCCACATATGGCATGCACAGGAGGAACAAGGGGAAGAGCTGGGCCCAGTTACCCCATTTTAAACACAACTTCTAGTCCTCCTTAATTATAGCTGCCTCCAGCCTCTTAAACAACCCATGGTCTTGATATTCCTCCTGTCGGTGGGATAAATGCTTCCTCCGCTTCACAAAATTGGTAGGTACATGGGGGCAATATTCTTTAAATTTTGAGACACTGAGACCTAACAGTTATGAGGGCACAGATTAACCAGCAGCAGGGAGATGACTGAGATATTGTGTGGATTTAGTCAAAACCATCCGGTGAATTTAATGATAATATTATGTGTTTGTTTTGGCTTTTTTTTCCTAAGTAAAATTTTGTTTTGAATTAACCCTCCTTTCAGATTTATTGAAATATTTAGTTTTGTTCTGCAACTTTAATGTGGTGTAAAATGTTTTGTCCCAAACAAGTCTCATTTTTAGCACAACAGGCAAATCAAGAAACGCCTCTAAGCACAGATCTCTTAAGTGACATTTGCTTTCTCTTTTATTATACTTTACTATATTTTGCTCACCTTTTTGGTGAGTTCAGGAGCTGAATTGAAGTACCAACTAACCTTCAAGTCAGACAAGGCTATCAGACTTGGGTTTAGTCAAGTCACCCAGATCACTGTGACCAGTTGTGTTACATCTCCATATGTTACATCCTTCTGAAACACCATGCATATATTTTGCCTTCCAGAGATGTCCTAAGATTAATTAATGAGCTATGAAAGTGTGATGAAGAGTGTTTGTATCTCTCTCTGTGAGAAAAGGACCTTATGTATCACTGTGTAATATGTCATTAGGCTTGACTTAAAATGATCTCTCTCAGTTGTAAATAAACATGACTTAGGTCAAATTTAGTATGGCTCTTAAAGATCAACAGGTGATTTTTGTTGTTATGACAATGGAAGGGATAGGGCAGGATGGCAGGAAATAAGTTTTCTCCTTGTTAGGCACTGTCTATCCCCCCTGCACGCTGCTCTTCTCTTTACAGAGGGAATTTGAAGCAGTAAAGGTGGGGGGCTGCCTTGGTTGCAGCGACCATGAAATGGTGGAGTTCAGGATCTCCTGTGGTGGGAGCAGAATACCGAGCAGAATTGCAACCCTGGACTTCAGCAGGGCCGACTTTGGCCTTTTCAAACAATTGCTGGAGGAAATCCCGTGGGCAAGGCTGCTTGAAGGTAAAGGGGCCCAAGATAGTTGGTTAACATTCAGGGACTGCTTCTACCAAGCTCAAGATCAGAGCATCCCGACGCGCAGGAAGTCAAGGAGGGGAGCCAGGAGACCTGCATGGTTAAACAGGGAACTGCTGGGCAAACTCAAGTGGAAGAGGAGGGTTTACAAATCATGGAAGGAAGGGCTGGCCACTTGGGAAGAATATAAGGCTGTTGTCAGAGGATGTAGGGAGGCAACTAGGAAAGCTAAGGCCTCCTTAGAGTTAAACCTGGCAAGAGGGGTCAAGGACAACAGGAAGAGCTTCTTCAAATACATGGCAGATAAAACTAACACCAGAGGCAATGTAGGCCCACTGATGAATGGGGTGGGTGCCCTGGTGACAGAAGATACAGAGAAGGCAGAATTACTGAATGCCTTCTTTGTCTCTGTCTACTCTGCCGGAGGCTGTCCTGAGGAGCCCCGTACCCCTGAGGCCCCAGAGGAAGGCAGGGCAATGGAGGAGTCTGCCTTAGTTGATGAGGACTGGGTTAGGGAGCAATTAAGCAATCTGGACACCCATAAATCCATGGGTCCAGATGGGATGCACCCGCGGGTGCTGAGGGAGCTGGCTGAAGTCATTGCTGGACCGCTCTCCATCATCTTTGCCAAGTCTTGGGAAACGGGAGAGGTGCCTGAGGACTGGAGGAAAGCAAATGTCACTCCGGTCTTCAAAAAGGGCAAGAAAGAGGACCCGGGCAACTATAGACCGGTCAGCCTCACCTCCATCCCTGGGAAAGTGATGGAACACCTTATCCTTGGTGCCATCTTAAGACATATCAAGGATAAGAGGGTCATCAGGGACAGTCAACATGGCTTCACCAAGGGGAAGTCGTGTTTGACCAACCTCATAGCCTTTTATGAAGACGTAACAAGGTGGATTGACGATGGCAGAGCAGTGGATGTGGTCTACCTTGACTTCAGCAAAGCATTTGACACCGTCTCCCACAGCATCCTCACGGCAAAACTGAGGAAGTGTGGACTGGATGATCGGGTAGTGAGGTGGACTGCAAACTGGCTGAAGGAGAGAAGCCAGAGAGTCGTGGTCAATGGGGCAGAGTCTGGTTGGAGGCCTGTATCTAGTGGAGTGCCTCAAGGGTCAGTTCTGGGACCAATACTGTTCAATATATTCATCAATGACTTGGATGAGGGAATTGAGTGTACTATCAGCAAGTTTGCTGATGACACCAAGCTGGGAGGAGTGGCTGATACGCCAGAGGGCTGTGCTGCCATCCAGCGAGATCTGGACAGGCTAGAGAGTTGGGCGGGGAAAAAATTAATGAAATATAACAAGGGAAAATGTAGAGTCTTGCATCTGGGCAGGAACAACCCCAGGTTCCAGTACAGGTTGGGGAATGACCTATTAGAGAGCAGTGTAGGGGAAAGGGACCTGGGGGTCCTGGTGGACAGCAGGATGACCATGAGCCAGCACTGTGCCCTTGTGGCCAAGAAGGCCAATGGCATCCTGGGGTGTATAAGAAGGGGGGTGGTTAGTAGGTCGAGAGAGGTTCTCCTTCCCCTCTACTCTGCCCTGGTGAGACCTCATCTGGAATATTGTGTCCAGTTCTGGGCCCCTCAGTTCAAGAAGGACAGGGAACTGCTGGAGAGAGTCCAGCACAGGGCCACAAAGATGATGAAGGGAGTGGAGCATCTCCCTTATGAGGAAAGGCTGAGGGAGCTGGGTCTCTTTAGCTTGGAGAAGAGGAGACTGAGGGGTGACCTCATTAATGTTTATAAATATATAAAGGGTGGGTGTCACGAGGATGGAGCCAGGCTCTTCTCGGTGACAACCAACAGTAAGACAAGGGGTAATGGGTTCAAGCTGGAACACAAGAGGTTCCACTTAAATTTGAGAAGAAACTTCTTCTCAGTGAGGGTGACGGAACACTGGAACAGGCTGCCCAGGGAGGTTGTGGATTCTCCTTCTCTGGAGACATTCAAAACCCGCCTGGACGCCTTCCTGTGTAACCTCACCTAGGTGTTCCTGCTCTGGCAGGGGGATTGGACTAGATGATCTTTTGAGGTCCCTTCCAATCCCTAACATTCTGTGATTCTGTGATTCTGTAATTGCTAAAGCTAGGAAGAGGACAAAAATATTCCTTGTCTACATTCAGGGAAAAAACCTACATTAGTACTTTTAAGGTTGAGACATGAAGTCAAATAAAGCATTACTTTCATCATACAGTTACAATTCCAACTCTAAATGGGAAAGTTATTTCAAAAGTGTCACATTTTGAAGTGCAACTGTTACACTTCAACCTTCTAAAGCTGTTTCCCATTTTCTGAGTAGAAAAAGAAGCTTAAGGAATGGGGCAGCGAGTGTTTAGGATGAGAATTAGAACAAAAATTTGGAAGGCCAGAAAACTTCCAGATGCTTTAAAAAAAAAAAAAAAAAAGAAAACCTTTAAAAATGTTTCTGAGGAATTAGTGCTGGTTCCTGGAGGCTTCCAATTTGACAGAGACACTATTTTATCACCTCAGTCTTGTGCAGAGAAAATCTGAGCTCATGAGCACTGCACGGAAATGCCATATGGGAAGCTTTGTAAGCCTCTGGCAAATATCTGTATCAAACATGCACTTGTGTAGTGCCTTCTGCATGCAAAGCACAAAACGGCAGTGAATGGAACTTCCCAGCACCAGCGGGAGGCAACAAATTACCTTCTCCACTTACAGATGGCAAAATTGGACCCACCTGTGCTCTTTGCAGCCTCATCTCTGAGGCTGTAGTGTAAAATGTTGCTGCCCTGAGCCAGCATTGCATGTCTGTAGTTAACAAGAGAAGGTTTAGTGGGAGGTGTGATGAGTCTAGCACCTGGCTGGGAGAAATATAGTCTAGATCAGGCTCTCAAGCCACCCTTCTGCCTAGGACTCTCACCCCACAGCTGGTAAGGCTGAATATTCTGCTAAGATACAGCTACTGGTATTGTATTTATTGGGTAACCCGAGTCTGTATACATTTTAAAACTTCTGTGATAAATACAAATGTAAATCAGCTCTGATTGTGTAGCAGAATTGCAGCATCCTTCAGTGCATGGGGGATCTGTTCCTCCTCCCGACACCCCTTATCATCACACTAACTTGCCACATTAATAAGCTTTATCTTGGTGGACCACAGACCTGTCATGGCTCAGAGCGAGGAAGCTGGTCTTCAAGGACCAGTGAGCAGGACGATACCCCTTTGTGGCGTTCACCCAGGGAAGGCAGATGCTGCAAAGGAGAAATGTAAATCAGTTCTTCCCAGGCAGGCTGCGAAACAGGGTGACTGTTATCAGGTCCATCCATAATGAAAATGAACAACGGGAGCAACAGCCTTTCCCTTTTCACGTATATCTTTTGCACTCAATATTCTCTTTGAGCCTGGGATATTGGAGCACATTTATTGAGCATTAAGATATATTGTACACACCATTAATTCAACTTCATAATGCCATTACCAAACAAGCAATTACCACTATCTCTACTGAGCTTCATAGCAGGTAAATATGGAGAAGCAGCCATCGTTCAGCCTGTAGACTTACTGTGTTCAAAACTATCCTGTCTTCTAATTATTCAGCTGACATGTAGAGTACTATGAATTCTTCCCCACACACAGCAATTTTCAAGTGTTAGATTTTTCTCAGCCATTTTTACAGAGAGGTAATTGAGATACTGCAACTATTCCTTCTGCAAACTCTCGTCAATAACACCAGCATCCCTCTCAGACACCACTAATAAATGCTGAATTTAGCAGCCATGCGCTCAAGCAAGGAAATATAACTGCAGGATTGTTTATTTCCTGGAATTTCTGATGATAACAGTAGGAGGGATACAGTCTTTGTGGAGATCTTACATGCAAGGTACGTTATACATCCATAGCTTAATTTAGCTCCCTTATGCCTAGGCATTATGATACATTTGCTAATTACATGATCACATACAGTGTTTTCCCCATTTAACTCCTACTTCGGTTGGTACCTAGGGTGCTCTGTGATGGACAGCTGTTCAGCCATCCTCTTCTGCCAGCTCTCCATGCCAAGGCCCCGCATCGCTCTGACTGAGCACTGTGCTGCATGAAATGGGGAAAATCACTTCTTCCTCATGTGCTTTTCTGAAGGATGAGTTGCCGGGAAATCAGAGCACTTCACAAGTATCAGCAAAGTTATCTTTAGAGCTCCCCTGTGACAAAAGGTACTCTCCCATTTCACAGGCATGGCTGAAGCCTGTGCAGGTCTTGTCTCTGCTGCAACATAGGCCTGGATTTGCCCCCAAGCTTTGCCAGAAGTTAGTCAGTCTCACCTCAGCAATCCGGGCAGAGAGATGAAAAGCAGATATTTGTTTTACAAGGTGAGTGTGTGAAACCTTCTTCAGAAAAGCTCTGAAATGCAGCGAGCTCTTAACACCCGTCCCTGGACAGGCTCCAGACTGTAACTCAGAGCTTCCTCTGGCTCCCAGTATAGATCATCTTCCCAGAGGAAAGCCAAAACAAAGCTGGCAGGATTTGAGTGGGTTTGTGTGACAGCTCTTGTACGGAGGGAAATGGATAGCCCCACGTGCCATCAGCCAGAAACAGAGACATGGGCTGGAGAGGGGGAAATCAGCCCAGCTAATTAGTCTAGTAAAACAGTGAGAAAAGTGATAAGAGAGCTATAGCTCTGCCTGTGGTACATCTGAGGACCAAAGTCATCCTGGCTGTCTAAGCAAGCACAAGTACCGGCCTGAGACCAGCTTGTTGCCTCAGCTGTGTGGAAAGGAGAGTGTTTCTGCCGAGGAGATTCGTATCAGTCCAGTGTTACTGATGTTAATTAAATTCTTTGGCATGTACACCTGCCTGATAGCCAGAGCTGGCCCAGACTTTATAGCTGTAATGTTACATTAATGACTTCAGATGGCAGGTCATGTCATTAATTTCAGCAAGGTTGTGTGGGTTGCAGCCATAGGTAGAAGTGATCCTTCCTCTTTCTGAAACCATAGAGGAGCGGGGCAGGAACAACCCACAAGGGACAATCAATAGACTGAGACAAATTAAAGCTGGCAAAAGGTATGGTTGTTGACAGAATAGTATTTGTGGTAAGAAATCTATCAGTTTCAAATGATCTTGGCTTTGAAAATGTATTTGTTATTGGATTTTCTGTGCTTTCCACCCCCAATGAGAAGCTTTGTGTATATCAAGCAGCATGTACAAATATTGTGTGAGATTAAAACATTTATTATAGACATTTTTAATTGAATTAAAGAGTCTGAGCACAAAGGAAATGTATTTCAACATAATGATCTATTGAAGGCAGTGCCGTAGAAAGTCATGGAGGACATGAACATTCAGGTTACAGAGAGCAGGTGTTTATATCAACAAGGAGAAAAAATAAATTTAGAACAGTAAATACCTTAAAAATTCGTGTGGGTGAAAAGCCTAAAACTTCGTACTTCCAGATTCAGTGACTAGGGGTCTGGAAGAGCTGTCCTATAACTACTTTGTGGAATTTCATGTACCTTTTAAAGTGTCTGCTGCTTCAAACTTGGAAGCTTGATCCACTACAGAAAAATCTGTGTCTCAGCCTGAATAAGATCCACCTCCCTTTGCATCGGACCTATGTAAAATCCCCTTCAGTCTCACTAAATGTAGCAATTTATAACACCAGTGCTGACTGGCAGTGTGAGAACTGACACCACAAAAAATAGTAGTAGCTGTGGCTTTTCTTCCTCCAATCTGATAGCATCACCTGCAGCTCATCTTCCATATGGTAGCTCGAAGCTCTTGGTCAAGGCCTGGGAGGTGTGGGTTTGGTGCACACTTCAGCATAAGGGATGTTTAAACATATTGGTCCTAATTTTTAAGAGACTGTCCCTAGAGGTGTTTAAAAGACACACCAGGCTGCCCAGGGAAGTGGTGGAGTCACCATCCTCGGAGGTGTTTAAAAGACACGTAGATGAGGTTCTTAGGGTCATGCTTTAGAGGTGGACTTGGCAGTGTTAGGTTTATGGCTGGACTCCATGATCTTAAAGGTCTTTTCGAACCAAACTGACTCTAGGGTTCTATCATTATGGCATAGGCAAGATGAATGGGGAAAAAAGGTTTGAGAAAGAGGAAGACAGATTTCTAGAAAAGCTGGCAGTGGGTCCCTTTAGCTCTGCCAGTTGAAATTATGCAATTGCAAAAGGCAAAATTAGTGGTCTAGAAAGCAAGTTTTCAAGCAAGAGCCTGACTCATACTGCAGGAGGGTGGAGACTGTGCTCTGGACTGCACCCAGGAGTAGTTTTAATGCACTTTTCCATTAATCATTGGAGAAAACTGGGAGGAGGGTTGGACCAAAACAAGTAGAACAGGGCTTAGAAAAGACTGGCAAAATCACCCCCAAAGCAAAGACCAGATAGTTGGGGCTAGTTATACCGGGTGGCATCGCTCCTCAGTTCCTTTGAATGAAGACCATCAAGTTGGCTGTGTGATTAAGGACCTTGGAGGCTCACAGACAAATGCTTGGTAAATCTTCTTTGCGTAGCCTGGTATTAAGGTGTTTTAAATTAAAAAATGGATACTTTGCTATTTGAAAGGCCTGACATCTTGTCAACCACATTAAGTTGTGCTGCAAAAAGGATTTTCTCATGACTCTGGGCTCCTTTGGTCCGAAGAGCGGCAGAGTGATTGAATTAGCACTTCTGGTTTCACTTGCCTTCACTACATACATCTAGTGATTTGTGCACACGGCTTCTTTGCAAACCACCACACATCAGTAGCAGGGGACTCCTCTCAGCTCCTGCATACACAAGGGCCAAACACCAGGCACCTGCTCACAGGTGAAATTTTATTTCAAATCACAGCAAAAGCAGCTGTTGCTCCCTCCCAGTTACACAGGGTTGGCCTCACATCTCTCTAAAGAAGCAGCCTCCTCCTGCAAGCAACATCTTGACGTTTATTAGCTATGCAGAAAGACACACACACACCCTTCCCTATGGGGCTGGGATGAAACCATCTTTCTTGGCTTTGGGGGCTGGAAGCACATTTAAACCTGCCAGCTCTGACGAAGGTCCCTGGGCTGAGTCCCAGCACCTGCACTTAATTTTCTTCCAGATCAGGTGGGGCCAGTTGTATTTCTGGATCCTAAAAGAGGTTGCACTCTTCTCCATGTGTAGTGGGGCCTGTTGGGTTTGGGGACACTATATCTCCTTGAGGCTTGTGCTAGCTGAGCAAATCCTCGGGTAAGCTGTCAATCACTCTCCCACCCCAGGGGGAAAAGGCTGTTTCTGGGGGCACATAAGGATCTTCTTCCTGCCACCTGCCCCTCCAGGTGCCACAATTCAGACGGCCACGTATGCAAAAATGAAGGTTCCAGGACATTTTGCGCCTTTAAAAAAGTGGCACCATTTTAAGACCTGCAACCTGTTGTCAAGGAATTACAGCACTCCAGCCTGGAAGTGCCATGAGCCTCCATCAGCTGCATGGGGAATGAGAACACTCAAGAATTCTAATGAGTAAAATCCTATTTCAGCTGCATAACTCACTAAAATAACACTGTAAAGTAGTCTCTAAAAGCTGTTCATTTTGTATCACTCTGGTTATGTGGAGGCTAATTCCCAGAAGCTTTTACACAACAAATATTACAACCTAAGCCCCATCCTCATTTACATCCTCACAATTTCTTTGGGGGTCGTGGGTTTGTACGCTCTATAACATTGAGTATTAAGTGGGAAATGCACACACACACATACAAAATAATCAAATGAGTCAGATTAAAGCAGGACTATTCCCTGCAGTCTCCAGAATTGTGCTGTTAAACCCTGAGATGGAGGGTTTAACAAAGGCTGGAGACCATTATATCGCAGTTTCTAACCACTTGTAATTTGCAGTTGGGGTTTAGCTGTATAAGCACTGCAGGATTTGGCTACAATTGAACTTTTAAAAAAATGTTACGTTCACTCAAAATCTGAGAGGCAGATTTTTGTCAGGAAGCAGATAAATGAAATCTTAGCATCTCAGTAATACATAGATTGTTCAAAATTCAGAAGATTAGCTGTGAATCTGGATATAAAAGGCATCATTTAATATTTGGCACACCATTAAAGCACTGCCAATCCCAATTTTTTTTTTTTGCTACACATGTATGTGTTCAATATAATTACACTTCTGCACTGCGTGTACACATTTTTTTGTCATGTATAAATGTGTGGCCTCCTGTGGGATCTTTTTGTACAATTCATTAAAAACCACAATTAATAGTTTCTTTCCCTTACTAATATCCTAAATAGCAACACCTAGTCCAAAACACAGTAGTAAGGCAAAATCTTCCTAGGACAAGCCAATCTCTTTTGGAAAACAGGAAAACTTTTATGCACATAAATATTACTTAATTGTATAATTACATGTAGGAAATTATTTCAAACACAGAAATAGGAGAAACATCAAATCAAGTGTGACTCAGTAAAGGCAGTCCTTCACTGTGTTTTTCTGGGAGGGCAAGCCGTCAATCTTAACCTGACATAGTGGTAGTTTCCAGAATTGAAGGAAAAAGCCGAAAGCGGGATTAATTTCAAATAACTTTTTCATCTAAAGAGAAGGTCTCTTGCAGAAGCTGATCACTTGCGCTCCCTTGGTGATCTGAGAAGTGAGAGAAGAGAACAAGAGAGAAATCCTGCCAGGCACTTTGTCCCATCTTATAATAGGGCTGTCAGATGGAGAGTTTTCTCCCAAAGCTACCTATGCTGATCACTAGCTAGAGAAACAGAGGATTAAACACTTTTTTTTTTTTTTCTTTTTTAGTGTTTCAAACTGTATGATGAAACCCCACACTGTGATACTTGGCAGAAGCCTCAGAGGGGTATCCATGGAGGGGATCCCCTGCGCAGCAACTCAGCATTTTCCTAGAGGCAAAAATCACTCTCCTTTCTCTGATCTCCTGGAAACCCCTTTGAACTCCACTTGTCAGAGTTTCATAAGGACTTTATTCTTCCACAGGATTTCAGTGTCTCGTGTTTGGACATCTGGCTTATGCTGGAGTCTTGTGTTGCTGTGTATCCCATGGGGATGCAGCCAGTTGTTTGCCACAATCCAGATGTGGAACGACTGAGCAAGGTGCTCAAATCAATGTCATCTACCCAAGCTTGTTCTGTCCTGTGCACATTGGCATGACACAGCTTTAGATTTCTTCAATGCTAAATTATTTTCTTGCCCTGACTTACTCGAGATACTATTTTTAATGGTTGTTGATGATGTTGTTCTTGTTGTTGTTGTTCTTGCTGGTTTTTTTTAACCTCTTTTCTTCATTCGTGAAGCTGTTCATTACCATGTAGGTTTTTCAATATGTTACCCTCAAGCCTTAATTATCCATAATCTGTGCCGTATTTGGGACCTTGTTTGGATTAAACGCTGAGAACAGATAAGATGGGAATAGGACCATTTCACCTCCAAGCATATGCTTTTGATTAACTTACCATTACTAACTGCCCTGTGTTTAATATCATTAGTCACTTAAGCATTATGATGACATATTTGTTATGTTTATTGGTTTAAACAGAAGCCAAACGAACACGCCAATGGAAATTACATCCCTTCAAAAGCCACCCCGAGACCGCTCCCTCCTGGCTGTGCTGACGCTGTTTGCGTGAACACCCCAGAACAACGCAGCACTGTAAAACCTGTGGCTTCTGGACCAGCCCTGCAGAAACACCTCCCTGGGTGCCGCACTGGCTGCTCTGGGCTGACACTCTGTGCATGAGAGTGCACAGACACCAGGATCCATGCTAACATCTGTGCACACTCATAAACCAGCCTAATCCCACCATATTGTCAAGAGGACTTGACAACGGGTGTAGCCAGGGATCCATCCTCCTCCCGTGGTGTGTTATTTCGTTGTGCTTTCTGAAGATATATTTTTAAGATTTTTTTTTTCAACTCAAATTACTCAATATGTCATTAACATTGCTTTAGGTAGTAATCTAATACTTTCCTCATTCAGTGGAAAGTATAGATTCTTGTTTGCTTGTTTTTAAGTCAAAGTGTAAATCGGCAATGTTATTAGAACACGGCTGAGAAGGTTTTATGGTTATTTAAGAGAAATTCAGGCTGTAAAGAAATATAAGTTTATTATATGCTTGGATGAAAATATTTCAGTTTCCCTGGTAAAAATGTACAGTTTTTGAAAGGCACATTAATATGCTATTTATGCAGAAGACTTTAGCATTCCTTCAGATTTTCAAACCAGGGTATAGATGTGAACATGGTAAATAGTACAAGCAATTACAATTCAGGATAGACAGTCAAGGACACTTGATGTCCAAAATTTTCCTCTTCCTTGTTTAGAATAATCTCTTGTAAACGTGATAACGCAGATCTCTGTGGGCTCACTCTGCTGTGTCAGCACACCTGTTTGCTGCTGCTTGGCTGGGAACTGGGGGCTGCAGGCACTGGTGCATCTCTAGAGATATTTATCTAAAACCCACTGAAGTTAATAGTGAGAGCTGGGCTGTTTCTGAGCCAGGTCTTGATATTTCTGTGCAGACTTGATGTAATGAGTGTTTTCACACTGAAAATTTCTCTATTTCCCTTTGCATTGGGCATTTTTCAGACTTTGTGGCATCTAAAAAGTCACTTGTTCTTATGTGCTTTGCTTTGGGTCCATCTATGTGGTTCTGTATTTTTAACTGATTAACTGACACAGTTTGCTAATGTAAGATGTAGGTCCCAACCATGGGTCTCTATTGTTCTACATAAGGTATTTCAGACTTCTTTCTTGCTTATGACTTTAAGCCCTCATTTAAAGCTTCTTCATAGCAATATATAGGAAGAGTACTAAAATATTTATTAAAAACAATACCAGCAATACCAAGTTCTTGGCTAATTAGCATGCCATTTTCCAACTGGCGATGTCTGAAATAGGTTTGCCACCCCATCTAGTGAAGAAGAGGAGACATCCTCTGTCACAGCAGCCCCTGTTCACATCAGTGGCAACACATCCACAGAAATCACTGGCACAGCAGCATGTTTTTACGTTGTAAATAGGAACAGCCAACAAAATGCCTTACAGTTTTCCACAACGAGTTCATGAGGTGCACGTGGCAAATAACTCCTATTAATGGCGAGGAAGCAATGTGTGAATCTCCGGTGAACTGACGAGAAAATAGACTGAAAGGAACTGGCAACGTTGCAGTCTTGCTTGATTCGCATACTTAAATATTCGTGTCCTCTGCACTTTCTGAGTGAGAATACATAATGTAATCAGGAATAAAATGCAAATTTCCAGCTAAGGAATGTAGATGGTTTTTAACAAAAGGAGCCAGAAGTAACTAGTGTGATGTAGTGCTGGGACTGACAGAAATGCCTTTGGTTTACAGTGCTAATTATACTGTGATCTGTTTTTCAGTTATTTGGGGGTTTTGTTTTGTTACTTTGATCTATTCACTATTATTGAAACCAGGTCACATTCGATGTCATTGCAATCTTTGTAAATGTTCTGGAGAAAAACAGTGCCATTTGTACGTACAGCTGAAGGAGGCAAATATGAATGAACCAAAAGGAAAAAGACGGTGAATAACATCTGTAGAAGCAGAAAACATATTCTGTGTATACCCCATAAATGTTTTAAAGCTTATATTTAGAACCATCTCTTCTAAAGCGATGATATATTGATGCATGCTGTGTTTGGCCTTTAAGATATCACTGTTAGTGTCATCTGTACACATGAACCAAATTCCCTTTGAGTTGGCATGTTAATCAAAACAAAAATATCCAGAGATTTGCTCTTAAAGGTAGTTACTGTAACTGCCTGCTCTAAAAAATGTGCCCTTTTCACACCAACTTCTGCCATCCAGTTTATCTGAAGGCTTGCAGGGAACTGGGGATCCTTTTCAGTCTCTTGTTTTACCAGCTGGGGATTACAAAATGTTTCTTGAAATTAGTATGGGACCTTCAGAAAACTGTAGTTAGAGGATCTGAAATGAAGCTCACAATATTTGCCAAGCAGTAGGCATAATATTGCCTAATTTAAAAGGGTTATTCCTCATAAAGCACTGGAAGACACTGTCCTCTCTGGCATGCCATTATTTAGCTTGCACTTACTGTAGCTACCACTTTCTGATCTAGCATTCCTTTTACATGAGATGTTTCTACAGAAGTTAATGAAAAATGTGAGTGTTCAAGGAAAGGAACTCTATTTTCATGTTTTAGCATAAAGATGCAAATTAGGACCAGTATTAAAACCCCAGCAAAAACGGATGGAATTGTAAAGCAGAGTTTGTATTGGATGGAAGTAATTTCTTCTGCCATTTTAAATAAATGTTACAAATAAATCAGGATCTTTATTATTCATACTGCTTACTGTTGAATAATCTAGCAAAAAGATAGCTGCTATTATGGAATAGGTTTTTAGTATTTTCAGCGTCAGTTTTGAATTGGATTTAGGAATTTACTAGAGTGCCCTTCCATTATGTTTGTGTAGAGGTCCTGTGGACAAACTGGGCAGATTAGGATTGGGCTCAACTTCTTAATAAGAAAAGCAAGATTTAGGTGTCTAACAGTGAGTCCAGGCTCCTGTCACAGTCAGTGGAGATCTAATTCATGTGGAGGGTGCTTTTGCTTGCCCTAAATGGATGCATCCCAGCTGGCCAGTTGAGTTAACCCTCTGGTCTCCAGTGGCAGAGTTGATGAGGCCTCCATGGGCTCTTGTGGCAGTTATGACAGATCCCTTAATTACAAACTTGAGTTTAGGTGTGGTAAGTGGAAACGAATTCCACTCCCAGAATTCCTCTAACATATGTGTGACCTTACTGAAGGATAACTCAGGGGACATCTCCAGTTGGAAGCTTTGGAATACTGTTAGTACTTTTTACTGTCACAAAACTAGTGCCTCCTGTTCCCGCCGTATCTGTGGGGTTGAGTCTCTGTGCCCGGTGCTGGCTGCCACCACACAGTTGGGGTCACTTCTTCCAGGTGGCTCCTTACCTGGGCTCCCAGCTGGCCTGGGAGGCTGAAAGGAAGAACACCTTTCCATACCCTGTCATCTGCTGAGTTACTGCGTGTTTTACAGGCTTCCAAATCCTTGTTTAAAGATTGCCTCCAAAGAAAAGAGAAGATCTTGTGTTTTACTCTGAAATAACTCCTGGAGACAAGCCAGACTGAAGTTAACAGAAAAATAAATCACTTAAATTAAAAAAAAAAAAAAAAAAAAAAGAATTTACAGAATTTAATCTGTAAGTGGACTTTGAATCTGAGCTGTTCTTATGTGAATTTAGCTAGGAAAGCAAACATGTAAATCTCAAGGGAGGTGAGTAATGTCAGCATGAGTTTGTAGTTCAAGGCCTACAGAAATTATTCTCCACACTGCTTCTGCCTGAAATGTAGTGATTTATATATAAATTATATTTATGACAAGCAATGCATTAACGATGTTAAGTAAGGGAAAAGTGAAAGGGAATGAATTGTGATAATAATGTGAGATGGGAAAGAGAAGACACTGACTCAAAAATTTATTTTCTAAGAGACTTCTAACTTCTTTAATTACAGAAGAACTTAAAGTGTAGGGAAATGGTCATGGATAATGAATGCCAAATTATGGACATGGATGTTCTCATAACGCAAGGGCAGGTAACCCATTGCTGAAGTACCAGAAGTCCTCCCTGCTATATGTTGCAAGAAATTCACTTTATTGTCTTTGTTTTGGTTTTACATCTTTAAGTGTAAGAGCTTCTGGATGGACTCCTTTCAAAGGAGTGGAATCAAGATTATTCCTAGTGAAAATCAGGTCTCCTTTCACTGCTATGTTACAGCTAAAATTTATTAGAGATAGGTAAATATAACTAAAACATTAATGGCAAAGTAGCATATGTTTAAATTTGTGGATCAGACACTAATTACATAATAATTACATAGCAATTACAGTGAAATTACTATAGTTCCATTTGTACTTGCAACTACTAATTGATATAGGCTGGTTAGTATATGCCAGTGTTATTACAGCATAGACTCGAGAGGGGTGGTGTATCTGAGGTTTATAAGTACACCAAGTGGTCAAAAAGTAACTCAGACATAGAGACAACTCCCAACTTTTTTAATTGATGTGTTCAGGGAAGTACAGTCAAAGTCTAATTATAATGTAATTACAATACAATTCAAGAGTAAGTTGAAACCACTGCATGTTGTAGCCTTAAACCAAGTTAAAAATGTTAAAAAATGACAATGTAGTTAAAAGACGTGGAAACCTTTATAATTACGTTTACTTCATGGCTAGAGTACAAAAATGCCAGTACAAGTAGCCATTTCCATGTGTTTGGAAAAAATCCCCAAAATCATTATCGGTTCTCTGAGCAGTCAATGTAGACCTGCAAATTCAGGACTGAAAACCTGCCTGACCACGAAGTGCATATAACTTGCATTTGCCTTTTTTCCATGTCATGCCATTGTCTCAAAAAGGGAGGACAAAAGCCAAGGAGGATAGTATCAGACTTCCAGATGAGTTCCAAGGCCTGGGAAAAATATCAAAATAATAAAGTAAGCATAGAAGGGCCTTATGTGATCTACCGTGTCTCTCAAATAACCTTATGCAATGATTTCTCCTTCCAGCCAAAACTGTTGTTTCAACCATAACATATTTTGTGACACATTCACTCTTGTTTAAAAAGCTGCAAGTGAGGGCTCAATTATTATTTACCCTCCCTGTCGAAACAGAAGTTTCTAGGCTGAGTTTGTCTGGTGTGGCTTCCAACCCTTGGACCACATGTCTTTTCGTATTAGATTGAAGTGTTGCCGGCTGTAAAATGTCTTCTGTGTTTAGGTTGTTACACTGTCATAAAATCACCTCTGATCCTTTTCTTGGATGATCAAAATAGATGAAACCTCTACATCTTCTCACCAGAAGACGTTTCCCAAAATTGAGCATTCTTCCTCAGCTCTTTTCTAATTCCCAAATATAGCACTATAGCATCCCTCATCTCTCCACCTGTGGCACCTCTGGACCTCCTGGCAGAAGTAACCAGTGCCTTGGCATTAGTTATCCTGCCCATTGGCCCCGGGACACTGAGCCTGGCCTGGTCATGACACCCAGACATGGCAGCAGGAGGGAAAAAACAGAAGCTGGAAATATGGACCAGCCACCTGAGAAACAAAAGTGGCAGCTCCATCAACACTCATGGTCAATTTTGTATTTTGAAGTAATAAACATCATGTAAAATAAAACCATGTGATTTCCTTATTCCTCCTTAACATTTGTCTGTTTATACAGTGATGGACATCAATTGCTCTTTCAGCTATCATGTTGTTTAGCTTATCTGTTACAGCTACTAAATCCTAAAAGCCACTGCTTCCTCTGATACGACCCCTCCTCCTCCTTACAAATGGGATTTATTTTCTCCTGAAGAATGACCTTACATTGGGTTGTGTTGAAACATGCATTCAAATGAACCCCCCTTTCCAAGTGACCCTGACCTATGCCCATCATCTTTTGTCTCTTCATTGTTTTCTTTTTATTTGCCACAAATTCTATCAGCAATGATTTAATATTTTTTTCAAGATCATTGATAAAGATATTGAATGGGCTGAGTGTAGCTCCCTGGAGGCTTCTGCTTGAGAAACCCCGAGTGATTGCAAATGCCTTTCTGAGATCTACCAACTGAGCAATCCTTAATCTTTTTAAAATGAGTGCATTGATTTTCTTGTACAGCTAATTTTTATAAGAATGTTGTGAAGGACTTGCTCTATTGCCTTAAAGAAGTTGGGTAACTGAATCAAATTTGTGCTATCTCAAAACTTTTGGGGTAGATTATAAAAATAAGAAAAAAAAAAAAAGAAAAAGACAATGCTGATTGAATCACTTGTTGTTTTGACTCCTTGCTGACTGTTTTCCCTGCCAGCCCGTCCTGGATTTTATCAGAGACCAATGTCAATCTAATCTTGTTTGTAACCTTGCAAGTTGGATTTTTTTTATCGTTCTGGGGTTTGTTAGCATTAATAATTCAAAGAACTGCTTGGCCACAATTGTTGATTCTTACAGGTGCACAGTATCCAGCCTTGCAGAGACAAAGCTGTCTGAATAGGGTGCGTGGGAAGGAGCATCCGTGCCTGTCCCCGATGGCTGACTCCAGCTGACGTCACCTTGGCTGCTCCTTGGCGCTGCTTGAGTACTTCAGCCTTTTGCACTTTGTGATCAATGATCCTGCCAGCCCTGTCTAACAGCAGGTCTGTGTTGTTAATGGGATTTCATTTCATTTGCTCGCGATGTATGTAAGTAACTCCTCCTGGTTAGCTTTACCCCGGCTGGCCGGTGCTGCTTCTTTTCTCCCTTAGCAATTACTTATATTTCCACATTTCCTTATTTCTGCCAATTGCTGTCAGTGTCACTTTGTTTTTAACAGTATTTCTACTTCCATTTCATCATGTAATGAAGGAAGGCATTTCTCCTCCAAGGAACTGAGAAGTCTTTGCACAGATAGGGATGATTAGGAGCTGCTACTCTGCTTTCTACAGAGTTTGCTTTCTCTCAACCTGAGATTGAGGAAACATCCACATAGAACTGGGCTTTTCTAAGATGGTGTCTTTTGGGTTCATTGGCTGTGCAGTCAACTCTGTCCATGTGGCAGCTCTGAATTTCCTGAAGGCTTCTAGACAGGATGGACAGACTCAACATGGTGCAGAGCTGCTGCTGCTGGAGGAGGGGTGGAAGTGGGATGGGGTCTGGGATGATTCCCTGGGGGACCTGGGTCCCTCCTCCAGCCCCATGTGAAAGAGAAAAAGAGGCTTCAAGATGGTAACAGCTTAATGGCTGGTTCTCTGAAGGGTTCCTCACCACCCTACTACAGGAGCAGCCAGTGCCTGTCTGTTTGGAGCTGTTTCCCCTCAGAGGTAGCACCACCAGGGCACGGCAGCCTTTCCATCCACGGCAGCCCACTGTCCTGACCTGCCTGGGCTACAGCAGGTAAAGCCTTGTGCTCCTGCTGGAATGGCTGGCTGTGGCAGAGTAGGATCTCCGCTTGGTGTGAAAACTCATAGAGTCACAGAATCATGGGATGTCCTGAGTTGGAAGGAACCCACAAGGATCATCAAGTCCTGTCTTTGCATAGGACAACCCCAAAATTCACACAATGCCAGGCAACAAGCCAAAGCTTACTTTAGTTCTATCACAGCTACATTCATAGTTCCAAGCCATTGCTTATCAGTAGCCTGAAGTTGATGTCAAAATACTTTCCCCTACCTGCTTTTGCTTCATTTTTTCAGCTTTGGGAAAGTTACATTGAAGAAGCCAGCGTATGTACTGCTGGAGAAGACTGTACCTGTTAGCCTATAGCAAGTAAATGATTACAAGCACTTGCATCTACACTGACTGACTGACATATTTGCATTCATAGGTAACATGGATTTGTTCCCAAGTGTTGTAGTACATTTTGATAGAGAAACCAGTAACACCATCAGATTCACTGTCTAGAATGAGCGTATTTCCTAATAGGTAAAGAGGAGGAGATTTTGATATTGTCCAAACACTAGATGTTACAGATAAATGTATTATAGTGTATGATCATGTTTGTATCTGAAAAGTCAGATGATAACATTTTAAATTATACTGGCAGAATAAATAATGGCTGATAGAATGGCAGAGGAGTTCTCAAACACAAATAATGTTTATATTACATAGTGTGCAATTTAATACCTGTAACTTTTCCTGACAGAGTCCAGTTGATATTTTAATTCATCCTTTGTGTATTGTAAGCAAACGTTCATAAATGTTCATTTCCAAAAAACTAAAAAGATACTCCAGTTTAGTATTAGTGACACAGATCCTAGCGCAGTCTAATTTTTCTGTTTTTTTAGCAGGACCCTGAGCACCAGTGGCAAATTTACCCTGAGATCTGGGGGAGAAAGAACTCCACAATGTGCACAGCTGGGTGCAGTGGATGATAAATGCCATATAAGAAGGGGCGGGCTGTGCCGCTGGGCAGCTCTCCCACCATTGCTAGTCTTATGGAAAATGGATAAAATACAAAGAAATGGCAAACCCTTCGTGTCAGGTATGGGGCAGTATAGCTCATATGCAAGATATAACCTTAAGATAAGTTTTTCTCTTAAGTGGATTCTTAGTTACCGTTGGCATCAACTCAGGAAAAAAACATGGATGTTTGTAGCCTGGAATATTATTTGGGAAATATCAATCAAACTGCTCTGAATTTACTGAGAAGTTGTGAGCTCAAGGTAGCACACACAAGCTGGCAGAAACTTGCTCAGTTACAAGACCTTAAACCAATGCATAATGTTTCAGTTGTGTTTCTCCTCAGATGCATCAGGGTCTCTAAGGAGATACCAAAAATATGCATAGACACTGAGGTAATCCAAATAAATTTGCTTTAAAATACCATAACTTAGAGAAGGCAGTTTTATTGCCATTGAGTATCATTTGAGAAACTAACATGCGCTTCTATGCAAAAATCAGACAGTTGCATTTGCAACAAAGCAGAGCAAACTAAATCCAGACTGAAAGGGATTTGATATCAACTTTAGATTTCACCTAAATTTCCCCACAGGACAGTTGAACCATATGTGGAAATAAAATCCATGCATAAAATTGCATATTCCT